>NC_138497.1:45544316-46144316 GCF_964252035.2 Podarcis erhardii
TTATCAATAATACACAAATAAAGCTAGCAAAATTTAAATACAATGCAGAATTATATATCTGTTTTTATACTAATATTTTATCGAAAGGTTTTCAATTATAAAGAAATAAAGAGATACAAAGAAAAAGAAAAGGCATAAAAATGTGTAAAGGGGAGAAAAATATTATATGAATATATACAAAAAATACTCTAACCCATAAATTATTTTATAAATTGGATATTATTATCCTATCACTTACAGTATGTAAATATTAACAGGCTACTACATTTTGTATAAACTCGTTCCAAATATTGTCATATTTATCCAGGCAAAGTCTACATCTGTAAGCAGACTTAGAATTACATATTTAGATAGCCTTTCCAGCAGGTGTCTAGAGCAATATAGTGAGAGCAGCTGCCTGATGTTAATAGGCAGGGAGTTCCAAGGGCTGCCTTGCTGAAAGATCAACTTCTAACCAATGTGGAATGATAAGTAAGCATATATGGGGCTTACTTAACTGATCCCAAGCTCTTAAGGACTTTGTATAGTAAGAGCAAAACCTTGAAAATGAAAATAAAAGACAGGGGAATGAAAATTCTGCTCTGGCAGCTTGATAGTAAGTTCAGTAGGCCTGTTGGGGTGAAGAATGGCTGGCTTGGCATTGTACCCTAAGCTTGTGTTTGCTTGAAAGAAACAAAATACAAACAAACACAGGTTTGCAGGCAACATTAAGAAACAAGCCATGACCAGGACGCCAAAAACAAACTTTAATTTCAGGTCGCAGTTTGCCTGGAGAGAAACAAGCCACAAGTCCTAGTTCAGACATAACACTAAGCCAGCTACTTCCACTAGAGGAAGAACAAAGCAGGAATGCTCACGCACAATGTGATTTATTTAACCTTAACTAATGACTCAGCGTTGTGTCCAAACACGACCAAGAAGTCATGAAATTAGAACTTTTTTATTTGTTTTCAGGCATCCCCTTTTATTTAATAGAATCAGAATTGTAGACAGAGACCCTGAGGATCACCTAGTCCAACCCCCTGCAATGAGAACTCTCAACTAAAGCATTCATGACAAATGGTCATGAATTTAAACTCCTGATTTAAAACCTCTGAGAGTCCACCACTTTCCGAGGGAGTCCGCACCACTGTCGAACAGGTCTCTGCGCTTTCTATTTAGGGTACAGGCACTGAACTGAGGGCAAATTATAACACAGACATGACAGAATGAACAATGGAGTGGTAGATATCTCAAATAACATCTGGCTCAAAAAGGTCCCATAAAACATTTTGGAAGGAAATATTTCTAAAGCTCACCTGCTATTGCCAAAATTAGAGTGTTGGTGAAGTGTCGGTAGAGAGAGAGCTTCACAACATTCCTCCTAAGTTTTAACAACTTCATTGTCTGAGTCAAACTGATGAATATGTATGGTAAGTCAAGAAAAATCAAGCTTGACAACAGGCACAGCCCAATTACTAAAGGTATTCGACGCAATATACACAGAAATACTAACATATCAAACTGACCCTTAAGCTTACGAACCCCAAAGCAATGGTAGCCTATTAAAATAAAGAATGAACTTACACACCCATTATTCCTACACTGTGCTTCAATTACCACTTACACTCAGCAGTGACTCAAATATTGTGGTCCTCACATAAGGCTATAAAAATGCTTTGGTATGGTGATCCTCAAAGGCTTCTCACTTTAAAAAGCCCACCCACACAGACAGAATATGCAGCGATGGTGTGGGGACCCTCTATGATACCAGGGCATCAATGTAGTGACTTGTTTTCAAACAATAGATCTCCAGTGTTAAGCACGCACATGTGAACACAACACTCAGTGGTGTCCACACGAGGGCTGCAGGAGAACATGAGGCTGCATCAGGAAGAGCTATCTATTTGCAGATAAGGAACAACTCTGCCCACTTTAGTTATCCAACTTCTGAAGGCTAGCCTGCACATAATGACTGCTCCCCACATTAAATGGGGGGTGCCCTTTGCGTAGTCGCGCACAGCCCCTGGACCCTATGCAGCACCATTCGCACAGACTTGGCTTTGCCTTCCCCAGGTGCGATACCTGGAGGTCTCCGCCTACCTCAGCCAGTTGCCCAATCCTGCCTGGGAGGCGTTGCCAAGGTGATCAGGCCAGGTAGGGGGAGGGACTACCTGCCCACACAATAGGGGGAGCTTCTTACCTGGGAATCTCAGTTGGCTCCAGAGCTTCTCCCACCCTACCCACCCTCAGTTAAGACTTCTTTTGCAAGTTAACCCTTTCTCCACAGGTACGCGGGCGCTGCTACGTCAGGGTCGCTGTTGAAGGGCCGGAAAGGAATTCTCCTGCATTGGCAGGTTTGCCTTTCCCGTAGCAAAACGTCACAACTTTGGCCTTGGGCGGAATCCTTTAGTCTATCTTTCCTAAATGGGGAAGGGCATGCAGCGGTGACCCACGCCTCCGTCCTCTCTGCGGCAGCGATACCAGGGTTCCCCGTTTAAGGGGTTGTTTGAGGGGAGGCTTTGGCCGTACGCCTAGAGGTTGCCATTGCTCTCCCCTGCAACAGCGGCATAACGGGGACGGGCTCACTCTGCTTGAACATATGTTCTCCAGAGCCAGCCCATCCCCCCCACACACTGGATAACCCTAATGTTCCCCAGATCCCCGGTGGGGGGCTGGGAGGGATAAACGCCCAATGCCTGAGCCAAGGTCTACCCACATCTGAAACACAATAAAGTCGTGGCCAATTTTAATCCCATAGCACGTTGTCTTGAGTCGTTATTCCACACGGGGCCGCCCAGGGTTTGGGGGACTCCGCCTATCCACGCAATGTTTTCAGTAGAGATAGCTCTTCCCGCTACAGAAACGCGAAGGAATCACCTCAGCAATCAGAAGCCAGTGACATCACGGCACCAAGGTCATCTCCAAAACTGGCAACCATTTCTTACTCTATCAGATCTGCCATGTTAGCTGTAAAAGTACATCTTTCACCGTGTTCTTGAGTCAGCAGACTGTGAGTCTGGCGTTAAGCATTCTGACTCGGTAGAAAATTCCATTGAATTCAATGGGGGTTTTCCCCTTGGAAGTGTAGTTAGGATGACCACCTTAAAGAAATTTTGTTTGTGAAGGAAAATAAAGCAACAACAGAATCGGGCAGAACACTTGCAATAGATACCACCCACCATGAAAACCCAACTCCAAAGAAATAGCAGTCCTTGAAATAAGCCAGTGAAGAAGGATATCCACCAACAGAGGGCAGTATCTAGGAAAGCCAGTGGAATAAAAGCCAAGGAGGCAAGATCATTCTGTGCCTAGAGAGACAAAGAGAAAAAGGCATTGAGACCAAGGCCGACTGGAAGCAAGATTCAAGACTTTCAGCGCAGCCCTAAGCATGTCTACTCAGAAGTCCAACTGAGTTCAGTGGGATTTACTCCCAGGGAAGCGTGTAAAGGACTGCAACCCCAAGCATGCAGTTCCCCAGAGTGGCAGGGGAAACCCAGCCAGATGGGTGGGGTGTAAATAAATATTATTATTACTATTATTATTATTATTATTATTACATTAATGTAGAACACCAAATATGTATTTTCTTTGTTCAAAGAAAAAAGAGGTTAGTATTAAGCCAATTTTTAAAAAATGTTGCAGAAAAGCTGAAAGATACAAGTCCTGATCCCTTAGATTCACAGTATTCAGATATTTTCTAGATTTAAAACCGCACTGGGAGTTTAAGGCTCCATTGATGGACCAGAGTACTGTCCAGCCATTCTGCCTGACAGGAAAGCTATTGATCTATTGAAAGCTGTATATTTCTGACACCCAGCAAGAACCATTCCATCAAGCAGCAGTGAGGGGAGATTGCCCTGGTTTTACAAGAACTCACATAGCGCAAAATACGCACCCAGCCATAAACTGTAACATTTACAGCACACACAATCAAAGGGAAGAAAAGGAGTATTAATCTCATCAAAATCAATGGAATTTCAGTACACCGTTGAGATTTACACCCCACCGATGCTGAAATTTCTGTGGTTGGACCATCTGCTTATTGCTCATAGCTCTGGCAAATGTTGCCGTTCATTCATAAGGTGGCTTACTCACTGCTGAGCTCTAAAAACAAACTAGGAAAGCTTTAGGAAGGAATGATACAAGCGTAATTTAACTAGCTGTTCACTTCTTCCCATACCTCTTCGTACAACATATTTTCTCAATCACCAAACATCCAGGATTTATACTGACATTGTTCATAAATGCAAACCGTACTACGGCACTTCTGAAAGGATATCCAATAAATAATACAGGAGTCAATGATAGACAGCCCGAAGTTAGCTACCACAGCTGTAACACCATGGAAAGACTGGAAAAGTACCAAAAAGAGAATCAGTTTACTGAAATACATGATAAATGCATGATTAAAAGATGAACCACTCCTGCAAAACAGGGCCCAACACAGAGCTGAGGGACAATGGCTGCTACACAGTTGACTTCTATCAAGCACAGGACAACAGGTCACCCAGGGGCAAATATTCTTCAAAGGATAGTCAAAGCCATGTGACTTCACAGCTCTATATGCTATCACTGACTTGTGCATGATTTATGTAAAACTCATGTTCCTCTTCATGTTATTATTATTCAAAACGCAACTCAGGGAAAACATTTCAAAAATGTTATACTTCCTGATTTCCAGTAATATATTGCTACATTTTTAGAAACAGATAATATAACCTGTGGAGGATATCTGATTAAATCACGCCCAGAGTATGATTTCAATGGGCCCACTCTATGACTTAGTTGAATACCACCTTATACCATGATCACCTGCTAAAATCCACTGAAAAAAGAAGGAACTTCCTTTTCTAATTTTACTGCAGCTAAGAATGCACACTATCTCTACGTTATTTCACCTGACACAGATCTGCATTATCTACACAATGTATTCACAGCTGGTTAGCTGGTCTTTTCAAGGTTCCCGTATTAGAGGCATAATCACCTTTCTGCACACAGGGCTGTAACATTACACAGCTGCACAACATATAGCAATGAAGAAATGCAAACCAAATGAAAGTGAGGAAGAACTGTCAGTGAAATTTATCTTTTGAATGTGTGTGTGCACGCGCGCACACACACACACAAAGGAAGCAACAGATATAATAGGAACAAAGCAGGGTTGAGTCACAAAAGACAAAAATGAAGCCAATATTAATCTGCACAAGCCTTTACAGTACAGTACAGTACAGTACAGTTAGATAAGGGGCAAGTAGCCTCTTTTTAAACATGTTTTAGTGGAAAGAGTGTAGACCAGATGCACAGTAAAAAGGCTCATTCAATAAAATTCAAATATCCCTTATTACCTATTATACGCAGGTCCCGCTAACTGCATACTCACTACCCAAAAATTCACTTATTGGCATGTAAATAAATATGCTCCGCTGATTCAGACATCCGAACAGTCAACTTCCTTACTTCCTAGTTTGTTTGGGCTTTGCTGTTCAGCAGTAGCCACTCTGGGGCCTAAAATACAGAGGGATGGGTGTGGGAGCCAGATCAAACAAATAAGGGAGCAGGAGAAATTGGACAAATCTGTTTTTTCCTTTGTCTCTCTTTTGCTGATTAACTGCAGCCATTTCAGGAAGAAACCACCGGGGGGGGGGGGGAGAGAGATCTGACAAATCCCACATTAGAAATATTTCCATAGTTTACTAGTGGAAATTGTGGACTCATTACGTGAACGTGTGCCTAACCAACGGGTTCCACAGAATGCATTGTGTTCAGTAAGTGGAACCTGCATATATACAGCCTTGCCTAGTAGGAAGTGAAGATCTGTATATGAGAGGTATGAAATTGCAGCAAGTGATTACTAACCCCTGTGACTCTAAGGACACCTTCCATGCCAGAAAATAATAAATAGAGAGCTCCAGCCACAACTACTTTGTGAAGAGTAACTCCAAGGCGAGGTCTGAAATGAGAATAAAGGGAGAAATGAAAAACAATGGGAAGACATATATCTGCTGTACAGATTACATCAGTCATATCATCTAGGTCATCTCCAATGTCATTTTCACATCTAGGTAACTGGTCTAACCGGGAACTCTGGATTATAAAAGAGCAATAATATCAGCTGCAAATCACCTCCATTATCCTAGTACTGCTGATATCAGATTTGGATGTGAAACACACCCAAGAGCAAGTCCTAGCCAGTTTTATTCATATTGCTCATATTGCTGCATTAACTGTTTTCCATCATAATTGGTCAAGTAGACGTGAAATGCATCTAACTCCTTTGACAACACAGATTCAAAATGTATGAAATTTCAGACAAGCTAGAATTCACTACAAACGGGGTGAGCATTCAAAGGAGGAACACACAACTTACAGCAAGCAGAATGAGGTGGGCACAGCCCACCTTGAATGGACCATTCACCTCAATTCCACTTGTGGTTCAGTCCCATCATCCTCAATGGGGAAAGAGTGCATCTTTTCCTTCTGAGCCTTCTCCCAACATCACTGGAGCCCTCCTTCACCTCCTACAGACTCCCCCTTCCCCAAGATCTGGTGTCTGGGCTTTAGAAGAGGGAGAGCGGTAGCAGGCTGAGGAGGCCTGGCATTGGGAATTTCCAGCATTAGAAGTGAAATGGAGGACCCACACCCTTGAGGGATACTCGGGAGTTTGATCCTAATGATCAAGGAGAATAAATGATTTTCGGGGTGAGCACTTTGCTGCTTGCCCAACACTAGTACTCACTTGACGATGCCGTATCCCAGGCTCACTATAATCACAAGAGTTCGAGCGAGTGAGCGCTTCAGTGCTGAGAGCAGCTCTGCCAGTATCAATGCCCCTTGGACTGTGAACAAAGAATGCACAGGATAAAACACACAGTACACAATACGCAGGTAAGAGAGATATCTGCACAATGGCTGAAATCCTGAGCAGACTTACTTGGAAGCATGCCCCACAAAACTCTGAAGTAAACATGTTTAGAATAATATCCATTAACTAATCCACACATAAAGGATGGCTCGGGATGCAAAACCAGAAATAAGATTTATGCTTCCATGACTGATAATCTAGCTGTCTGCATCAAATAAACACTGCTCCCTCCACAAAAGCTAAACTGACAGATATCAACTACAGATAGTGACAAGAGATGAAGATTTGTATGTTTCTACTCTATCACTAAAAATAAAATTGCTAATGGATCAACGGTTTCAAATAATCCATGGTTTTGCGTCCTCAGAAATATTTAACAATTTTATTCCCACATACCAGATTCTCCTTTGTAGCGGATATTCTGGAATTCCGCATAGAAGACAGCTTTCTCTAACATTCCCAGTAAGATAACTGCACCAATCCAGAACTGGATCCTCAGGAGATCTCGCCAGTAGCAGGCTGACCACGCAAGCCACAGAACTCCAAACAACACATACACAATGCACATCACCATGAAAAACTATGAAACAGAGAAAAAAAGAAGGGTATCAATTTCAACCAGTTACAACCAGCATTTCTGTAGCTGTTTACTTATCTGCATTTATTCATTTAACAAATCTTCACAGTTTAAGTAAGTATGTGGGAGGTGAAAATGTGCATGAGGGAAACTCCCCCCCCCCAATATATTTTAGGACTAAGATTCAAAAAGAATAAAGGCAAGGCTAGCACAAGGTTTGAATACGTCCTCCGCAAAGCACTGCTGGTTGTACCCCTCCCTCCACCGGTAGTGTTGCTACAAATGCTAATAAAGATTTCACTGAATTTAGCTTTGCCTGACTCTGTCTCCTAGGTTTGTACAGTGGAACCTCGGTTTGCAAACACAATCCATTCCAGAAGTCCGTTTGACTTCCGAAACATTGAAAACTGAGAATCAAAGGCTGTCAGCAAGTTCAACGGGGAAAATTAAGAAATGTGCGAAAACGGAAGCATTCACTTCCGGGGGTTTTTGGCGTTCAGCTTCCGAAACGTTCAGCAGCTGAGATGTTTGAAAACCGAGGTTTGACTGTATCTATAAACTTTTGTTTCCCTGACCTAATGAGATCCTTTTGAGGCACTTTCCTGGTTTTACAAGGAAACATCACATCTCCGACAGAAGCAAAAGGATTTCACCTTCCCCCAGAAAAAAGAAGATCAATACCACTTTATTTACACAAAAGAAGGATCAATGGTTTTCTTGCATGGTAGCAGAGTTGTCTAGAGAGGGCAACATTAAAGCACCCTGGCATTAATAGAGAAAGCATCAACACACTGAAGAGAAATAAATACAATACAAGCAACAGCGATTTTACCATGTGAGAGGCAAAAAACTTGTACCTGAGAAATTCCATTTCTGCATTAATTGCTATACTGACAATACCTGCTTCTACATTGCAAGAAAATGCTTACATGATTGCTTTCAGAGAAAGGGTCTTAAAAAGAGATTGCATACTGCCATGTCATTTTAAAAGGTCCAGGTGTGTCCTGGGAAGGATTGACTTGAAAGGTGAATTGGACATTGACGATTAAAGACTACATGCAAGAACTGCTGCAAAGAACTATCCATCATGGGCGCCCAGATGAACAACACTGGGTGGTATTCAACTAACATTTACTCAGAGCAGAACCATAAAAATCAATGAACCTGAGTGATGTCCCTTAATTTCAAGGGGTCTACTCTGAGTAAAATTTAGTTGAATACCACTCACTTTCCATTTCTCAAGCTGTGTCTGTTTTCTCAACCATAATTGTATAGTTTTTTTCCTACTGACCCATCCTAACCCACTTACCTGTTCCCCCACTATGCTCTCCCCATCACTCACTGTCAGTCTCTGACCTCTTAACACTTTCCTGTGTATCTGAAACAGCCGCTAAGCTGTTAAAAGTAGGGAGCCTTTTGCTTCTGTGTTCTACACAGTGTCCAGTGCCGACAACACTCAAAAAATGTTCAGTAACAGTGACATCTGATGCTAGGCTTAAGCCCCAGAGCTACACCCCACCCCACCCCAGTTTCTTGAGAATGGTCACTTGTCATCCAGACTTGTGAAAACTGATTTGTGCTTGAAACAAACCACGGGCATCAACTTACGATCATGAGAGGATAATCTGCGAGGGAGAGGTATTCATACGGACCCTTCACTTCCACGATCACTGCCACAAAACAAGCA
Source organism: Podarcis erhardii (assembly GCF_964252035.2). Taxonomy (NCBI): domain Eukaryota; kingdom Metazoa; phylum Chordata; class Lepidosauria; order Squamata; family Lacertidae; genus Podarcis; species Podarcis erhardii. The sequence goes on from NC_138497.1 coordinate 45,553,425, forward strand.
CAAGTAGGGAATCAGGAATACATAAGATCATGAGAAGAGCCTGCTGGATCAGGCCAAGAGCCAATATAGTCCCACATCCTGTTTTGTACAGCAGCAAACCAAATCCCTCTGAAAATCCCACAGGGAGGAGGGGAAGGCCCTCTCCCACTTTGGTTCCCCACCAGAAGGTATCCAGAGGCTTTCTGCATATAATCCTGGGAGGCAGAATATAGCCATCGTAACTTATTAGCAGTCATTGATAGCTTTATCCTCCATGAATTCATCTAACTGCCGTTTTAAAGCTATATAAGTTAATAACTATCATCACATGCTGTGGCAGTGAATTCCAAAGTTCCAACTATTTTTTTTGGGGGGGGGAGTACTTCTTTTTGCCTGCCCTTCATCTCTCACTGTTCAGTGGATGCCCTGGGTTCTAATATTATGAGGAAGAAAAAAAAATCTATCCATGCTTTCCCTATAATGCACAATGTCCCTTCCTATTCACCATTTCCCCCCTTCTAAACTAAAAAGCCCTAAGCATTGCAACCTTTCCCATTGGGTGGTTGCTTTAGCTGCCAGATTATTGTGCTTGACTTTTCTGCATCTTTTCCAGCTCTGCAATATATATATATATATATATATATTAGATTTATGTATTTAGGAGACCACAGGGTGGTTTACAGCAAAATCAAACAAAATAAAAGCAATATATGAAATCCATAAAACAACACAACCACTAAAAACATAAAGCAGCAACTCACAACAATTTACTAATAGTAGCAGTAACAACCAGTGAGCACAAAGATTCTATTCAGTGAATTCATGTAAGGATATTCCAGAATTCTTCTTGCTTTTGCTCTCCACAGTGAAATTATGGAAGTATTTTTTTTTGGGGGGGGGGGTTTCATGGTACACTGAGAAAGAAAGTAACAGCCTCTACTCTTGTAATGGTCACATAAGCTAGTAGTACAAGAGCTGGCAAACTGCTTCTTTAACAGATTGTTCACTCAAATACAGGAAGAAGTACAATCAGATTACTGCCTGCATACACATCCTTTAATGGCAGAACAAGGAGTGGTCTGAGCCTCTCCTTTTTCTCTACTAAAATTTATGAAGAAGTCCCCATGTATTGGCAACATTCCAGAAATACATGGGCTTTTAAACATCTATCCAGTGCTTTTTTCGGGGAGGGGGGAGGGAAGCAGAGGGACACATACCCCTAAACATTTTGTGAATCAAAGTTTGGCCTCATTGAGGGGCAGTATTTCAATATGAGTAGGGAAATGAGAGTACCCCTAAACATTTTTAAGGAAAAAAAGCATTCTATAGCTAAAGGAAAAAGGAGCGCCAACTGGGGGGGAGGGGAGTATCAAATAGACTCCAAGAATTGAAGTGTCTGCAGCCATTACTACACTTGAATGCCCAAGGCCTGGTATACAATAGCAATGAACTCTTGCCTCCTTCCCCTTCTGGAATCCAGTCCGACAACACTTGGCATCCACGGCTACACCTGCAGCAAGCTCAAGGCTCACTTTGAAAATCTGCCGCAGATACAACCCTGGAGATCAAACAGCGAGTGGTGTCTAAGCATTTAGAACAAACTTCAAACATAAATGAACTACTGCGCATGGCTCACTGTGAAAATGTGTTCCCTGTGGCTCAGAGGAAGCCGTAACTTTTGGCAATTCGTCACTTGTCGCTCTTTTAGTTTTCACATTGGCATCCTTTGAGGATACAATTCCAATCTGCACAATAAAGATATAAGGCCCATCTTGCCAGGTTCTCATCACAGCATTCATTGCCTGGGAGAAAAATGAAAAAGAAAAGGAGTGCAATCTAATCTAAACCACAAATCAGCATACAGTTTGTACAAATCTATCATGTGCACTAAGAAATCAGCATTAGGCATTTTCATTTTTATTTTTTTTAATAAAATATTTATTAGGGTTTTTTATAAAAGAAATACAAAGATAATAAACAGCATTGCGTTGTTTTAACAAAATTTCATAACTTCTTTGGACTTCCTCACGTCTCCCGCTCCCACTTACATCATTAATAATTTTTTTCAAGCAAATTATCATCTTATTTGCAAATTTATAACCACTCAATTCAATATAATGTAACAATTCTCCAACAAATTTTTGTTTCTCTTAATCTCATTTATCATCAATTTCCGATCCAATTTAGTGATGGCCAATTATTTATAACCAAGCATCCTTATTAACATTCCTCTAAATCACAATATTTTTGTAGATAAATCTTAAATTTCTTCCAATCTTCTTCAATCCTTTCTTCTCCCAGGTCTCGAATTCTGCCAGTCATCTCCGCCAGTTGCATATAGTCCATCAGCTGCATCTGCCATTCTTCCAGTGTGGGTAGATCTTGAGTTTTCCAGTTCTTAGCGATGAGTATCCTTGCTGCCGTTGTTGCATACATAAAGAATGTTCTATCCTTCTTTAACACCTTCTGGCCGACAATACCCAGAAGGAAGGCCTCTGGTTTCTTAGTGAAGGTATACTTAAATACCTTTTTCAGCTCATTATATATCATTTCCCAGAAGACCTTCACTTTAGGGCAGGTCCACCAGAGGTGAAAGAATGTTCCTAGCATTAGGCATTTTCAAATCCTAGTGGTTTTAATGGGGGAAAGCCAAGCACAGACATTATCCAGCAGCACACACAAGTCAACCAGTAGCCAGGGGACCAAGAACGGTCCAACACAAAAGTGATCCTCTCCTGTATTATATATCACCTCTCTCATACTTACAGAATTCTCTGATACAATGGTATAGTTTGCTCCATCCTCTTGTTTTCCACCTGAGAGGGGTTCTGGGTGAACAAATTCTTTGTAGAAAATCTAGTAAAAAATTTAAAAACTCTTTATGTGCATGTATATACACACATATACAGAAAGACACAAACACACCCAAAAAAACAACCCCCATACAGGCAAAGCATTATATACTTTTGTGTGTGTGTGTGTGTGTGTGTGTGTGTGTGTGTTCCAGAAGATATAAAAAATGGATAGATAGAATTTCAGATAAACAAAAATACTCTTTACATAGTGTTACAATGACACAGAACTATGTGGGGACTGAGTTCAAGGACGCAGAAGTTTTAAATTTAAAAAATTAAAATGCAAATAAAATGCACCCAAACCATCATACAGGCCAAATAGGACCTATAAATAGAAACATCACACTTCACCCAGAGCCCAGTCTCCTTATAACCCCATCTTTCGGGGAGTTTCTGTCCCTTAGTAATTCACATGGCCTTTTGCAAAGGCAGCATGATGCCACAAGCTCTTTCAGGGCCAGTAATATGGATATATGTGTACCTTCAAGCCACCAGAAAACCTTAGCTCCAACAATTCCCCCCCCCGCCTCCTTCCACCCTACCTGTGGTCTGAAGAGTTCAGAACAGTTGGGGAAATAGCGCGAAGACATGGCATAGTATCCTGGCCAGCCTGGCCGGTTTTCTACAGTACTTCCAACGTAAATTTCTGCCTGCTCATCCTGTCAAGACAACAAGGTATGACTCTATCTAGCTGAAGGGTCAGTGAAAACAAGGGGTTAACTCAACAAGCAGCTAAGAAACTGAAAAGATATCCAACCCTGCATCTCACCTAAAACATCAATGCCAGGCACCCCATTAAAAGGATACGGTAACAGGTGATGCGAAAGACAGGTTGATTTTTCATTTTTAAAATAGCTTTTAAAAAACATAATCTCAAAGCGGGCCTCACATATTACAATCATAAAATCATAATGAAAAGGTCAATACATATCAAAATGCAATTTAAAAATCCAGTTGAGCATTAGGCAAAATATTAAAATAGAAATACTGAAATTATGCCTGTGGGCTGTTATAATACTTTGAAGGAATGACATTGTGGCCTGCAACCCTAAGGAGTTACAGACAGCGGAGATAATACTGGGTTAGGCAGTCAAAATGTCTTCTATCAAGGCAGCTTCGTTTGCTCCTTTCATGACACCATTAAAGGGCACTGATTTATATCTACAATTTCCAGGAAGGTTCCCCTTTTAAGTAGCAAACTCCTCCCATGAAATACAGGGCAGGGAAAATAGAATCACAGACTCATAATATTGGAAGGGACCCTGAGGATCATCTCATCCAACCCTCTGCAATGCAGGAATATGCAGCTGTCCCATATGGGGCTCGAACTTGCAACCTTGGCATTATTGGGGAGAATTCAAGCAGCAACACAAGAGAGGGTTCCGCTTTATGGTTGGTGTCAGATATCCCAGCAAGGGAGGAGGAGTTGGTTGAGTCAGTCCCGCCTCCTGAGAGAAGTTCCTAGGGCAGATGAAGTGGAGGCTGGCCAATCAGCAGGGCTGGCCAAATTCGAGGTGGAGGGAGAATCGGAGGGTTGAACTTGGGTCCCATTACAGTGGTAAATCAGGTTACATATGCTTCAGGTTACAGACTCCGCTAACCCAGAAATAGTACCTCAGGTACTTTGCTTCAGGATGAGAACAGAAATCGTGCGGCGTCAGCAGGAGGCCCCATTAGCTAAAGTGGTATGTCAGGTTAAGAACAGTTTCAGGTTAAGAACAGACCTCCAGAACGAATTAAGTTCTTAACCCGAGGTGCCACTGTACTAAGGTCACACTGTCGTCTGTGCCAGACTCTCCCAGCCCCCAGTAGGAGTGCACACTTGCAAACTCAGCCTTCTCACATGGAACAAGAACCACATGAATGATGTGCTGCCTCCCCTGTTCTTTAAAAGCCAAGTGGGAGGGACATGCAAAGTGTCGGGCCAATGACTTTGCAATGACCTCGCCATGTACCCTAGAACTCTGCTCGTGGGCCTGGATATTACTTTTAGTTTGCCCCTTTTTGTTCCCTCAAGACAGCCAACCTCACATTTAGTTTGTGAACCTGTTGGAGACAGAGGCCAAATAGCGTATCCTGAACCTGTAAGGATGTGGTAGAACATAAATCAATTAAGTTAGCACAGCTCTAACTCGGGCAACAGTGGCTAACGAACTACGCTCAACTATCAAAGCAGATGGGGTTATTTGGTACTGCATAATTTGCAGATTGCATAATTTAAGCAACACATTGCATGACTTCAGTCGTTCCTAATGCCAATTCCTTACCCCAAAATTGAAGACTTCATTGTAGCAGTCACAATACCTCAAGTACCAGCTGACATTGTAGCCTTGAGACGGATCGCATGCACTTTCCTCGCCTTCAACTAAAGAAATAAGAGAAGTACAGTACTTAAGAAACACAGGAAGCATCATATTCTCTTTGTATTACTAAAAGGTTCTTGAAAGCATCTCATTAACCCCACTAGGAGGGCTTCCCATAACAACCCAAGTCTTCTTTTTGTTTTATGAATAACATCTTATCTGTTTAGGCAATCTGGAAACAATTATAACAATAATGCTTTTTAATCCAAATATTGGACTCAACATACCATATCATCCCCCCATCTATGATAGACTAGCACAGCATTTGCACTAACCGCAAGTAATCCAGCATGGCAAGATCCTTTCCATACAAAGGAGTGCTTTGCTGACACAGCAGCCTGTCATAATTTGGAACCTCAGCTTATTACATTGCAGTGAGGCAGGAAGATTGAGAGAGCTGTATCCCAAACATCTAGCCATATGGCGAACTCTGATAAACAGGGTAGTTAATGCCAAGAACGCAACCTTCAGGACAAAACATGAAATGCCACAAGCTCACACTAACAAATGACTCCCTTTGTATCAAGAGAAGAAAAGGGCTAACAAATGAGCTTTACAGTTCACTGCCGTGCCATTTTATATTGTGCCTTTTACGTGTTTTATGTGTTTTTAAAAGTGGCCTGACCAGAAAATCTATCACACACTATACATCTTTAACTAGGCCTTTGGTTGATTGTCATCCAATGCCCTTTTAAAATATGAGGATTTCTTTTGGGGGGGGGTATTCAGTTGTTTCTGTTTTTATTTGGATTATGTATTCTGTGCTTTTATATTGTAATTTTATCCTGTGAACCACTCTGAGACTTGTGGGTATAGGTGGTATATAAATTTAAATAATTATAATAGTTATAATAAACATATGACATTTTTATGCACGCTGCCCTTTTGAAATAGAAATAAAATCTATATAACAGGGACAGGCAGTAAAATGCTGAACAAAGCTTAACTTCCAGAATGCACAACCAATGTAGTCAACTTAACAAATCAATCACCGGGGGGGGCGGGGGCGGGCATTGTTAGGTTATATGTATATGGTCCAAGGGACATGGGTGGAGCTGTGGGTTAAACCACAGAGCGTAGGACTTGCCAATCAGAAGGTCGGCGGTTCGAATCCCCGCGACGGGGTGAGCTCCCGTTGCTCGGTCCCTGCTCCTGCCAACCTAGCAGTTCGAAAACACCTAAATAGGTACCGCTCCAGCGGGAAGGTAAATGGCGTTTCCATGCGCTGCTCTGGTTCGCCAGAAGCGGCATAGTCATGCTGGTCACATGACCCGGAAGCTGTACGCCGGCTCCCTCGGCCAATAAAGCGAGATGAGCGCCGCAACCCCAGAGCTGGTCACGACTGGACCTAATGGTCAGCAGTCCCTTTACCTTTTTATATGGTCCATGGACATTACACTGATTAGCCTTGCAAACAAATTTGGGGCAATGCTTGGAAGCTCTACATGCCAATTTTGTTTTTAGCAGACTTATTTTTTGGTACATGATTACTGCTTAGCTGAATGTTTGAATGCTTCATTAAAGGGAGAATTGAGTAGAGTGATTTGGTGGGTATAAGGAGAGTGAATGCCGAGTGACTCTGAATGTAGGTTGTGCGTTTAAATTATTCTTGTGTAGTGTGACTGTGTAGGTGAATTACTCTGGTGATTGTATTAATTTGTATGGGATTTTGTAATATTTATGAGATTTGTATGATGATAAAATTTCATAAAGATAATCATAGTAATTTTAATTATACCCTGCCCATCTGGCTGTGTTTCCCCAGCCACTCTGGGTGGCTTACAGCCCTTTAAAAATGGTAAAACATTAGACATTAAAATTTTCCCGATATAGGGTTGCCTTCAGATGTCTTAAAAACAAGACCAACAGGGCCTTGTTCAACTATTACAAAATGCCTGCCATATTATACAATAAGCTATAGTATGAATGCACTTACATTTTAGGAAAATGGTAGTGTTGCTGAAGAGAATCTTTCCAAAGTGAAATAAATTCTTCTCCTATAGAGGAAAAAAAGGAAGCAAACAGAAGAAGCTCGAATGGAAGGCCATCATATATATATGAGAAAACTTTAGTTAGTATATATTTTACTTGGCAATAATACTAGGTAAATAAGAATATATTATATTACCCCAAAAATGTCAAACTCCTATGTATCTGTAAAAGCATGTTCTAAAGCAGGAAAAGGGAACCTGTAGCTTTCCAGATGGGGCCCGACTACAGCTCCCATCATCTCTGGCCATTGGTCATTCTGGTTGAGGCTGATAGGAGATGGAGGCCAACAACTGGAGCGCCATGAGTTCCCCACCTCTGATCTCAAGTACTCCTGTATACACATTACGTTTGTACTCTTACATGTTGCTGTATTAATGGTAGGTATAGGAAGTGCTAAAGTTGCAGCCACCTGCCCATTTGTCAGGGAATAATTCCTACTGAAATGAGAAATTACTTATTCATTAATTACTATGTTTCTGAGTAAACATAGACAGATGAGGCATCACAAGTTGATACATACATTGCTGTATACTACTTGCTTACTCAATGATTGATGGGTCACATCTAAATGAATTCCACAAACAATTATAGGGTAGAATTCAACAGTGCGCTAATACTTGCCAGATGGAACTATCTCCCATCTCCTCCCAGATGGTGCACTATTCCAGGAATTCTCCCAACCCTACACAGCAGATTTGGAGTAAATGCAAGGGGTATGCGAGGAGGGGAGGAGCGAAGCCTGGCTTCATTAGAAGGGGTCCTTGCACTTGCTTCTACTAGCACAACAGGTTAGTTGAATCTGGCCCCATTATTTAAAGTGACGCTACTTTATTTTTCATATTTACATGCGTCACCATCAGGAAATGCTGGTATTTTATCTATGAAGGCTCATTCACACAACCATGTCATTACTTGATGCTGTCAAGCAAAGAACATGCATGTGCTAAAAACTCCTAAGTAAGGAAGGTGATCCATTTTGATCGATTCTTGTTGGTGGTGATAGTGAAACATGCAGGCATCAGGTGTTAATTTCAAATCTTACTCATCCACAAAATCAGTTGATACTTTAAGCCAGCCTTCGCCAACCAGGTGCTCTCCAGATATTTAAGACTGCAATTCCCATCAGCCCCAGCCAACACCAAATATATCTCCTCAGTCTCTATTAGTCATGTGGAGAAAGCTGTACAGCTCCATCATTAAGATGATGTATGAAAAGTGCTTTTAGGACTGAGGGAAAACACCACATAAGTGCTAATAGCCATGTACCCACTTACTTGGGAATATGTCCAACTGAACAGTGGCATTAACTTGTAAGAAAACATGTGTAGGATTCCACTGTATTATAATTTTTTTTGCAAACTACCTGCACTCAATTCTGAAGAGTGGCACAGACATGTCAATTAATTCACATATGATTCATATACCTTTGATCTCTTCAGAGCTATAGTGAACAATTTATCCAGTGCTAAGTTACCACAGAGTACTGTATTCATAACCAGGAGATAAAAGCATTGAGATTTGAGTCAGACTTAGTCTTGAAATCAGTGGGTCTATTCAAATCCTTCATCTTTTAACGTTCAGCCAAGCAGTGAAGATAATTTGGCCACACATATAAACCAGAAGCAAAAATCACAGGGAACAGGAGTGTTACAATTCTTTTCAGTGTTTGTCAAATCATGATAAATTATCTGGTGTTAGCATAAGTCACTCTACTTTGCAGGATAAAGGGTTTGGTTTTGACAACAGGGTGACACAGTTCATTTAACTTGTGACAACACTCTCATGTCAGTGGGTTTTCACATATTTGCATGTGTGCTGCCTTAAATGTGGATCAGTTAGTAAACATTGCATTTGACAACTTGGCAGCGTCATTTAAAAGAGACGCTTTCAGTATCTGATCAGCTCAAGGCTATGATGCATACAATGTACATCAGATACTAAAGACTGCCTATAAAGGAAAAAATGGCTACACATGTATAGATACACGGTGCCAATGTGGTGAAATGGGAGACCCATGTTCAAATCCCAACCCAACCACAAAGCTCACTCAGTATTCTAGTATCACCCATTGTGTCAAGCTAGCCTACCTCACAGGAGTGTTGCACACATACCAAAGCTCTCTGGTGGGTGTGGAGGAAATTCAGTAAGTATAAAATTGATGGGAATCCTACAAAGAGTATATTATCACTACCAAAAAACCCCCACAAAAACCCCACATGATATTCCAGCCATGGACTCTGGCTGCAAAAGATGAGGTCCTGGATTCTGTTACTACCTCCATCACAAACGAACAGTGATCCTCTTTTGTGAGCAATGTAACCCTGGAGCAGGGACACATAAGATTACAGCAGCAACTTCTGTGTACAAGACACAACTACTGTGATTCTCCATGAATCGCTCCTCCTACATTGCCTGCTCACATGAGCAGTTATTTGCACAGATTATCTCTGAAAAACAACACCTGTACTTTTTGTACAAACAGCACACCCATGCATGTTCACCACTCTGGACAGATCCAATTATCCGTATTAAACCATTCCTTACTAGCAGCTAGCATCAGGCGATTCTTTGTGATCAATGTGCAATTTTTGTTGGAAAACCCTGATCTGGGGCTGAGATCTCGACCTGGCAACGTTTCAGCACCACAAGAACAACCATCTCTTTCTCTCCCAGTGGGGGGGGGGGCAGCGAATAATGAGGTTACGAGGAAAATGCACTCTGCACCTGCTCAGGGAGCTACTCTTCCTGGTTATTACTTCACGGACCACAGGTTAGGAGGCCAGGGTTTGAGATCGAATTAAACGTGGTGTTCAAAACGAGGAAGTAGAGCAAACCCTTGCCCGGGTGCGTAAAATCGGCAAACGGCACTCCCCGCAGTCACGCTGCGCTGGCAGTGCCTTGGCAGATGCAACGAGAAGCCGGCAAGGCCCCCGGCCCTCGATGCACCTGGAGCAGCGACAAGGCAGCGCGCAGGAACGGAGGGAAGCTCCGGGTTGCGCTGTTCACACGTGCAGCTTGGCGACGCGGGTCAGGAGACTCGCTCGCCGGGGTCCTAAACTGAGCGGCCAGAACCGCCCAAGGCGGCCGGTCCCCACCACCCCGACAGCCCTCTTTCTCCCGGGGACCCGTCCGTGCAGCCCGCCGGACGGGACGGAGGCGGCGAGAGGGGCCCTGCTGGCTCACCATGGGCACCGGCAGCCGCCACTTGGAGAGCTGGCCGGCCGCAGCGGGGCCCGGCGGCCACACGAGCAGCAGCTGGAGAAGCAGCAGCGGCGGCGGCCCTGAGCGGCGGCGGCGCCGCCACAGAGGCTGCAGCATCCCGCAGAGCGACGCCACTCCCGCCGCCATCCCCTCCGCAGCGAAGTGTCACCAGCAGAACCCGCTCCGGCCCTCTCGCCCCGCCCCTTCCGCCCCCAGGCCCGCCAGGCTCAGCGGCCGGGGAGGGTGATGGGGCCGCGCCGGATTGGCTCGGGCGGCGCACCGCACGTCACGGCCCTCTCGTCGTCACCGGGGGACGGGGACCTCACCGGCGTGACGTCATGGCCGCGGTCATGCTTCGGACGTGAGGTGTGCTAGAGAAGGCAGAGAATCCGAGCAATGTTTGATTTCTGTTTGAATAGGCTGCGGGCTATGTGGGAAGCATGGTCTTCTTGGGATGTTAATATGGCAAACTCCTACACACACACACACACGTAAATAAAATTTAAAAAATCCTTCCAGTAGCACCTTAGAGACCAACTAAGTTAGTTCTGGGTATGAGCTTTCGTGTGCATGCACACTTCTTCAGATACACTGAAACAGAAGTCACCAGACGCTTATATATAGTGATAGGGTGGGGAGGGGTAAATAAACCATCTATCAGAAAGACACCACAGTCCCTGCTGCCTATACCTTACTCCAAAGGAAGCACGGACCCTGGGGGCATCACACTGCTTGGAGATTGGGGTGCTGTGCAACAATATGATTATAAACCTGAGTTATTAATTCCACTCGCACCTGACACCTTGCAAAGTTTCATTTAAGTCAGAGTTCATTATAAACTCTTTACGGGTACAGGTGACACATTAATGGGGAGTGTGTCTGCTTAGATGAGTGACTTTCTCTCACCTACCTTTGTACATCATGTTTGTGTCTTGCCTTTCCTGAAGCAGCAGGTGAAATGAAATATATGGGGATATGATCATTAGCTATATTAAATTCTGAAATAATATGTCTAAACAAGCCTACTAAATCACAACAGTGGGAGCCTATCCATTTTTATTGGAAGTGTATCACACTCAGTCCAATAAGCATGCAAAGAATCTCATCCAAAACCCCCACCTGTACTCTCTTGCTTCAAATGCAGCAAGAAGTTGTGTATCTACTGACAAAGATATTAATATGCAACACGAAGAGCTGAGTGTATTGATTAGAAGACAGGGAGCCAATTTTAGCTGTCTAGACACTGCAAATATCAAACCTCTTGCATCCTCCTTCCATACCGCGAAGATATCCGGTGGGCCGGACTACGAGAAACAAAAACTCCATTTCCCAGCATGCTGTGGGAGAGAGAAACCAAAACTCTCCATTGGTTGGGGGCTTTTCTCTGCTTCTAGCCGGCAGCGACGGTAGTGATTATTCAAAATTAGCTCCGAGAGTGGGATATCATGGCATCAAGTAGCCAGGAAGAAGTAAGGTAAAATACCATATGATTCTGCAGTAGTTGTTTAGCAAACCTAAGTTGAAATCATAGTGCATGCTTCTAAAGAGAAAAATTTGCTCATAGCCCACCTTTAAGTTACCTTGTTTTCAGACGTAGATACAGCTGGTAACATGTGAGTGGTAACATGCAGCAATAGATATGAAGTGTTATACTGTAATCAGTGCTTTTTTTCTAAGGGTACACGTACCCCTAAACATTTTGTGAATCTAAGTTGGGCCTCATTGAGAGGCAGTATTTCAATATGAGTAGGAAAATGAGAGTACCCCTAAACATTTTTTTAGAAAAAAAGCACTGGTTATAATTATAAGAGAGTATTTACACAAGTAAATGAAAAATTAAGAATAAGTGAAAGAAACAGCTAGAAGCTCATATTTAATATCTGTCTGATAACAAGTGATTCCAGTGTTACAGAAAAGAAAAGCAACAGTTTCTTATACCAAAATATTGCTAGCAGGCTCCATTTATAGAACATAGTAACTAGAAAACAATGACTAGAGGCTACTTTTGCACAGCACACCCTTTATAATGGACAATCTGAGGTCGCTTCTAGATGACCTGTTTATTATGATTTATCCTGATTTGTCCACACAAAGTTTGCAGGAAGGTTATACATCGTCAGCTGTTCAGTATGCATTCATTCTGATATTTTGTGCAAAGGTTAGATCAAGCCATTGCTACCCCAGACTTTCCAATGCCTTTTCCCAGCACTTTCCTAAGCACAAAAAGTCTTTTTGTTGTTCTTGTTGTTGCACTGCAGTGCCAGCTTCACTTTAATTGCACAACCTGAAGTTGCTGGTATGGAATTGAATTCTACCCAGAAAACAGCAACCATCTGGAAGCACCCTGAATTTATGCTAACATGGTCACCATGAGAGGGATGCTTATTCATTTTCTCAGTATCACCTTAAATTATACTGCATTATTTTATTTTTCTAGTGTCGAAGAGGAGGCTGTGAGCAAAAGCAGTTTTAAGACATGCAACCAAATTGCCTTCTACAGGTAAGGAATGTGAGTGTTTATCACTCTTAAAGGCACATGACTAGTGTGCTAACACCACATTGCAAACCATAGCACTAGGAAAATGGAGGGCTATATTCAGTTATCCTGGTGCTCTAGGAAAGCCAGGGAAGGGCTCCAGCTAGCCTGACAGCGCCTTCCCTCCCATCCTCCCCGCTCCCATACTCCCTCGCACTACCCCCCAAATCTGGAGGGTTGGGAAAACCCCTAGCACAGGGGTGAAGAAATGGGATTATTTCATCATCTGGGAAGCAGAAATGCTTGCGCCAACAGAACTACAGTGGTACCTCAGGTTAAGAACTTAACTCGTTCTGGAGGTACGTTCTTAACCTGAAACTGTTCTTAACCTGAGGTACCACTTTAGCTAATGGGGCCTCCCGTTGCCACCGCACAATTTCTGTTCTCATCCTGAAGCAGAGTTCTTAACCCAAGGTACTATTTCTGGATTAGTGGAGTCTGTAACCTGAAGCGTCTGTAACCTGAAGTGTCTGTAACCCGAGGTACCACTGTACCAGAAGTGCATAACATTATATTTTTTCCAGAGTTCCAGGACATTGCACCAGTAAAACAGTACTGTTTGTTGGCATCAAAACGTCTTAAAAGATTTCCAGCATATCATAATGGAGAAAATACTGCATGCAATGGTCACACCGCTAAGTATTTTTAAAAATCACAAATAGAGTTGGTTTTGTAAATAGTGCTTTGCTGCGGAAAGCTGTACCAGAGAATTGAATAGCATTTTCAATTTTCAGGTTAGGATGATATATATTAACATATATATGGAAAACCCTAAGTAGATAGTTGATTCCCACTGTTACTAGTTCATGAAGCTCTGAAAACATGTAAATCTGGGCAGCAATACTGTTTAAGCCGTTTTGGAATCAATGCAGTTTAAGTAGCCTAATAGTGAGCAGAATTGCACCCCGGATCATTAAATAAGTAATTTGATTGTGCTCTCTTCTTTATCCTTTAGGCGTCAGAAACGTTTATGTCCTGGGAAGTCCTTATACCGAGCATTGCTGGATACGGTGGAATTATCCCACAGCCGTGTTAAATTCCAAATAGTCAGTGAAGAATGCAAGGTTGGCATACAGTCTGAATGTCACTGATCAAGAAGAAAAATGAACACTTTACAGATTATTGCTTATGTAATATTGTACTGATAATATTTACCCAGATAATATTCATTTTCTTAGATAATGTTTACTCAGATATTTACTGATGATATCTCAGGTAATATTTACTCAGTTTTGAGATTCTTGCATGACCAGGGAACTACCAATCTCTTGTGCAAGTGAGAAGTTAAAACTTTACTTCCACAGCTAATTAATTTTACTCTGAGATCCTCTGAAGAAATGGGTTCGTTTATTCGTTAAACCAATTTGTCTCCTAGCTTTCCAAAGTTTGTTACTGAAATTGATTTTAAAAAGTTTATAATGTTAAAATATTGATTAAAAAACCCCTATAAGCCACAGATAATTGAAATAAAAGACACAGGGTGGCACCCAGTTGTTACCCTTGGGCTGGATTCAACTAAATAGTTGTGCCAGCGGGGGCCTGCACAAGTCCCATTATCTCAATGGGGCCTCTCCCCTTCCCCTCCTCCCATGCACCACCCGGATCAGCTGGCAGGGCAGAAGAAGCCCCAGAATAACACATGGGAGGAAGAGAGGAGAGATGGTTCCATCAGGCAAACAGAAATGCTTGCACTCTTTATCACTACTTTAAATTCTGCTTACCGAAAAGGAGGTAGGGGCATTTTTGAAGATTCCCTTCACTTCTGCAGTCTCCCATGGCACTCACCACCCTGACCTAGAGAGTCCTGCAACTCATTGGAGCTTAGCTGCAGTGGGGACAGTAAATGTTTTCCCTCCTGTTCCAATAGCAGATGCTTCCACTGTATCGGAACATCACCAACTGGATTCCACCCACAGCAATTTTGATGCATCCCCTGTCTTAACATTTCCTTTTCAGCACATTAACCCACAGTGGTGGTGCTGTAAAAAAAATGTCAGTTGAGGTAAGGCATCAAGATTGTGTTTTTCAAATGGATCAAGTCCAAATACTCTTAACATTATTATAATTATTATTTTAAAGAACAGGACCTGGTACAGATGCAACATTCCTAAACATGGTTATGGGGTTAGGGCCATCCTGTGGGTCTAACTGCTCCTTCTCTCTCTCTCTCTCTCACTCACTCTCACTCTCACTCTCACTCTCACTCTCTGGCACATTAATGCTCCTCTCCCCATCCTTTTTGGAACTAACCATATTACAGTACTACCTCTGCAACAGGGTAAATGCTAACTGGGGATAGCTTTGAAGCAGTCTAACCATGGTTAGACATTAGTTTGCAAACTTCGGCTTAATCTACCGGTAACTACGATTAAGCAACATCAGTGATGCACATGATCTCCCAGCTTCTTGACAAGTATACAATTAATCAGTTATCTCAGATCAGTCATATATTTCTTTCTCAAAAGCAATAATGCTAAAGTGTGATAATTATTAATAACTATTTTCTCCCCTGCTTTGCCATCACATACTCAAAACAACTCACAAATAAGATACTAAAGCAAATATAGAATGAATTAAAAAGAGTGTAAACATTACAATATTCTCCAAAAGTCTGTGGTTGGTTTGGACTTCCATTTTTATATGCTTTATCTTTGCTGCTGTGCAAACAGATGCATGCAAGAGGGGATTAATTGCCTTTATTTCTAGTGACCCAAAACATGCCAGGAGAAACTCTTTCCACCTATTATGGTAACTGTAGATATCTGAATCAATGTGATTCGTCAGCCGCATGAATATTCTAATTGTTTCTCTTTTTCTGCTTATCCCCAGGAACCTCTTTTAGTAGAAATTTCTGAAATAGAGGGTAATATTTTCAGGCTTAAAATTAATGAGAAAGTCCCATTCAAACCAAGATATGAAGTCCCTGATGTTCTCAATAAAGAACCTGTCTGCCTCAGGTAAGTGATGAAGCAGAATTTGCTAAATAAGATGGAATCTGAGGACACATGTATGTGATTTGGGCTGTAATCCATGGGGTTTATTTCTGAGTAGACGTGTATAGGATTGTGCTATGATATTTTCAGTGATATCATAACTTGAGTTACCTCAAAATCCAAGGGTGGGTTGTTGCTCCACTCACCCTTTCATTTAATGTGTAGCTCTATGTGGCCAGAAATGCATATAAGTGTGAAAAAGTCATTTATGCCTTGGGAATGAAATTAGAAGTTGATGTTTTTTGTTCAACTAGAATTATCAGTTTCTTAATTTGCAGCTGTTTGCAATTTGGGAACAAACTTTCAAAGCTTTTGTCTGTGTCTGCCATTTTCCCATTTTCCAGTCTAACAGTATTGCAGAAAGATGCAGACAAACTTGTGTTGGCTTGTGCCAATGAAGACCAGCAACTTCACGTCACTGCAAAACCTTTTCAGATACAGTTTGTTTGCAAGGGTGAGATTGTATGGAGTACAAACTCAAATGGCCTGCTGTATTTTGAGCACCTCCAGCCAGCCCCGCAAAGCAGGTATTATATGTCACTGTCTCCACAATCCAGCTGGAGTTAAATTATCTTGGGATGCAGTCCTAAAACTCTTACTAGTACATATTTGTAGGCAAGTCTATATATAAATATAAAAACTGATCACTCTTTTTTTGGGCGGGGGGTCGTTAATTAGGAAATCTACATCTCAAGAAGAGAAAGAAGGATCAGCTAATTCCTCTAAGGTAAACTAAGCTTTTATTTGTAGAGTTTTGCCTTATGGATTCTCCAAAAGACAAATCAGTCCTTCTAACTGGGAATAGTTAGTTTAGCATTTCTAATGAATTCAATAGGCCTTCTTCCAGGGTGGTGGAATGAAGACTGTGGCCTTAGTTGGCAGTTGACCAGAGTCAGTAAAACTGCAGCCCTAAACACTCTCTTGTGGGAGTAAGCCCCACTGAAATCCATTGATCTTAGAGCTGACATGAATACAATTGCCCTGTAGCTTAGATTTGGATAATTTTTATCCAAGCAGGAAAATCAAGATGACTTGGGTCTCTGGGAAGAAAAATTTGGCAAATTTTCAGACATCAAAGCTAATGGTAAGTATAGTGTCTTTCAATTTTGCTTGTAATATCTGTAATATATGTGTTCGTGTGTCATATGTCGACTGGATCACTTGCAAAAATAACCTGGCACTGTTTGTTCTGTAGTCATTTTTCCATAGCTGACATCTCCTCTGCTTGTTATACGCTGTGGTTCAGACTGTGTACATTTAACTGCAGGGGCTGGAAATGGTGAGCACGTATGTGCTAAACGCATTGGTCTTGTATACCTCTGTGATTTTTGAGTAAATCCAGTTTTAGCACCATCAGAATATAAGCCACTAACTGTGCATATATATAGTAAGGTGACAAAGAACCTCATTGAAGGGCACTTGTGAATCACTTACTATCCCTGACATTTTTACATGGCATGTGTTTCCAGAGCAATATTCTGACTTCATACTCTTTCTTATACCATTTGTCAGGGATTATTGAGCTGTTATTCCCAAATTGCAGGGGGTTGGGCTATATGACCCTTTGCATCCCTTCCAACTCTATACTTCTACGATTCTTCTTACAGGTCCCAGCAGTATAGGCTTAGATTTTTCTTTACATGGATTTGAACATGTCTATGGAATACCTCAGCATGCAGAGACACTTCTCCTTAAAAACACCAGGTAATTTAATTGGGTACGCATAAAACGCTGACAAAAGGGCAGCTTTGCCCAAGTCTCTGGAATTCTCTCCCAAACTGAGATTACCCTCCTTGTTGAACTTCAGGCACACGATTGAGACTTTCTTCTTCCATTTTCTGTGCATTGGTTTTATGTATGCTGCTTAGAAATGTGAGTAATTCAGTGGTACTTTAATGAATAAAGAAATAAATGTATCTTACTCCCTCCTTTTCTCAGTTTTCTCCCTCCTCTTTCCCTTAGAGTTCTGCTGCCTCCTTCAGTCTTCAGGCCTCTGATTCTCTTGCCACTGCCTGCTCTGTTGGGTGCTTCCAGCTGGGGGCTTGATCCTGTTGTGAATGGGTCATACAGATATTGCAAGTGGGTCATTGGCAGCAAGTGGCAGCAGGGCAGGGCATGCAGGATGGCATTTTGATGTTGCATAGGTGCCAGGTAAAACTGGCCTTCATGCGGAGCACCCACCTCACAATAAACACCCATCTGGAAGCAGCCTTTGCCTCTACACCTTCCAACTCACAGCATGGAGCACTTTTTTTCTCCTTAAGCCCTATATGAAGCTTTCCTCAAGATGATGTTTGAGGACACCTTTTCCCCCTCTGCCACCTCCACCAATCAAATCTCTGCCACAGTGCCCACTGCTTTCTTAGGCCGTGCTTCTTTTGCACCCTAATTTTCTTGCCTCCCAGGCCCTCATCTCAGGCAGCTTCCTAGTCCTCAGCAGCATCGGTTCCATTTTTCTTCACACAGCTTTCCCCTTACCAGGTTGTTCTCAGACATCCTGGAGTTTTTGTTTGGTTTTGGTTCTTGTTTTTTCAAAAAATAGAGAAGAGGATGTTGCTATTGGGTAGTCTATAAATGTAAAAAATGCTACTTTTTACTCACAAAAGCTGTATCCGCTAAAGAAACAGCTTTGTGTACAGTCGTACCTTGGGTCTCAAATGCCTTGGCTCCCAAACAAATTGGCTCTTGAATGATTAAAACCTAGAAGTGAGTGTTCCGGTTTTTGAAGGAGTTTCAGAAGCCGAACATCTGGTGTGGCTTCCGATTGGCTGCAGAACGCTCCTGCAGCCAATGAGAAGCCATGCCTTTTTTTTCAAATGGTTCTGGGAGTCAAATAGACTCCCGGAACACATTCTGTTCGAGAATCAAGGTATGACTGTATTAGCAATTTGTTACTGACCTTTTCCAGTAACAACAACAACAGCAGCAGCAACACTAACAATTTTATTATTTATATGCTGCCCATCTGACTGGGTTGCCCCAGTGGTGTTGTTAGAACTTACCTAAACTTCTGTGTTACTGCATCAGCTCAGGCAGTAGCAGTGGAAGAGTACTAATGCGCAGGTAAATGATGGAAAGGGACGTCAACGGAGGAGCCCTCCTCCCCTGTAAAGCCTCATCAGTAGATCCTTGCACATGGCATTCATATCTCAGCAAAGATGCCTGAGAATGCAGAGTGAAAGCGGGACAAGTTGAACTTGACCTTTGCTTTGTTTGATTAATTCTTTTCTTCCGGCGTACCGCGATCTCAGTGCAAGCAAGGTTCTTACCGGGAGGGGAGAACCTGAGCTATTTTGGAGGGTGGGGGCAACTCCAGGGCGCGGAGACCCTCAAAAATACTTCTGGAGGGTGTTCAGAAGGTCTGGTTCCCGGCACGACCAGGAGAAAGATCGACCCAGTCGCCAGGTAGCCTCTAAGAGGTGAAGAGAGCGGCGGAGAGATCTTGCAGGTCGAGGGACGCCATTACCTACCTCCAATTAGCGAAGCCCTGAGCCTGCGGAGAAAGCGGTCCGTTCTCAAATCAAGAACTCCGAAACGAAAGAAAACATTCCAATTTGGTGGTCAAAAGACCAAATAACAACAAGGAAGTCTCGGAGCAACAAAGAGGAGTGAAAGGAGTTTAGCTGGAGATCGAAAATCAACCCAGACGCAGCACGAAGCCAGTGTGAGAGGAAAGTGAAAGTGAGTTGCCTTGGTGGATAAGATAATTCCTCCCAGTCCTCCCCTCAGGACAAAGGGAAAAAATTTGTGGTGTACTGTTACAGAAGGAGGGAAGGAGAGAGGCCAGGGAAAAATATTTGGAGTGAGGCGTCCTTGGTGAAACGGAGGGGGGAAGGAGGAGAAAAGACGCTTCTTTGCTCTCTGTTCTGTGCGATAAACGCAAGGGATTCCAAAACCGGAAGAGAAGAATCTGCCGCCATTAGAAGCCTTTGAGAGTGAATCTGGTAATAGGTGGAAAGGGGAGAGGAAAAAAGGACAGTGATATACACCAGCAGAACCACCATACCGTAGGTGATTTCCTCTTTTTTCTATTACTGAGGCGCTTGACTTCTTTTTCTTTTGCTTTACTGGACTGGAACATGAAAACCGGAATTTTCAAATATTGATTTACGTGAAAGATTAAAAACAGAATTAAGATAAAGGGACATTTTAGAAAGAAACTGGGACTGCTATCTGTTTATGAAAGACTGAACTGATATCTTAGAATTATAGGGGAGAGCAACGTTGGGAGAGGAGACGCCGAAAAGCTAATGTTAAATTAAGGATCTGGCGACATCTAGTGGCGAAATGAAGACTGTTTAACTCTTTGACCGGTTCCCCTTCCCCTTCTCTCTCTCCCCTTCTCTCTCTCCATCTCTTGTACTCCCCCTAATTGTTTTCTATCTTTCCCTTGCTTTTCGGTTTTGCGATCTCTTTGTTAGTTGTTTTTGAGCGACCACCCAGCCTGATTGGAGGAAAGAAGACCAGCTGATAGAAGAATAACTGGACTGGGCGGAAGAGGAATTTGAAGGACTTAAGGGCAAAATTCCTATAGTGCCTACGGTGATTATAAGGAAAATATAAATAAGGGTTGGACAACTCAGGAGGGTCAAGGACAGAAAGTCAATATAATAAAGACTGAGAAGACTGATAGATATAACAAAAGGGTTAGAAAGAAAAACGGAGGGAAGGCACCACAAGGGAGGGGTGGGAACGCAAAAACAACAGGATGTCGCATACAGGAAAGAAGGGAACAAACGGGGGAAATCCTAGCGATAGAAGGGGATCGAAACAAGAGGTAGATTTTAAGACCGATATTTTGAAGGTGCTTGCTGAAATCAGACAGAGTCAAACTAATGTAGAACATAAGTTAGAACAAGTAGATAATAGGATTGGGAGATTGGATAAAAAGATGGATGAGACAGTAAATGAACTAAAAGGCCAAATAAAAGAGATATTTAGGAGAACGCAGCTCAATGAAGAAGGATTAAAAAGGACTAGATCGGAGTTAAAAGATATTAAAAGAGAAAAGGAAAAGATGAAAGCGGAAGTGATGGATTTAAATAAGGCACAGGAGGAGATGAAGGATATTATCGCAATGAATGAATTGAGGCAGAGGGAGGTGAACTTAAGATTGAGGGCGGTGCCAGAGACACAAAATGAAAATGTCAAGGAGAAATTAACAAAGGAGTTAGCGGAATGGATGGGGATGACAGTCGAGGAAATGGCCAAAAATGTGCAGAGTGCATTTAGAATGCGGGTCAGTTCAACAAGAGTAAAGAAATATACAGGCGATTGCCTGATAACATTTAAGGATAAAGAAATGAGGAATAAGATACTCTTAAGGAATAGGGAAAAGAGATTGAATATAGAGGGAAATTATATTATTATCTTTAAAGACGTCCCAATCAGACTACTTAAACGTAGAGATTCTTATAAATTGTTGGTGCAGGCACTGAAGAAAAATAAAATAGAATTTAGATGGGAATTCCCGGAAGGGTTATCCTTTATATATAGAGGCAAAAAGCATAAGCTATCAAACCAGGAGGAAACCGGGAAATTCTTGAGGAAATATAAAGAATTAAGGGTGGAGATGAATGGAGGGGGGGGAGCGGAAGGAGGAGTTTCAGGAGAATCTGAATCAAAAGAAGAGGAGGGAGGGGGAGGGAGTGGACCGGACGAAGAGACAGAAGGAGAGCCAGAAGAGGAAGATCCAGGAAATTGATAAAGATAAGGAAAATTTAAGGGAGTAATAGAAACAATGGGGTTAAAAATCTGGAGTTGGAATATTAATGGGATGAACGACAAAAAAAAGAGGAATAAAATTGAACAATATCTGAAAAAGAAAAATCTAGATATTATTTGTCTCCAAGAAACGCACGTAGCAAGAAGGCACAGGAAAATACTAATCAATAGGAGGTTAGGAAATGAATTTGAGTCTTTGGATAAAGAGAAGAAAAGAGGGGTGGTCTTTTATATTAAAAATAAGATTGAGGCTAAACCAATATTTAAAGACGAAGAGGGCAGAATAATAGGGGTCCGTATCAATTGGCAAGGAGAAAATTTGGTGGTAATTGGGGTATATGCCCCAAATGATAACAAGTCGGAATTTTTTAAAAAATTGGAAGAGAAAATTTGTGAATTTGTTGATCAGAAAATTATTCTAATGGGTGATTTGAATGGGGTGGTCTCTCTAGAAGCTGATAGGTGTAGGGAAGGAGGAAGTAAGAATGGGAAGCTACCAAAATCTTTCTTCTCAATGGTAGATAATGGTAATTTGATAGATATTTGGCGTCTTAAACACCCACTGGATAAACAATTCACCTTCCACTCCGAACCAAATCAGTCGCTGTCACGTATCGATCAGATATGGATCTCAAGCGAGTTATGCCCAAGAATTAAAACAATAGAAATAAGACCGAGTGTATTCTCAGATCATAATCCGATGGAGTTGGAATTAGAAAGCCTGGAGCTAAGAACTTTTAGATGGAGATTAAAGGATTATCTGCTGGAGGATCAAAAAATTGTTGAGAAAGCGCAGGAAAAACTAAAACAATATTTTATGGAAAACAGCGGTAAAGGAACAAAAGCTAACGTAGTATGGGAAGCAAGTAAGGCAGTAATAAGAGGTTACTTTATCCAGCAGAATGCAATCAAAAACAAGAAGAGAGAAAAAGGGAAAGATGAGATTTTGAAGCAGATAATGGTAAATGAGCAGAAATTATCCCAAAAACCTAATTGCCAGAAAGCAAAAGAAAATATAAAAATTCTACAAGCTCAATTTGCTACAATAATAAATAGAGAGGTTGAATGGAATATAAAAAAATTAAGACAAAAAAACTTCGAGTTTGCAAATAAGTCAGGCAAGTGGTTAGCATGGCAAATTAAAAAGAGGAAGGAAAGGAGCACAATAAATAAAATAAAGGTGGGAGAGGAAGAGAAATCAGATCCTAAAGAAATTAGGGGAGAGTTTCTCAATTATTATAGAAGATTATATTCCAACAAAGAGAAAATTAGTTTAAGGAGAATTGAGAGATTTCTGAAGGATAAAGGGGTGAAAAAAATCTCAATGGAGGAAAGACAACAGCTGAACACCCCAATAGGAAGTGATGAAATAGAAGACGCAATTAAAGAGTTAAAGAGGGGGAAAGCTCCAGGCCCTGATGGATTCACCGCGGGTTATTACAAAGAGATGAAACCCATTTTGGTGGGACCTTTGAAAGAAACTATGGATAACATTTTAAGGAAAGGGGAATTCCCAGAGACCTGGAAAGAGGCATATATTACGTTTATCCCCAAGCAAGACGCAGATTTAACCCAGGTTAAAAATTATAGACCGATCTCACTGCTAAATGTAGATTATAAAATATTTGCGGGGATCCTTGCAAAAAGACTGAAGAGGCTATTATCAGAGACTATTCATGGGGACCAAGCGGGATTCCTGCCAGGACGGCAGATGAGAGACAATACAAGAAATATAATTAACATGTTAGAGTATTTATCTGTCAAGATTAACAAACAGGCCATAATGATGTTTGTCGATGCCGAGAAGGCATTCGATAATGTTATTTGGGACTTTATGTTGAAAAATTTAGAGCATATAGAAGTGGGGGAGGATTTCTTTAATGGAGTAAAAGCCATATATACAGATCAGAAAGCCAAGCTGATTATCAATAATATAGTGACAGAAGAGATAAAGATACGAAGAGGAACAAGACAGGGCTGCCCGCTCTCCCCGCTTCTGTTTATAATGACCTTAGAAGTATTACTAAACTCTATAAGGCAGAATCAAAAAATAAAAGGAGTGTTAGTTGGGCAGAATGCATATAAGATTAGAGCCTATGCGGATGATGTAGTTATAATGACAGAAGAACCAACAACTGCAACAGGAGAGATATTAAAAGAATTAGACCAGTTTGGAGAGGTAGCAGGGTTCAAATTAAATAAGAGTAAAACAAAAATAATAGGTAAAAATTTGGATCAGAAACTAACAGAAACAATTCAACAGCAAACGCAAATAGAAGTGGTTAAAAAAGTGAAATATCTTGGCATTTGGATAACACCTAGGAATATAGATCTGTTTAAGAATAATTATGAATCGACGTGGAGGGAAATAAGAAAAGATTTGGAAATTTGGGGAGGGTTGAAACTGTCGTTTTGGGGAAGGATTAACACAATTAAGATGAATGTGCTGCCGAGGTTGATGTTCTTATTTCAAACTATCCCAATAATTAAAGGAAGCCGAATCTTTAAAGAGTGGCAACGAGTGTTGTCGAGATACATATGGCAGGGAAAGAAACCTAGGATTCAATTTAAACTATTAACAGACATAAAAGAAAGGGGGGGCTTCGCCTTGCCGGATGTGAAATTATATTATGAGGCGGTTTGTCTGTGTTGGGTTAAAGATTGGGTAAGGCTAGAGAACAGGGAATTATTAGACTTGGAGGGTTACGACAACAACTTCGGCTGGCACGCTTACTTATGGCAGGATAAATGGAAGATATATAAAGGATTTGGGAATCATATTTTCAGAGGACCTTTAATTGAAATATGGGATAAATATAAAAATCTGCTGGAACCAAAAACCCCACATTGGCTTTCACCTCTAGAAGTCATGTGTGTGAAGACTATTAATATGAGAAATAAATGGGCAACATATAACCAGTTAATAATTAAAGAAGATGGGAAATGGATTGTACGACCATACGATCAGGTTAAAGAACATGTCTATGACTGGTTACACCATCTCCAGGTGAACCAAATGTTCAGGAAGGATCTTAAAGAAAGAGGCTATGCAGAGAAAGAATCTAAGTTCCAGATGGAAATTATAAACAAAGAAGAAAAAATTGTTTCGAAAATGTATAGGATACTGTTGGATTGGAGTTTAGGGGATGAGGAGGTTAAGTGTGTAATGATTCGCTGGGCAAAGGATGTAGGACATAATATACTATTTGAAGATTGGGAAAAACTCTGGAAGGAAGGACTAAATTTTACGGCGTGTGTAACGGTAAAAGAAAACATAATGAAGATGTTTTATAGATGGTATTTAACACCTATGAAACTGTCGAAAATGTATAAGGTGGATAATAAGTGCTGGAAATGTAGGGTTAGTGAGGGTTCCTTCTATCACATGTGGTGGGAGTGTGGAAAAGTTAAACAGTTTTGGGAAAAAATCTATATAGAACTGAAGAAGATTTTAAAATACACGTTTCCAAAGAAAGCAGAATTTTTCCTACTAGGTATATTGGGTTATGTGATAAGAAAAGAGGATCGTAAATTAGTATATTATGCGGTTACAGCAGCAAGAGTAATGCTGGCCCAGATGTGGAAAAAGCAGGAGACACCAACGGTGGAGGAATGGAGATTTAAGCTGTTGGATTATATGGAATTGGACAGACTTACAGGCAAAGTAAG
The DNA here is from genome assembly GCF_964252035.2 of Podarcis erhardii. Classification (NCBI taxonomy): domain Eukaryota; kingdom Metazoa; phylum Chordata; class Lepidosauria; order Squamata; family Lacertidae; genus Podarcis; species Podarcis erhardii. The sequence goes on from NC_138497.1 coordinate 45,578,737, forward strand.
ATACATAAGAGACCAAAAGTTCACTGAGGATTGGGGAAAATATGTAGATTACTTGGAATTCATTAGTCAAGGGAAAATAACGCTAAAGGGATTTAGAGACGCACTGTGAAAGACTGTGAGTTATTGTTTAAAGAGAATAGGAGACCAAATAATATGTAAGGTTAATATACATTAAGAAATGTATATAAAAAGGTACAATGACAATATATACTAAGAAATGTGTAATTTAAAGTGTTACTTCGAATGATTTTCGGGAAAGCTAAAGGAAGTTTTGAAAACGAAGATTAAGAAATGTAACCAAAGTGAAAATTAAGTTTCTATATATTTCTCTTACTTTTATTTCTTTCTTTATTTTTATTTGTCTGTGCAACACTTTTATTTCTGTATGTTTATATGTGTGGGCGTGTACATATTCTTTACTTCTATGAAATAAAAATTTAAACCAGAAAAAAAAAAAAAAAAAAAAATATAAATGTAAAAAATGCTACTTTTTACTCACAAAAGCTGTATCCGCTAAAGAAACAGCTTTGTGTACAGTCGTACCTTGGGTCTCAAATGCCTTGGCTCCCAAACAAATTGGCTCTTGAATGATTAAAACCTAGAAGTGAGTGTTCCGGTTTTTGAAGGAGTTTCAGAAGCCGAACATCTGGTGTGGCTTCCGATTGGCTGCAGAACGCTCCTGCAGCCAATGAGAAGCCATGCCTTTTTTTTCAAATGGTTCTGGGAGTCAAATAGACTCCCGGAACACATTCTGTTCGAGAATCAAGGTATGACTGTATTAGCAATTTGTTACTGACCTTTTCCAGTAACAACAACAACAGCAGCAGCAACACTAACAATTTTATTATTTATATGCTGCCCATCTGACTGGGTTGCCCCAGTGGTGTTGTTAGAACTTACCTAAACTTCTGTGTTACTGCATCAGCTCAGGCAGTAGCAGTGGAAGAGTACTAATGCGCAGGTAAATGATGGAAAGGGACGTCAACGGAGGAGCCCTCCTCCCCTGTAAAGCCTCATCAGTAGATCCTTGCACATGGCATTCATATCTCAGCAAAGATGCCTGAGAATGCAGAGTGAAAGCGGGACAAGTTGAACTTGACCTTTGCTTTGTTTGATTAATTCTTTTCTTCCCTGAGAGCTCCACCCTAAGCAAATACATCTTTTGCCAAATACCTCATTTAGGAAAAGAAAAGGAAAAAAAAACAGTTCTGGGGACAGTTTTATTTGGTGCCTCATCCCACACCTGTTTTCACACCTTGCTCTATTGTTCCTTCCAGGGTTGCTGTGATGTTTTTTTTTCTCTGCTAGGTTTATAGTATGCAAATAAGCTAATAAAAGGTACAGAGGTGTCTAGGGATACCTAGACCAGGAGAGATCAGTGGGTTGCAGTCCTAAGCACATTTGTTATGAATTGGATTTCGCTGAACTCACCTCTGAGCAAACATGCTTAGAAAGGGGCTGACAGCCTTAAACTGGAGCAGCAGTGATCTCACCGGAAGCCAGAATTGCATTCAGCCAACTATAAAAAAAGAGCGACAGAGATTACAGTCTGTATTTATTCAAATCCCAGTTCTAATTGCCATTGTAGAACATGCAGAGTTTAAACAATACAGTATTCACCTCTGAAGTAACAGTGAGCTGAAGACTATGGTACAATCCTTTATATTTCTTTATTATTAGTATTGAAGGCAAGGTGATTCACAAGAAAAGTCCCTTGCGATTTAGTGCCAAAAGTGGGTGGAGTTTTCAGCATGGCTTTGCTGTCTGTCTGCTATCCCATCTCTCTCTTTTCTGGCAACCCCCGCCCCCCGAAAAAAAACCCCTCTCTTTTTGCCTTCCACTCTTCATAGGATTTGATGATTTAGTAGCACCTCAGCTGCCTTGTTCTCTTATGGGCTGCAGTGATTTGCTTTACTCTCCCTTATTTGCTTGTTCAGAATCAGGGTTGGGGAAAATGCTCTTGTTCCCTTTTAAGGTCCCTTACTAGGTCATCTTGGGAAGTAAATATGGACATTCAGGGGTGTCCTCTGGGAATGTTGTTCCCCAGCAGTGTAGCTTGTGCTCACGGGGAAGAGCAGCATCACCTTCTCCATCCCAGTGCCTTGGAGGAGCCCCATTTCCCACCAAGTACAGTGTAATGCACTCCAGTTATAGCATAATAAACCATTTCTATGGACAGCTGCTTCCGCTGGTGCCATTAGCAAGTATTAAATCTATAGCCATCAGTCCCTTGCATTGGACAAAAACAGAAGCAGTGTCTACATCCAGCATCAGCGAAGTGCTCTGTGCAAACATCTTGTCTGTCTGTTCCAGCGATGGTGATGTCTACCGGCTTTATAACCTGGATGTCTTCGGATACAAAGTTCACAGCAAAATGGGCATTTATGGTGCAGTGCCCTTGCTCTTGGCTCACAAACCCGGCAGAACCACTGGGATCTTCTGGCTGAATTCCTCAGAAACTCTGGTGGAGATTGCTACCAAAGCCGCAATGGAGGTGAGACCAGTGCTGGAATCTAGCTCCTGCATGGAAGTGCTTCTGCAGTGCATGGGGGTTAGTGTGACATTCTAGATAACTCTGCGAGCAATGCAGAATGGATGCTGAGTGGGCATCCTCTCACCTATGCTGGAGAACGAAAGGCGGAGTGATGACGGGCACCTCAAAACTCACCATGTTGGACCTCCATGTGTATCAAAAGCCATACCGTTACCTTTTTCTGATTGCTTTGTTTGACAGGTTTTGTCCTCCAGAACTCCAGAAACTTCAAAGCAGAGAGTGCTTCCTCAAACCGATGTGCGCTGGATGTCAGAAAGTGGGATAATTGACACGTTCATCCTAATGGGGCCCCAACCCTTTGATGTTTTTAAGCAGTATGCACAACTGACAGGTACTGTCTTACAATACAAATGCAGGTGAAACTCGAAAAATTAGAATATCGTGGAAAAGTTCATTTATTTCAGTAATTCAACTTAAAAGGTGAAAGGAATATATGAGATGGACTCATGACATGCAAAGCCTTTATTTGTTATAATTGTGATGGTTTTTCGAGTTTCACCTGTACATCCTGAAACTGCTTTAAGTGGCAAGAACAAACATTAAGGTGGCACACCCAGCTTGTGTATGTAAGAGAGAGAGATATCTATTTCTAAGCAGTTAAAGATATAGAACCATTGTAACGGGGGGGGGGGGAGCAGAGAGAGAGAGAGAGAGAGAGAGAGAGAGAAGCAGCAGTAGTTCACTACCGAGTTCATTCCCCCATCTCTCTGCATCTACCACATCTGTGTCACAGCTTCAGCTTCATTGGTAACACTGACAAGCCCCTCACCAAAAAGGAACATCTCCCCACCCCTGTATTTTGTTTCTTTCACATATCGTGGACCTCAGGACAGTGTTGTGCAGGCCCAGATCTGCTTAGCTGCAGCAAGGAGCACATACCATGTGCCCTCAGGATTTAGCCTCTGGCAGGTGGGCAAATAACTGCTCACAAAACTACATTAGCAGCCCGAAGCACTTTCTAGTTTCAAAGTAAGGAAAAGGATTCTGTGCTGCTTTCATTACAACGAGACTCTTCTTGTACACTTTTAATGCCTCTAGTGCAGCTGAGAAAGTTCAAGCAAGTTTAATGCAGCTGAGAAAGTTCAAGCAAAAATAAATATTTAGCACTTAATTGTGACTTTGGTTTTAATTTGGATGCAAGCATTGTTTTCCCTCCCCCCCCCCTTTTTTCCCCCTAGGCACTCAAGCCCTGCCCCCACTCTTCTCCCTTGGCTACCACCAGTGCCGCTGGAATTACGAAGATGAGGACGACGTGGAAGGGGTAGATGCAGGTTTCGATATGCATGACATCCCATATGACGTCATATGGCTTGACATTGAGCACACAGATGGCAAGCGGTACTTCACATGGAATAAGGAGAAGTTTGGCAATCCCGAGAGGATGCAGAAGCAGATACTCATGAAGAAAAAGCGCAAGGTGAGTAACGTAGAGAAAGTAGGGAGAAAACATTTCTTTGGAGGTCTGCAGCTCTTGTGGCCTTCATGTGCGGCAGGCAGACCCAGTCCGCCCCTGAGGTGGGGGATCAAGCGCTCGCTTCAAATGGTGTAAGTGAAAGAGGCAGTGCTCCACCCTCCTGACCACTTCCGCTGCTGTGAGGGTGGCATTCTGGCATGTGGCATTGCTGCTTGTCTGCCCCACAGAAGCCAAGCGGTAAAGCTTCCAGGAGCGCCCCAGCTCCTGCCAAGTTTCGCAAGAGCCAGAGTGGGTGGGAAAGGAGACAGCAACTCCCATTTCACCTCAGGTGGTGAAAAAGGGAGGACCGCCCCTGATTCATTCGCATCCATAATTTAAAAACAAATCCTGCGGCTTGGATGCAAAGTTGCTATTCTGTTAACAAAAATGTGAGGGGGGAGCTATGATATACAGCACAGTAGTTATATGTGTGGTGGGGCAGACCCGCTCTCACCACACTGCCGCCATTGCTGCTTACCTGGACAGGGGCCCTCAAGGTCAGGGTTGCAGGGCAGTGCTATTGGTGCAACTTTGGGCCCCTGACAACGCTACCTGCCCCAGTCCCATGCAGGTAAGTAGCAGCGGTGTCTATAAGGGGGGGACAGTATGTGGCTCCACCCCACACCATTATGGCTCAGAATATTTGTGCCGTCTCCATGTTAAGGTTATTCTACAAGCTGAAATCAAGTGCTTCCAATGGTATTAGCCATTTGCAAAGCCTAGGTGCCCCATGAGATCATTCGAGCCTTCCAGCAGCATGTTTGAATTAATACTAATCTTGCTGTAGCACATTAAACAATCAACAGTTCCGAAATGCCAGGAGAAAGTGGGAGGCAGTGCCATCTATCATCAGCTGCCATTTGGGCAGGATTTCCAGAGAGAGAGGGAGAGAGATGAAGACCATCTCAGGGCTTGTTCCAGCTGGGCATTCTCCACTCCTCCCCTCTCCAGATAGAGTGATATACTTTCAACTGTCCTGTAGGACGGATCCTGGTGACTTTTTAATATGTTGATACTGTCTGTTGCATTTTTTAAAATATGTAATTTAACATTACCTGTAAGCCACCTCAGAAGGATTTGTATTCTGAAAGGCAGGATGTAAATAATGGTAATCCATACATGACAATATTGTGCCGTCTCTCATGTTGGCAGCTGGTCGTCATTCTGGACCCCCATATTAAAGTTGATCCTCTGTATACCATATACTCACAAGCAAAAGAAAGAGGTTACTTTGTAAAAGACAGTAAAGGCAAAGATTTCGAAGGCATCTGTTGGCCAGGTAATAAAGCCCCTCCTTTACTTTTACAAATCTGATGACTGACATTTATGGAAGTTAAAATTTATTAATTTATTAAAATTTATTAATAAATAGAAATAAGGAGCCAGTGTGGTGTAGTGGTTAAGAGCGGTAGTCTCGTAATCTGGGGAACCGGGTTTGCGTCTCCGCTCCTCCACATGCAGCTGCTGGGTGACCTTGGGCTAGTCACACTTCTCAGAAGTCTCTCAGCCCCACTCACCTCACAGAGTGTTTGTTGTGGGGGAGGAAGGGAAAGGAGATTGTTAGCCGCTTTGAGACTCCTTAAAAAAGGGAGTGAAAGGCGGGATATCAAATCCAAACTCTTCTTCTTCTCTTCTTCTGTACATTAATTGTGTGTGTGATATTGTCTTTCTATTCTCCTTTTTCAAATTTGTGTTGAAAACTTAATGTGATATATAATTCCTTTTTAAAAAGGGTTAAATGGTTTTTTATGGTCAGAAGTTTGAAGAAAATAAAAAAATGACTTCTACTCCTCACTGACATTTTTTTTAAAAAAAGCTCTTGATCCTTAATTTCCTCAATACCTCTAAATTTATTTAAACAGGTATTGCTACCAGGTGTCAGTCAGCTGGATCCAAGAGACCCTATGTCTCTATTTACTGATCATGGCAAAGCAATGATAGCAACGGCTTCAACATTCTAAGACTAGGAGCTGCTTCCTCTTCTCACTCAGCTCACCTGCCCTTTGCCCTTCTCCCTCACCTGACAAAGTCCCCTTTACACCTCAACCCCCCTTCCTTATCTACCCACAGCTCACCCAGGCCTCTCCCCTTCTGTCTCAAGCCCAACTCTCTTTTAAAGGAGGGAGCAGGCAGTTCACAGGGCAGCTATGTGAAGGACCTCCCCACCACCACCATTAAACAGCTTGCCTGGACGGGCATGATGACACCTTACAGTTTTATTATATGTATAGGAAGATATAGACATTTGGCCTGTAAGCATGATGACCCTTGTCCAACAACAAGACTAACATTGCAGAGTGTGCACAAAGATGCAAAGAGGGTAATATAGTGAACTCTTCCAGTCTCCACCATTGGAAGTTAAATAGACAAACTATAGGTGATGTTAAATAAAAAATAGTGGCTGATAATTATCAGGCTTGCAGCAGGCAAGGATAGGAAATTAAACCCTTTCCTCCTATGCTGTGGTTCTGAGGAAAAAATCTCTTATATGAAGCTAGTATTTGCTGGGGGTGGGTGTATGTAAAAACCCTCTTTGTTGTATTATTGTATTTGCTTGAATATTAGTAGGAGATTTTAGCATTGTACTTGTCAACCACAGCATGAAGGCCATATGTTATTTATTTAAATATTTATAAGCCGCCATCCTGAATTAAGTCCTGCAAATGTCATAATTTCCTCACACCTGCAGGTCTCTCATCTTACCTGGATTTCACCAATCCTGAAGTCCGAGAATGGTATTCAGATCAATTTGCCTTCAGTGCATATAAGGTTTGTGTTCTTTTCTCATGACCCTGTGTGGCAGGATCCTTGGCAGAAAAACCAAGCTCTTAAAAACAGGGACTTTCATTTGATGACCAAGGAAGAGGATTGATCCAAAATATACTAAGATAAGCGAAAGGTTTCCACGCAGTCGTTTCTGCATATGACACCAAAGGGACAACTTGGCTCATGCAAGTTCCATTGTAGGACTGTAGCGTCTAACCAATTCCAAATCCTTTTGTGTTGAACGTGATACGGGAATTTTACCATTTGGGATGCTAACCTGGAAGGAAACTTGCTTGTGTTGTGCATGTTCTTCATTCATTCTGGTCCCAGTTGCCCAAGGGTGCCCAAGAAAAAAGAAAAGAACCCTATAAGCATTCTGCTTAGAAACCTCCAAAGAAGCCAGCAGCTGATAAAAAATGTAGGGTTGCCACTGTCAGAATCAAATGTCAAAGCAAATATCTGAGATATACTCATTGTATACTGTGGTGCTTCCAAAACTCAAAATTATGCAGTTTTCAGATTGAATCTATTAAGAGTTTATAAATGAGTACCAAGATACCATAGATACTTAAGAGATTTAAAAATAACAGAGAAGCTTTATCTGAGCTTTTATCATGGGATTAGTAATTTAACAAGCTAATTATATTGCTGCTGGGATTAGTTTTCCCACCACTAATTCTAATCGGTAGATAAAAAGGTAAAGGGACCCCTGGCCATTAGGTCCAGTCGTGGCCGATTCTGGGGTTGTGGCACTCATCTCACTTTATTGGCCGAGGGAGCTTCCGGGTCATGTGGTGAACCAGAGCAGCGCACGGAAACACCGTTTACCTTCCCGCCTGGGTGGTACCTATTTATCTACTTGTACTTTGACGTGCTTTCAAACTGCTAGGTTGGCAGGAGCAGGGACCAAGCAACGGGAGCTCACCCCATCGCGGGGATTCAAACCGCCGACCTTCTGATCAGCAAGTCCTAGGCTCTGTGGTTTAACCCACAGCGCCACCCGCGTCCCTATGGGTATCCCTAATCTATCCACAAATAGTAGATAGATCCCACCTAATCTTGAAGCCCATAAGAGTCCAAGAGAAGCTTCTCTGACAACTGCTTTCCTCTCCTTAGAGTAGTCTGCTTTACATTTTTGAGAGCTTTGTAAGCATGTGTATACCTACCCAGATTGTGTGTGTGTGTTAATTGTGGATTAAACCAACAACTTTGATGTAATTAAAATGTTGATAGGGTTCTTCTGAAATCCTTTTTGCCTGGAATGATATGAATGAGCCCTCAGTCTTCAGAGGGGTAGAGCTAACCATGCAGAAGGATGCTGTCCATTATGGCAAATGGGAACATCGAGAAGTCCATAATCTCTATGGTTTCTACCAGGTATGGCATTTGCAGGTGAACAGTTTCAATTCCAATCCTCATGTTACTGATTTGTAATTATTGCTATTGTATATTTTACATTTTAACATACATTTTAACTCTTCTTAATTAAGAATAACAAAAGCATACCATTAAATGATAGTTACAGTAATTTATTGTGGCTTCAACAAGAAGTATGTCTCAGAATTGTCTTATACTTTGCCTTGTACTAGTCTAAGACTGTACAAGCCCATTTCCCTCAAAAACAGATCATTCTTTTCTGTATTCCTTCCATGTTTAAATTTATCTGTTTACTTTTAGAAACGCTGCCTCATACTGTCAATAACCCTTCCTGTATGAAGATTGTATGTTTAAAAAATTAGTCTTGCCAGCTCCTGTTTTTTCCTGTACAAGCCACAGGGCGATTGATTCATGTCAGCCTTCTCTGTTGCTGTTTTAAGGTGTTCTATCTGGCTCTTCTTAGTCCAGAAATGCTGTTGTGTTTTTACTGTTACTGGCCTCCTCTCTGTAGCAGAGTTATAACAGCAGACATGTTTCCTCTGGTGCATTTCAGCAAATGGCAACTGCAGAAGGACTGATCAGACGAAGCGGGGGGCTGGAGAGGCCTTTTGTTCTCACACGCTCGTTCTTTGCTGGCTCACAAAAGTATGGTAAGCATAGAATAAGGAAGAATGATGAATAACACCACATGGCTCCCCTTTTCAAGCATCCTCTTCAAACATCAATTAAATCCCCACACAACCATCAAACTCAGATTTATTTTGGGCTGGTCACCATCTCAACCTGCCCTATCTCACAGTTCACAGGCTTGTTGTGAAACTAAAATGGGTGGAAGTGACAATCATGTGTGCCACCAAGAGCTCATTGGGGAAAGGGCAGGATGAAAATGTAAGGAAAGAATGAATAATCTTTAAACTTTGCTTCCCCGGTTAGGCAGGCTAACCTCAAATATAGTCTTGTTTTATAATCAGGCGTGTGTGAGAGAGACAAATTCCCCAAACGTACAGAAAACTCTCAGATGTCTGAGAGTGCGGGGGGAAATGCAGAAAACCCTTTGTATAACAATCAGCTAACAAGTCTAAATAATCATGTTTTGTAACAATTAAAAACATTTCTTATGAATGAAACTTTCTTCTAAGTCTTGATTGAAACTTACTACAGTGATGCCCCACAAGACGAATGCCTCGCAAGACGAAAAACTCGCTAGACGAAAGAGTTTTCCGTCTTTTGAGGTGCTTCACAAGACGAATTTCCCTATGGGCTTGCTTCGCAAGACGAAACGTCTTGCAAGTTCTTGCGAGTCCCCCCCCCCCCCTTTTTCTAAGCCACTAAGCTGCTAATAGCTGCTAAGCCGCTAATAGCCGCTAAACCGCTAATAGCGCTAATCCGCTAATCCACTAATAGCCGTGCTTCACAAGACGAAAAAACCGCAAGACGAAGAGACTCGCGGAACGGATCAATTTCGTCTTGTGAGGTACCACTGTAGGTGTGTCTTGGGAGCAAATAACATTCTTTTGAGGACAAGATTCTCTTGGGGTTCCTCACAATACTGTTCTCCTTCCCTCCTCCTGAGGGACATTGGCAGAATTCATTCTATATCTTTGCCCAATGATTTTTGAAATCCTGTCCACATATCACTGTATCTTTTTCTGTTGGTTCCCAGGGCCTCAGAACGAGGTCTTTGCCAGCTCGTGCTATCTGAAACCCCTTTAGCTTGAAATGCCAATGATTGAATTTGAGACTTCAGACATTTGGAGCATCTGTCATGCTGTGGAGTTGTCATAATATTAAGCTGTTGCATCTTCTTGTACTGCAAATAAGTTAAAGAAGGAATGTTATAAGTTAAATAAGGAACATTGTCAACTCAAGAGTCTAATAGGGCTGGAAATAAGTAATAAATAGCAACTTAATATTGGGCTGTAGCTTTCAGGCTTTCGCAATAGGTAGTTTTTTAAGACGCTGAAAACCCAGATTGTAACTCACTCATTGATGTTTTGAGAGATCGTGTTATTATCTCAATGACCCATGTATTGAGTGCTGTCATCAAAAAGACACATGTGCTGATCAGACTGAAATCAGTCGGTTTGCCAACTTCCTTTTCAGGAGTTGAGGATTGAGTGGAAAAACTGCTGGCCTGATTTTAGGGTGCATTTCCTCTATCCTTGTTCTTCTTAAATCAAGAACAGTGTGACAACTGACACTGATCTTGTCACCATGCAGACACCAGAACAGGGGTCAAATGTGATGTATGGCTGACCTATCACACAATGCAGTTCATGTGAGTCATTATCAAACAGCTGGTAGGGGTAACATATGGATTTGTACATCTACACACATATAGCATGAGCCTCATGCTCATCTGCTTAGAAGTAAAACCTATGGATACAAACACAGTCTGTGAACTTGATATTTCTAGGTGCCGTATGGACTGGAGACAATAAAGCAAAATGGCAGTACTTGAAAATCTCTGTTCCAATGTTGCTGACAATCAGTATGGCAGGAATTTCTTTCTGTGGAGGTAAGGGACGTTTTGGGTTGCAATCTCCATCTTACTAAGCAATTGAGCTCATTTCACTTGTGCCTTTTCAAAAGCCTCAATTATTTCTATGAATGAAAGAAGTTTCACTGTATTGTTTTAGATGCCGGCTGAAATCATATTTATTTCAACAACAATATCCAGACACAGAGTTTAGTCTTAGTTTACTCTTTCTTCCTTTTTTACTGTTTTTGTCTGGGTATCATTGATAATTATTTTATACTCCTTAATGTATACCACTTAGAGATTTCTGTTGATTAACCTTTTTCTTCTTAAAAATCTAAATAAATTAACTTTCATATGGTGAGTTATAGCTGACCTTAAGAGGGCGTCCATCCACAGGGAACATAGGAAACTGCCTTATACTAAGTCAGATCATTGTGCCGTTTAGTCAAGTATGGTCTATGATGACAGGCAGAGCCTCCCCGAGGTCTTTCCCGGCTTGATCTGTATATTCCAGGGTATGATCCAGGTGCTTTTGTTCACAAAAAATCACAAACAGCTTGCTAGGTGGGGTAGAACCACCTGCAGCTGCAAACTGGTCATGACATGACTTGGTGGTAGAGCACACACTTTATAGTAACAGTTTGCACACCTGCAGTTGGTTGCAGGTTTGATCCCCGTGTGGGACAGCTGCATATTCATGCATTGCAGGGGATCGGACTAGATGATCCTCAGGGTCCCTTCCAATGCTACAATTCTATGGTTCTATGGTTAGAGCGTGGTGCTGATAATGCCAAGATTGCAGGTTTGATCCCCGTATGGGACAGCTGCATATTTCTGCATTGTACTAGGTGATCCTCAGGGTCCCTTCTAACTCTAGAATTCTATGATTCTTGAGTAGAGTCAAGTCACAGTGCTAACTTCCTGGAAGGTGAGTCCCTGCCAGTTACCAGAAGAGGGAGGGCTGCAGAGGTTGGCATGATGCCGGCACACTGGCAGAGCCAGTCTGGTGCTCCCACCAGTGCACCTGTGCTGATTTCCCCATCTCCTCTCCCTCCTGCTAACTGGCAGTGACACACCTTGCAGGAAGCTAGTGTTGTGGCTCCTCCCTACCAGCTGAGCCATGTCTGCAAACCATGTGCTCTACCACTGAGCTTAACATCCTTTCTTCTGATTTTTGGAATACATGCATATCCTGTTTGGGGTCACAGCTTTCCGGTAGTTTTCTTATTCCTTCTTCTCTGAAGTAGTTTCTGTGTTGGGGGAAAATTGCTTTTCTGAAAATACAGCCCAACTAGGGAAGAATCTGGGAAGTTTGTGTTTTCCAACCCTTTCTCAGAAACCAATTCATACTTTTTCTGAAATCCAGCTGATGTGGGCGGATTTATTGGAAATCCAGAACCAGAGCTGTTAGTTCGATGGTATCAGGCTGGAGCCCTACAGCCTTTCTTTAGAGGCCATGCCAATATGAACACCAAGCGCCGTGAGCCCTGGTTGTTTGGTGAGGAGAACACGCAGGTCATCAGAAATGCTATCAAGGAGCGCTACTCCCTTCTTCCATATCTCTATGCTTTGTTTTATCGAGCACATACAGTTGCAGAGCCGGTCATGAGGTAAGCTCGGAATTAAAGAGACTAATTTCTACTTCGTAAGTCGTTATGGGACTGATATAAATCCTAGTGAATCTTAAATGGTTCAAATAGCATTTAAATAATATTCAAATTATAAACAGAAAATAGTGACCCTTGGTATCTGATATGAATACTAGTGCATGTCTTCTAAAAAGTCTTTGCTGCTTCCACTTTCTTCCTTTACATAGGCCTGTTTGGGTAGAATTCCCCATGGAACTGGAAACATTTGGCATCGAAGATGAGTATATGCTTGGTAAGTTTAAAGGTTGAAGGAACCTTTTATAAAACATGGCAGTGGTGTAATCAGAAGGTGCAGCAGCTGTGACAGAAAGGCAACACACAGACTGGAAGGGATGAGGGAGATGTCTCATGTTAGTGGTTAGGATTCATCCAGAGAACTCTGAGGAGATCAGGCTTATAGTTTCAGAATTCCCAGGCTTCCATAGACCAGATGTGAAGTTCCTTCTTTCTGCACTCCTTGCTTCCGGTCTCCTTGGCTGGCAAAGCTAGTTAAACAGTCACTGGTCCTCTCATGATGGGTATGGAGAGGTGTTCGTGGGAATCCTTCCTAGGGACACACCCCATACTTTCAGGAAATAACTACAGAAGAAGAAATGTGAACTCAGTGAGTGTTCTGATAATGAGGGGAAAGTAATTCTAGCATTTCCTTATGGAGTGCATTCTGATTAGACCTTACTATTAATCTTCATCTTAGGAAAGAATTGAAGTTGTTTTATACTATGTGTTGAATAATTTTTCTCACAGATTAATGTCAATCACTTCTGTCGGCTCAAGGCTATTCTCTATAATGCTGTGGATAGCAGGCTGGGTTTGGATACAAAAAGCCCATCTTCAAATTCCAGCCCAGTCAGGAAGCCCCCTGGGTGGCCTTTACCTCAGAAACTACAGGGTTGTTGTGAGGACAAATTAGATAGAATTTGTAAAGCATCTTTGAACACTGGAAAGTTTTGTGAGAAAGGATTAACTGTTAGGAACCTGCTATTTGCATATTCAAACAAGACCTCTTGCATATTCTAGACAAGTTGTTTTTTTTAAAATGGCATAGTCACACCTCTAATAGAAAATAAGGTACTACTTTTCCAAATGCTGTACTGAATCCATGGTAGAAATATCAGCAAATGGCTAAATAATGATATAATCCCATAGTAGTATCGCTTTTCTTCTCTATGTAATTCAGGAAATGCTTTGTTGGTGTATCCAGTCACTGAACCAAAAGTCACCGCAGTCAATGTCTTTCTGCCTGGCCCTCAAGAGGTAATGAAAACTATTATCAATTCCTTTATTTCCCTTTTTTATATACCCTTGTGTTTCTATGGGGCTTTCAATCAAAGTTAGGCCACTAGGCATTTCTGCAGTAAGTATAAGTACATCATCTGGGACTACACAAAACAGCCCTCACCATAATCAAATTTAATCTAAGCAATAGTCTAATAAAAAATCAGTTACCTAACTTCCTCTGAAAGCTTCTGCACAGCATTCAGACAAATAGTTTATCATTTATGCTGTTGTTTTATATATATTTGATTGTTACTCAATATGAACTTGCTTTTTGCAACAAAGAGCAAGGCAGGAATGTTTTAAATAAAATGTATTTTAAACATTCAGTAAGAGTTGGACCTCAAATTGCAATGGCTAATACTCCTTCAGTTGCATCCCTCATGGTGCAACAGCAGTGATCTATGCTTCCAAATGGCTTCTAGACTGTTGTAGAAAGTGCTGCAGCAGGCATTCTGTGTATTCAATACTTTGGTTGATATTTGGATGGATTTTGGCAATCAGTGGTGTAGCTCCTTGTGTCCCCCTCCACTAGCTCTCAAACATGCTTGTGGCAACAGCACTGCCTTCTGGTCCCAATTCAAGATGCTGCTTTGCTTTCCTAAAAATTGCAATTCCAAGCCCTTCATAGCCTTGGACTTACATTTCATCTGATGCATGAAGTGTAACATAACTCAGCATAACACTTCATGCATCGGGTGAAATGCAGGTCCCATGAAGGCCTTGGAATTGCAACTGTATATTGTATATACACACTGCAATTGTACGTACACATTGGGTTGTACCTAGTGCTGTGTGAATGGCATTCCACTCATGCAACAGAACTTTTGATTCCTCTGCCCTCCCTTTGCCCCCTCCAAAATCTGCTCCAAAATGTCCCCAAACCCTCTGGAGTAAAATTTGAGGATGCACGGGGGACTGCAGATGAGACAGAAGAGTTCCTTTGCACAAGTGGAAGTCTGTTGCATGAGCAGAACGACAGCATTGGATACAACCCAATGGTTTTGGGTTTTTTGAGAGGGGATGTAAAAAATTGAGGTTAGGGGAAAATACAAAAAAAAGTATAGGCATTGATGTAAACGCTGGTAATTCACATAGCAGACACCGGTACCAGGCTGCTGATGTGTCACCAAGTACAGTGTTGTGTACCACCACTGTTAAGTATGCAGTTCTCCATGTCTGTACTTCTCTGCATTATATTTCTCATTTGTACAACCCTCCTCCACCTGACCTGACCAAATGTCCCCATGTATATATATTATATATACATATATCTCAGTCCATGAAAGCTTGTGCTGTAATAAATGTGTTAATCTTTAAGGTGTTACAAGATTATTGTTCTTAATACTCTGGTTTTATTATCACTTTCTTATTGCTTTTACATGTGTGGATATTGGTGAATTGGTTGATTTGATATTCTGTCAGGCTTTTATGTCAAGGTAAGGAGGTGGGATCTAAATTTGTAGAACTCATTCAGGGTTCTTCCTTTTTCCTGCTTATCCTGCTGCAGATCTGGTATGACTTTCGAAAATGTATCCGCCTGGAAGGTCACGGCACAGTGAAGATTCCAGTCACACTGAACAGTGTACGTTTGTGTTTTTATATCACTGATTTGAGTAATGGGGGGGGGGGACTTGCTTCAAGTTTTACGGATAGGGTTGTGTTTGCACCCAACAGGGACAAGAATTATGTTTGAATCTACAAGGTTAAGAAGGTACTATGAGGAAATAATTTTAATGCAAGAATGTAATGTAGATTTTAATGCAAGAATAAGCTCAAAGGCTTGACTGTTGAAGGCTTTGAATACACTTCCACCTTAAATTACAACATTTATCTAGAAATATATACATATAAAAGCATCCAATACAGTGGTACCTTGGTTCTCAAATGTCTTAGTTGATAAACAAATCGGCTCCCAAATGCTGAAAACCCAGAAGTAAGTGTTCCGGTTTTCTAATATTTTTCGGAAGCCGAACATCTGACGCAGCTTCCACTTGAGTGCAGGAAGCTCCTGCAGCCAATCAGAAGCCGCGTCTTGGTTTTCAAACAGTTTTGGGAGTCCAGAATAGATTAAGTTCGAGAACCAAGGTACCACTGTAATTCTATTTGTTATTCCTCAGAAAATGATTGTATTCATTGGCATCCATGAAATAAAAGAATAAACTATGAAATAAAATAATAAACTTCAAATCATTCACAAATGGTACTGTATTGCAGTTTCATGTGAAGCTGTGGAAAAACAGAGTATATGTACAAATAGTCTGATTTTAGCAAATTTTGAATGTATAAGTAAATATGAAATTTTATTTTCCTTCCAGAGGCTACAACATCTGTCATATTCAATATATAATATCTGCAACCTCCTATATGTGTCTACTTCATTGTTTTACTCCCATATAAGGATGTAGAATGCAAGTCAGTTGTGCTGTCACTAAGACTGAAATCCTATGCATATTCACTCAGAAGTAAGCCCTATTAAGTTCCATCATATGCAAACAGTTACTCCCTGAAATATAAGACACCTATGCAATTGGGATTGGTTAACTATTTCAATGCATAACAGCTCCAGAAATGAAAGGTGCACAGGACCAGGCTTATAGGATGTGTATTGTTGTCTGCTATCCTTCATTCTTCATTTAAAAAATTTCTGTCCTTTTCTGTTTGCAGATTCCTGTAATGCAGCGTGGGGGAACTGTTATACCATTAAAGACTTCTGTAGGAAAATCTACAGAACTGATGGTAGATGTTCCGTATGAACTGCGTGTTGCCTTAGATACAAAGGTACTGTGAAATTATATTTTACACACTTAACTTTGTATATTTTGCTAGATTTCTAAAAAGTGCATGTACCCACTGGAAATTTCCAGCCCTGTATCTGTTCTGACCCTCCATTTTGTCATCACTATGCCCTTGGTTCCTGTTTTCCCTCTGTAAGCAGCCATGCCTTTTCTTCTACCCACACCAAGATTAAACTAGATCTCAAAATTAATTTAAATTTGTGCAGATTTAAACATGAACCTGACAAACTGTTTTCAGTAAAATCTACTTGTGTATGGTTACTACAGTCAAACCTCTGTTCCCGAATGCCTCCGTTATCATACGTTTCGGCTCCCGAATGCCGAAAACCTGGAAGTAAGTGTTCTGGTTTTTGAAGGTTTTTCGGAAGCCGAACTTCCAGCACGGCTTCCACTTGAGTGCAAGAAGCTCTTGCAGCCAATCAGAAGCTGCGCCTCGGTTGTCGAACATTTCGGAAGCCGAACAGGCTTCTGGAACGGATTACATTCGACAACCAAGGTTTGACTGTTAGTGACATATTTTTGTTTCTTTTCAAGAGCCAATTTTGAGGGAGGGCAGGCGGAGAGGAGGAAGTCCCTTTACCCAAACGGAAGTCCTTGCGCACGGCTTCTGCTGACAGGACTCATTTATTATCTGTCTCTAGTCTGAATGTATAGATTGGCCTTAAGATCTTCAGAAGTGTTTCGAACCATTCAAAAATCAACACGTGGCAGTTAGTAGGAGTAACCCTGTACAGCTTTGTTAGCTGTTTGACATTTTTTCTTGCTGTGTAGGAGTCTGCAGTGGGCGAGCTTTATCTGGATGATGGCCATTCGTTCCAGTATCTCCACGAGAAGAAGTTCCTGCTCAGGAAGTTCACCTTCCACAAGAATGTCTTCTCATCTAGGTAATGTGCACTGAAAAAGCAGAGGCAGAAGGCGGTGTTAAGAATCCTAGGCCGGTAGTTTAATAATGAGAAATACTTTAATAACTACACCGTGAGCTGGGCAAAATACATTTTGTCCACTGTTCACAACGTAATGAAATGTTACATAAAGTGAATGACAGTTGCTCTGGCATGGTCCAGGTGTAGTGAACATAGTAGGAATTTACAGTATTTAGGGGAAAATAAAATGACTGGCAGTCAAATTAGTGCAAAGAATGAGCAGCAAATCCTACAGGATTGGCTAATAAGAAACACAGGAGAAATTTGCTCTGCTGATGTCTGTTTCTCAGTCCAGAAGCCATAAAGGGTGTAAAAGCCTTCCCCAATCTGGTGTCTTCCAGATGTTGCAAACTACATCTCCTAGCAGTACTGGCAGTGGTTGATGGGAGTTTTAGTTCAAAACATCAGGTGGGCTTCAGATGGTGGAAGGATCTTGGGGTCCCAAATTTCAGTGGCACTCAGTACGATGCCCAAATTCAGCGTCCATTCTCCTCTCTCGCTCCATGCTAAATCATAGTTGCAGCATCCACGGAGGTGACCCCAAGACTCTGAACTGGTTGTTCTCCCCTAAAGCCATCTCTGTGTAGAGTGAATGGTTCATCCTGTTATGAGTCTGACTATGCCACACCATTTCCAACAAGGAACCTTTTGGGAGGGGAGGCATATAAAGAGGTATACTTATTTAATTAAAGTATTTGTTTAAAATACAGACTGCTTTTAGGGGTCAAAACCTTCACAATATAGCTATTTTCCAAATACCCCTCACGTATCCATAGATTTTCAAAACACACTTTTAAAAAAATAAATTGGTATTTTTATTATTGACAAGGCAGTATGCTAAAGAAGAAAACATACATAGTACACACATGAGACATAGCCATTTTGTCATATACCCTAGATTCTGATTCTGTCTTTTGATTCTCACAGGTGTGCAGATGAAAACGGGCAATTTCATACAAAGTGTGTAGTTGAGCAGATATTGATATTGGGAATAAAAAAACAACCATCTTCTGTGACGGCTAGCATTCATGGTAAGAGACAGAAATATTTTACGCTATCTAAAGATGCTTCTTAAGATTCTTCCACTCTAGAGTTCTTCAGGGCAGTTAAGGCACTGGTTTTCCTGCTGCACAGAGACCTATCAGTGGAGCAGGGACAGCAGGAAGCAGCGAGCATCTCTGTGCAGAAGGATGTCCCCTTGCTTCCTCTCACTCTCCCATCTCCTGTGCTGCTAGAGATTTTTGGGAAGGTTTGGGGAAAAAACACCTGAAGAGGTTCAGAACTGAGTTGATATCCCAGCCCCCTTTCAGCCACGCAATCAGATCCTGAGGTGTTTTGAGCAGAAGTTGGATATCTGTTGGAGAAGAGGAATTATTTGAAAGCACACGCTTCATTCGTAGCACTAATCAGTCCCAGTTTGTTTTCATTATTCCAGGACTTGAGTGATGCTGCTATATGAGAATTGTTACGGTCAAATAAACCACAGTTTAATCCTGTAAGCTAACTAGGGGAGGGCACACAAAAATATTCAGGAATTGCAGAATAGCAAAGAATATGGTGAGTGAAATAACAAAAAATGTGTGGACTCAAACATGCCTAAGGTGCACACAGAAAATTGGATCTGAATGACCCATTTGCAAGCTAATGTCCCATCTTGACACAGCCCCAGTGATATGATCTAAAGCAGCGGTTATCAGCCTGTGGGTTCCCAGATGTTGTTGGACTACAACTCCCATCATCCCTAGCTAGCAAGGCCAGAGCTCAGGGATGATGGGAGTTGTAGTCCAACAACATCTGGGGACCCACAGGTTGAGAACCGCTGATCTAAAGGCTCATCCACACACTTGCTAGTCCCATGCCTAGAAAGCAGTTTTGTGTTTGCCTCACAGCTTTCTTCACTCTTTACCACTGATTCAGAACAAATGGCAATCTGCAGAAAACCCAGCTGCGATTTGGTCCGATTCAGCATTAAAGAGTGTGTTTTCCCAGGAGAAAGCAGCAGGGCAAATGGAGGTTTGGACAAGCTCTTATTGTAAGGGTTGTTTGGTGTACAGGAGTTTGCTTCAGAGCAGCAGGGGTAACCTAGGGTTGTGGTCTGATCAGGCTTATGAGTTTCATATATGTTTTTCTTCAGTAGATTTTTTAAATGAATATAACGTGTGTGTTTTTAATTCTGTTGACATTCAGATGGGAAAGACCAAGCAGTGGCTTTCACATATGATGCCAAGATCTCTGTGTTGACCCTTCAGAAGCTTTCACTAAATGTTGGCATTGACTGGGTGCTTCATATCAAGTGAAACAGCAGAACCACAGAATTGGAAGGAAAACTGAACAATAATGGTTGAGGGTGACTCAGTTCGCTCTTTTGAAATAGACAAAACAAAGTTATATTTATTTAATTAATTGAATTATGACTTTCTGATACTATTTGCAACAACTGTTAGGTGAAGACGGCTGGCTTCCAGGATAATTATGGATTTGTGCCTCAGAGCCATGCAACAATATCTGGAATAAGTGATGCTTTCTTGCTTTTTTAAAGACTTCTGCTCTAGACCTGTTTTTCAGCATTATGAAATACCAGTTTCTTATTGGTATAATGAATCTTTCAAAGAAGGTAATAGCCTGGAAGAATCTCTACCAAACCCACCAATGTAAAACAGAATTTTTTCAGCAAGATGGCATTTGACAGGAAAAATGACAACTGTTTTTTATAATCCATATTCACTTCCTACAAAGACTTCCTTATCCATAGAACAATGTCCAGTTTTCTTACCTGGGGAAAAATGAAGTCTTGAGTGAACATTCATCAGTTAACATAGTTCATATAGCCTGTATCATTGTGGACACTGTACTTCCATTGCAAGAACAAACCAAACAAGTATCATGATGAATTTGGAGTGACTAAGATATGGCAGAGAGGTCCCCAATGGATCTTTTGAGCATTTGGCTGATTCAAACTTTCCTTTCCTGAGCACTTCAGTCAGATCAAAACACAAAGCTTCGCAGTTGGTCTCATTTTATTTACAACTAAACAAAATGCAACCTTCTTGTGTTGCCCCATATTTTAAGTGTTGTCCCATATTTTAGAATGATTCATATATATTGCAGAACACATCAGAGTACAGTACAGTGGTACCTCAGGTTACAGACGCTTCAGGTTACAGACTCCACTAACCCAGAAATAGTACCTCGGGTTAAGACCTTTGCTTCAGGATGAGAAAAGAAATTGTGCTCCGGCGGCGTGGCAACAGTGGGAGGCCCCATTAGCTAAAGTGGTGCTTCAGGTTAAGAACAGTTTCATGTTAAGAACGGACCTCCGGAACGAATTAAGTTCTTAACCCAAGGTACCACTGTACTGGATTCCATATAAAGTAAAAATGAGCATTAATAAAAATGCCAGAAATCCAGATTAAGGCAAATCTTAATTGGGCCAACCAATATATTACAGAATAGTGTGCAAGATATCAAATTCTAGACAACTTGCAGGCAGAGCATTATTCCTTGAGGGAACATTCCCACAACTGTTAGGTAAAGTTATCCAGTTTAACTTTTATTGACTTTCTGCCTAGCACACCACCTAAAATTAACTTGACTACCTAGTCCCTCTTGATTCTTATCAAGGAACTTGTATGTTTCACTTAAGGGTGGAGACCAGACCTGGTTAGAAGCCGATGTTTACGTTTGCAGAGGTGGGGAATCAGCCATTGTTACGCTAAGTTATTGTTCCCACCAGTCCTTGGTTCAACCTGATAACTTGCATAGTAGCTTCATTTTAATATCTGCTGCTTCCTCCTCCATTCCAGCTTAAGAATGTGACCAGATACAGATTCTATGGCTTCAACAACAACAAAAATAACAGTTTTTAATCTCACAAGCTGCTCAGTGTCATAAGCAGGTGCCTCGCTTACACTCAAGATTTCTGTTTTATAATAGGTTTTTAATAATAAAAGGAAATAAAGAATCTCTCTTACTTCTCCTGCTACCTTTTATTCACTGCTTCTAGTGCTGAGCATGCAATGCCTCTCAAAGAAGGGGAGGCAGAGTCTTGTCCAAGGTTTTCCTATCTAGAAATAAGTTGGTTGCATTCACAAGCAAGCAGATGCTGAAGTGTGGATAGAAAAATCTAACTCCTTCAATGTGCAGCAACACATTTGAAAGACATTTTCCTGCTGTGTCTTAGCACATAGTTCCACCTGCTGCCGAACTTTCCCCCTTTCTGTAGAGAGAATGTCTGGCAGAGCCAAGATTTGCTGAACAAATTGCTATCACTGCATTTTAAGATGCTGTGAATGTAAATTGATCCACATAAGCCTGCTTTCCAAGGGATGTAAGGGCTCTTGCTCACTTATTCCATAGTACTGTTCTGAGGACAGTGTGTATTCTGGTCACAGGGCATAGTCTTGAGGGAACTTTATGCAAGCACTTTCTGAAGCTAAGCAAGTTGCAATCTGGGCAGCATGTACACTGCCAGGAGCTTCATGGTGGAAGAAAGGCTCGATAGAAATGTCCTTATATTTCTGCATTTCTCTGTGGCTTGGAGATAACCTTGCTGTATCTAGTATTTGAGCTCTTATGGTTGTAAAAATATGTTCAGAAATGGACGGGTAATGCATGCTGAAGACTCAGAGTTTAACACTACAATCCTATACATTCAACAGTAAGCCATTCAGTGGGGTTTACCACTGGGTAAGTGTTTTTGTAGGACTGTAGCCTATACTAAATGCAAATACTCTTAGCTTCGTTGTTTGTTTGACATACGACAGGGATGGAGAACCTGCAGACCTTCAGATGTTGTAAGACTCCCACCAGCATGGCCTACAGTCAGGGATGATGACAGCAGTCGTTCAACAACATCTGGAGAGCTACAGTTCTCCCCCCCCCCCAAAAAAAAAGAGAATAGCTGATAGCCATTCCATGTAACCATGGCAGCTAAGCAAAACTAATGTGTTGATGGCCCATTGCAGTCATGTCCTTCCAGAGACATCTGATTGGTCAGTACAGTGGTACTTCAGGTTACATACGCTTCAGGTTACACACTCTGCTAACCCAGAAATAGTACCTCGGGTTAAGAACTTTGCTTCAGGATGAGAATAGAAATTGTGCTCCGGAGGCGCAGTGGCAGCAGGAGGCCCCATTAGATAAATTTATTGTCATTGTCCGTATATACACAGTATACACAACAACGAAAATCAAACACCCAAGACCGGATTCACATACACATTTGCACGTATCTCCAACACTCTCATCCTATTCAGACATAATCTATTAAAACATACATAATCCAGAATATAACACAACCTATTAGAAGCATAGCATAACCTAAAACCTATCTCATTCCTTACTACTCACTGCTTGCTATTTCTTACAACTGGCCCTGAGATCATTATTTAGTGCAATCAGAGCTCTTGGATAGAAACTATTCAGAAGGCGTGTGGTTCGTGTTTTCATTGTCCTGTATCTTCTGCCCGAAGGCAACAGTTCAAAGAGGTTGTGAGCAGGATGGGTGGGATCTCTCAGGATATTGTGTGACTTCTTCAAGCTGCGAGACGTGAAGATCTCATCCAGGGTTGGTAGTTGGAGCCCAATAACATTCTGGGCAATTTTAATTATTCTCTGTAAAGCTTTTTTATCCATTCCAGAGCTGCTCCCATACCACGATAATATACTATAGGTTAAGACACTCTCAATGGTACTATGATAATAGGACAGAAGTAGGTGCTGAGATAGATTCAATCCTCTGAGCATTCTCAGGAAATACAACCTCCCCTGCACCTTCCTCACAACCATATTAATATTTGCAGTCCATGAGAGGTCCTCAGAGATGTAAGTGCCCAGGTATTTAAAACTACCAACCCTCTCCACCTCCTCGCCATTTATGTGCAATGGTAAAAATACACTTTTCTTTCTCCTAAAATCAATTATGAGTTCTTTGGTTTTTTTGGTGTTAAGCATAAGATTATTTTCTTTACACCATTGAATTAACCCCTGTACTTCTTTCCTATAAGCAGCCTCATCATTCTCACTAATGAGCCCCACCACTGTTGTATCATCCGCAAATTTGATGATTGTGTTGGACTTATACAGTGGGGTGCAGTCAAATGTGTACAGGGAATAGAGAAAGGGGCTTAACACACACCCCTGAGGGGCTCCTGTGCTTCATACTAGAGTAGAAGAATAGTAAGGTCCCATTCTCACTGTCTGCAGCCTATCGGTCAGGAAATTCCTTACCCACAAACAGATCTTCTGATGTATACCCAAATTGGTCATTTTAAGGAATAACCTGTCTGGTAGAATTGTATTAAAGGCAGAACTGTAGTCCACAAACAACAGCCTTGCATAGGTTCCCTGTCGTTCTAGATGACTCAGTACAGTATGGACAGCGATGGAAATAGCATCATCAGTAGATCTATTTCTTCTGTATGCAAACTGGAACGGGTCTAGAGTGGATGGAAGACCAGCCTTAATATAATCTAGCACCAATCTCTCAAAGCATTTCATAACGACAGATGTTAGGGCTATTGGTCTGTAGTCATTGAGAGATACCACCACTGACTGTTTAGGGACTGGCACTATAATCGATGTCTTCAGGCAGGTAGGGACAGAACCCTGCAACAGGGATAGATTAAAAATGTCCGTAAATACACCAGCTAATTCTGCAGCACAGTCCCTAATAACTCGTCCCATAATTCCATCCGGTCCAGCTGCCTTCCTAATATTAATGCTCCGAAAAGCACGTTGTACGTCAGAGGTCTGTAATAAAAGTGGTTGTTTATCAGTAATAGTTTCTGATGATGTGCTGGTAGCCAATGCTGTAGTGACGGTGGTTCCAGTTCCCACCTCAAAACGACTGAAGAATTGATTCAGCTGATCAGCCAGGTGCGCACTGCTGTTAGCCAGTTCGTTTTTAATATTTTGCCCTGTAATTTGTCGCAGGCCTTGCCATACACGACGAGGGTCGGAGCTAAAGTGGTGCTTCAGGTTAAGAACAGTTTCAGTTTAAGAACGGACTTCCGGAATGAATTAAGTACTTAACCCGAGGTACCACTGTATTTGAAATAATGCTTGACACCTAAAGGTACTAAATGAGAAGACATTGGCAGGGGTGAAGGGAACTATATATACAGCATGAGAAGTGATTCTCAAACTATTTTCAACTGTCTTAAACTCTACTGCCCATCTTCAGCCTGAATGTACAAATTTGACAGTCACTGGACTTAGAAATACTTTAAAGCTGTTTAAATGTTGTCACATAGTATTATTACTGTTGTCTTCTTCAGCCCAACTCTGCACTTTTTTTTTTTTTTTTTGTCAAATAGAAGCTGCTGAGACCAGCAGAAACCTATAGCAGTTTATAAATATAAGCATAAGATAGAGGCCAAGGTCATTTTGTAACAACCAAGGCACAGTTACCAAAGCTTCCCTAAGTCGTAGAAGATGTGGCTCTAGTTCCGGTGGCACAAATCATTGCTGTAAAAATCAATCTCAAAGATTGGGTTGCTTGGCTTTGTTCAGCTTCCTTCAGATACACGTCATAGCAGCCAATGCGAAATAACTAAGGTAGTAACTTTTATGGGGCAAACTTGTTAGAATCCATGTGTTTCTTGACCAGTGACAAAGGATTCTATGTAACTTGAAAGCTTGCATGCTGTTACATCAACCAAGGTTAGTCTGTTGAAGCTAAAGTTAGTTTTACTTGTGTTTTGTGTAGTAGATTGAGCCTATGTATTTTTAACTGGAAGCAAGTTCCACTTGGGACTTAACCCCCAAGAAAAAGCACATAAGTTTTGGAGCCTGACATCACAACACTGCTCGATTACGCCAAAGGCTATGTAGTTCAACATCCTATTTTCACAGTGGCCAACCAAATGCCTATAGGAAGCTGTCAAGCAGGAGCTTAGCATAACACCAGCCACCCCACCTGTGGTTCCCAGCAACTGGTTTTTTGCCTCCAACAGTTGTCTGTGCCCAACTGTAGTGGTCACAATTGGTTACCATTCTTACTCATGTTCAGAACATTGCATTGAGGCAGTGCCAAGTGTTCCACAGAAAAATGTTGACTGGGATTTCGTAGCAGTGCTCCAGCTGGTTTGTTTAAAAATAGTTTTTACGACTATCTTGATACAGAAGATTCTTTCAGTCTGAGGCCAGCTTATGAGAGCCCAAAGCTTTAGGCTCTCTTTCTCTCCCAATGGCAGCACTGGTAGAGAAATAAACCAAAAGAATAAAAGTAGGCAGATGTTTTTCACAGTTCGCGGTATTCTGCCATTGGTGCTGGTGGTGTTAGAATGCTGCTGTAACCTGAATAACGTGAGTATTTGCATAGCAGTGAGCTCACCAAGCTTAATTTGCTTCTAGTATTTCCCCTGGCCACAGCTGCCAGAAGATAGTTTGCATGTGCCTCACACTATCAGAGGTAAACAGAACCCGGATATAAAATATGAACACAATAGAATGTTTAAAATAAAGTGATTGTAGATCAAGTAGCTTGCCATTTTTCATTTCTTATTCCTTAGGAGTGAAAAGAGGCTTACCCTTTGACAACCCCAGTGTGTCCCCTAACCAAAATTAAATAGAGGAATAAGGGCAACAGGGCATTGAGTGGAACAGCCCATCCTTTAGGCAGCTGCTGTGAGGAGATCTTCGAGAGCAGCTGGTGCTCTTTCAGATTCTTCTCCTTAATCTGTTTTGAGAGGAATGAGGAGAGGAGGGTCAGTTTAGTACTGTTAAAAGCACTGAGATTAATAAATTAGCAGGCATGGCATTGTAAAATCTGGATATCATTCTTCAGAATGCTTTCCTGTTGAGTGCTACCTGCAGATTAGTTCACAGAGATTAAATGGTTGCATGTGTTCCTCAATAGATAGATTTACTTCCTCTTCATTCCTGTTTTCTGTCTTAGCAAAGGTGATTAAATTATGTTGTTGTGCTAGGCAAGACACCAATAGATGGAAAATTTAGCAGATTTTCCCAGCAGCTGAAGGAAATATTCCCTCAGAGAATAAAACATAATTTCAATACATTAACATCAGCTCTCAGGACTGGCTGGTGCCTCTGTATGATAGTATGATAGTCCTTTGAATTCTAGTTTTGCTAAGTTGCTTCTAAATACAGTGGTACCTCGGGTTAATAACAACAACAACAACAACAACAATTTATTATTTATACCCTGCCCATCTGGCTGGGTTTCCCGAGCCACTCTGGGCGGCTTCCAACAAAACACTAAAATACAGTAACCTATTAAACATTAAAAGCTTCCCTAAACAGTACTTAATTCGTTCTGGAGGTCCATTCTTAACCTGAAACTGTTCTTAACCTGAAGCACCACTTTAGCTAATGAGGCCTCCTGCTGCTGCCACGCCGCCGGAGCACAATTTCTGTTCTCATCCCGAAGCAAAGTTCTTAACCTGAAGCACTATTTCTGGGTTAGCGGAGTCTGTAACCTGAAGCATATGTAGCCTGAAGCATATGTAACCCGAGGTACCACTGTATGTAGAAACATGGTTTATATGATAGACTCTTAAACATGTCAGCTTATCTTATCATTAAGGTGTGTTTATCAAGCATCCTGTCAATTTAGGTTGTGTTTTGGCTTTGCTTGATTTTTACATGTGGTGAAAAAGTGACTTCAATTGCCTTTCAGTCCTTCTGAAAGAAGCAACTCTGAACTTTCTTCATCCCCGCCTCCACATCGGCACTCTCCCAGAGAGTTTATTTTTAGTTTTCTGAGCTGCAACCTTTGGAAAGCCTGCCAGTGGTACGCTCACACACACCAGTTCGGAGGTGAAAGTTGCCCAACAATTTCTCTTGCTTCCTGTAGCAGCTTTCTCAGGATGAAACGTGCACAACCTGGTGTCATGGTGGTTCTTCGTAAATTTGCTTGAAGCTCTTTTGCAGGCAAAAGGGAGGGAAAGAGAGATCTGTGCCTGAGAAACCGTTTGCAGAGCAACTTCCTCTTTCCTGTCACTTCCTTCCAGGCAGTCAGATCTCCCTTACTTGCTTGTTTCTGTTAAGTTGATAAGTTTGCCTAAACCTGATCTCCATGCCGTCGGCTGTTGGTGGTGCCACCGTGGTTCAGGAGACTGGGGCTGGGCAGGTTCCCCGCCAGCATATGAGCACAACAAGTGAACCAGGTGGAGGTTCAGCGGGGATCTACTCTGCTATCCTCAGCCGCAACCAGCCCATCATTGGAGTAAAGGAAAAGACCTTTCATGAGCTCCACAAGAAATGCCTTGAGAAGAAGATTCTTTATGAGGATCCAGATTTCCCTGCTAATGACTCCTCCCTCTTCTTCAGCCAAAAGCTCCCTGTCAAATTTGAGTGGAAGAGACCACTAGTAAGTAGGCTTCTTATCTCACGTAAAGTTGTTGATATTTGATGTTTGCAAATGTAATAAAGACATTTTTCCGTTCCAAGTTTAAAAATAAGAAAGCATAGATAGAAAAAAATGATATCTGGGAAATGATGAGATTTTAAGAGGATTCACATGCTCCAACTGATTTACCCTGATTTATTGAAAAAACCCTTTTGTCAGGTATATCCAAATTTTCAGGGGGAAACACCATGATTTGTGTTGATTGTGAGTAACACCATGTGGGCTACACAAACTAAATGGGAATGCAAACAGCTGCAAATAAACAATAAACTCTACTGTGGACAAACCCTGGAAATTCAATCAAGAGCATTCAGTTAGAAGCATGCTGAAAACCACCAGAAGTTCAAGGCTGAAATGCACAAGATTTTATAATTTGTGCATTCTATGGGGAGGGGGAATCTACAATGATTTAATGGAATCTAAGTTATACTCTAGTAAATAAATACACTAAAAATGGGGAAGATACTTGCATGTTGCAGAAAAATAGCTATGTTTCTAAATGGCAGTAAAATGGGTGACACATTTTAGTCTTATTTATTAATTTAAAGGTAAAGGTAAAGGGACCCCTGACCATTAGGTACAGTCGTGGCCGACTCTGGGGTTGTGGCACTCATCTCGCTTTATTGGCCGAGGGAGCCGGCGTACAGCTTCCGGGTCATGTGGCCAGCATGACTAAGCCGCTTCTGGCGAACCAGAGCAGCACATGGAAACGCCATTTACCTTCCCGCCGGAGCGGTACCTATTTATCTACTTGCACTTTGACGTGCTTTTGAACTGCTAGGTTGGCAGGAGCAGGGACCGAGCAACGGGAGCTCACCCCGTCGCGGGGATTCAAACCACCGACCTTCTGATCGGCAAGTCCTAGGCTCTGTGGTTTAACCCACAGTGCCACCCGCATCCCATTTATTAATTTACTACCCCTTTATAGCCCACCTTTCCTCCAAGGTGGTATACATGGTTCTCCTTCCCATTTTATCTTCACAACAACCCTGTGAGGTAGGTTAGGCTGAGAGACAGTAACTGGCCCAAGGTCACCCACAGAACTTCATGGCTGAGTGGGGATTTGAATCCTGGTCTCTTAAACAGGTACATGTTTACGCAGAAGTAAATTCCACATTCCCAATGAGACTTACTCCTAGGTAAGCGAACATGGAATGCTCTTATTAGCAACAATCTTTTATTTCCTTAACATTGCACTTCATTTTCATTAAATAATTTATCACATTATTTATATAATTCCATCAATTTATATAATTGATCATAAACAAAACTGCAAAAGTTTTGCAGCCATTGCCAGTGCAGCTTACAATTACTTTTAGTCTATAATTATCAAAGTGCACACTGTGTGGATCTGGGCATAAAGTGAATGAGCCTTGGCATTTTTCACTTATTATTATTATTAACCACAGTTTGCTTGGTTCAGGTGGCACATAAGTGTTTAGTTTAGAGTAACGTGAACTTTTTCAGCAATTTATTTCTGTTCCCTAGGAAATTTGTGAGAATCCACGTTTTATCATTGGTGGAGCCAACAGGAGTGACATTTGTCAAGGAGAATTAGGTACAAGTCCTTTCTTCAGAGCTGTTTTGTGTGTCTGATAAATCCCTTTCCCCCTTGCAATGGCCTTTGGTTCCTAATTCAAATGTTGGGTAAGTTTGATTTGATTTACCCCCATGATTCTGATGTAGATCTTCATTCACCCCCTCTTTTTCAATAAACAAAACAAAACAATTTTAATTGGTTTTTATACAAATACAATAACCATTAAACACTTATCTAGTAGTGCAGCTAATAGTGTTTGTTTTACCCATTGTCTCTAGACATACACTTGCACATTCAACATTCTTAACTCAGCCCCTTGTTCCCGATGTAGATCTTTATTTCCCCCTTGTTCCTGATATAAATCGCCACGCCACCACCCAAAATGGTGTGGGATGCCATTTTGTGATTTGCCTCAGGTGCCAAAATGTCTTGGTCCAGCCCTGTCCTAACTAATATATGCCAGTTAAATGCAAATTGCTCTGAAGACCAAAATAAAAATATTGTAGAAGCACTCATCCTTCAGCAGCATATATTCTCTGTTCCTCCTAGTAATTTTGACACTTAATTTGCCCTGTTCTGTATAATTCTTCTCAGGTGACTGTTGGTTCCTGGCTGCCATTGCTTGTCTCACCTTGCATGAGAAATTGCTGTTCCGGGTCATACCACGGGAGCAGACCTTCATAAAAGATTATGCTGGAATCTTTCACTTCCAGGTATGAGTTGTTGATCAGACACAAGAAGATGCTGCCTTTTGCAGTTCAGCTATGCCACAGTAACCAGCAGCATGGAATAGATTAATAGGCACTGATATCAAAGGCCTATTTTAATGACTTATTTGCTACTGTCACTTAACAAATCTATCTATCTATCTATCTATCTATCTATCTATCTAACAATACTATCACATAACAAAGTCTAGCCCCAATTATAGTGAGCAAACCCGTTCTTAATCACAATCCACACATCACTTTTTTTCTAACACACACATAACTGCAAATTATATCTATCTATCTATATATATATATCATCTATCATCTTTTTCTCTCCAGTTTTGGCGTTATGGAAATTGGGTGGAAGTTATCATTGATGACCGTTTACCAACGTATGGCAATCAACTGGTCTTCACAAAATCCTCCCAGCAAAATGAATTTTGGAGTGCCTTACTGGAAAAAGCTTATGCAAAGTAAATATACTTCCTACACATTCCATTTCTGTATACTATATGCATATATTATACCCCTATTCAACTGTACATCTGTTTAAATTGAGGTAAATTAAATAATGTGTTATTCTTATAACAAATGTATATTATTCAGATGCATTTTGATTTTACAATAGAACAGATTTAAAAATGACCTATACCCCAATGAAAATGAATCATCAGAATTTATTTGGAGTGTTAATTTTGTTTTCTTGTTCCTTCTCAGGCTCCATGGCTCTTATGAGGCTCTCAAAGGAGGTAACACCACCGAGGCCATGGAAGATTTCACAGGAGGAGTAACAGAGTTCTATGAGATAAAGGATGTTCCTAAAGATATCTATAAAATCATGAAACATGCCTTTGAAAGAGGGTCACTTATGGCCTGCTCTATTGAGGTACATCCATTGATCCCAGGTCTTTTCTGGGGTTAATTTCATACCACTCATTTAGTAAGCATAATACTGAACTACCACTCCCATCATCCCTGACCATTGGCCATGCTTGCTGGGGTTGATGGAAGTTGTAGTTCACCAACATATGGAGGACCAAATATTCCCCACATTTAAGTCTAAACTTGAGATACCATTTTAGTGCTCTTATGTCACTAGTAAGCACCACTGGTGAAAACATACATTCTTCTGTCCTGTGGGCAAGAGGAAATAGAGGTATAAAAACTTGTTTTCCCAACTTTTATTAACTAATCTTGCTATTCTGCTTTATTTTTCATAATGCCTTCCTATTTTTCCCTCCCTCCCCACTTTTCTTTGTTCCAGGACAGTTCAGGGTTTATTTATGGCTCTGCTCCTGAAACTAATCTTGGATTACTAATTGCCCAAATGTTGAAGAATATGAATGAATTTCCAAATGACTCAGTCCAGCAGGCAGAGGAGATGACAAAACGGGTTTGTATTCCTTGCCAATAACCTAGGTTATTGCGTGCAAACAAATTGATTTACTCTGCTCAGTAAAATCCTATTAATATTCAATAAAGTTCCAGTGAGGCTTACTCCCAAGTAAGCGGATATAGGATTGAAGCCTAACTGTGTGTTTGGCATTGGGATTTGCTGCAGAAACTGTGGATTGTTGTGCAGTTTGCAAAGCTGCACATAGACCCTGAAGCAGGATGTTCTTCTAGAATATAAATGGCAAAACTTCTGTTTTATTGCCCTATTAGGAAACCTCATCTTTATCACGGGACATGCATATCAATTTGCCTTCTCCTTTTCAAGAATGTGGAATAGAAGAAAACAAAACGGAAATGGGCAGAACATGTTGTCCTTTGAAAAATTCCGCAGATGAAACCGTTCTTATTCTTAACATGCTTCCTCTGCATTTTACAGCTTGTTGTTCCAATGCTGTTTGAGAGACGCATGACGAATGGACTGGTGACAGGTCATGCCTATTCAGTTACAGCAGTAGAAGAGGTAAGTGTAGATGCAAAAAGTAAATGCGTTTTGCTAGAGTACAAAAAAATCATGTAGCCCACGTACACAAGTTAAGTGGTTAAGCAACCTCACCTTGAAAAGAAAGGAAAATATATTCACTGGTGTCAGTCAAGATCAGAGGTGCAAATAAAGCATGTTTAGAAGAGAAAATGGGAAGATATTAAAGGGACTCCAATAATGATAGCATCCGTTTTCGTTTAAGGTGGAGTCTGTAAAAGGATGCATACTACACAGGCTGGTTGAATTAATTATGTTTTCCCCCCTTCCAAGATAACATTTAAAGGGGACAAGCTAAAACTCGTGCGGCTGAGAAATCCTTGGGGGCAAGTAGAATGGAATGGAGCCTGGAGTGACAAGTGAGTCAAGCCATTCGATTTTAAAATATATTTTAATTTCACTTAATACACTTTGGTGTTTACCAAGAAAGGTAAATGTCCTTTTGTGTTCTGGTGTGAAATTCAGAAGTTTGTGATATATACGTCATTTCTCTAAAGATGCTTTAAAGTGTGCTTAACTGTTTTGAAAGAGTGTAATGCCCAGGTAAAGTGTCATTGGGTGAGTTCCTACCTGCAATGTTCATCACTCAGTGCCTGAACTACTGTACAAAGTGGTCTTTCAGTTATGAAATGGCCATGACTGATACAGTACCAGTGACGGCGCTTTTGTATTGCCTCATACCACTCAATGGCCTGTAGATTCAAGTGTGAGCCATCAAGTTTTGAGTAATCAAGTTATGTAACATGTTCACTGCTTTCCTAAACACCTGTTCTGAAAGGTAACTAAATGCAGTTCACCATTTGCTGAACAAACAAAGGGTAAACTTTTAATTTCTAGATCTAGCACAGAAAAGTTTGTATGTTGATTTATGATTTGAGAAGTGAAGCACATTTACCTTTTAAAAAAATCAGTTGTATACTGAAAGTTTCTTCTTCATTATATTGCAGTTCAGATGAATGGAATGTTATTGACAAAGCAGAGAAGACCCGCCTACAACATAAAGTTGCAGAGGATGGGGAGTTCTGGTAAATATCCCATGTTTCTTTCTCTCTCTCTCTCTCTCTCTCTCTCTCTCTCTCTCTCTCTCTTAATATGCTTTTCCTTCAGTCCTATGTCTGACTCAGAATCTACTGCCTTAGATTAGTGGTTCCCAGTGAGCTGTTTTTTCCCCCAGAGCTAAGCCATGGAACCATGCTTTTGGAAATGTGCATATATCTATGGTAGTTTTTGTTATGTGAACGGTGCTACAGACAACCTAGGTGGGTTACATGGACCTCCTGGTGTCCGTGGACACCCAGTTGGGAACCACTGGTTTAGAGGCAAACCACAAGCCCTTCTCCAGATTAGTCCACTTCATAGGAGACAACTCTTGGGGCTAAGGTCCCATTGGCTCGCCCAATAAAATATTTGAGGGGGCCGCCACCCCCAAGTTGATGGGCATTCAAATGATGTGTGTACGCAACATCATGTGAAGGTGAAGAAGAAGAATTTTATTATTTGTACCCTGCCCATCTGACTGGGTTGTCCCAGCCAGTCTGGATGCCTTACAATCAATGTATTGGGGAATTAAAGGTTTCTTCCATATTTTTTCCTACCTCTAGGATGTCATTCCAAGATTTCCTCAGGTACTTCACAAAGCTGGAGATGTGTAATCTCACACCTGATACCCTGGTGGTTGATAAGCTTCAAACCTGGACTGTTTCAGTGACCGAAGGGCGGTGGGTGCGAGGCTGCACAGCAGGGGGCTGTCGAAACTATCCAGGTAAATAAAATATTGGTTGATTCGAATGGCATTACAGTGGTACCTCGGGTTACAAACACCTCGGGTTACAAACACTTTGGGTTACAGACTCCGCTAACCCGGAAGTAGTACCTCGGGTTAAGAACTTTACCTCAGGATGAGAACAGAAATCGCCTGCTGGCGGCGCAGCGGCAGCGGGCAGCCCCGTTAGCTAAAGTGGTACCTCAGATTAAGAACGGTTTCAGGTTAAGAACGGACCTCTGGAACAAATTAAACTTGTAACCAGAGGTACCACTGTAAAATGCTTTAAAGAATCCTCTGATTAATCAGGCAGAATATTTTTTAAAAATAGGAGAAAGAAGTATTTATAAAACGATCCGTAATAGTGTCTGTCTTAGAAGAGGTATTCCTCTTTCTCTCAAACCAGAAGGGGATGCCTCTAAAATGCTACCTCATGCAATACATGTATGTGCTTTCTAAAATCAAGGACAGGGTGCCTTTTCTTTTCAAACAGTTGTGTTTGGCCAGTTTTTAAGGAGGCCATTTTTCTTCGCCTGTGTGTCAGAAGTGTTTCTCTGGATGGAGCAGAGCTGCTTTGCTCACTTCCTGGCGGGTGGTCAGCATTGTGCAAACTCATCAGTGCAGCCAATTCAGTTCTCCTGCCAGTGCATTTGCACTGCATTGACTTCCCATGCCATCTGTCCCTCTCCCTCCTGGTAAGAAACAAGGACCCATCTTCTGGGAAGAAAACATAACGTCTCTAACCCACCCAGTGTGCATATGAGAGACAGGGGTCATACCCACTTTTGGCCACTCCCACTGCTGGGAGGATTGGCCAGGAGAAAATGAGGCCCTCTGACCAGAAAAGTTTAGCCACCCCTGCTTTAATTGAGCATCTTATTCCAGAGAAGTGTGGAGAGCAAACATGGTGAAGCTCATAATAAAGCAGGTCTGTTTGCTTTACCCAGAGAAAAGTCTACAAATACATTAAAAAATGCCAAATTTCATTTTCTGAAAGAATTATATATCAAAACTGGAGGGGGGAATGATTACCACAGGGACTGTCAATATAACTGTTTTGAGTGTTAAAATATTATCTCAAATTTGAATGTTTTGGGGTGGGTTGCAGACACATTTTGGACCAATCCTCAGTACCGCTTGAAACTCCTGGAAGAAGATGATGACCCAGAAGACGACGAAGTTGCGTGCAGTTTCCTAGTTGCGCTGATGCAGAAGAACAGGAGGAAAGAACGCAAGCTGGGAGCCAAGCTCCTCACCATTGGCTTTGCCATCTATGAGGTAGCATAGTTGCCACACTGCTGTGTTACCCGTCGCCTCAGTTAGATCTGAACAATAGAACTGGTCAAGTTCTGGCCCGTGATATATGCTCCTCTCATAGCCAGCTGACTGTATGTGAAGCCAGCTGTGAAAGGGGAATATTGCAGTAGTCTGCTTTTAAACATCACACTTATAAAACATGACATGAGCTACTTCAAAAGTATTATTTTTGTAGACAGTAGACCCTTGCATAATGCCTATATAACAGCCTTTGGCAGCTTCATGCCCTCTAGATGTTTTGGACTAAAACTCCTATCAGTTGTGATACACTGGCTGGAACCAATGGTGAAAATTGGCCCACAACATAGAAGAAATCACAAGTCCTTGTATAATTGTGGAATTAAAAGAATAGTTACCAGTTTACCTATCTACTCAGTGGTTTGTTGCTTCCCAAAGATTGGCTTTTGAGACAACGTTTGAACCAGCTTCTTATTGATTTTGTCCCTTACTTACTAACTTTAACTATCAATTTGATTAATTTTGGAAAGAGCCCAGGACCACACATAGGCAGGGGCATTATCTTATATACCTCCCTAAGTAAATGGAATACAGAAGCTGCTACTTAGATTTTCACTGAGCAGATGTTTGTCAAAGCTGTGAACTTAGGCTGTGGGTGGTAGATGTAAATAAATATGCAATAAGCTTTCCTCCATCCATTCCTAATGGCATTTCCACCTTGTTTTTATCTCAGGTGCCAAAAGAGGTATGAACAGAATGAAGAAAGACCTGGTGGAATGTTCTCAAATATCTTCTCGGTTTAACGTTCTCAAATATTACTGCTTTTATGCTTCTCTGTGACTGCTGTTTGGAAGTGTCCAGTCATGTTTCTTAATAGTGACTTGCCACAAATGTGAAAGGTGGATTTGCACATATCTTAGACATTTGTATTTTTCCTGTGTCAGACATCCCAAGCCATGCACTCAGATACACATGCAAGAGGTAATATCCAAGAGCACACATAACAATATTAAAAGGGGAATGTGTTACCAGAAATGAAAAGTGTGGAGTATTATCTGTAGAAAAATATCTCCATGGTTTCATTGAAAATATGAGAATGTGTTTTATATGTAACTACATAGTATCTGGAGAAATCACTCAAGTAGAGATACAACCTGTCACATACTTTTCAATAAATGTCACCCATCATTTGATGGGTAATGTTCCTAGATAATGTGAGTAGCTTACAATTCTAAACCATCGTTCAAGTTTC
The DNA here is from genome assembly GCF_964252035.2 of Podarcis erhardii. NCBI lineage: Eukaryota > Metazoa > Chordata > Lepidosauria > Squamata > Lacertidae > Podarcis > Podarcis erhardii. Next base: position 45,614,858 of record NC_138497.1, read on the forward strand.
ATCACATGGAAAGAAGGATTAAACAGGTCATCTGTAGCCATCATGATTAAATCCCATTGAAACCAGCAGAAGCAGTTATGGCCAACTAGATCAGATGCAGGAAATTCTGATCTGGGGTTTATTGTTTTTCTTCAAAGCATCTGCATTGGGCTTATTAATTTGTTTGGGGAAGTGAGAAATGGGCAGGATGGAATATTCAACCACCCAGAGCAGGTCGGCTAAAGTCCAGCATCTGTTGCAACATCACTTTCCCAAGCAAATGAGCAAGCCTATATGCATGCACTAAATTAGAAAGAGAAGATCCTGATCAAATATCTTTTACACTATATCCAGTTCAGCTCTTACTCACATCTTTCTAACCGTAGCTGGATTGGGGCAATGTATTTAGGTGCAATACATTGCCAAGTGGTCAACGGAGCTCTGCTCTCTGTTTTTAAGCATGCTGTTTGAAAGTTCTGGGGCGTACACAGTTTTTTGTTCAGCAATTTATTGTTTTTGTTTACAGATGCAGGGTGACAAGAAGCATTTACAGAAGGATTTTTTCCTCTACAATGCCTCCAAAGTAAAGTGCAAGAGCTACATAAACATGAGAGAGGTCTCCGAACGCTTCCGGTTGCCTCCAAATGAATATGTCATCATCCCATCCACGTATGAACCTCACCAAGAGGGAGATTTTATCCTAAGAGTTTTCTCAGAAAAACCAAGTCATTCGGAGTAAGTAGAAGATCCAAGTTTTGTATTCCAAAACATTTATAAAAATAGCATTATTATCCTTTTTGAGTGTTTGGAGTGTTTCATGTCTAAGAACACAAGAAGAAACCCGCTGGATCAGATCTAAGGCCCATCTAGTGCAGCATCATGTTCTCCCGGAAGCCAATCAGATGCCTAAGGGAAACCCCAGAAGCAGGACCCAAGCACAATAGCCCTCTCTCCATGTATCATTTCCAGCAACTGGTATTCAGAGGCATACTTCCTCAGACGGTGGAGATGGAACAATATATCCTCCATGAATTTGTCTTATTCTGTCTTAAAACCAACCAAGTTGGTGGCCATCACTACATCTAGCGGAAGAACCTTCCACACTTTAACTATGTCCTGTGTGGAATAGTGCTTCCTTTTGTCTGTCCTGAATCTTCCAACATTCAACTTAATTGGATGGCCCGTGATTTCCGTACTACTTATACCAATCCTATCAAGTGTTATTCTTCACATATTGCCAATGGGGATGGCTGAGGCAAAAATGATTTTCCTCAGGCAGGGGTAGGTAACCTTTTTTAAAAACCTGAGGGCCACCTTGCCTTATAGAGAACTTTCCAGGGGCCACATGGCAGTGCCGGGTGGGGCAAGAAAGGTATTGTAGCATATTGTAAAAAGTTGCACTACCTCTGTTGCCTCAACTGACAATGGCATGTGGCATCTGGAAGGTTCCCTATAAAGGAATGTGTCCTGTTGGCTAAAAAGTCACTTGGAGTCAAAAGCCAAAGGTCTCTATACTCCCATCTCATTATCTTCTATCCAGGTAAACAAGAGATGTTATCACATTTCAAGGACACATTCCAGCCAGGCTGAACACTTGAAGAGGGTGTGGTAGACCAGGGCTGTGGAGGGGTGTGGCCTAAGGAGAGTCCTGAGGACCGAACAGAGCAACCTGAGGGGCCACATTTGGCCCCTGGGGCCTAAGGTTCCTCACTCCTGATCTAAGGCCACTCCATGGGTAAAGTAATACTAGAACCAGGGATTTTGTTGCACCATCTCATTACACAAAGGCAACAAACTCTTTGTCCCCCTGTCCATCATGCTGTGCTTTTTTGTTATACACCTGGATTAGAATGATTGCAATTTAAGGCTGCCATTTGGTGCACACTTACCATTGAACACAGCGGAACTTGCTTATGAGAAAACATGAATAGAATTGTGCTGTGTACAAAGAAAGTCTGCTTAAAACCAAGCCTGGCTTCCCTATTGAAATGTGTCATCATGCAGTGCTTTCCAAGCCAAGTAAAAAGATGCACATCATAGAAATATCTTATCCCTCTTCCCATCGTTTCTCCCTTTACTCAACCCTTTCAATTTTACAGGGAAGTTGAAAACAAGATTGAAGTAGGACATCTTTCTGTGAGTACATTGTCTTTGACGTTTTCCCTCTTGGAGCCCTTGGTTGATTGGTGAAATGACACGAAAGGTTATAACTGATGTCACTCTGTCAGACTCTGTTGCCTGTTTCTAAACTTCATTGCAATTGCAGTATTGCTGTTTGTGCTGTAGAATGGCTGCAATACCAGAAATGTACAAACTTGCCGTGTGCTTTTAAAACACACATACCAGAGTGATGAAAAATCCACCCCTGAGCCTTCTTTGCTCTCACCTTATTAATATTATTTTATTCACTGAGAGGGTGTCTAACTGACAAATCTGATGGCACCAGGGTGTGTGATGATGAGCCAATATGTAGACTGTGCTTTGTGAATTCACTGCCCTCTTTCTAACTGCCACGCTCTGATTTGCTGCTGCTTCTCCACTTCTTCTTCACCTCTCTCTCTAGCCAATCATATTTGTCTCAGACAGAGCAAACAAGAACAAGGATCCGAAAGGTGATGATGGGCCTAAAAAGGACAAGGGGAAAGCAAGCACAGATAAGAAAAAGAAAAGTGATGAGGTTTCTGTATCGGCCAGCATGAGGAAAGCTGTGTGTGCTCTAACTAGCATGTCAAAGTGGCTGAACAAGGTCTAAACCTGGTCACACAGCAAGTATGCAGCTTCAGACATAATATTTGCCTCCTTCGGAAAACATCTCCTTGGGAGAATTATTCCTTACAGAGGAAAACATACATAATGCTCATGACCCTGTTTGCATGTGAAGCTAAGTCAAACCATGGTTTAGCATGAATAACCAAATGTGCAGGTTTCCAGAGCAAAAGACTGTGGTGGTACAGCTGTTCTCCATCTCCCCCACCCTGGTTCTGCTGCTGCGATGCTACCTGAGGCTAAGTCCTTGTTTGACTTAGTATTATGACCAAACCCCCTTCAGACAAACCATGAGTGGCAAACCAAGAACAAATCTTTGGTACAACTCATAGTTTGTTGGAGTGAGACAAACCATGAGCACAGGTTCGGGCATAACAGTAAGTCAAACCGTGGTTTAGTGCCAGCAAGAGAACAACCAGTGAAGCAGAGACAAGCCTTACTCTGGGAACCACGGAGTCTGGTGTTATGCATGTTTACTCAGAAGTAAGTCCCAACATTATCAATAGGAGTTATTCCTAAGTATGTGTCCATAGGATTGCAGCCTTAGAAAGTGCTGAGGCATCAAACATAGCATCTTTGACAGGTCCATGGACAGAGTAGCTCCAAAAGAAGTAACCAAAAATAGGAGGATGGGAAGAGTCCTATTTTTTGGGGGGGGGGCCTGACTTGGGACCTCTCCAGATGTCCTGCGAAAGGTTTGGGGTAGACACATTGCTTTGTTTCTGATCAGTGCAAGTCCTGTAACTTCATGCTGAAATCCTGTTACTTTTTATGCCACAAATGGCCTGGTTTGTTTCCTGTCCCACTTTTATTGCGCTATAGTGACAGAGTGCCTCTCCAGCAATAATGTGGTAACACTGGAGCAGCATTGCAGAACAAGTAATAAAGCAGAATGATGTATGGATGATCCAGTATAAATCAACCTCTAAGGCCCTATTATTGAGTTAATGACACGTTGCAGAAGTCACCCACCCACCCAGATATAAACTCAGAATGAAGGGGCCCTTGGACAGAAATCATATCCTATATAAGTGTCATTTGGCTGAATTGCAAGGAAGCATCCTAATAAACACCATCTTTTCTCTTCTGGAAACTCATTGATCAGTAGTTTCATTTCAATCAATCCTTTGCATTTTGTGTCTTTGCAGCCTGCACAAAGAGATTCCAAGGAGAGTGAGGAAGAGAAACAGTTCAGAAATATTTTCCGGCAAATTGCTGGAGATGTGAGTACACAACTGCTTCTATTTTGTGTCAGACCAATACTGGCAACTTGTAAATAAGTATATAAGTAGTTTATCCAATGCCTTAAGCTATGTAAATTGCAGAATATTTGAAAGTCTGTATCCATCCTGTCAGTGCAAATTTAGGGCTGAATGAATATGGTCCCCCAAAATTATCCACCCTATTTGCAGGTGGCAAAACTGGGGGTGGCACAGCTTCCCTCTACTCCTGTTCCACCCTTACAAAGGAAGATGTTTAATTTTCATAACTCCAGCTGAATAATCTAGATACAGTCTTCAAATTAAAATGATTCAGACTTAAACTATAAATTCTGCAGTAGCCTATCTTTCTGCTGGGTCTGCTAGTCTGAATTGTCTCAAAATATTTTTTGTGTTGTAAAAAGATTTGTCCTTAACAGGGCAGCTTAGTTTCCAATATACCCACTGTCTCTTGTCATAAATCTGTGGTTAAATGGAATTTTATGTTTGAGGTAGGCTATAGCATATCTGCTCCTGCCAACCTAGCAGTTCGAAAGCATGTCGAAGTGCAAGTAGATAAATAGGTACTGCTCCGGCAGGAAGGTAAACGACATTTCCGTGCGCTGCTCTGGTTTGCCAGAAGCAGCTTAGTCATGCTGGCCACATGACCCAGAAGCTGTACGCCGGCTCCCTCGGCCTATAGAGCGAGATGAGCGCTGCAACCCCAGAGTCGGTCACGACTGGACCTAATGGTCAGGGGTCCCTTTACCTTTATAGCATATCTATATACACTTATCCAGTTCACAAGTAATGGACAAACAATCATGAGGGTTATTGAAGTGAAATCTCCTCTTCTATACAACTACAAGAATACATTGGAGCTCTGTCCTCTTTTCCATCTGGCTATCCTACACAGCCTGCTCTAATTTTGAATTAGACCACCTTCTCTATCATGTTAGAAATCTGCTTCTAAGCGCCTAAGTACATTTCCTTTGTCCACATCTGCATGCACACATTCCTGCTGTGGAAAGAGAGTGGACCTGCCATTCTTGCAACTTTTTACTCCCTGATTAACTTTACCACTTTCTTGCCCCCTTCTTTTCCTCACAGGACATGGAGATCAGTGCTGATGAACTCCAGAATGTCCTCAACAATGTTCTGAAGAAACGTAAGCTTGGTTTCCCTTTCCATCCTTCTATTCTGCCTGCCAAAAAAATTACCAAACCCTGGGGTTTTGCATGTGTATCACTTCTTTGCTTACATATTCATTTATTTATTAAAAAAAAAAATCTATACTGTACCGCCCTTCATCTGAGGATTGCAGGGCAGTTTACAATGGAAAAAACACAAAAATACATATTAGCAAACAAAAACAATACCTCCCACAATTTAAGAGACCATAGATTATTTAATGATGTAATGTATTTATGTTTACACTTTTAAATGTAAGTCACTTGGATACCTTGTTAATGAGCAACTAATAAATCATCATCATCATCATCATCGTAAGTCTTATTTGAAGATATTTTTTAAAATATGGATGAAGGTCTTCCAGAAGAGTAATAAATTCCTCTTAGTCAATTATACGATGGCTAGGCATCAGTTTGCAAATGTTTAGAACATTCTTCTGTTGCCAGAATCTTAAATCACCTAATAGTTGTGAAGCATTGGTTGTCAGTTTGTTTTTATTATATGGTGCCAATGACATCGGTGACAATCGCAGACTTAACAGTTGCTGGTGTTTAATCCAGACCCTTAAAGTAGTTGCTATAGATCAAAGTACATTTGGGCTATGTAAGGAGTTTCTTGGTCTGTGCCATAATAAATCCCAAGGTTTGTTTCTCAAGCAGACCTGCTTTTAGTCATTGACCTGATAAACTGACCAATAAAACGTGCAATTATATATTAATGTTTATCTAATTTAACCCAATTATTTTAGACCAGGACCTGAAGACAAAAGGGTTTGCGCTGGAGTCCTGCCGCAGCATGATTGCTTTAATGGACGTATCCTTTTCAAATCATGCACAATCACTTCGTATAGCAATACTGCTCCTAGAAGCATAGAATTGTAGAGTTCGAAGGGGCCATGAGGGCCGTCTAGTAGTTCAACCCCCTGTAATGCAGGAATCTCTTTGTCCAGCCTGCCAGCAAGAGAGGGGCATTCTGACAGCAGCGGAAGTGTTGGGGTGAGGGGGGGCTGCCTGAGGTGGATACTTCACTGTGCCTTATCAATGGGTAGTCAGGCCATATAGAGGTATTGAACAGGGAGGAGAATTCTTCCAGGAGCTTATGGAGCTGACAAAAGTGAGAACTACCTGCAAGCTTGGCTCAAAGAAACAGTAACCAGCTGAAATATAGTACAGTGGTACCTTGGTAGTCGAATGCCTTAGCTGTCGAACAAATCAGCTCTTGAACTTCCCAAACCCAGAAGTGAGTGTTTCAGTTTGCGAACGTTTTTTGGAAGCCAAACATCTGACGCGGCTTCTGCGACTTCCTATTGGCTGCAGGAAGCTCCTGCAGCCAATCAGAAGCTGCGCCTTGGTTTCCGAACTGTCCTAGGAGTCAAACGGAATGGAACAGATTAAATTTGAGAACCAAGGTATGACTGTATTCACTTTATCATATATTTATAATTATAATTAATAAAAATATATACAAATATTACTTGTCTTATGAAAATCTGTCCCCTCTAGTTTTGTGCTATGTCTAAAATACCACTGTTACTGATTTATAGATAAGGGGGGTGAATGAATTGTGGTAAAGAAAAGCTGTTTCTCCTCTTATTGAAGAAAGTAGGTGGCTAAGTAGGAGATTTTATTCACTTTTTCTATTTCTGGACATTAAATCCTTCTCAGTTGGATATCATTTATCACCTCCTACGCCGCCCCCCCAAGAAGTCAGACTTTGTTCACTATATTTACTTTTTATTTTTAACTAAACAACATCACAGACAGATGGTTCTGGGAAGATAAACCTTGATGAGTTTCGACACCTTTGGAATAAGATTAAGAGCTGGCAGGTATTCTTTGTTTCTTGCATATTTTGAAAGATAGAGGGTAAACTAGCTTGTGAATGTCAAAGTCTACACATAGCATGACAAAATTGAACCACAAAAGATGACTGAGTTCCTCTCTACATCATTTCATTCTTTTTTTTCATTTTCAGACCATTTTCAGACATTATGATACTGATCAATCAGGAACTATTAACAGCTATGAGATGCGTAATGCAGTTAAAGATGCAGGTATCACACAGGGATCAATGCTATATATTGGTTAAAGAGCATTTTTATTCCTATTTTGTCTTTGATAAAGTGGGTTATATCCAACTAAGTCATTCACAGATTAGACCTATTAACATAGACCTACGTTAGATATGTCCATTAATTTCAATGGCTCAACTCTGAGTAAGACTTACTTTGATTCAACACTATGCTTTTGTTTTAGCAGGAAACATAGAGAAAGAGGACCTGGGACCTTCCAGAAGTTTCTAGACTAAACTCCTACCTTCATTTACCATTGGCCAAGCTTATCTGGGGCTGGTGGGGTCTGGAGTTTCCCATTACTTATCCAAATGATATTACCTCTAAAAAAAGTAAGAGAATAGACAAAAGCAAATTCCTATCACCCAGGACGTTCCATTTTGTTTCTCTCCTCAGGGTTTCACCTGAATAACCAGTTGTATGACATCATTACAATGCGATATGCTGACAGAAATATGAACATTCAGTTTGACAGCTTCATCTGTTGTTTTGTGCGACTAGAGGGGATGTTCCGTGAGTATTTTTTCAAATGTATTTAAAATGGTTTTATCCAAGGAGTGCCCAAGGAGGTTAACTCGGAGTGTAATAAGCTCCATACCACATGGAAATGTTCTGATTGATTCCAATGCATGCATGTAATGTGGACAGTTTAGATGTAAACACTCTTCACATCCAGGAGGCCTTTCTGGGTTTTGGAAAGCTTGCCTTCAGAATCATTCCAAACTTTCCTTGTTTGTGTTCTAGCTGCTGGTTCATTTACTTATCCTCTAGCCTTTAGAGGCCCTAAGTACTTAAAAGGTTTTGGTGCACCCATATTCAAAATATAAACACGTGAGCCTTGGTGGACCAAGCAGCATTAATCCCAAGATTAATGTATATTATTAATTTATAAATAATATTTTTATTTTTGTTGTTGTTGTTTTCATTTTTATTGGGGGGGTTGCCTTTTCCCCCCAGCTGCACCATATGGTCCATGGTAAATCTAGCAATGGGAAATTTCTGTTGTGCCCTCCTTCCCTTGATGTCCTAAGCCAGGCATAGGCAAACTCTGGCCCTCCAGATGTTTGGGACAATTCCTATCATCCCTAGCTAACAGGACCAGTGGTCAGGGATGATGGGAATTGTAGTCCCAAACATCTGGAGGGCTGGAGTTTGCCTATGCCTGTCCTAAGCACATGCTTATTTTGCTTAATGGTTAATCCAGCCCTCCCTCAGCTCAACACCATACCAAGGAAAAGAATGGGGGAAAGTCCGTAGAAACAAACAGTATGTCCATATTGACTGTTAATTTTTTTTAACATTATTAATCTCTTGAGAGGGAAGGCCAATCCTGAGATAAAATTACTAGAAATTGCTATGCCATTTTTTATTCAAATGTTGGTTATTTCTTTGTTTTTGCCATTCTGTTTGAAGATTAGCTTTCGAATATGGCAGCTATCAGGATCTTCCAAGCTTACTAATATCATTGCCGATATTTATGAATTCCTAGCACATACATCACACTGTTCAGGAGATGACTGGTATTTGTTTCTAGCATTTGAAACACTGAAGTTCTTGAAACCTCACAATTCTGAGGGCTTCTCTCTAGTTTGCTAGTCAGAATGCTCTATATTTTACATTGATTGACCGTATGCTTTGTTTTCTCATGTCCCCTTAGGTGCATTTCATGCCTTTGATAAAGATGGCGATGGTATTATTAAACTGAATGTCTTAGAGGTAACCACTTTTACTTTGTGTTGTACTTCAGTTTACAGCTGTACTGTTCCAATTTTTCTCCTTAATGAGGAGGCATACTAAAAAGAATAGGAAGACTGAAGATAAAATCAGTTTGGGGGCTGATTCTCATGTTGCATTTCCTCCTAAATGTATGTATGTATGCATGCATGTTTGTATTGTGCACCCATACAGAGGTATTGGGAGCAATAAATAAACGCCACCTTTTGTGGGTTTAGCAAGCTCACACCTTTCTTGTTTATAGTACTGTAACCCAATTGGGCATGACATGATATCTAGCAGCCCAACTGCTAGCCCATACCAAGTCCAAGTGTGGGCAGAGTTGACCATTCAGTTGGGCCCCTCAAAAAACCTGAGAGTGTTCCTGTCGACAGCCCCCAATATAATTTTAAATCTGACCCAATCCATGTTTACTCAGAAGTAAATCCCACTGTCTTTAATGGGGCTTGCAAGTGGAATGAAAAACTTAGGAAGGTTACACAGATAGCCTAACGATTGTTCTGCACTTTAAACATTGCTGTTGTCACTTAACATTTCTCCCTTCCTTCCAGTGGCTGCAGCTAACCATGTATGCCTGAAAAACATCACATCTGTTTCTGTCTTCTATCTCAAAATCGCACCTTGTCTTTTGAACTGAAAGAAGCCGGTCGATATTCACTTGCAAGACAGGGACTTCTGTGAATCTCCATCCTTTAACAGCTTAGATGGCGAGGGCAACACAACTTGAGAGGAACATAAAGAATCAGTATCTATCTTCCTTTACCAAGTGACAGTAAATTGAAAATGTACTTTTCCAGTTATTGATAACTGACACCAGGACGAAGGCATATTTTGCATGAGAAAGTTGCAGCCCTCACTGAGGTGGGAAATGCATTGTTCTAGGGCACGCTGGCAATTCTTTACAACAGGGGTGGTGAACCTCAGGCCTGCAAACCTGAATCTGGGCCTCTTTATTCAACCCTTGGGGCTCCTCGCCTCCACAACATGCCTCAGCAGCCCTGCTCCATGCTCTGTGCTCAAGTGCTTTTGCCTGACTGGAATATGCCTGTGAAATGTGATAATGCTGCTTGCTTGCCCAGATGAAGCATGGAGAAATGCGTCTTGAGGATGTGCGCTGAAACCTTTGGCTCGCGTTCTTGAAATGTACAAAGGTAAGAGCTGCCCCTGTTACTCTGCCCACCACTGACATGTAGACCCAGAAGGGTTTTTTTAAAATAAAAAAAGGTCCTCCCTCCTGGCATTGCAAACAACAACTATTGTTTTAAGCTTGAAATATTTTGCAATAAGAGATCCCAAGGGGCCAGGAATCTTGTACAAGTTACCATTATTAAAACAGTTATTTCTAAAGTCACCTAAACGCGATGGATCTAGTTTTTTAATGGAATTCAATGTTGCGCTAAGGCAATTGTTCTGTCAGGGAAGTATTTTGGCTTGCTACCTATGACAATTCTTTCCTTTTCTCCCTTCCCACACTCAAGCCAATCTCAGAGGAAGGGCAGTAGAAAGAAAATATCTGTTGGGTAAGCAGAGGTCCTTGTGCAGGACTTCTGGTGACAGGACTCATTAGTTGAATCCCACCCAATGTACTTAAAAAGAATGTGCCTCTTAATATTTAGCTGTGTGATAAACGTTTGCATCCTGCAGTCATATCTAAACTACATTATTCCTGTGGCCAAAGCTTCCCACTCCTAAAGGATCATTCAGTAACCAGATATTTGACTGCATACAGTTGAGTACATTTGCTTACAGCACTAACCAGGCTGTTATCTAAGGTGTGGAACCTCAGCCTGGGGGCTAAATGTGGCCTTCTAGATCTCTGTATATGGCTCTTGGAATTTCCCCCTGGTCACAGCCCTCTCTATCCCTGCTTCCCACTCTGTTTTTGCCTGCCTAGAATATGTCTTTGAACACTGATGCCTCATGCTGGTGGCTGGAGGACAAAGACAGGTGTGTGAACATGTGTAGAAACTAACTTACTATACAAAGGTAACATTTACATGTTTCTCTGCGCATGTTTGTCTCTGGCTCCACCCACCACAAGCCTATGACTCTCTGGCTGAAAAAGCTTCCCCATGCCTCCTACAGGGATCCTGGCTGAGCCTGTAGTCTTGCAAATCTTCTAAGGCTGCAGAAAAATGTGCTCCTCTAGCCACATTTTGGCTGTTTTCAGGTCCAGGCTTAAATATTACACCTTGGGGAAACTGACTGACTTAATTCAATGTTGGTTCTCTTGCAAGGAAAACCTATTGCAGACAGCTGCATCTCCTATATAAGCAATTTTAGGCTGCTTCACACAAAGCTTTTTCCTACACAGGAACAGCTTATGTGGCGAGAGATGGTTTAAAGCGTCTGGTACTGCATGTGTTTGGCCGGCACAGCCTCCCTATTACAAAAATACCTTGTGTAGAGTGGTTTCATTGCTGAACAAAACTTCTTAATGCATAAATTAAAACTTGTCTAGATGTGCTGGATTGAAATTAAGTTGATGTAATACAGGGGTAGGCAACCTAAGGCCTGGGGGCCAGATGCGGCCCAATCGCCTTCTAAATCGCTTGTTTTTACATGAGTAGAATGTGTCCTTTTATTTAAAATGCATCTCTGGGTTATTTGTGGGCCATAGGAATTCGTTCCCTCCAAAATATAGTCTGGCCCACCACATGGTCTGAGGGATGGTGGACCGGCCCATGGCTGAAAAAGGTTACTGACCCCTGATGTAATACATCTGACAAAAGCTACAGAGCATACTAAGGCTACAAAGGTATCTAGACAGCCACAACTGGAAATATTTTAACAGTGCCATTCAATAAACATTTCTGCTTATGTTCTGAGTTGCTGTCATCTTTGGTGTCAGCTTTTGAGGATTTTGAGACCAAGAACAGCCCTGCTGGATCTAGTCCAGCATCCAAATCAGACCAGTAGCCATCCAGATGCTCATGGGAAGCCAAGAAATAGAACTTGAACACAATAGTCCTCCCTTCCCACAGTTTCCATCAGCTGGCATTCAGAAATATGCTGCCTTCAACCATGGAATAACAGTAGGGCCATCCTGACTACTGTACTACCTATTGATAGTCTTAGCCTTCAAGAACTTGTCCAATGCCATCCAAGTTGGTGGCCATCACGGCCTCCTGTAAGGAGTGAGTTCCATAGTTTAACTATGTGCTTTCGTTTATCTGTCGAAAGATTCCTGCCAAATCCCACGTCAAAGAACCACTTTCCTGCTCTTTCTACCCACACAAATCATACCAGCAAGCCAGCTAAAACACTTTTACAAGTATCAGAAGTGGGATCAGAAGAATAAAGGCCACACCATATTTCTCTTGGTACAAAGTAATTTTTATTGTCTGTTTTGTTTTTTACTTCACAGCTTTGTAGTAAAAAAAAGGAAAGGAAAGACCAAGTCACTTTGTGCATATGAGCCACACAGGTCATCCAACTGAAACAAAAATGAGTTGCGAAAGCTGCCAATACATTTGCTATAGTGTGTATTACCGATGCAGTTTCTCAACTAGTATTACTCATGGTCACACCAATCTGTTCTCGCTTCACAAGGTATATTATGTAATTTGAGACATCCTAGTTGTGTTAAGATCATAGCACTGCACATGAAGGAAAATGAGAAGTTCGTCCTTTTGTCATACAATGCTATGTGAAAGCCATCCTGCTAGGACCCTAAAGGTCAAGGAAGGGCAAGTTAGCTAGCGGTTGCATTGCTTTCATACTGATTTTTAACTAACTGCCACTCAAGGTGTAAGAGCTCTACAGTTATGAATCTAGAACTTGCATTTTTAAAGACAACCATAAAGCTTGAACATAGGCTTATAGTCTACTTGACATTTAGGATAAAATCCAGAGCCATTAAGATGGGAGTTTAACTACTCAATTCAGGTGGGATGTGGACTGTCACTTTTGTGTTTTGATTTAACATTACAGAGGTCTATTCCTTCAAGCCCAAGTATTTGTCTCAAGGGGCAAACAGAAGCTGGGGTAGCCAATGACATTCAGTTGCATTTAACGGCACAAAAGATGCAAACAGCTGAATAGCTGTGCTGATTCCCTGAAAGGTGATATGCAAACCATTCCCCTGCAGCTTAGCTGCAGCACACACCAAACACACACTTGCATCCAATCAACAAGATAAATGGCATTAAAAAAAAAAAATCTACTGTGTTGGGAAACTGCATTGGCAGTGCAGTCCAAATTCACTTCAGATGCAGCAACACAACAGCTTACTCAAACAGTAACACATACATTAACACACTTTCCACACAATTCAAGAACACTCCACAACTCCCCCCTAGCCATTTCATTTCTATCTATTTCCTTTCCAAGACTAGTTCCCTGCCCCCCCCACAAAAAAATGCACAATGTTTCTCTTTCAAAATTTTCAAGATAATTTCAACTTACATGTGGAACGGTGCCAGAAACCCAGAACCAAAAATGTGACGGAATACATCATCTTGATGTACCCATCTCACAATTGCTACAATTCACAAATTACTACTATCCTTTCTGTCTCCATGCTTTTGGCAGAATCTGAAGGAAAAACCCCAAGAGAACAGAACCTCAAACCAAAAAACTAAAATATTCCTGAACTAAAAAGAAAAAAATAATACAATCTGAATAAAGAAACTCTGCAGTTCTGGGGAGAAATTACTGCAGTGAACTGAAGAAATGGAACCTTCTATCATTTTATAATAAATTATGAACATGTGACATGGTTTAGAACAGTTCTTCTCAAATAAAGACAAACATATGAAACCAACTTTTGTTAAGACATGACTCAACCTTATTGCTAAACCAATTTGAAAATTATCTAAGGCAGTATTCCCTAACATGGTGCTTTCCACTTGTTCTAGACTTCAATCATCCCTGATCATTGGCCATCTGGCTGGGGGCTGATGTTGCAGTTCAACACATCTGGAGGGCACCATGTTGGAGAAGGCTGATCTAAGCATCCCAAAATAGATTAAAGGAAAATCTGTCTTCACATTCACCTTAAAAACACACACATACCTCTTATCTACTAAAACAACCAAGAACGTAAGTAAATAGTGCAAGTTGTGCATCACTTGCAACAATTTAGTAAAACACACACACACACACACACACACCCCCTTAAGAATACATTTTTGCCAAAAAAGTTACCATCCTCTTCCAGTAAAGAGAAGAACCTTTGAGGACGATGCAAAATTAAAATCCATTCACTAATCCTCAAGACAAACACTGCACTCCACTTAATTTTCTTACACTCTCCCTGGCTCTGCAATTTCATTCCCATCACATTCAACTAAGGAAGATATAAAAACAATCCTTTTTTAAAACACACACACACACACGCTTACGTGCTCCCAGCTATGGACTGAATGCGCTAACAATTTGCTCACTTTATGATTTATTTCTGATGGTCTCATTGTGAGAAAAGCTCTCAAAAATGGCAAGAGAAGACAACACGCCTTAGAAACCTCCCGCAAACAGACTGCAGGTGGTTACCACCACTCATTGGAAAGTTTTCTCCTCTCCAACAACAGAGCCCTAGCAGCAAGCTGGTTTGAAGACAGTCTGGACATGTGTGAAAGGCAGAAGGAGAACACTGTATCTTGAGACAGACATGGTGATTTCAAAGGGAGAACTTGTTTCACTTCTCTGCTAGCGCAATTTCTTAAGATTATGGAAGCCAGATTTGTAGGTATTGGGGTGGGGATGATATTCCCTTGATGGTCTTTTTCACTCATCAAAAAGCTAAGGCTTAAAATGCAGTAAGAATACTGGAGAGTGTTCCAAAAGTCCTTAATATTTCCAAGTTCTTTGGCAAGCTGGTGAGGTGAAATGCAACCTCTAGCTGTAGGCCTGTTCTATATCTTATACCAGGCATCTCCAACCTGCGGCCCTCCAGATGTTTTGGCCTACAACTCCCATGATCCCTAGCTAACAGGACCATTGGTCAGGGATGATGGGAATTGTAGTCCAAGACATCTGGAGGGCTGAAGGGTGGGAATGCCTGTCTTACACCAAGCTGCTGAGAACACTTTCCCTATGGGAGCATTACCTTTCACTTTTAAAATGCCGATTTCAAACACGCATTGCTCTTTTAATATGTATGCATAATCTAAAGGAAGAAAACTGAAACAGGTCAAGACCTACACAGCCAGACAGCTCTAGAATTCCAGTTTTCCTCTGAAACGATACAGAAAAAGACTGAAGCCGATGAGAACAAAAACACTGGCTGAGACTTAAGGAACAAAACTCTTTATGAACCAAACTGGGAACTGCTGCCTCAAAAAAACCCGAACACCACTGCGCGTATGCACATTTCTTTCCAACACACATGCACACCTTTCATTTCTTTGCATTGTGACTACTGTTTTAAAATTGCATTAGTTTCTCAGGTTGCTACTTCTGTCATTATGCACTAGACGGTGGCAAAACACACACACACACTACTCTCAGCTTCTGCTTGGGCTCCTTGGACTTCACAATTTTGCATTTTACACCCCACAGCATTTTCTGTTGCATGGTAACTTTCAATCATGTAGTCATCAGAAACAAAACCAGATTATAGTAGGAGAAGATGGCCATCTCAAAGCTGCATTGAAAATATAGGATGCTGAACAGAAAGAAGTGGACACTCCAAAAATTCAGCAATTTAAAAACACCACAAGGTCATCCATTTACAAAACAAGCTCTTAAGAATCAGGGGCATAATCCCATTAATGTGGTAAGAAAGCACTGGATATAAACATACAGATAACGAATGTTTAAAAGCTGAAATCATTATCTGCAGTCTTTTTGCATCAACGTGCTTATCAATATAAAAATAACAAAAGTTCCATTAAATCGGTAATACCCCCTAAGTTATAAGAGTACACCCAATGAAATCAATGGACTGAAGTTACTTGATTTCAGCAGGTCTATTCAGAGTAAGAGTAACATTAACTATCACCCAATGTGTTTAGAAAACAGCTATTTTGCTGTTTAAGCAATGCAGTATGTTGCACCTCATCACAAACCTCTTTGTAACAGATACAGAGAGGTACAAGGAGTGTGGCAACTCACTGCGCAGATGTGGCATTTGGAATTTAAGATAACCCACTGAAGATCAACCAAAAATAAAAAAGGAATCCATTTCTTCTAATATTACCCATTAATATCTTTCATCAAAAGATGTTATAACGAAAGGAAATAGAGAGCTGAATGCTTTGTTGGTATTTCTAGTCTGAGTTGTTGTTTCTTTATTTAAATTGTTTAAAGCCAGAAGTGTAAAATGCCTGGGCAATCCTGCGTACAACATAAAAATAGATGGCTCAACAGTGTTTTTTAGGCACCAACGTGAGTACTAATAAAGGCTTAGATGTGCACAATGTACTTCTTTGATAGGATAACAGGATTTTTTTTGTTTGTTTCTGCTAACAAATTAAAACAATTTGTTTGGTCTGAGTCTGTTCATCATTCCCTTCTCTACAGAGTTGCAAGCAAAATGCTGTCTCTGTAGCAAAAAAAGAAAGAAAAGAAAACGGCCCAGGTCCTTTTTGCAGTCCAAATATAAACTGAAGGTGGAAAAAGGAGAGGGCAAGAGGTGGACAAGGCTTGGAATACTTCCAGTATATAAAAGGTACTTCCCAATGTGGGAGGCAAAAAAAAAAACCCAACACCTTCATGAGTCAACCTTGCTATCTTCTTCTGCATGTTTTTCAATATGTCCCACAGCATCCTAGAGAAAGAGAGATAGATTTCACCAGATTTCTACCGAACTGTACAAACAATACTTCTACACCCATGTTAAGATTTAAGCACTTTTTTTGTTCACTTTTGTTTTAAGGGAGCACTGTACATGTTGCATTACACAGTAGAAGTGGGGGACCTTAGTGTAAATCAGGACCTCATCTTCCTTTTCCATCTATATTTAAAACTGTGCTATTTGCATCTAGACTTAAATCAGGCCCAACCTTGCTTTTCGTGTAGGCCCAGTCTTTGTTAGCCACTCTGAGCCCAGCTTCGGCTGGGGAGGGCGGGATATAAATAAATAAATTATTATTATTATTATTATTATTATTATTATTATTATTATTATTATATATCAGGGGCCATCAACAAGGTGTCCCTACAACTTCCATCAGCCCCAACCAGCACGACCAAAGTATTTTTGCTAAAACATTAATATGCTATTTGTTCCTCTATCATAACAAAACAGCAGGTATCCGTTGCACCTCAATTGTTCCCTATCAAACTGATTGTTTAATCCAGCTTCTTCTGCTACGTTACCTGCTTGGAACATTTCCGAGAAGTGAAGAAGGCATCACAATTCTTCCAGCGACATTTCAATGTTTGAAAATTTGGATTTGTATGGTCATTTAACAAATGCTGTTTCAGGTGGTCCACAACTCCAAATATCAGCGAACACCCATGCCACTGGCGAGAGAGGTTTTAAGACAGACATTAGAGAGATGGAATGACAATGGCATAAAAGCTCCAAAGAGCTTTATTAGGTCAACCAAAATGTCACAAAATACTGTGCCAACTTTTAAGCTCTCTATAATTATTCATTGGGCTTGATGGTATATGAAGTGGGAATCAAAAACTGGCTGGTGATATAGCCAGAGTCTGGAATGTCGGAGGCAGTAACAGACATTCATATGAGGCTATGTTACGCTACCTTTTCCTTTTGTGCGATTTGTCCTCTGAATGTCTGCAATCTTGTCACATGACCCTTAGCCTCACTACCAGCAACTTCCCACCTCAAACCCTGCTTTGTTTACCATCTAGCCCAGGCTTCCTCAACCTTGGCCTTCCAGATGTTTTTGGCCTACAACTCCCATGATCCCTAGCTAGCAGGACCTGTGGTCAGCGATGCTGGGAATTGTAGTCTCAAAACATCTGGAGGGCCAAGGTTGAGGAAGCCTGATCTAGCTTGATGAAGAGTTCTGGAAAGCTCGAAAGCTTGTTCATGATCCTGTAACATCGATTGGCCCTACATATGGATTTTGGAACCAACAAATACGTTCGGCGTGGTTAATGCTAACAAGAGATGGAAGAGGGGGTCCCCCATGTCCCTGGACATGTCAGCTGCTCTTGAGATCTTTGCACGCCGAGTGAAGAAGTCTGTAGAGAGGTGTATTCAACTGAATGCACCTGGAAACTCTCCCTCTTAACCTGATAAGGCAGAGTTCCATCTAGCACAGAAGTTTCTATGTGGCTCAGTTGAACGCACTTAAAAACTCTGTTAGCACAGACTTTTGTGCTAATCTCTCAAGAGCATCTGGAAAACCCACGGGAGGGGTTTCCATGTGTGCCCCTGCCCCATCTAACCCTTTGCCTGGATATGGCTCATGATGTAAGCCATTCTAAATGGTCTAAAGGGAACAAGAAAATCCTTTACCCAACAACGATAATTCTGCATCAAGTTGAGCCGCACAGCTTGGATAGTACCATCGTAGCAGCCAGTGTAGATCTGAAAAAGAGAAATTGATTTAAATGGTAACAAAATTAAAGCATACAAGGAAAACCAACATGCTAAATGTATCAATCAATGCTGATAAATTTATAATGTCATCCTGAGCTGAACATTCCTGATTCAAAGAATCCATACACATGATAAAAAAGGGCCAATATTAAATCGCTTTCAGTTTTAATAGTTATGAAAAAGTAACAGCTGTTTTACAGTATAGTCACATTACATGTGCATTTAACTTGTGCAAATTCAATTGTATGTGCTCAGCTCCAGCTTGTAGTTTTCTGTGTAGTTTTCTGTGCTTGTAGTTTTCTGTGTAGAAAGACTGATTTCCTCCTTCTCTGGGGTGTTGCAGCAGCAACCCAGTTTGCTCAGGTGTGACAACCAATGGGGAAGGGGTGGGCTGGGCTGAGGCAAAGTCAGAGGGGAGGCGGACAGAGAAAGAGATGCAGGCAGAAGAAAAAGGCTAGAACGGAACTGCAGCTTTTGCCTGTGACTCTTTGTCTGTCTTCCTCTGCTCAAAAATCCAGAGAGTGCTGCTGCCAGTCAAACAAAAGTTTGGATTTCATATCCCACTTTATCACTACCCGAAGGAGTCTCAAAGCAGCTAACATTCTCCTTTCCTTTTCTTCCCCCCACAACAAACACACTATGAGGTGAGTGGGGCTGAGAGACTTCAGAGAAGTGTGACTAGCCCAAGGTCACCCAGCAGCTGTATGGAGAGGAGTGGGGACACGAACCCGGTTCCCCAGATTACGAATCTACCACTCTTAACCACTACACCACACAGGCTACATAGTCAAACAGTCTGCCCTGGAATAAAGCAAGGCAGCTTCGTATGCTCCCAAAGACAGCTACAGATGTACGCTTGCATTCTTTCAGGGGAAAGTGTCTCATGAGGCACTGCTTGGAAAGTCTTCTGACATTTGAGGGCTTTTGGTGGGGGTGGGTGCTAAAAAGCCCTATTGTTTCATAGCAGCACCAGTCCTGTGGACAATGAAGTGCTCCTCCCACCAGAAAGAACCAAGTATGTAGTTAAGTTTACAAAGTACCACCCACAAAGCAAATGAAAAGCAGGAGCCACTCCTGGATAACCATAACCGCGGATAGAGAATCACTGATTTTGTGGAAACTGAGGTATTCGTTACCATGCTCTTGTGAATGGTCATGCACATAATCATATCCGAGTGTCCTCCGTAGACTTGCAAACGATCATGGGACTTGGGACAAGAAAAGAGAAAGAAAAATGTTGTATTTGAATAAGCTGAGAGTTCACCATTCATTTAAAAAAATGCCGCTTATAAGGAGAATTGTATGAACATTATGATAAGCTTCTAGCTCCTGGGGTGTCCCATGCCCCACAACTGCACCTCACTCTTTCTATAAAATGCTGCTGCCTTCTGGCAACATGAGGGTGAATGAATTAGATTCCCTCGAGAAAAGTCTTTAAACAATGGAAGGCACCTGGGAAACCTCACAAACCTTTTGAGTGCATGACAAACATGTAACACAAACCTAAGAATAAAGATGCATCTAGCGAAGGATTGTGCTGCAATCTCACTTGCAGTGGGTTTGATGCAGTGGGCAGGAACAGGCCACACAGCAACTGCACAACTTTTGCAGGACTTCCTAATTGTTATGCCCAGCTTGGAACTACAAGGGATGTTCCAAATTACATCTCATCAAGCCGAAAACTGTCTGGGTTGCATTCCACACAGCGCTAAGGAGAGTGTCCCGTCAGGGCCAGTATTTCTGCCTACCCAAGAGAATTATCTCCCCTCTCCTCCTCCTATGTGCTCTTCTCGAAGTTCTCCTGACTCTCTGGAGCAGCTTTGGAGAGGGCAGAGGGGGCAGGGGAGAGGGGAAAGTCCTGTTGTGCTGGATTCCGCTAGGAGAGGAAGAGGTTTCAGCAAAAGCAAAGGGCACCACACCCCACCTGCCGCCAGCAGGGATATGTCACCACAAACAATAGAAATGAGAATAAATATCTTCTTTTTTTACCTGTAGCTCATAAACACGAACACATTTGTCCAGGCAAGCTGTTAACATCACTTTACCCAGGATGTTCACCACTGTCACTGCATGATTGTGTCCTTTATAAATCCGCACCAGCTCTCCAGTCTGCAACAAGATAATCCACACTAAATAAGTGGATATGCAAGTGGTCAGCATGTAGACTTAATTGCATTATTTCCATCGCAATACAAATCATGTCTTTTCAGAAGTAACTCCTAATTAATTCTACAGGCTTGCTCCCAGGTGAGTAAGCTTACAATTGCAGCTTTATTTTTTTATTTTTACAAAAAACGCCTTCCTCAACAGAGCCCAGGGTGATGCACAAAAGAAGACAAACAACAAAATTAATCAACAATTAAAACTCATCAAAAACTAAAAAAAACCCTACAACAAGTCATTAAAATACAGAAGGGGTTTGCTAAACAATATCGGGTTATAGCATCTCCCTAGCAGAGGACAAGATATGATTATCAAGCCTTTATTTTACTATCCTATTAAGGTGGGTTCTCATATAACTTTGTACAAAATACACAGCACACACGCTGCTGGTTGTAAAAAACTGTGCTTCCCTTTAGAACAATGTCTTAAACCCTCTGGGGGAACCTTGGCTATTTGTACACCCTTTTCAACTGACATACTTTGCATGTGTCTTGTACTCCAGTACCAAATTTAGCATGAGAAGATACACTTAGGCTGCAATCCTCTGGAAATAAGTCTCAACAGGACTTTACTTTTAAGTACACATGGTTAGGATTGCATTGTAAGACAGCTACATATCCCTTTAGGAAATCTGCAGAAGTGGTTAAGAATTTGGTTTCATTAAAGTAGCATTACAACATTTTGTATCTGCAAAGTAAATTATTTCATCAAATTATTTTTGATTATTTCATCAAAAGCGAGGAAGTCTGAAATGCTTCCTGCTCCAAGATTCAAATGGAGTAGCATTTGCTCAATTTTAACCATATAAGCAACTTACATGTATATTGTGGGCATGGACAGACTGGTCACTGGAACCACTGAAGACCAGATCATTAACAACCTTTGAAGAGACAACCAGACAGACAGATTATCCACAACATTTCATCAACAGATAATGGCTTTCTTTCACCCACACTCTCTTTCACAATTAAGGGCTACTGTGACAATCCAAGTCAATATGTCACATTGAAAAATACATTAGAAAGGCTGACAGAGGACCAGTTGGGGGTGAGTTGAATTGGATTCAAATCCCAAATCAGCCAAGGATTCAGTGGGGAGCCTTTTAACAAATTACTGCATTTCCGTTTCAGCTCCTTATCAGGGTTATCTATCTATCTATCTATCTATCTTTATTATTTAACCTTGTGGGGTTTTTTGTTATGTTTTGCTTTTTACTTTACAAAGTTGTTATTGTACTTCACCAGATCTTAACCTATTACAGTATTTGTAAGAATGGATTCCAAATATCACTGAATTTGTCCATGGCAAGTCTGCATTTATTTGAAAGTTGTTCATATGTCACAAGTTTGTAGAAGTCTTCAATCCAACAGTAGAAGGGAGCCGCATTTTTATTTTTCCAATTCATCAGTATCAGTCTTTTTGCTGCGGTAAGGGCACAAAGAGTCTACTTATATTGCCCTTTTGTAAGGTTCCATGTGCTGGGTATATAATTCAGAAGGATATTTTGCTCTGTAAATGTAAGGTTGTTCTGTTGATAATTTCAGTTAATGTCTGCCAAAAATCTTTCATTATAGGACAATGAAAAAACATGTTTTAGAGAACCATTATCCCTATTGCAACTCCAACAGTTAAGATACCTTAGATAGCTCTTTTTTTAAACAAACGTAATGGGGTCCAGTATATTCTAAATATTACTCTTTGTTGCATCATTATTTATAACTAAAAGCAATTATCAACAACTTTCAAAAGCTGCCACGAAAAAGGAGAGCATAATATTCACTCTGACACTCAGAGATGGTCATGATCATCACCACTTTATACAGCACAATCAAACAACAGAAGGCCAGCAAGGTAAATGGTGCCAGTCAAGGCTGAAGGAAACTGTGGCGTTTTCACATAGCAGGCAAAGAGGAAGGACTGTATTTTTGCAATGTTGTACCGGACAGCTACACAGCATGGCAACAGACTGAATATGATGGCCAAACGGCCTACCCCAAGGCTTTGTGCCTGAGCAAAAGGGTGGATAGTGATGTTGTCAATGGACACTGAGCTTATACAAGGTGAGGAAGGCTTAGAAGGAAAGGTGAGGGGTATTGGGGGGTGGCAAACTTGCATCTATGCAGAAATATTGGATAGTCTGTTGTGGATTATGGAGTACAGAGGTAGAACTAGGGTTCAGCACCTTACCAGTGGTACCAAAAACCATGGAATTTGATGAAATCACCCAAGGACAATGGAGAGATACACAGAGAGAGAGAGATGTGGAGGCATGAAAAGAGATTCCTGAGAGATCCCAACTGAGATGGAGCAGGTTGAGCAAAGCAAGAGCTCTCTGGAAATGTTGAATGAGTGATGGCAATCACGAGAGGCCCATATCTCAGTGGTAAATCACATGCTATATTCCTAATTATAAACATCTGGAAAGGAGGGAAGTTCTTTTACAAGCTTTGAACTGCTGTCAAGAAGCAGAGAACTTGCAAGAGAAGTCTGCCCACACAGAGCGTTCCTTTCAAGATACTTGCCTTCATACAGAGCACCGTTTTGCTATGACCTTCAAGGGTTCGAAGCAACAAACCATTCCGGGCATCTCGCACACTGATTGTACAATCATAGGATCCCACAATCAGCAACCTCCGTGCTCCTTCCTGAGCTGTGGCAAGACAACTGATTGCCCTAGGAGCATGGCACTCAAAGTTATCAAGCGGTTTGTTATTCTGGAAAAGAAAGCACATACCACACACACACACAGTAGGAACACAGTCAATGTTTCCTTACTAATCCAACTACATACTAAGACAGAACTATCCAGGGAACACCCTGGAAATGCCACACCTCCTCAAATTTCCTTTAAAAAAAAAAGATTAAGGATACTGGTTTTGCTCTGAAGTCTCTGATGCCTTATTTGCTTTGAATTCTCTGTATGCTTTTATGGGGTGGTTTTGGCTTAGAAACAGAATTTTCTTAGCTCTCAATCCTACCCACTGACCTTGGAGTATATCCCACAGAACTTAATGGGACTGAATTCTAGGTACAGGACTGCACTGTCAGAAAATCTATGGACTCTTTCCACGGCTTGTTTTGCATGTATGCTTGGTTTCTGCTTTACTTTTGCAGCCACAGAAGTCAAGTTACAACAAGTTGCACTCAAACCCCTAGTTGCCCTATTCAGCTTACCACGAGTACTGTTTCATAATTATGTTGCTAAGGCTGCTTATATAATTATTTTTAAATCTTTCAGAATAAAATGCTTCTCTGTAAAAATCAGTTTCAGAAATACGGTGCAAGGAAAATATATGAAGCCAGTGAAATTTACACACAGGCCAGGTCTTAAGGACTGGTTTTCTTAGAAGCCAAACAATGCCATGGTTTAGTGCTAAATGAACGAGCTCAGCCACTTCCTGGGCTTGTGACACCTCCACCCATCCCTGGCCAAGGAGAAGGAGTTCAGAAGTTTTTGCATTCCCTTAGCCATCTTTCTCCTATGTTATCTAAACCAGGGATAATAGTTTAACACCAATATGAAATTAGCCATAGTTAGTGCATATGAACAATACCCAGTTCAGATTAAATGACAAACTGAAGGTAAGCATATGGAAAAGCAAAAGGTTTTGGAAGTTCTCCAAAAGTCCACAGGAGGAGGATGTTCACATGAGCCTGGGAGGCTAGGCTCATTCATGTAGCACTAGACCAAGGATAGCGGACTTGATGCTCTCCAGATGATGTTGGGACTCCAGCTCCCATTAGTGCCAACTAGCATGGCCAATGGTCAGGGATGGTGGTAGTCCAGGAACCTCCGGAGAGCATCATGATGGCTATACCTGTGCTAGATCATGGTCCAGCATTGTGAACCAGTGTGGTGTAGTGGTTAGAGTGTTGGACTATGACCTGGGAGACAAGGGTTCAAATCCGTACTCAGCTATGAAGTTCACTGGATGACTTGAGACAGCCAGTTTCTCAGGCTAACCTACTTCACAGGGATGTCGTGAAGATAAAATGGAGAATAGGGAGAACTATGAGCTCCTTGGAGACAAGGGGGATATAAATGATAATAATAATAATAATAATAATAATAATAATAATAATAATAATAATAATAATGGCACTGTATCCAAATGCTGCAAATATGACTATTACCAAAATATTACCATAAAATAAATTTCTAGTTTTGCACATATAAAAAAACATGGTAAATGTTTGTCCTGACGTACGTGTGCATTTGTGCTGAGAGAAAACCACCAAAGCTAATTGCACCCGAGAGCAGGTACAGATTACACACATTCTGAAACATCTTCCACTTCCGTGTAGTATATTTCAATTACAGTATGAAGTGGAGAATCACAGAAGATACTATCAGCTCCTTCTATGACTGCAAGATTCTGTTTAGGGAACCCCTGAAATCTCTGCAAAGTCCCCAAATCTAGCACTGCTCATGTGACTGGACAGCAGTGCAAGCAGTGCAAACAACTCAACATCAGCACAGGTTCTAATGGAATATACCCCTCTCGTACCAACCTTTATATTGAAAGTGGCCACGCTGCCATTAGCAAGTCCGGCATAAAGAATTCTCCATCTACTGTGCAGACAGAGTATACGATCGTCCAATTTAATCTGATCCACAAGTTCCCTAGTCTGGTAGGAGGAAAACTACTGTTAGTATACAACTGATATTTTCACCATCATCTTTCAATAAGTGAACCTAAAGAAGAAACTGAGAAACTAGCTTTGTTTATAAATCATTTTAGTTATGAGAGGCTCTTCCAGTTTGGAAGCAAGGAAACAAGCCTTTGGCTCGTATGACACAAGGCTACAGGCCCTCACTCCAAACGGCCCTCTGGGGATCAGTGGATGAAGTAAAAACCTAAAATGTGGGCTTAATTGCACAAATATTCCCTTTTTATGTGGAATTCTATATAATCTGGTTCACTAAAACATGCACATTTCAGTCTTCTTTTAAGTTGTCGTCACATCCTAAGATATAATTGGCTTGAGTGAACACTTACCTTGATGTTGTAACAATTTATATTGTGGTCACTGGAGCCCGAATAGAGCACTGCATTTTTTCCTGTTGTCTGAGTCACCAGGATGCAGTTCACTTTTGAGGTGTGCCCTTCAAAGACACCAACACACTTCCTGCTCTGTGAGAGGCAGAGAGTTACAAGGTTTAATTACTCAAATCATCCTCATTATCATCATTTTATTTGTATGCCGCCTTTCCACATTTGAAACTATGCTCAAGGCGGCTGACAACATGACAAGAATTACATAATTACAAACATAACAGAAGTCATAAACAATAAATAAAACACATCAAAAAGTACACAACCTAATGGAAACAATTTCCACATAAATCGTAAGGTCTAAAACTAAAGATACAACAATAATATCAATAACAGCAAGAAGCTCTCTCAACTCCCCGTAAACAATACTCCAGCCCAAGAATCTGTTCAACAGCCTCAGCTTTTGTAGCTGGAGTCAGTCAGCACTCCACTCTCCCAGGCCAGATGGGAAAGGGCCAGCAAGGCAGGGTGGAGGTCTTCCAGGGCTCACAGCCAAGATGGTCTCAATTAAAACAGCACAGATAAAAATTAAAAACAATTTAAAAGAAGAACCCTCTCTGCTGAGCAGCAACCGCAGTGTGAAGCCTGTGAAGCCCCGACCCCAAGCCAGGTGTAAGGAGGCAAGGGGTGGGGCCCTAAAATAGCAAACTGGGGTACCCCCCCAACCACTGTGGCATACAAACCAATCGCCTATTTCCTGCTTATGTGCATTTAGACTTGTGAAAAGAAGCATGTGGCAAGGGCGCACGACACCTGTGCACACAGACCTCCAAGTTGCACTTCCCTGGTTTGTATTCTCAAAAACGCAGATATTTGTAACATGCAGCCATTCAAGCACAAGCCTGTTAATTGCATATCTTATCAGAGGCTGATCCGAGAGATATACATCTCAGACTGCTTTTTAGTCTTGTGCTTTATGAAAGATGAATGTCATTGCTTCAGCCATCTCCCTATCTCCATGTTAAGGAAGTTAACATGGAAAACGGAATTCAGAGTTCAGCCCTTTTGTCAGGCTCAACTTACTGACCTAGTGAACCAACCCCATGAAGCTGCTAATCTGCTGTACAGATCATTGGTCCATCCAGCTCAATACCATCTGCAGTGACTGGCAGCAGCTCTCCAGAATTTCAGACAGGACATTCCCTTCTAAATGTTCTATCACTATGTTACTTATAGGAAGAAGAGTCCATATATTTTGTTGCACCACATTAACAGTTTTGGATCTTAACTCACTGGCAAAAATTCCCTTTCCAAAGGAGGAAGCTAGGTATCACAAAACTGGCTAAAAGGTATTCATTGCTAAAACAGACTTCTCACAGACTCCTTCCCCCATCTCAAATATTGATGCCATTTTGCTCTGCTTTAGTTGTATTTATCCGATCTGAGCCATGCTCATTTCTCAATAGTTTCAGTGGCTGACTGTTGCTTCAATAGAACTTATGGGGGTGGGAAGCGACTGCAAACTCAAAAGGCAGCGAGACACTCCACAGCCAGCCTCTTATACAGTCTACTTACCACCAAGTTATATGCATGGATGGTTTTGTCTGCTGAGCAGGTGTACAACAAATTCCCAAAAATCTGAATCGCATTCACTGAAGCTGAATGACCCTCAAAGGCCCCTTCCGTAGGTTCTTCCTCTTCGCCTGGCTCTGAGGAGACTTCTGTCAAATGCAATTGTCAAAGCCTTCCGTTAACTAAACATACTGCTCATAACACCTTGGTAAAAGAAAACTGAAAAAGGAAAGAAAACATCCACTCAAAACTACCAGGTGCTGAACCAATGAACGGTATCTCACTATAGCAAACCAAACCAAACCAAACCAACCAACCAACCAACCAAACAAACAAACAGCAATAGAATAATAATAAACCCCAATAAACCCAACATATTGTAACTGTAAAAAGCTCCTTGACTGAAGGAATAAGAAAGGGAGTCAAGTTGTAAGTTAGGGTGGGTGAGGAAATCACAATATGAAATGAGCTACCTCATAAGTATATCTAAACAAGTCTTTGGCTTAAGAACACATTAGGAATAAGCTGAGCTCGACTCTTAGCAAGATGGAGGCACTGTGGGTGAACAGTTCCTGTTTCTGAGAAATTGATTAAACAAGCATGTTTTTAGCAGGCGCCAAAAAGTATACAGTGGAGGTGCCTGCTTGACTACAGCTCCCATTTTCCACAACCACTGGCCATACTGACTGAAGCAGAGTATTAGTATTTGTTGTTGTGTGTTTTTAAGCAAGCTTTCTGAGTTTGGAGTCATGTTTGGGAACACAGATGATGCTATAGCACTCCATATTGCAAAGAGCTGCTCAATTCTCTCCCACCACCCCACAAAACCCATGTGCTTATTTTTCCATTAGAAAATATATATATACCTGATGAGTTTTTTGATCCTCTTATTGAAGATATGGACGTTTGAGTCTCAGCCACACTACAGAAGATAGAGAATGCCACAGCTATTACAGAATGCTAACACAAAAGGACATTAATTTAAAATGCTTGGCTACAAGACCTTGTAGGGAAAATGTGTATAGGGAAAAGGAACATAGCTGATCACCAGGACAATGAAGCAGCAGTCACAAAGCACTCTGTGACACTAAGTTTCCATTCTCCAATAATTATTTTTCAATTATTTAAATGTACTTCAGTATGGAAAATTTCCTGCAATCTCTTTTATGGTATTTATAAACCACTTCTCTGTCCAAACGTTCCTGAGGCAATAAACAAACTTAAAATAGAGAGACTATAATATCACTAAGAGTACATCATAAACAGATTTTTTAAAAACAAAGTAGCTCATGGATACATAAACAATGTACACACAGAGAGTTTTGTCCAACAAAGTCACCATGTTCGTGCAAGGAATTCTGCTTGCACCATGGAACTTCCCATTGCTTCTTCTCCCCCCCCCCCCCCGCCTCTAAAGGGTTGTAGGGCCCTCAGAACAAATTCGGGGGCATGGGGTGAGGGAGAGGAAGTTCTGTTGCATAAGTGTAAGTCCTTCCTTGAACAAATGGGATGACTTCCCTGGATATAACACCTGTTTTCCAGCTTACCTTCTACCAATGCCATCCTTGTAGTTTGTTCCAATCTCACTGGTAGAGCTCACTTCATCATAGCCAGACCGAGACGCCTCTCTCAGAAGCTGCTCTGAGGAACTCAGCGCATCCCTCTTAGAAGGGCTGTCTGGTTTTTCATCCCCCGATTCTGATGAACTGATGGCAACCACTTCCAGAGGAGATTTGGGGACTTCCACAAATTCCAGAGACGTGTCACTCTCATTCTCGTCTTTCTTCCGCTTTCCTTCCTGAGCACCCTCTGCATCCTCTTGCTTTGGAGGGGTGGATGTTGTAACTTTGCCCCCTCTGGTCCCCTTTACCATCTTGACTTTCCTTAAAGGCTTCGTGTCACTTACATCCTGCTCTGTATCGCTGTTCTCAGGGACATGGGCTGCTCGCAGTGCTTTCTTCTTCTTCAACTTCTTCTTTTTCTTGCTCATTTTGCTCTCCACGGAGACCAGTGCAGAAACCGCCATCTGCTCCATTGCCTGTCTGGGATCTTCATCCGCAGGCAGTTCAGGGGGAAAGGTTGGGCTCTGAAAGGAGCTGCTGCACTGTTCTACAACTGTGTTGTCTGGTGGGATTTTGTTTCCTTCTGCCTTCTCTGCCAAGAGTGATGGTGAATAGCTGGGGGAAGACCTGGCCCTTCCCTTATCTGGAACAGGTTTCTGCATATCTTGATTAGACTCTTGGAAATCAATAAGTGCAGACAAAGACATGGTAGCAGAGATAACTGGGTACAGCAAAGGTTGTTGGCTCATATTCCCTGAAGAAGACAAAATAGCCCTTTTCACTTTGACATGGCCAATTGGGCATTCGTGAATCCCAGCCTTAGTCATATGTGGCTTTAAGTGGTAACTTACAGAGCATCCCAGATGTACAAACTATTAATCAACATGGTTGTCTCCATATAAACACCTTGATAGCTCATGTAATCTAGTGTCAAACACTGGATTGCAGCCAGAAAGACTTTGGGTTCCAACCTCTTTCTGTGAGAACTTGCAAGGTCTTGCTCTCTAACCTACACCTGCATCAGGGGTGAGGAACCTGCAGCCTCCCAGATGCTGTTGACTATCATCCCTGATCATTGGCCATGTGAGAGTGCCACAGTTCCCCATCCCTGAACCACTCTATAGGAAAGTTCCAAGGATGCAAGTAAGAAGCATACTTTGGAGATGAGAAGCCAATAGGCCTCTTGACAGACCACATGCTCAGAGTTTTGTGCACCACTGGCATGTCTCTGGGCTGACTGGGAATTCTGGGGCACAAGCATAGATAATAATAAATACTACTATGAGGGGGTATTGGTTTTGTTTGTTACTATGTTAGGTATTTTGTGTTTTTCCATTGCACACTGCCCTGTGATCCCTGGATGGAGGGCAGTATAGAAATTAAACAAACAATATTAATAGACAGAATTATCACCTGCAGAAGACAACATACCATTCTGAAACAGAGCCTCTCCCTGTGAAGAACATGGAAACCTCTGTTCAGGAATATTCATGCTCTCCTCTCTAGGCTTTGGAGATGCAGGTTCTTGCTTGATTTGAACAGATGAATCCGGGATTGTGATGGTTCCAATGCCACCAGTGGTTTGGAATGTAGGTGGGGTGCTTGCAAGGACAGGAGCTGCCAAAGGAACTGCAGGTATCTGGGCAGAGAGAGGTGAAGCAGATTCCAAAAGAGGAACAAGACCACCTGGATTAGCAATTAGATCCTGTGTTGGCTGAAGTTTGTTGTTTCTTTTTTCATTTGAGCCACTGGGTTGAAGTTGCTGCAGCTGTTCGGAAGGTTCATAGGTTTCTAAGGAGACAACATGGATGCATTTCACATTAAAATCTCTTAAGCAAACAAGGCTAAGAGGGACAAGCTCTGCCCTGAATCGCCCTAAATCCAAGTTCACATATAACAGTAATCCAGGTTTCATTTTAACCATGGTCTGCTCAACAAGCCACAAGTAGTCCTATAGATCAGTGTTTCCCAACCTTGGGCCTCCAGCTGTTTTTGAACTACAATTCCCATCATCGCTGACCACTGGTCTTGCTAGCTAGGGATGATGGGAGTTGTAGTCCAAAAACAGCTGGAGGCCCAAGGTTGGGAAACACTGCTATAGATAAACAAAAAAACCAACAACCTGTGGCTTGTTTCTTCAAAGCTTGGTTTGTTTTCCCACTGCTCTTGTCTTTGTAACTCAGTGGGCATATAGGATAAGGTGGCCCAATGAACTATGGTTAAGCATGACTGCAGAGTTCAGGCATAATGCCAAACCATAGCTGAAACAAGTCATGGTTTGTAATGCAATAATAAACAATGGCTTCATACAGTGGGCTGTTGACAGAAAAAATAGGGGCTGCTCTCCTAACCTCTTCACCGACTCTCGTGTTAACTGATACTCTATGATCAGTGAGCCGTCTTTTATTCCACTATTTATTTTCCTTGACTGTCAGTACCTCAGAGAATTCAGTTACAGATAGGTAGCCGTGTTGGTCTGCCATAGTCAAAACAAAACAAATTCCTTCCAGTAGCACCTTAAAGACCAACTAAGTCAGTTTTTGGTATCTGAAGAAGTGTGCATGCACACGAAAGCTCATACCAAGAACTGACTTAGTTGGTCTTTAAGGTGCTACTGGAAGGAATTTGTTTTGTTTTGTCAGAGAATTCAAAGCACTCAGGAACCTTACATACCCGTGTCTTGAGTAAATGCTACAGCAGGGACCTGAGGATCTCCAGAGGTTGTTTGACTACAACTCTCGTCATCCCTGACCATTGATCACACTGGCTGAGACTGATGGGATGTGTAATCCAACAACATCTGCAGAGCCACCCCTGCATTACAACATTCACCAAATCCTCTCTTCCTTTGTTTTTACTTTAACTACTATTTGGAGAGACTCGTTATGGCGGAGTTTTAGAATCTCTGTCTTGAACAATTCAAAGGAACCAAACTACAAGAGAAAATACGTTCTTATTATAGACACTTGGGACAGTTTCTGCTGCTATATTCCATGGACCCAGCTGCTCACAAGCCTCTCTGCCTAAACAGCCAAGAGGTGGTCTCAGATTATCATCATGGTTCTGCATTACTACTGGGCACCTGAGTAACTTTAATAAATATGGACTCCCAAAGCAATGCAAGGTCTGCTTCAAGTACCTTGCAATCCCTGCAGGATCTGAATTCTTTGGCTTCTCAAAGTGCCCATTTCCACCGATATCTAGGAGACAAGAGAGATTCAGTCAGGTCCATCAGAAGACATCCTTCTGAAATCTTCACAATTACAGCTGATGGCCTTTGAAACCTCAAAGTACCTGCTGTTTCAGTACAAGCAGTCGCTGGACTTCAATGTAAGCTGCCTGCAGAGCAGCTCGAGCTGGCACAAGGCTTCCATCCACACAGTGCAAGGACTTACTCAATTCTTCTTCCCTCAGAGAAATAGACAACAACTGGTCTACCTGCGAGCGCTCTGCAAGAGAAAGTAAGTTTCAAGATATGATACAGTCCTACTTTTAGGACATTCAGAAGGTATTTGGCAAATGTCAGCTTTCTGAGACGCAGTTCATTAGAGTAAGTTGCCACATTGCTTCCTAGTGAAAGCAGACTGGAAGAGATGAGGTAGCAAGCACAGTATTAAATTTGTACTTCTGTTTGATGAGCCTGGCATAGTCCACAAGTAACGGTCAGTCTTCCTTTATCAACCCAAGGAAGGCACCACTCATGGGAAACCTATGCAACAGAGTTTGGCCTCGAGAGAGGAGAACAAAAATAATCAGAATTTGTTTGGTGGGCCTCCTAAAACATTTATTTTATTTTACTTTATAATATTTTTATTAATTTTAACTGTAACAAACATCACATATAGATAAA
The DNA here is from genome assembly GCF_964252035.2 of Podarcis erhardii. Taxonomy (NCBI): domain Eukaryota; kingdom Metazoa; phylum Chordata; class Lepidosauria; order Squamata; family Lacertidae; genus Podarcis; species Podarcis erhardii. The sequence goes on from NC_138497.1 coordinate 45,647,402, forward strand.
CATTAATAAGAAAAAGTTTAAAAAAGAAAGTATTAAAAACTTCATAATGCTGTTTATACATTCAATAAAATATCCAAAAGTGGGATTTCTCCAGTCTCCTGACTTTCCTCTACCCCCTCCCATGGTTCCGTTATTGCATGATTACTTTATGCATGTCCAAGTTATATTGTCCATCTAATTATATCCAATTCTTTCTTTTATCATAATAATGCAAATATTTCTTAGAATCCTGCTGATGTATCAACTTGTATTACAATGCTTTGATATACATATAATAAAAACTTCTCATTCGTTTTTAAATTTGTTATTATCCTGATTTCTGAGTTTCTCTGTTAATTTAGCCAGTTCCACATATTCCATTAACTTAATTTGCCAATCTTTTTTTTTTTGTGTGGGGATCCTTTCCTATTTCTAGCATTGGGCTATCAATACTCATGTGGCTGTCGTCGCATACATAAGAGATTTTGTTGTTATTATTATTATTATTATTATTATTATTATTATTATTATTAGTTACAGATAGGTAGCCGTGTTGGTCTGCCATGGTCAAAACAAAATAAAAAAATTCCTTCCAGTAGCACCTTAAAGACCAACTGAGTTAGTTCTAGGTATGAGCTTTCGTGTGCATGCACACTTCTTCAGATCTGAAGAAGTGTGCATGCACACGAAAGCTCATACCTATTATTATTAGGTATCTCCTTTCCTATAATTCCTAATAAAAAGGCTTCAGGCTTTTTAACCAAACTTATTTTAAACAGTTTTTTCAATTCATTATGTATCATTTCCCAAAAGTTTTTTATTACTTTTCATTCCCACCACATATGATAAAATGTACATTCTACTTCTTTACATTTCCAGCATTTTTTCCCTCTTGATTTGTACATTTGTGCTAATTTAACTGGTGTTAAATACCACCTATACATCATTTTCATTTAAGTTTCTTTTATCAATGTACAAGCTGTAAATTTCAAATCATTTTTCCCAAAAAATTCCCATTCTGACATTTGGATATTATCTCCCACATCCTTTGCCCAGTGTGGTGTAGTGGTTAAGAGCGGTGGACTCGTAATCTGGTGAACCGGGTTTGATTCCCCGCTCCTCCACATGCAGCTGCTGGGTGACCTTGGGCCAGTCACACTTCTTTGAAGTCTCTCAGCCCCACTCACCTCACAGAGTTTTTGTTGTGGGGGAGGAAGGGAAAGGAGATTGTTAGCCGCTTTGAGACTCCTTAAAGGGAGTGAAAGGCGGGATATCAAATCCAAACTCCTCCTCTTCTTCTTCTTTATCATTACACATTTGAGTGGCCTCCTAAAACATTTAGACTGGAAAAAAATAATGCAGTGCCAACTAATTTATCACTGTGACCCACCTTTTTTGCCTTTAATCTTTCTTCTTTTATTCTTTCTTTCTAGACTTGGAATTTCAGGAGAGGATCCCTCCTGCAAATTAAATATATATTTTAGTTAGCTAAACTAGCATATAACACAATTTGGTAGATATTCCAAGACACAAATTATGTACCAAGCCTATTGAGGCAGAAGTGTTTGAACACACAGGAGACATCATTGGTTGGATTCAACCTATAGGTTGGACTTTGGCTCCAGTGAAATCAAAGGGACAAGTTAGACACAATTTAAGTTAGGCCCCGCAGAACCTAAAGCGAAATAAACATACAGTATATTCCTGCATTGCAAGGGGCTGGACTAGATGACCCTTGGGGTACCTTTCAACTCCGTAAGATTCTATGATTTCCATTGAGGTGTCAGTTTTTGAATAGTAACCGAATTCCTGCACACAGTCCTCTTGATCACACATCCACTTAACAGGCATTAAGTGGACATATTCTAGCCTGTCATAATTGCTCAAGGAAGGTGTGAAGCCAATGAGGGGAGTTCTAGGGGCCAGATGAAGGCCGCATATGGCCCCTCAGTTTCTCATTTCTGCTATGGACCAAAGAAGCTGCCATGACCAATTGTAATCGGCGGAATCTAACAATGTAGTTCTGCGGGTTACGATTTGCATAATGAAACTTCACACGCCATCCCCAAATCTGCTCTGGAGGGTTCAGAAAACCCTAGAAAATATTTAGGGGACGTACAAGGAAGAGGAGAGGGAGGGGAAGTTCTATCACAGAGCCAGAAGTCCTTGGTGCTAGTGGAAATAAGGCATTTGATATAAGAGAGGATGTGTCCAGGTATTCTTACACTCAGGGCCGTTTTCAGATTCTGTCACAAGGTTTTCAATGCACAGTGGATTCCATGAGTATTTGGACCACTTACTCCGGTCGCTCTTCTTTTTTTGCCAATTCCCTGGCTGTCATTCTGCTCGTTGCCCGATGTGTAGCTGCTGTCGGTAGCGGCATCTAGAGTGCTGAATGCTGCGAGTGCTGAAGCCATACAGAACCTTTCCCCAGGACTCTCCAGCATGTCTTGAGCTTCAAGTGCCTGGGCCCTGTAGTCTGGGCTTCTTGGGCTTTGTCCTGCACTGAACACTGTGAGTCTGTTAACATTAGGGGGAGACTGTAGGCTGAGCCTCCTTCCCCTGGAATCAGCCCTGTCAGACATGTACGGCGAGGAAGGAAGAGAAGAAGACTCTTGTTTCACACCAGCCACAGCAACTGCAAGCATCTGGGAGCCGTATGTTACATCCTCAGTGTTGGCAACCGAGCTCATTTGTTCGTTTTCTTTGCTTGGGCCTTGACTGCTGAAAAAACTATAAACAGAGGTGGTCTTATCTACAGCCACACTACTTTCGGAGAGACTACGTTTCCTAACAGTCCCAGGGGAGCCTAGGGATATCCCTTCCCAGTGGAAACCTTCAAGGCTGGTCAGGTCACCTTCTTCATCCAACTCAAGTTCCTCTTGTTCATTCTGGATGAGAGGAACCATCTCAATGCCAAACCTTAAAAAACAATAGTGATCGTGAAACACTCAGTAGTGAAAGCTCTACCAAAAATAAAGGTTAACACAGAACTGCTAACAATTAAGTTTCATGTATGACTAGTTCTGCAATAGCAGTGATGCTGTGTTATTACCCAAAGATTTGAAATTCACAGTTGTCTTACCTTTTGGGCTACAGAGTTCCTGAAGATCCACCAATCAGGACAGCTCTTCAGGAAATCAGAAGCCAAAATAACACCTTCACATAGCAAGCAGCGACATAACAACAGGTCAGTGATATTTTCCCCAACATAGAAGGAAACTAGGAGGATACTGCAAAAGCAATTTACCTCTGGTAAACGTAATTGTGATGGCAAAATTACATTGACTGCCTACATTAAACCAGTGGATCACCTTTCACTGAGAAGGGTGGAAGTGGAAGAGATTTGATTAGTGTTCCACCAAAAATTTTAATTAAAAAAATTACATAGTTACAATACAAACTAACTAACATATCTGCAGCAGCTGCAGTTCCTCTTTAAAAGCTGGACATCTAGAACAACTGTAGCAAATCTGACTCACTGGGCTGAGAACGTTGCAGCTGTGCCTTGATCAGCTGTTTTAAAGGCAAAGATTGTATCTGTGAACCAAGATTTGGTGGCAGTTAACTGAAGGCAAATGGTGAGCTAGGCAGAGAGGAACCTATACTGTGGGAAATCTTGCATATAAATGTAAATAAAAATGTGAAACTGTTTCTTATTCTTACATCCCTTTTCCTAACCACATAATACCCCTTTAAAACAAACTGTTAAGTCCCTCATGCATCTTCTCAACCAAGAAATGTACAGGTTTATTTATTTGGTAAATGCATAGGCCACCCTAGGAGTTTTGCACCAAAGGGTGGCCTATACATTTGCTAAATGCATAGAACTTTGATTACAATACAGTTTCAAATCTGATTAAGACTACCAACCTGGGTAAACCTTTGCCAAGTTCTTGCTTCTTCTTTGTCACCTGCTGAATTACCTGCTCCCAGTTTACATTTCTTCGAGACACGCTAATAATCTGCCGCAAAGTAGGCTTGAGCCCTGATTCTTTCTCAGCTTCACTCTTCCGGTGGCCGCTGACATTGCGAATGCGCCTTGCACTGTTCAGGTTGGGCTCAGGTAGATGTGAGCCAGTTTTGCTCTTCAAGTTGGTGCGCCATGTTAGGTCTCTTTGGAGAGAAGCTGGAAAGCCAAGTTTACTCAGTTCAGGAAGAAGAGGGCCAGAGGGCTGCCCTCCTGCATCTTTCTGCAGCTCGTGATTAGAATGAACTGCATAGCTTTCCTCTTCTGGAGCATCATTTGATTTAGTCATGCTTCCGTCACCATCCTCTTCCAGGGATGCTTTCAAGTCTGTATCTAGGTCATCTTGAAAATTGGATAGAGAGAGAGAGCCCATTTGGAATTTGGTATATTTGTTATCAGTATTCTTCAACTCTAATAGATAGCCACCTTTTTTAGTTGCCGTATGGTCAGGTTCAGCAAGATCACAAGTTGAGAAAGCATTAGAGTGAGTACTTTTGGTTCCTGTTCCATCTCCAGAGTTCTCATCCTCCAATCCATCTATCTGGGGCTCATGCATCTTCAGAGACAATCCTGGACCTTCAGTACTCCATTTGTCATTCCCATCAGTCTGAGTATCTTTACAAGGTATCAAGCAAGAGTTTTGGAAAGACTGGCTATACTCAAGTTCTTCTTTGGCATTTTTTAATGCTTCGTCTAGATTTTCAGTGCTGCTACGCACATGTGTGGTGCCTTTTAAACTGTTATGGCCATTACATTCATTACTCAGCTTGGATCCAGAGGAGGAGGAATTGTTAGCATCTAAATTTAGTGCATTTAGTTGGCTCTGGCTCTCTCCGGAAGATGAGGATAACAAAAGCTGGACATGTTTCAAGAGATTCTTTGGGCTTCTTTTTTGAGAAGATGGCTTTATATCGGGAATAGCCAGAAGTGGGGACTTCAAAGATGGCATCCTGTTACCTTTGCCTTCAGCTTGGTCTGATTTTTTCTCACTGCTTAAGTCTACTGCCTTCCTACATGGTACAAGTTTGTTGGATGCCATTTTGTAATTGGGGGATGCTGAATAAGTCTCTTCCCATTTTTTCAGTTTGTAGTTATTGGTTTTAGGATCTGTGCATTTTGGAGACAATGGAGAGCATGACAGACGACCGGAATCTGCTTTCTCCGGAGTTGTAGCTACATTCTCATCACACAGTGGCTGCTGTTCTATCGTTTTTAGAGAGGGATATGGAGCCCAGCGATTTGTTTTTTCTCGGGAAGGGCTGTTGCTCTTTCCATTAACTTTGGAGGTCTTGCTCTCTGGTTGCTCAGAAACACCAAAGTTTAGTAACCCATCTGAAGGAAGCTGATCACTAGTGAAATCCAAAACACAATCCCTGTTGTCATTTTCATTAGCAAGGCCCATATAAGGCACCACAGAACTACTGTCCTGCCACTGCCATGCATATCTTTCTCTATTGTATTTATCCTGCGCACTTTTGCTTTTTAACCAGGAAGCATCCACACTATCTAACTGGGAACTATTGTTTGGAGCCCTGCTTCTTCCTAAATTCCATCCCCTTCCGTTTTGTCGACCAGGCTTCCAGTTTCCACCTGAATTTTTGGCTTGCCAGTAAGAAAATGCATTTTCTCCTTCGGAATTCCACTTGGAACTTCTTCCCCTGCCGCCATGGTGCCATCCTGGTATTCCTCCTCTGGCATTCTGATGCCAAGCACTTCCATTATTCCCATAGTTATGATAGCGATTTGGAGACACTCCAGTATTATTTTGATGCCACCCAGGTCGTCCTCTCTGCTTGCTCAGATGCCTGTTTGCATTCTTAGGATTTCTTGCAGGATGTGTGAATTGGCCTTGTCTGGGATTTAAGAAACCGTCACCTTCCCAGTTCCACTCCCTCTGCGATGGTCCACAATGATATCTTGATGATGAATCGTAAGTGTCTCGGTCTTGATAAGTTCTTTCATCTTGTCTTCTTTGTAATCTCCTGTCACTGTTTTCTGTTTCATGGTTCACACGGCACACTTCACCTGCCCTATAAAGATAGAAGTATTTTAATCTGGAGGCTAAATAACCTATATTTTCACTCATTTGCAGTAACAGTTAGTTTTCAAAAAAAATAATTAGGTCTAATCTAAAATATCTCTGAATTATAGACCTGCATTTTGCCCCTGGTTTGCTGACCAAAGGCAAGCAGAGGCTGGAGATTTGTACTGCCGAGTGAGGTAAGCCTGAGATAGCCTTTCAATTAGTCAACCGGCAGAAATGTCATATACAAATCATTCTCCACTGCTTCATCACATAAATACAGCATAATTATGTTACAGTCAGTCATTAAATGAAACAAGGATTAATTGCACACTGTCAACATGACAATGATGACAGTCCTATTGGTCACTCCCCCAGTCTCAGAGGATAGCTATGGAAGGCAGAAAGGATCTCTGGGAGAAAGGATGCTTCTGTGCTGTTGAAGAATGAAGAAAATATTTCTTCTCCCATTTGGCATTATTCATCAGGGAGAGAGATGCCATATACCATATCAGCTTCACCGTCCACCTACTACATGATAGTGAACTGAAATGTATATTGGAAGGATATAATGTTTTAAAATATTGTCTAAAAATAAGTTAAGAAAAGTAACCAGTCCTCCCGAAGATGCAAATTCAACATCTGTGCTGTATGTAGACAGCTACCTTACCTAGCTTCAGTGAAAGATTCTCTAGCTTCAGAAAAAAGATTCAGTTTATATGCATTATATATAACGGGATTTTCTAAGACCACGTATTACAATGGCAGGTTGCCCAAAGGGCAGGATTTAAATTTGCCAGCAAAATACATAAAAAGGCTTATCACACATTCCAAGGAAAAATGCTTGCTTTTTCACAGCTAGTGCAATATTCCCAGCAACATTAGGCCGAATTCCAGAACTACATTATCCTGTAAAAAAAATCAAGAGGGCTATTTTTCCTTTCTCACTGTAAGCCACTGGAGACATAAGGATAGGAAAATTTCACACTATGGCATCCATCTTCACAACCCCTGATCACGGGTATGCTTCAGGTTTCAAGTTCCAGATCCCTTTTTAACTCTGACAAGACTCAAATGCTCTAGTAGTTCCATAAATGGGCTTCAATTATTATTGAATCTGTAGATCATTGCAACTTCCAAGGAGAAAAGAAAGTCACAAGGACTGATAGATTTCCACCCACCCCCCATCACCTCTGCTCATGCTAGATCAAGAATACTTTCCTCCTCTGCCAAGTTCAATTCATTAGGAAGTTTCAAACATCCCCTACAAAGAATCTAAACAGAGGAATAGGAAAAAAATTGAACTTCTGCCAGCTAGAGAAATGTTCACTATGTTGAAAGTTATTAGAAGAAAGCTGATCAATGTGGCTCACTTACAACACAAAGAGTGTATCCTAAAGATAGATTTACTTGGATGCAAAGATTCTGCTGTGTGACTGGAATGGAATGGCTGAAATGGGATGGTGATGGTAGTTCACTGTTTTCTTCTCCACCACCAGCAACCCCCACCCTCAAAGTAAAGCAGGCTCTAGAGTTTTGACCACCCTCCAACAGATACTGGGGAAGGAAGCAGGAGGTAGAGGAATTGGTAACCACTATTACACCCCATGGGATGAGAAGTGTCCACAGATCCACCCCATGAAAGGCAAGAAAGGTGCAATAAAGGCAAAGTAGATTCACGTTATTTAAACCACACATAACAAAATGTATCATGGCACAAGCAATGAACACTACACAGCAGATTAAAACACAATTTGAAGTTATGCAGAAAAACCTAGAGAACAGAATTCTATCCATAAATTGGATAAAGGATTTCATTCAAACCCAAATGCATTTCTAGACAACAGAGAAGTAAAAATGGTTCCAGGTTCAGCTGACAGACAGAACAGTAAGGAACAAACCTATAAATAGTCTCGTTTCACAGTTCTATGTTCCCTATAATAGTTTTCACAATTAAATAATTTCTAATAAATACGATCATGCATATTTAACTATGAATCATAATGCATTCCCATTACACTGGATGCAAGTTAATTATGTATGGTCTAATAAAGTAGGCTACAAATGATATAGGCTCAGTTAGCAAAAGGTTTTCCAGTTTTGCCGGATGTAGCATTAGCAAAAACTTACAACAGATAAGTTTGCAAGAAGAGGCCCCGTATATTGATTTAAAGCCAGCGAAACCAAGTTTAACGGTCCATCCCAGAGTTATCTGCTCCGTTGGTCTACAAGTGGTCTTTGGGCAATGCTACAAAACTTGCATACTAAAAATAGTAACTTATGCAGCTCTTACAACTTTCCCAGCCATGGCCACAGACTGTACTAAAGGCACAGTACACTCTTGGCATCATTTCCCTATATTCAAAGAGTGCTGAAGAACTCCACATCGCAACTGCTAAGAAAACGTGAACACACTCACCGGTTCTGCTCATTTCTTTGTTTAATTAACTGGATGAGTTCCTTGTCAAAGTATTCTTCGTTAGTCTCTTCTTTCCCTTCTTCTCCATCGTGGGCTTCGATGTTGTCTTTGTGCAGCTGGCTGGAGATGTGCTTGGCATACGCCGACAAGCCCACCACTGTCACCCTGCACACCTGGCACTCATGATTGCTGTCCCTGGGGAAAGATGGAGAAGCTGGACATTCAATTTTTCCCACAGGCATGGCAAACGCTGCTGATCTTAACTCAGTTTCCTCTGAATCTGCAAGTGTCACATCAAACGTGCACAAGGTCTAGCAATCTGCATTGCAGCTTTTTGAAAACCCTGCAGGTTTAGAAGTTCTTCCTTTTGCGGTTGTAGTTAATTTCAATGATGTCTGGGTGGATTTCAGATTTCTTTCCAACAATCAAGAGGTAAAGGACTTGAGAATAATCAGAGTGTCAGCTGGGATTCTTCTTGGATTGTTGTACTCAAAACCTTGTCAGAGGAAACATAGCGGAGGAGGTGGCAGAGTGGAGGGCTTGCAGAGCTAGCAGAAGCTGCTCTGAAGCACCTCCATGGTGCCAGCTGCACTGGGGAAGCCCGGCGATAAGATTCTAGATTTAAGCTCTGTCTCAGCACTCCCCCAGTGAGCATCAGCAAAGAGGAGGGGAGACTACACCTCTACAGCCAATCCTAACGCAGTGAAACCTAAACTGGGACAGCTGGCACAGTGGCCTGGAATCCAAAGACTTTACAGCACAGCAAATGAAGGGAGTCGCCTGCTTGCTCTACTTTATTTGGTTCATTTATTTGGTTCATAAGCTAAATCCACTCTCTGCTCCGCAAGGATTATTGTGAAGATACAAAATTGTTTCAGTTGGAGGAAGCCAACAACTGTTTCAGACAAGTGTGTGAACTCTGATTTCATCTAAGTCTGCCAAGAAGGGGGGTGGAAATCTCACACACACACACACACACACACACACAATTTTGTTTCATGTTTTGGGTGAGGGGCAGAAAAAAATACATATTTGCAGTCCTTTGGGAAACTACATTCAAAATTTTTATTTTGCTATTCACCTTCACTATTTTCTCAAATGAACTATTTTTGGTTTTTTGTAACTATGATCTGCAACACTCATCCAAGAACTTCAGACTTCATTAGGTGCTGAAAGTTATACTTTCACATGTACATAATAGGTGATAGAAGGGGGAAATACAGTGGTGCCCCACAAGACGAACGCCTCGCAAGACGGAAAACCCGCTAGACGAAAGGGTTTTCCGTTTTGGAGGCGCTTCGCAAAACGAATTTCCCTATGGGCTTGCTTCGCAAGACGAAAATGTCTTGCGAGTTCCTGCGGGGTTTTTTCCCTCCCCCCCCCCCTTTTCCTAAGCCCTAAGCCGCTTATCAGCTGATCCGCTAAAAGCCGCTAAACCGCTAATAGCGCTAATCCGCTAAGCTGTCAATGGGCTTGCTTCGCAAGACGAAAAAACCGCTATACAAAGAGCCTCACGGAACAGATTAATTTCGTCTTGTGAGGCACCACTGTAGATCTTCATCAAGAGGTTGATGACATTTTGCAGACTATTAAGACTCAATGACCTCTCCTTCGGCTCACATAGGAATTCGGGGGGGGGGATTTGCATTTAGAACCTCCACTTTTGAAATTCTAAGACTCTTGAAACTTTGTTCAAGCCCCATGTGATTTGACCAGAAATAACCTCTCTTAGCCTACACTGTCCCAAATACTGACAACCCCCTCAAATTTTCTGCATCTCACCCTGGGAAACATTGTCCTTGCTCAGGCACACTTAAAAAACAACAACCAAAAATGTATGTTATATACTAAGGGAAAGGCAAACACAGTTTAGGCACAGTTTTGCTTTTTTTTAAAGCTTAGTGCTGTTATATATTACATATGTGAGTTTCTGCCTAGCTGTGAAGTCACATGGCTAAAATATTCATAACAAAGTGAGAGAACCCACACACCCTCGCCACACACACACCTCCTAGATCACAAGCATCTTCACTATGCTGTAAAGAATTCCTCCCAAAGGAAGTTGAGGCCTAGGAACTTTCTTCCACCTCTGCAGCTTTTTTAAAAATGTGAAAAACAAAACCCGGGGGGGGGGGAGAGGGAGAATATTTCACCCACTCACAAGATATTATATTAGACTAACAGCCTTTTTACACAGTTTATACTAAGAGAGACCAGCTGATTGTTAAACAAAGTGTTAGGCCTCTTTAAAAGGCTTTCAAATAAATGAGCTGTGTACTTTCCACCAACTCCTATTTAAGTGCAAAGGCTAGGAACTAAAGAATTGTACAGCTATTGAAAGCTCATGGGAGCTTTGGACTGAACATGTGTTGGTAACCTCACAGTTGGATTACTGCAATGTGAGGCTACCCTTTGGATTGATTCAGAGGTTGCAGCTGGTACAGAATGCAGTGGCTAAGCTGCTTCTTGGGGTGGGGTGTGGGACTACCAGAAGCATATAACAACTTGCTTGCAGCCTTTACACTGGCTGCCCATTTGCTACCAGGCCAAGTTCAAGGTGCTGGACAGGTCACCGTATGCCTTATACATCCAGTAGATTGCTGTGGTCTACTGGAAAGTATTTCCTGCAAGAGCCAAAGATTTCAGAAACCAACTCTACAGTAACTCAGAGGAGGGCTTTTAATATGGCTGCCTCTGTTCTGTGTAACAGCATTCCTGTTGAAATATGACTAACACCATCTATCCGCACTTTCCAGAAACAGTTATAGGACAGCTGCATTGTAGGGGGTTGGACGAGATGATCCTCAGGGACCTTTCCAATTCTACAATCTATGATTCTATGGTTTTTAGTCCAGCAGGTTATTGTAGCTGGATAGGGTTTTAGTATTGTTTTAAATGTGTTTATTGTTTTGTGTTTTTAACTGTTTTCAACTGTTTTACATGTAAATTGCCTTGAGATGGTGGTTTAATATTATTATTATAACAACAACAACAACAACAACAGTAGCCATTTTTCTATAGTGCCCCCTCAAACCAAAGCTGAGGTGAATGAGAGAGACCATTTTAGTGGTGGGTCTGCCCACCACTTTGGAATGCCCACATTGTTATTCTTTCACCATCAGGATAAGCCTTTTTGTGTTCTTCCTAGCATTTTAAGATCATATTTTAAGTCCCTATGGTATGTCCGCTCATTGGTTGGTTCTAGTGCCTGTAAACGGCACTGTAGTTTGACAGCAAACCCAAAGGCGCACTCCTCCGTTGTCGCCCAAGACAGATGGATTTTTAAGATTTATTGTGGATAATGGTTGTGCTTTGAAGTGATTTGTATAACGTGAAGAGAACATGTTTATGAGGTGTTAATTAAGTACAGTCGTACCTCGGGTTAAGAACTTAATTTGTTCCGGAGGTCTGTTCTTAACCTAAAACTGTTCTTAACCTGAGTTAATGGGGCCTTAACTTTAGCTAATGGGGCCTCACGCTGCCACCGCTGCACAATTTCTGTTCTCATCCTGAAGCAAAGTTCTTAACCCGAGGTACTGTTTCTGGGTTAGCAGAGTCTGTAACCTGAAGCATCTGTAACCTGAAGTGTCTGTAACCTGAGGTACCACTGTATACATAAATCAATAAATAAAATATTTGCCTCAACACACACACACCCCGCCCCACACAGTGTATCTTAGTATAGCACAGTTCGCTCCCTGGATACCACTACTTGCCCTCTCACTGTCTATACAACAGGAGTGTTCCCTGCTCTCATGGATGTCACATAGATAGCAAAAATAACTTTGTGTGGAATGAGTTGCCTCTGGATTTAGACTAGGATACCTCTAAACAAGGGAAAAGCCAGTCCCTGTGGTGAAGTTTTCGTATGCATGTTAAAAAGCAAACCCAATCCAACACACCAGACAGGCATGAGCACCGCACCACTGAAATAAATGATACACATTCATATCTGCCCTAATGTGAATGTTAACCAATCAAAGACACACACAGGAGAATTATAAATATAAAAACCAATAGAACCTTGCTTAAACCTTCAGTGTGAACCACATTTGGTATCAGAACTTATAGAAATGTTAACAGTTGTAAAAAGAAAAAAAAAGGTTGGTTCCTAATGGGATATTTTAGGAAGTTATTTAAAATTATTGTTCTAAAAATTAGCTAGAATAAGCAAAGCTCGAGTTACACTGCTCAAGTTAATGCTGATGACAGTCTGGTATCAGAGCAACCATCTCTCAGCTGTTCTGCAATAGAACAGATGGGGTCTCATTGCCAAGAACAAGGTCAGCCCCCTGTAAGGCTTGATTCGAAGAATGAACAAAATGCATCTTACTCTAAAGCATTTCTAAAAGCTGAGTAAAGATAAATTCTTCCTTGGACAGCCACTCCAACACTTTACTCACTTTGCTCCACCTCTGAAAATTATGCACGCATGTGCACATGCACATAACACCCCCCTCCCTCCACATACATTGACTGAACTTTGAAATACCAAAAGGCTATGTTCAATTGCTGGTCTCCCCATAGTGGCTAGCTAGGAAGTTCACAAGTGGGTCATGATGGAGGCCAGCCATGCTTGATGACCAGAAGCGTATCACCTCTAAACATGCTTCAGTTGTGACCCAACAGCCAGGCATTTTTCTAATCTATTTCTAAGCCATCCCTAGCAACATGAAAAAGCAAAAAGGCATAGCAGAGGATGGTTTTGATCCACTGCCATTTGTGCTATGGGACCAGCATCCATCCATTGTGCTCTTTGGCTAAGTCCACTGCAGAGATGGTAACCAAACCCAGACTTTCTGTAACAAAGCCAATATTTTTATCCACTAACCCACAATTCACTTGAAAATAAGAATGCCAACACTCGCCACAGGCCCTGAGCTCAATTTCACCTTTTTTTTTTAATGGGCATCTTCTAACACCTGCACATTACTTTGAGACCCTGTATCTTTCTGTAAAATAAAAGTATCTATTCATCTGAAGTCAATGAGCTCAAGCTGCATGTAACTAGATGCACAAATTGTATTTAACCAATTCTTTTACAGTGGTAACCTCGGGTTACAAACACCTCGGGTTACAAACACTGCTAACCTGGAAGTAGTACCTCAGGTTAAGAACTTTACCTCAGGATGAGAACAGAAATCGCACGGCGGCAGCGGGAGGCCCCATTAGCTAAAGTGGTGCTTCAGGTTAAGAACAGTATCAGGTTAAGAACAGACCTCCAGAACAAATTTAAGTTCTTAATCAGAGGTACCACTGTAATTGTTAAAAAACACCCCTAGCCCTCAGGCCAGAATCTGAAGTAACGACAAAAGTCTGCCTAAGAAGCTGAGCATAAACGTCATCAACAACAACCCCTGGCCCAGTCACCAAATCATAATCAATCACTGTTGATTTGAACTTAAAAGAGTAGGAGAGATGTCCTCGAAGTTGTAATGTCAGTGCAATGACTTTGGGTTGTGGAACTTCCCCTTCTTCTCCACTCTCCATGTGCTCCCGGGGTTCTTTCAACCCTATGGAGCAGATCTGAGGAGCGGGGGGAGACACATGGGGACAGCAGAGAGAAGGGAAGTCCCACTGTGCAAAGACAAATCCTTGCCCTAACAGAACTACTTTAATGGACATTGCCCTGTGAGCTTAACAAGCTGAAAACCCTAGAAAATACTTTAAAATCATCCTTGTAAAGAAGTTCGCGTAAATCGCTAGCCAGTAAACATTTTAGTAGCCTGCGGAGGGCTGGCAGAGGAGACACAGAGAACCCCTGTTCCTCCTACAGCAGCCCACTCTACTCCTGTGCTTTCCTTCTCTGGCAGCCAGTTCAGCTGCTGTGCTGAGCGCTGAGGATGGACAGAGCATTCACTTGCATGCATGGAGTTCCTCGTCACCTATGGCTACCAGGCTAATGCTTCAATACAAGGCGTGGTACCAATATCATTATAGTTAAAGTGACTGCATTCCACACAAGATAGAAGGGTTGTGTTCCAAAGCCCTTCATCAGGTTTCAGCAGGACATAGCTGATACTGTTATATGCATACCTCCCTTTCAGATTTTCAAGTTCCCTGTGGTGAAGCATACTTCTCATGTGCTCATCCATCTCCTAAAAGCAGAAAAAGTGTTAAAGTATAAATAGCCAGAAAGCAGAGCATAATTAAGTACTCCTCATCCATCTATCAATTTCCTCCTATTAAATTTTGTCAGTTTGTTTGATGGCTTATCCCACTATCCACTGTTTTTTACTGGCGTTAGAATGCGAAATCACCTTTGCGGAAAAGGTGGCACTAAACAGAGGAGAAACAAAGTTTTATAATATAGAAATGAAGATGGGATATCTGCTTTTATACTGTTCATAGAGCACATTATACATGTTCTGTTCTACAAATATATAATATTCTCTCTCTGTCTCTTAGGATTCAATTATTTGATTAGGCAACTATTGCACACACTCTTTTGGGTCTTGTGTATGGATCTGAAAAGGCTTGCACATTTCCAGCCATTTTTTCTCATTAGTTTCCTTTGTATAATAATATCTAGGTCTTTTACATGCTCTTCTTCCCTCCCAATTATATACCTTCCCTCCCCGGTTATATGTGTGATTATATTTGGCCTCCATTTCTTAAATGTGTACTATCCATTGGAAGATTTATGAGCGATCACAAAGCACACAGTGTTAAGGATAACTGGGCAATACTTAAGTATTTTGGCTCAACAATGTTAAAATGTGTATTGTGCTAGTCTAATTTGTTTCTGGGAATTCATCCTGTAGTTTAGTGTGTACTCTGGGCAGAAAGTGAGGCTAGTCTCTGTAGCAGAGCTCTGAGAAATCCGACTCTCTGCTCATGGAGACGTGTCAGTTCTAATAGAAGAGAAAATAGTTATTAAGAGACCTCTCCCACCCACCCCTTCTCCTCCTCAAAAATTCCTCGGTGGTTGAGGACTTGACCTGACCTATACAAATGCATTTCGTCTTATTCTATTTTTGCTCTGAGAGCTCTGCCTGATTAACTTCTTCTAAGGTCCAATTCTTACTTTACATTTTGTACCCAAGCAAACATTACATGTGCACCTCACCAGGTATGAAGGGTTTTTGGGGGGGGGGCACCCAGCTGATTTTTTTATTGTTCACCCACATACGTGGGTCCACAGGGAATCATATATTTAATTCCCCACAGAGGGGCCCTTTTGTAAATTCCAGTGCCATCATCTGAAGCATGGTCGGTGGAAACATGAAAAGGGGCTTTCTCTGAGCACCACACAGGATGCAGAACACATTGCCACAGAAGAGCCACTTAACCCCTTCTCTGTTGTTACTCTGCTCTCAGCTTAAGAGCTTTTTAGGCCCTTTTCCACTTTAACTTTTTGTTTCTCCTGGAGTAAAGCTATGGTGCTTGCTGTTGTTTCTTAACACTGTGAGCTTAGTATTTATTATTATCATTATTAATATGCAGTGGTTTTAATGTAATGAAAGCCACCCTGAACAACTGTGGAAATACCTCTGGAAAATTAAGATATGCATCTTAAATCAACATAGCCTCTTTCAGAAAACTACATTTTATTGGGATAGTTGACATTTCAGTTTACCTTTTTTGAGCTGTATATGATGTGACACAATATACATTTTCTTTCTCGGACCATAATGAACACTTTGAAAATGTCTTATCCGACCCCTACAAACAGGGAAAAAATAAACCGTATTCAGTAACACTTCAACAGTTTCCTAGTTTTTATAAAAAAACAAGTGCGACATTAAAACAACCAAGCACACCATTTTATTTTCATTCTGTCATTCACATCTTCAGTTTAGCTATAGTTCTTTTTCATACCAACCTAACTGCTATCTCTCTTTGATCAAGTACTAAGGTAATGTTTCTGAGCACCAATGGTGGCCATTTAATCTTGGACTGGAAGATGGATACATTGAAGAACTGAAATATGTTGGATAAAATTCAAATTTTACTTGCACAAATGGTTCAATTTAATGACATTATTGTCATGAAAGGATAGTTCTTTTGTAAAAACTACATTTTTATTAATCATTTTTCTTGCTATTTCAGATGAAAATCAAATCAAAGTTTTGATAAATTCAAGATAAAACCGGGAGCATGTCTTGACCACTACAGAAAATGATTGAATTTTAAAGATTAAGCAGCATATGATGAATAAAATAGCAAATGCTGTATAGCAATGCCATCACACAGCACATCAGTTTTTGTTCACATCCTAAACAGTCAGGTTAAAGTAGATATATGCAAATATGTCTTCTACACTGTTTATTTAACTACGCTAGATATTCATACTAACAGATATATCAGAAATATGTATAACTGCTTTGAGTAGTATATAACGGTAGATATTTCTTTACAATTGAGTGGTATATAGCTTAAATAAATAAATAAATAAATAAATAAATAAGGCATTTCAGGAAGCAGTAATGCAAGTCCAGTATTTTTCGGGGGGGAGGGGGTTCTCCTTCCTGGAATAAACTGTCTGAAGGTGAACTGTCACATGGTGAATGCACAGGGCTTTGCAAACTAGGATGCAGCTGGTGAAACGTAAAAGCAATAGCTATGAGCCCCACTTTCTATGTCGGTTTTGGGCTCTTATTGGGGCATCTTAGGTTAATTGCCAGCCGCTACCGCTAATACAGGAATAACACTGCACTAACATACAAGTTTATTTTAAGAACTACTGAGATAATAGGCGGGATGTGATAACAATAAATACTTAATAGTATTCTGCTTAACGAGTATTAAACAGGAAGTCACACTGGGCTAAACACAAGCTCTAGGGCTTGTGTTGCCTTCTCCTAACTGAAACAGACAATCCTACTATAGTAATATTATAGTATATTGAGAATACCAGACAACATGCGCAGATAGATTACAGGACATGACTGCAAAAAAGTATTTTTCGAGAAACATAGGTCGAGGGTCAATATTTAAAACACCCTTAATACAGGACGCAAACTGCTGCATAACAGCTACTATGTTAAGAGACTGCAGAATCTGCCATTATCAGAATGCATGCTTTCATCTTTCTTGTACCATTTGTACACACTGACTACCAGTTACATGCAGGAACTGCTGAAGGTTTTAACTCACAGGAAGTAATGTTTCTGAAGTACAAAGCACAGTTGTAAGTAACTGAGGAAGAGCTCTTATGTAGACAGAGTCATCAACAAACTACCCGGTAAAATTCTGTCAGGTACAGACATTTAAGGTTTTGTGTGTTTGTGTTACGCTGGAAAATGTCTCCCACTCCAAGCAGAAAACTTTAAAGCATCTATTCCGGGGGGGGGGGGGGCAGCCCAACCCTCAATAGCTGCGGCATAACTTTCATGACTCTAAGATGAAAAGAATGCCGTTCAAGATCACTACAGTCAAGCGGCAAAATTATAAACATCCCTTTAAACTTCTGAAGCTTACTTTAATGTGAAAAGGAACTTGCGAGTATTCTTAAAAGCAGGAGGTGCTAATCCTTATACGGAATATTGTGGATTTCCTTGTCGGCTATAACCTGCTCTCTGTGCCTAATATTCTATGTGAGCATTGCTTTGTAGTTGATGAATTAATGCTCACTGTATGTTTAGCATATTGCTTAAAATTGGCTCAGTGTTTCTGGAATTTGTTGGGCAGAAGGGAAGCCAAATACTTAATAGGCACAGCAAGGTCACTAGAGTAGGCCCGCCTTTTAGAATCAGTTAGCACAGTCCGTTAAAGTGACTTTTACCAAGCGGATCTAAAATTACACCTGCTTTGGTGAATTAGAGTATCAGAGTAATTATACGTGATCACAAGAGGAGTTTAAAAGGATTCCCGTCAGCTGCCCAATCAACTGCAGCCACTTATGAGAGAAGGCTAAAAATACTGGCAGAGGTCAGCTGCTATTGGCTGTCACTATGGGAGGCAAGGGCAAGCTTCTTTCTGCAAAGGGACCGCTCAGACTGCACTCAAAGAGGCAACAGGTTCTGGTCTAGAATCAAGTTCTCAAGGGCTCTTTCATGTCATCCAGGGAAGGTCACAGGAGGAATAAAATGCCTGTGAAGAAAAGAGGGGTACAGCAGGGCCCTCCTTGTTCTACTTGTGAGCCAGGTGACCTCACACATCCATTTACCTGGCAGGTGTGACACTCCTGCTTGGATACAGCAGGCAAAGCAAGGAAACACACCCGCTTCGATACAGCAGGCAAAGCAAGGAAACTAAGGACCATTTGGGCAATGGGAGCAGCACAGGGAGTGAGGATAGGCTAGTTCAAAAGAGGAACAAGGAATCTATGTAAAGAGGTGGCAGAACCCCAAGGCGCAGGCTTTCCTCCAATGAAAGAAGGGAACCAGTTTCCTAGAGCAGAAGGCAAGAGTTCTGGGGGCAGATAAAGTGCTATGGGAGGCAATCCCTCAAGAATCCTGGGTCCAAGCCATTAGGGCTGGCCGGCCGGCCGAACCTTTTTCAGACCAACAGCCACATTCCTTCTGGGCAACCTTCCAGGAGCCACATACCAGCAGCAGGTGAAGCCAGAGGCAAAAGTGGAAGGAGCAACAAATGTAAATTTTGCCTTTGTACAGTAACTGAGGTCCTAGACACCCTTTGAATCACCCATGGAGGGAAGCATCAGAATGGAAGGACACATTTCAGGTGGGCAAAAACACTCAAGGGGTTGCAAACAAGGCCAGTGAGAGGTGTGGTCTGGGAAGAGTTCTGAGGACCAGGTAGAGAGGCTTGGAGGGCTGCATTTCGCCCACCCCTGCATTAAGTCTTTAAAGGTAATCATCAATAAGTTGAGCTGTGCCTTGGAGCAAACTGGCAGTCTGAAGACACAGAACAGATATAACATGGTCCAATGGTTATGTGGCCACTAAAATCCTTGCTGCTGCATTCCAGATCAACTGCAGCTTCCAAAGACTCTTCAAAGGTAGTTCCATGCATAACACATTGCCCTTCCTATATAATAAAAAATAAAACATTTATATCCCACCTTTCCTCCAAGAAACTCAAGATAGCCTACACAGTTCTTCCTCCCCACATTTTATCCTCCCAACCATCCTCTGAAGTAAGTCAGGCTGAGAGACAGTGAACTTCATGGCAGAGTGGGGATTTGAATCCAGGTCCCCCAGGCCCAAATCCAACACTCTAACCATTACACTACACTGGTTATTCCAGGGACTGACCAGGACTTTGAGAGGATCACAGGCTGAAGCAGTCGGAAACTCACCTAGGGCAGTCAGGAAACCTTTTGGCTCCACCTTGCTCCAAAGGTGGATGTACCACACCTTTCAGAGGTTAGAAGCTTTTGAGAGTTGAAAAGGACCACATATTGCCCCTCCATACCCAGATCACCCTCCTGTACAGAACAAAAAAACCAAGTCCAGAGTATTCGCCTGGACCTATGGTTGCCATGGAGGCAGAACCTCCAAACCTACCCCACAGCGCTTTTTAGGAAGTAGTGAGTGGTGGACCCAGTACAGTTTGGCATCCATCTGTCTAGAGCAGGGGTCGGCAATTTTTTTTGCCACAGGCCGGTCCACTATCCCTCAGACCTTGTGGCAGGCCAGAGAAGCGGCACGGGAGGGGGGGGAGTTGGAAGAAGAGGTGAGGGGGGCAAGTAGTCCTCCTCCCCACCCCCCAGGCGCTGCGCTTACCTTCCCTGGGGCTGCTGCCACCACTGCCACCTCTTCTCATGGATAGGCAGAGCGAGCTCTCTGGCCCAACAGGAGCACCAGGGCAGTGGTGGCGGTGGGAAGATGAGTGACGCGAAAGGGCTGGCTCCAGAGAGGGGATGCTTAAAATTGCGCTCATCCAGCCCCCTTGCTCCTCTAGGCAGGGTGGGGAGAAGCCAGGAGTAGGGAGGGAGGAGGCACCGCCACGGTGTGGGGGGTGGGAATGGAATGGCGCAGAAAAAAATAGCACAGCCCAAACGAACAGAATCCCCACGCTGATCCACGAACAGTTTGCGGGCTGGATCCTGAAGGCAACTGGGCTTGATCCGGCCCTCGGGCCTTAGTTTGACAAGCCCTGGTCTAGAGACAATGGAGTGCGCCTCCAGGGGCAAAGCCAAACTGCTTAAGAACCACAGTGCCTGCCGCAAAGATCGGTAACTAATAACTGCTGCCTCCCACACTCTTTTTGCTGCGTTAGCACAGAAGTGACCTTTCCGGGGCACAAGCTTGGGCAGTGTGTATGGAGGTCCTGGCATGCCCAGTTGACAAGACCCTCCCTCTCGGCTTCATTGATGTAGTCTAAAGTAAAGCAGAGAAATGTGTTTAGCACCAGCTCGATGGCACTGTGGAAACAACGGTTCCATGAAGTTCACTGAGTGACCTCAGGCCAATCAGTCTGACCTAACTCACAGGGTTGTGACAAGGATGAAATAGAGCGGTGGAACCATGTATGCCACTTTGAGTGCCTCAGCAGAAAGGCAGGATATAAATGTAACAAACAAACTACATAAGCAAATGTTCTGTTGTCTATTCCAGGCGTGTCCAACAGGTAGATCATGATCTACTGGTAGATCACGGGGTGTTCCTGGTAGATCCTGGTTGACCTCTGGGCCATCAGTGATCTCCTTACAAAAAAAGCAAGGATACCCTTTGGATTCCTAAAAAAAGCTCAGGCTCCACAACTTTGGCTTTCTAAAAAAAGCTCCACAACTTTCAGTAGGAGATCACTGCCAGTCTTTTTACGACAATGGGTAGATCATTGCCAGTTTTTTAATACTGTGAGATCGCAGACTATTGGGAGTTGGACATCCCAGACTCTATTCCAGGGGTCAGCAAACTTTTTCAGCAGGGGGCCGGTCCACTGTCCCTCAGACCTTGTGGGGGGCCGGACTATATATATATTTGGGGGGGGGTGAACGAATTCCTATGCCCCACAAATAACCCAGAGATGCATTTAAATAAAAGGACACATTCTACTCATGTAAAAACACGCTGATTCCTGGACCGTCCGCGGGGTGGATTGAGAAGGCG
This sequence comes from Podarcis erhardii, assembly GCF_964252035.2. NCBI lineage: Eukaryota > Metazoa > Chordata > Lepidosauria > Squamata > Lacertidae > Podarcis > Podarcis erhardii. Next base: position 45,668,755 of record NC_138497.1, read on the forward strand.
ATTAGGCCGGATCTGGCCCCCGGGCCTTAGTTTGTCTACCCATGCTCTATTCCAACCAGAACACCACCTAGTGGAGAAAACCAGCCATAATGCCCACTTCTGCAGCAGACCACAGAACCAAATCATACACCACATAAGAACTCCTGTGCTACATACAGAATTGCAACCTGCCCCTCCTAACTTCACTGGACAGTGTCAACCCAGAAGCTATCACCCAGCAAAATGGTCCAGACAGGCCCATCCACCACCGCTACCTTCACCAGAGACTTGCTGCAGCAGATCCAAATGAGAATCATTTCACACTACAGGAAACACCTGTGCTCAAATCTTACCTGCAACCGCATGCTGGAAATAAATAGCAGATTTGCTTCTCAAATAAGTAAGTTTGGCTGTGCCACAGATAAAAGATAAACTCTTCTCTTTCAAGGAAAATGTTGTCTCATCAAATGCTTTCCTGGCCTCAGTGGTGCAAAGTGCCTTCCATCAGCTTCAGTTGGTGACCCAGCTATACTCTTATGTAGACAGGGATAACCTTACTTCTGTTGTCTATGCTCTGGTCACTTTTGCAATATTTTATACAAGGGGCTACTTTTGAAGACAGTTCAGACACTGTAGATGCAGAATTCAGTGGCCAGGTCGCTCACCAGGGAAAGATGGTCTGCACACAGAACACCAATTCTGTCCTGACTGCACTGGCTACCAGATAGCTTCTGGGCCCAATTCAAAGTGCTGGATTTGACCTAAGAAGCTTTATGCAGCTCTGGACCCGAATGCCTCAGGGTCTGCCTCTCTCCAAATGAACCAACCCAGGCGTTAAGACTTGATTTCACCGTAACTCTTAAGTTTGGGTCATAATTGACAATTACCAGTTTCAGACTTGAAAACAAACTACATATATATATATTAAATTGTACTAAGGGTTATTCTCATTTGTTCTTTGTGGACTGCATTCAACTCTTGAAAGGCTTACAAGTTACACAAACACTTTTTAGAATGATCCAAGAAAATGTGTCAAACAACATTATGGAAGTATTGGAAAAACTACACCTCTGAAGTATTCCCAAAAGTGCCCCAAAGTTTCCACACCACAGTTTAAGAAGCACTAGCAGATGCCGACGCACCCATTTGCAACAGCATATTAAAATATATGCAAAACGTGTACATTAATGGTTAGCCTCCCCTTACTTTATACTAGGATGCTCCTAATTACAATGCTGTCTGCATGGTGCGTACAAGTTGTGAAAGCTATAATGCAAGAAAATTGATGTCTCCGATATCACCCCAACAAGGTTTCTAGGTTAGGCTTTTACTGCCACAAGTGGGGCTTTGTCCTCCAATGTGTGCTTCAAAAGTACAAAATCTCGCGCAAAGGCTGCTTGCACGCTGCCCTCCAGCCTTACGTGCTCGGAAGCCCTAACAACTTCATTTAAGATGGTTCCCCCGAACTGCCCCATCCCACAAACAACCGTAGCTGTAGGTCTCGCATACTCGTGACCTACAGCCACCCCATCTACATTGCCGCCGTGCCTGCGCTTAATCTCAGCCTCTCCTCCTCCCCACGCACTGGAGAGCCAGGCACCGCCCGTCCACCTCTCAGTACTCACAGGTCGTACCCTCCTCACCCCGCTGCGTAGCCCAGGCCCATCGCCCAGCAAGATGGGCTGGCCACGGCCCCCTCCCTCCTCCGCCGCCTTCCCCGCTGCCGCCGCCTCCTACTCCGGACACTTGCCGACCCGAAAGAGACCCGCGGCACAACGCAGGAAGCGCCCCCATCGATTCAGCCAATCGGAAAGCCCAGACCGTACGCGCCTTTGCATTCTGGGAAGAGTAGTTTTCGCGCCTCACAGAACCCGACTCGGCGGCGCTCTTTCCGACGGGAAACGTCTCTTGCGAGAGAAAATTGTGGCCACGGCCATAGGGCGCGGGGCATTTCGGGAGTTGTAGTTTTGCTCCCGGAGGCGGCGGAACTTGGGCACTTTCTGTTGAATTCGATTAGCGTTGCTTCCAGATGGCCGTGCGCGGGAGTGGGTTGTAAGGCATGGATCCTTCGTTGGGACGAGGCCCTGCCGACGCGGTTCACAGTGGGGCGTCTTTCTGAGCTCCCTGAAATGTAGCCATACACAGGGATTAGACATTATGATTCCTACTAAGAAGCCTGTCTTGGAGACGAAGTTTGTCATCCCCGAGAATTCAGCTATTAAACCCAAACTCAGCTGAATAAAAAAACAAAACCTGCGTGCGCAGACAAACCTGAAAGCTAACGCACAAATCTTTATTTATTACACTTTAGCGGGAGAAAGTTGTAATGATTTGCTATTGCCCTTCCAGCCAGTACATGGGACTTTAAGGAGATTTCTTTATTCCTTGCTTAAGTCTGTTTATTATCATATTGTTATGTTCAGAGAAGAATCTGGAAAATTCAGCTATGTCGATCATAGAGGTAGACACACGTCTCAAAAACCTAAACTTAGATTAGCCGATATATCGAAAAGCAAGGACGTCTCCACCGCAGGTATCTGACCTGATGCAACGATTGCCACCGGCTTTGGCACTTTGAATCGATAACCAACTAACGGAGTGGAAAGGAACGCACCAACAAAAACAACTTTCTATATGAGCAGCTGTCTTAGTCTTTGGCAGCAAAATAGAGAGTCTTGTGACACCTGAGAGATCAACAAAGTTGTTATAGCATAAGTGTTTGCGGACTATTGTGCATTGCGTTAGATGCAAGAAGCGTTCCCCAGAGTTATAGGTATGTGTGCACAAGTTTGGGAGGGGAGGTTATAGAAAGCGAGGCCAGATGGAAACCGAATACAGAAAACCAAACAGTGATTCTTGGTGTTCTGGAAAGCGAAAGGAGGACGCGGAGTTTGACAGTCACTCGCTTTCGCCAATAACTCGAAGCGGAAGCGACTAATGCAATCCTGAGTGGGGGTTGCGGAGGAGGCGGGTGTTGTTGTCAAGGAGCGAGGAGGAGACACCTCGTCGGTCAAGAAGGAACTGGAGGGCGGAGGCTGTGAGGAAGTAGCCCGGGTGGGGCTTGGCCGAGCGAAGGGGCCCCGCAGACTCGAGGCAGAGCGGAGCGGCCTGGGGCGGAAGGCCCGAGCTCCCGGGTGCGGGGCTGGAGAGGAGGGCGAGGGCTGGTCGACTCCGAAGCCGCGTGAGTGAGCCTCGAAAGGGAAAGCAAGGAGCGGGCAGCGTGGGGCGGCGGCGGGGAATCCGGGGATGGGGAGAAGCGGAGTACGTGTGAATGGGTGCAGCGGCGTGCAAGGGAAGGTGCGAGTGCGGGGTCTGCTCGGAGGGGAGGTCGGGCGAGGTGCCCGGGAAAGGAAGGGGCCGGCTGGGCGTCTCTCGGCTTCAGACACACATACTGTATATACAGGGTATATATGTCTATATATAATGGTCGGCTGGGCTGGAGGCTGAACCTGGGCGAGGATCTGCGGCGAGTGGCCCAGGAATGCGGGCGGATGAGGAGCCCTGCGGAAGGGAGGAAGGAAAGAAGGAAGGAGGAGAGAGGGAGAGGCGGCTAGTGCAGGAAGCGGCGAGGAGGGAGGGAGGGAGAGGCAGAAGCGCCGCACTCGCATCCCCGGCAGCGGAGGGACCTCGGCGGGCGAAGCTGCCCTGCCGCCCCTTCCCGGCTTCCGGGGTGCCTGCCTGGGACTGGCCTCCCTTCCAGGCCCCGCTTGGTCTGGGGAGTTAGGGATTCCTGAAGGAATGTGGCCAACTGGCTTCCTCTCCTCGGAGCTGCCCTATATTTCATGCTATATCATTGCTACATAAGGTGTGAATCCTTTTTTTGAGCCCTTAATTCCTGAGGGTGGTTTAGAATGGAAAGGCACTTAAGGGAGAAGGTAACTTCTGTTTTGGGGCGTTCCCAGCAGAGGGTACATAAAACAAGTGAGTAGGCATTTCAGAGTAATAGCAGTAGCTGGTTTATGGAAAACAAGAGTTTAAGGCATACTTTTATCCTTCACAGTATGCGCCACAATTGGAAGTTCACTCAGGAGTCAGTGATGTAGGACACCTCCAAAGGCCCACACCAAAGCAGGGTCTATTGGTCTTTTTCCTCCTTGCTGTTAGTGCTTTTTTGTGTGTGACCTCTCTCAGAAAAGCCATTCGTTTAAAACACATGACTTCTTCCAAAGAATCCTGGGAACTGTGGTACGTACACAGTCCAGGAGTATGGTCAAGGGCAAGGAGAGCAATTTCCACTCATTCTCTACTTCAGGGCAGTGGTACACATTAGCCCAAGAAGCAGAAGGCAAATGACTGGGCAGTGTCAGAGTGGCTGGAAGAAAAGCTAGCAAAGGATATACAGTATTGCCCAAATCTGGACCCAACACTAGGTTGAAAGCCTTTACATCTTCATAATGTTGAGAACATGATATAACTTGAATCTTTGGTAAGGTACATGAAGTAGATTGTGCAATATGGAGCTGTTCATCTTATTTCCAATAATTCAGTTCTGTCCATGCTTTCTATTCTTTTGCTACAGATAGGTAGCCGTGTTGGTCTGCCATAGTCAAAACAAAATAAAAAAATTCCTTCCAGTAGCACCTTAAAGACCAACTAAGTTAGTTCTTGGTATGAGCTTTCGTGTGCATGCACGAACTTAGTTGGTCTTTAAGGTGCTACTGCAAGGAATTTTTGTTGTTGTTGTTGTTGTTCTTTTGCTATTTCCTGTTCTTCTATTCTCCGATATGGTTCCCCATTTTCCCTTCTACTTGATCTTTTCTAACTCCTCCCACTTCTTTTTTCTACTTTTCACCCCATGTCTTTTGTACGTAGAGATAACTATTAACTATTATATGTAAACATGCTCCTTCCTCCCTTGAATGCACAGCCCTATGCAGCAGCATCTGATCAAAGAGCACTCTCCCCTCATCCTCTACCCATTCAGTACATTATAAACTATTCCAGGCTGTGTTGGCTATTCTCCATCTGGTTCATAGTCCTACTGAAGACTATATTTGCCATCAGCTTTGGTATCTCATGCAGCAGCCAAGCTGTTAGTGAAATATAGAGCACAGCTTTTTCAGAACCCTTCAAAAGTTGCTTGCAGGAATCCCAGGAATCCCCAGTTTCCAGGGATGAGCAGGAAATTACAAGGCTGCCATAAGCTTGTCTTCTTGTATGACTTGAGGTCTTGTTCACACATAGTACTGGCCTCTCTTGCTACCATGCACATTTATCTCCTTAAGAGTTGGGGTAGTCTGCAGGCCTACGCATCCAGCTCTATCAGCTTACTTTCATATGTTAGCTCCCCCACATTTGCCATTCCTGAGTTTTATTCCCTGCTCTTGTTTCTTAATGTAGTCATACTCTTAAGAATACTACAAATAGTACTCTATACATTTTTAACTTAGATGTATACATACTCAGTTCTGTTTCGTTTTGACAATTAGGACTGGGATCCAAAGAGCCCCTTGTGAATGTTGAAGGCAACTTTATGCATGCATAGAGGATGTAGCGATTTTCCTTTCCGGCCACAACCCTTCCATTGCATTGAGTGCCAAGCTGGAGAGTCTCCAGACTTTCAGGGAAGGTAATGGGCTGAGGGGAAAAGGGGAACTGAATAGCCTCAGAGCATTCAGCCTTTAAGACCCAGTTTAGAGAGGGAAAATGAACATCAGGAATAACTTGATGTTCCATGGCGCTGATGGTCATATCCTACTTACAGTTTTAATATATACAAAATACTTGAGCCATGAGGTCTGCCATGAGAATTGCATCAATGTTCCAACTAACCTAAATAACCTTTCTAATAACATTATTTATATCGCACAATTGCTTCTATCATACACTTCAGAGTAAGTCACAAAGTCGTAAAAGCTATTTATTCAGGAAGTGTTGTATTTGTGACTTCTTCAGAGTAAGTCACAAAGCAATAAAATATATTTACTCAGGAAGTGTTCTGTTTAAAGATATAGGCTGTGATGCAAATCACTATGTTCACGTGTTTCCAATCCCCCTTTGCACAGTGCATGCTACCAAAGTTGGTGCTCTTTTTCTTTCTGCACAGCCGCCGCTTGTGACTACTGAGTAACTTCTTAACAAAATTTGGGGAACTCAGGAGGGGATTAAAAGTGATGTGAAAGGGTGCATTTATAAATTAAAATTGGCAGTTATTCCCCTGCAAGTGGAAGTACTTATACTCTGGTGAGGAGCTGTTTCACTTCTGGCACCATGAATATCAATACAAAAGATAGCTCTTTAGCAACAGAATGCTTGCTAATATCACAAAGGGAATTCATTGCTGGGGATTTTAGTAATTCCAGCATTGGCTGTCTTCTAGCACTATTGCGCTGTTTCATTTTTGTTGACCAAGAATTTGAGAGAGAGTGCCTTACATCAACATGAAAGTATGCAGTCACTTGAGACAGCTTTATAAAAGAAGTTTCCTCCCTAGGAAGAAGCCGATTTGTGGGGAATTAGTTGTTCCACTACTAACTGTATTTTGGATTGTACCTTGGGTTACGGAGACCTGTTTGCTCATTGAAGTTACTCTTACATTCAATGATCAAATCAAGTAACATACTTGCTTTTGTATAAATGCAGTCTCCAGAACTGCTTCTGTAACTTTGGGTTTTTGGGTCTTTTCTAAGGTAGGAGCAGGTATTTGGAGTTCCTTTGCTGTAGAATACATGAAAACTACCTCCAAGACAATGTTCATACCCACACATTCTTCTTATCAAATTATCTTTGAATGTGACAACTACTAAAGTTTTCCTTCCAGTAGCACCTTAAAGACCAACTAAGTTAGTTCTAGGTATGAGCTTTCGTGTGCATGCACACTTCTTCAGATAGGTATCTGAAGAAGTGTGCATGCACACGAAAGCTCATACCTAGAACTAACTTAGTTGGTCTTTAAGGTGCTACTGGAAGGAAAAAAAATTTCTTTTATTTTGTTTTGACTATGGCAGACCAACACGGCTACCTATCTGTAACTGGTACTAAAGTTTTGAACAACAAAGCAGAAGCAAACTACAAAATGAAGTCAAAATGAAGTCGAATTTATACTGGTTCACCTATTGTAGCTTTTCAAAAAAATATTCTGGGGAGGGTAGTTTGACAGCTGTGGAGGTTTTGATTTGTAGTGTAGATAGTAGATACTGCTGTTACTTAACTCTAGAAGGCCTTCCTAAGTAGTATTTAGGCTGTTTCAAGTGTTAAACAAGCAAAGCAATCAACATGCTGTTCCTGTGCTATCTGAAAGAGCAGCAATGACACTATTGTCCTTGTAGCATATTTAGGAAGCTGATAAAAAAGACAGGAAGAGATGTTGAGTGGTGTCTTTGTTTTCACATTTATTTACTTTTTAGTCAGTGTAAAGTAATAGGGAAATAACTTCTCTGCTGCAAAATAGTACAGTACTAGTACAAATGTTGTTGGTAGCTAATGTGTTGCAAAATTCTTGGATCCTTCAGGCTTCTGATGAGATTTAAGTGTGCAACTTCAAAAAATCTCTGCTTGTGATATTCTGCTAAATATTCCTGATGTTCTTCTTAGTTAAATTCGTATTGTTCAAGTCCCAGGCTATGTCAAATACATGCGGCAAGTGGTAGGGAACCTCCTCCAACCATTGTGAGCCATTTTGACAGATTGGTGGGTCTGCCCACCTGTCAAATCACTTGATGTCACCCATTTTAAAAAATCTGAATCATGAGAGCATAATGGAACAAAAAGTTTATTTTAAAAACGTCTAACATTCAATAGTCAACATGCATGTCTGGGGGAAGAAATGATTGATTGTGAGGAGGAATGTAAAGGTAAAAATGGAGAATGGAATCTTTTGTGTCAGGTTCAGGGGATGGGAGTGGAATGGTTTAAACTTTAAAGGAAAGAGCTGTGACAAAATTCTGTGGGCTGTGCACTACATGAAAATTAGCCAAATTTTAACTGATGTTATTGACTCATTAAAATTGCCTGCCACCCTGGAAGTAATACGCTAGGTATGGGTGGACATTTTCAGAGGAACCTATTGCTTCTGAGGAAGATATGACATTGTTTCTGAATTATTATTACTGTGGTCATTTTGTTTGTTGCGCTGTGGTCTAAACCACTGAGCCTCTTGGGCTTGCCGATTGGAAGGTATGGGGTTCGAATCCGCATGATGGGGTGAACTCCCATTGCTCTGTCCCAGCTTCTGCCAGCCTAGCAGTTCAAAAGCACACCAGTGCAAGTAGATAAATATGTACTGCTGTGGCGGGAAGGTAAACGGCGTTTCCCTGTGCTCTGGCACTTGTCACGGTGTTCCTTTGTGCCAGAAGCAGTTTAGTCATGCTGGCCACATGACCAGGAAAGCTGTAGGTGGACAAATGCCAGCTCCCTTGCCTGAAGGAGAGATGAGCTCCACAACCCCATAGTCTCCTTTGACTGGACTTAACCATCCAGGGATCCTTTACCTTACCTTTTTACCTTATTGTTGAAAGTTGTGATTGTGGCAACTTTTTGGGGAGGCCATAATGCTTTCTCTATGGGAAGTGCTAATGTAATTTTTTATATTCTGATTTGATTCCCTGTTTGCATTTTTCTCTCTCAAGAACTAGAGGACCCTAAATAAACAAAATTATATCTTCTGAATAAGATACTAACTGAAAAAGATAGCCTTGCACAAAGGCATAGCAGTTCATTTTTTAGGATTACGGCAACAAAATTCAGCTTTAAATTGTTTAGCAATTATAATTATTCATATGAGAATAAGAGGGAGTGGGGGTGTTTTTTGTTGAAGTCTTAACAACACAGTGCTCAAAATCAAGGGGAAACACAGGGTGTTTTAAGAGCTGAAATCACTGTTGCCAGCAAGCCTCAAATTCCTAAGATAGTAAACAACTGAGGCAGAGTAACAGTAATTAATACCTTCTGACTCCAAGGTGGAAGAACAAACTTGATTTTTGTTTGTGGTAGAAATTGGGAAACATCTTTTCTGTGGGTAATTATGTCATTCTGCCTCTGCATACTCCATATTCTCCATTCACTCCTAGATTCACCCTAGTAGGTTAACATAGCAATTTTGCCTCCTGTGCTTTCATTTCAACAGAAATGAAACCATTTAAAACAGTTAAATATTTTTCTTCGTCAATTGTGCTGTCTTGGACTAAACTAGAGCAAAAAATCTAGAGGGCTCAGAATTACAGAGGCTAAAAGCGAGGAGCAAAGAATTAGGGAGTGTTAAGATGTGGATTGTGAGGTGGGGGCTTTACAGAATGCCATTTTCTTTGTTTGGTCCCAGCTGCTGCACTTGGTATATGATATAAGAATGTGTTTTGCTTAGGGGTGAAAGGGTTACACTTGTTATCTGTGCCTTGCCTGATTCCAGTTATTATAGTTATCTTTCTGATCAGGTCACCGAAAAATGGGGCAGGGCTAAACTTGGTCTTTTCTCATTCCTTCATTTGACTAATCAAGTAAAAGTACAAAACTTCTTACTGACCTAGGTGCCTGGGTGAATGGACACTGCTTTTACTAAATTATACCTTTTAAGCAATCAACATATCTCCAATAGGGGCTATTTCATTATGGCTTTTCCCTATATATTCCAGTCATTGATTGATATTGAAATTTTAAATTGTGTGTTCCTTCTCCTGAGACTTGAGAATTGAGCTGAATGTAAATATAATAGGAACTGTGTTACCACATCTTTAGAGCACTTGTATCGTTTGACATTTATTAGAATTCTGCTTGTAAATAATGTATTCTTTGTTACAGAGGAAATACCATTGTTTGTGTATACATTGTTTCTGATCAGAGATCAGAAAATAAGTGTTAATCATGGCTGAGCTGTCGCCTGATGAAATTCAACTGAGAGCCCATCAAGTTACAGATGAGGTAATTACATTAGATTTTTTTCTTTCTCCTGTGCTTGTGTAGTGGAAAGTAGACCTCATATTAAAGAAAGCTATTTAGGATGCACAAAGCCCTATCATAGTCAATGAGATTTGCTGTCCAAAATGGTTTCTGTACCACTGAAGAAAAAACCTCTCTTAATACGTCAAGCTTTTAATTTAGAAAACAAAAATACTGTTTTCAGAATATTGCTATTTGAAATGAACAATATAACCTAGTAGGATCTATTTAGGTTCAGGAATATAACATCATGCTCAGTTACATGAAACTCTGTATATAATGTGATTACTAAATGTCTTTATAAGTCCATATGGCTGAAAATAAATCTCTTTTTTGTTTTAGTCTTTGGAAAGCACAAGGAGAATTCTTGGCCTGGCCATTGAGGTAAGGAAAAGCTTTTGCAGGAGTGAGGGATGAGGAAGAACAAATCAAATTGTTTGAGAGCAGTTCATTCCTGCAGTTCTGTTCCCAGCTGTTGCTATTTTTAAAGCATGTGGGTGCCATTATGAGGCATGTGTAGATGATGACTATGGGTGGAACAGCTTTGAACTTTAAATATTTGCATTGCTGCTGTATTTAGGGTTCAAATTCAAAATAAATTAGCTGTCAGATATTTGCATCCAAATTGCTCATCTTGTGCAAGATTCTGAACATACTTTTACAAAAAATGGACTTCCTTGAGGTTTACATGGTACTGATGCAAATATTGTACTCTTCACTAGAAACACTGTAGAATGGCCTGTTGTAGTCCAAACTTGTGTCCAATTCTAGCATTAGATTTTGCTGGTTTTGTATCTCCTATCATTTTTTTTTTCTTCCTTACAGTCCCAAGATACAGGAATCAAAACCCTCACCATGCTAGATGAACAAGGGGGTGAGTTGTGCATGTGTAATAATAGATAGATAGATAGATAGATAGATAGATAGATAGATAGATGATAGGGTGAGTGATGGCTCTTACATTGGCTTGCTCAATACGATCTTTGTTGGTTTCAGCCTGGAATACAAAACATAGCGTAAGACTGCTACTAAACTAGAAAGATGAAAACAAGCTGTTTATATCATTCTGTTATTCAACCATTTCTTCAGGAGCTGGATTAGAATAAGTTTGTTTGGTAGTATTATGGCTTCGGTTATCTAAAATATATTGTGTGCAGCATGCAGTATTTTTTTACTTCAGTTTTGAGACCTAAGGCACATGAATATTGTTTCTTTGTTTACCCGCCCTTCAACTTAAGATCCCGGGATGGGTTGCAACATTAAAACACAACATTAAAAACAGTTTAAAACAAATTACAATAATAAAAAATAAGGTGCGTTCTAAAACTGCACCTCAAGTGTCAAAAGCCAGGGTAAATAGGTGTGTCTTCAGCATCCTCCGGAAGCTGTATAATGAAGATGCCAGATGCACCTCTGGGGAGGAAGTACCACAGAATAGGGGCCTCCACAGAGAATGCCCTCTCTTGCTCCCCCACCCCAAACCTCTGAGGGTGAAGGAACTACCAAGAGGGCCCCCTCTGCTGAACTCAGCATCCAAGAGTGTCTGTAGGGAAGAAGGCGGTCTTTCAGATATTTGGGGCCTGGGTCCACCCAGGTGTGGATACTAGTGTGATTCACTTGCATATTATTGGTATTCAAAAAAAGTTTCTCTTGCAACTCCAAAGTTACTTTTTAATGCATTTCCTTGGTTCCCCCCTTTTTTTAAAGAAGCATTTTGAACACAAACCATTCAAGTTCTCATCTGAAGATCAAGCCTTGCAGCTTTTAAGTTCTCTAAAATTCCTTTTTCTTTATACTTTTCTTAGAACAGTTAACCCGTATAGAAGAAGGAATGGACCAGATAAACAAAGACATGAGAGAAGCTGAGAAGAACTTGACGGAGCTCAACAAGTGTTGTGGTCTCTGTGTCTGTCCTTGCAATAGGTCAGTTAAAGGCAGGTTGATGAATTCCAAAATTCAAGGGGGAAAATTGAGGCCATTGAGAAATGCTCAGAAGATCAAGATTGGGAGTTTTTTTTTAACTGATGTGCTTTAGACTATTTCCCCAAGTTTAAGTGGAAGTTCTAAATTTTTTAGTAGTACAAATTCCTTGAACCTGATTATGTGTAAGGGCAAAAGAAAAAGTAACAATAAACGCTTGGATGACCTTAGTTACCACTATTTAATGTTTTGCGTATATATTGCTCAGTGCCAGTATTGTTTGTTACTGTTAAAATAATACCTGGTTGGTATGGTTAAGGTACAGATTTCACACAAACACAGAGTAGGTTGACTAGAAGCAAGGAATATTTGGAAATGCTTTGAGAGGGTGGCAGGCAGGAGTATGATATACATTCTAAATACCTATTTTCTTCTTCCTTTTGCTATCACATTCTAACTCCTTTTTCCTGGAGAGTGCTTAGCTTGTTTGAGGGCTTTTGTGATAGTTCTAAATAGTCTTATTTTGACGTATGTACATTTGAGAGATCTGTATGGAATCTATTTCAGTTTGCTTAAGTAGAGGAAGAGGGACTATAACCTTCTTCTAGTAATTTTGGGACGGTCTGGCCTTAACACAAGTAGTGAATACAGCACTCACAGAATTAAGTTTCAGTACTAACCCCACTTACATGGAAGTGACCCCCGTTGAATTTAGTAGGATCTTCTTCTGAGTAGACGAGGGTTGCAGTCTTAATCGTTTTTTCCTTCTCCCTGTGTTAGGGTTAAGCTGCTTCCCCCCCCCCCAACACAAACATAATCTCAGCTGTACTTTTGAAATAGTTTGTTTGCTAACAACTATTTATCTGTTTGCTGGTCTTACTGCTCACTCTTTTCTCATTCTCTCTCCTAACCACCCCACTTTTCCTTGCTTAATAAAATGAAGATTTAGCAGCAGAGGTTGGATTCGCTTAACTGGTCAAAGTGGACTTTAGAAAAAGGTCAATCTTATGAAGCAGCCTGTACTGTTAACCAGCTGCCTGAAGGTGATGTTCTAACTGGGTGCATATATGCATGTGCATGCTGTCTTAACATGCAAGCTATTTTGTGATGGTCCGTAGTTGTGTTTGTATCTGTGCTATGTCGCTTATAGATTGTGTTTAAACTACTTGTTCTGGCCTCATAAACCTGAAATAGTCTTCTAGGATGATACTATTGGATTTTGGATTTTGTTTTGGGAAAAAGGTGGATTGTATACAATGGGGAAAATGTTGGAGGAATATTGTGAAATAACACTAAAAGCTAACAGTGGAGGTTTTCTAGTCACCGTTAGCTCACATAAAGTTCCAAAACTGCATTTGTTTTTAGAAATTATTTCCCATATATCTATACCAGCGACAGGGAACCTATAGATCTCCAGATATTGTTGGACTCCAGTTCCTATCATGCTTGAGTGCTGACTGAGACTCATGGGAGTTGGGAGTCCAAGAACATCTGGAGGACCACAGATTCCCAATCCCTCATTTATACTATTCCGTGAATCATTATCTTACGTACAACTTGTTAAAAACTCTAGTGGTGATTTGAATTTGTTCATACAATATTAGAATTCTGAACTACTGATACTCTATTCATCTGTTCCAAAAATATAATGCTGGGAGATTATACATTATTTCTTCTTAAACACGCACTGTAGCCCTATATCTTAGACTGCAATTTGGTTGATTTTCTTTAACATAGCAGCCATTAGTAGCAACAATGAGGCTGAGGGGTAAGAAAACAGTTCGGATACCAAAGCAGTTCGAGATTTAAATATAACATACAAACTTTAGAAAAATAAAATGGTTGTGTTTATTTTTGTATAAGGTTGCTTCCAGTGTGAAATTATATGTCTTAAATTCACTTGCTATATGACAATTTTGGTGCACACACAAAGCTCAGTGCAAATGTAAAGAATGTGCATTTGAAAACATGAACACACATCAGGAAGTCAGGATTGGTTGGGTCTCGCTATGGCATTTTCTGTGGCAAACCTGGGGCTATTACTCTGTCATGTATGAAACAGTCCTTTCTATTACTAGTTATATTGCATATTAGGTTTGTTAAAACTTTGTATCTTTGATCTAATAATGTGCGGTCTGACTTTCCTTGTAGAACAAAGAATTTTGAGACTAGCAGAGCTTACAAGACAACATGGGGTGATGGTATAGAGAATGATCGTGTAGTGTCTAAACAGCCAGGGCGTGTTGCAAACAATCTGCAACAGAATTCGGGAGGAACAACATCTGGAGGCTACATAAAACGGTAAGATACTTCTCCTGCCCACTCCTGAATATTTATAGGACTAAATGCTTTTCTCCGCAATAGTAGTGACTGCATTTTGAAAAACTTAAGGACAAACTTTTTGACTTGGTCCATACAATCAGATCTTTGCTCCATTAGCCAGGATATACATAAGCTCCATGCAGTTGCACACAGCTGGCGTGCTCCCGATTCACTTTTCCCTTTGTGTGAGTGAGGGAAACAAGCCAAGAAGCCATAGTTAACCACAGCATCTCATTACTTTTGAAGCAGGAACTATGGTTAATGAATTCCAAACAATTCAGAATATGAAGTCATGTTTTAAAGTTGACTTAGAATCCTGGCTTGACTGAAAGCCATTAATCACCCAATTTATAACTAGAAGCTGTGGTTAACTACCATTTCTGGAATCTTTTCTACTTTGCACCAAGGGGTTTTCCATAGGTTCACAGAGCTTCTGATTTGATCATTCAAACAAGGCTATTATGTGTAATTCATGAGATCATTCTGAGACAATTCTAGTAGATCTATAGTGTCTCTAGGTGATTATATCACTTTCTGATTCAATTTTTCAAACAAACTTGCGTAGAAACCTCCATAGCAGAAAAACTTCTGAAAACTTGGGATGCGATAACATTCGGGAGACAGGAACTTGGGATTTCTCAATGTTGGTTTCCCTTGATACTTTCAACAGGATAACAAATGATGACAGAGAAGATGAAATGGAAGAAAACCTAACTCAAGTTGGAAACATATTGGGGAACTTGAAAAATATGGCCGTGGAGATGGGCAACACAATTGATACACAAAACCAACAGATAGATCAGATAAACATTAAGGTAAGAAACGAAGAATTCAACTATTGATGTCTTAATGTTGGTAAATCTAGTGTCCAGGTGGACAAGTTAATAAGTCTTCAAGGCCACAGTGCTAAGCTGTAGCCACATACACTGTGTATTTTTGTTATATTGTTGTTTTAGTTTTCTACACACCACTTAAATATATTTTTATATATTGTGATAGAGAAGTGGTCTAAACAAAAACACATTCCAATTTAGCAACAGGCTATAGCCCTTTTGCACGCATAAGTCAATATCCTTGTACCCAGATGATGGGTCCTGCAGCTAGATAGGGTTAAACCTGATCTCATGGCAAACTCTCCTGGTTGTGGTCCTTACCAGTGAGAGAGCCAGTGTGGTGTAGTGGTTAAGAGTGGTAGTCTCGTAATCTGGGGAACCGGGTTCGCGTCTCCGTTCCTCCACATGCAGCTGCTGGGTGACCTTGGCCAGTCACACTTCTCTGAAGTCTCTCAGCCCCACTCACCTCACAGAGTGTTTGTTGTGGGGGAGGAAGGGAAAGGAGAATGTTAGCCGCTTTGAGACTCCTTAAAGGGAGTGAAAGGCGGGATATCAAATCCCAACTCTTCTTCTTCTTCTTCTTACATATAGAAACAGTGATTATCTCAGATACAATTCTTGTCCCACTGTTCTGGATTCTGTTGTAGCACGCGGTGTAAAAAATCATGATAAACATTATACTGATGGGCTGAGATATAATATTCCATATGCCTTAGATTTTTAATCCCAATGTTAAGCAGCAACAAAAATAAGACAACTGAAAGCAAAGTACATTTTCGAGAAATCATGGAGAAATCATCGAGAAATCTGTTCAACTCTGTGCTTGAATTGTTTTGGTTTGGTTTTTTTACCAGTTTTTACATTAATGAGATATAAATGCACAAATCAGAGGTACCATAGTTATTTAGGAACATGATATAAGACCTGGAAAACCTTGATACAGATCTCCTGAGGTATGAATACAATTAAGTGACTGTGGTTTACACAAAAGAATACAGCACTATTTCCCTTCCTTGGCTTCTCCCATGCTCCCAGTAATATGGGTGTGAGAATACTGGCCTACTTTACTTAGCTAAAGATTGCTCTTTATTATATATGTGTGCTACATATTTCCTAATAATTTGATTATATCACAATTACTGCCACTAAACAGTTAACTGAATAGGAAGGTTTAGCTGCTTTTGGAAAACACTCTGGCGTAGTTTGGGTTGGATTTCCTTGAAGCAGGGTATGCCAAATATGGAGAGTGGTCTCAAGATTGTCTCCCATCATGGTTTTGCTGTTCTTAACATACAACAGATCATGGAGAAGGAAGTTGGCTCAGATACGTAAGGCCCAACCCCTTTAGGTCTTCATTGATGAAAATGAGTGCATTGAATTTTGCTCTTCTAGAACACTTCTAGAAGCCAGCTTAAATCCTAAACTGCTGGTGTAATAATCAGCCAGTGGCCAGTTCACCCAGGGTCCAAAGCATTTCTTCCAGTACTTTAAGCATATCTTCATTGGTAGGTGGTATTTGCTCTAAATTCTGAATGAGTTGCAGGAGTGAAAGGCTTTTCTGCTCAGATGGCTTCAAGCACCACTTAACTACTGACTCGCCATAATATCAAACTTATTCTGAGCCAGCTCCTGAAGAAATGGTTGAATCACAGTATGATATAGTTTGCTTTCATCTTTCTAGTTTAGTAGCAGTCTTATGCTATATTTTGTATTCCAGGCTGAAACCAACAAAGATCGTATTGAGCAAGCCAATGTAAGAGCCAAAAAACTCATTGAAAATTAGCAGCCTGCTTCCAATTCTTTATCCAACTGAAGACGTCCATTTTATTCTACAAACCTCAATTTCCAAAGAAGAAAGATGGCAGGATTCAGAAGAGGGAACAAAGCAGGACATGCATCATATGGCTTCTTTTGTTGCTTGTATACAGACTCGGTTTGAGAATCCAGGAAAATAGCACAACAGAGACTTGGCTTTCTTATTCTTTTTAATATATCCTCAGGGTTTCGTTTTCTGGCTTCAAATATTTCCATGGTACCTTCTCCCCCTTTTGCAGTAAGATGTGTGAGTGTGAGGCAACTGAGCAAAGGCAGAAGAGGATGCATTCAGTGAATGTCATTACCTCACTCAATATTTCATGTCATCACTAAAATGGTGGATGAGTAATTTTCATGAACTTTGTCTTAAAGCTGACCTTAGTTTACAAAACACCTAGATTTCATGGTCAAACCATACATGATTGGGGGGTGCATTTTATATTCTTATAATTGGAATATGTGGTTCAGCAACTACTACTTTTGAGAATGGGGCTCTTAAAAAACATCATTGTTGGAAATATATATATATATATATATATATATATATATATATATATGAGAGAAGTACATTTTCTGAGCCATAGCAATTCTCATTTGGATAACAAGGGGATGTGTAGTCCAGCTACACACAAAAAACCCTGTATAGTTGGACATGGGACTCTCACAAAACTTTTAGGAGTTTATCCCCCATTTTATTCCTGGGTGTTTGTCACCAATCCTGCTATTTATTGCTCTACCCAGACATATTTTCTGGTGGCTGGAGGACCTAGGAGAGGTGAAAGGGCTTACACAGCACCTAATGATCAACTCAGGATTCCAAGCAAAACACTTCCAGGTGAAGAGCTCTGTTGCAGATTATTGTACGAGTTGCCAGAAAACATCTTTTCCTTTTCTTGGTAAATGCTGCATATTCTTTGGTTGCTGGTACTGCTGAAAAGAGATTTTGATCTGCGAAATGTTTCATCAAAAAGCAACATTTGGAAAGTTATGCAGAGCTTAAGGTTGAGTGAAAACTATTTTGTAATGCTGTTTCCTAAATAAATTCATTCTTCCGTACACAAACTATGAATCTAGTTGTGTACCAAAAAGCCAACATCTGGCAACCAGCATCTTGAGATATTTATTTGGAGCAAAACACTTATAGGATTTCTAGAGATACATCCAAAGCAGGGCACAATCTAGTTTCCAATGAGAACAAAAGCTATGGTTGTTACAGTGACTCCGCATCTGCTGTGGCTTGATAAAACTCCGGTCTTTAAATTGTTTTGAATTGACTACAGTTGTGTGCTCACCTGGTTTTCTTCAGCAACTCATTACAAAATAGTTGTCTCGTCTTTTAGTTGGAACCATATGCGTATTCAAGCTTCAAACCTGTACTGAAATACAGCATGTGAAAGACTGAAGTCAGTATTGAAACATAGCTTTGCTGCTTCTATCTTTCTTATCATGAGACTGAACTTGTGTTTATTTTACAAACTTTAAAGCTGTGGCTTGGCTGTAGGTTATGCCTGCTCTACAAATTGTGATCCCTCAAGCTTGAATGTACACCATCAACTATGCGTTGTGCCTTGCTAGGCCCTTGTGACCTAAGCCTTTTGTGTAATCCTGAAGCCGGTAGCAAAGCTTGGAGCCCATAAGGAACTGCCATTCATGGCTTCTAGACTACATTTAATTTGATGGGTTGCAAGTTGTGCAGGCCTTCTGTAGTGAGTACTTAGCATATAACCTTCAGTTCATTTCTGTTTCAGGATGAAGGTGCTTGATTTAGCTTTCTTATAGGACTGGTTCAATGAAAAATGTTACAATTCCAAGGATTCTCAAGAAAGTTTTAGTTCACTCTTCTAATTAAGAGTTCACCAAACAGCATTGGAATCATTTTGTTTTCTAAAGAGATATGGACTTAGTGCTTTGTGCTGCTATATGTTTAAGCTGAGTATTTTTTATCATATGTAAAAATTATAAACTGATCATAATTTGAGGGTGGAGCGTAGTTCCCAACCCTTCCATAGAAGAAAAAAAAAGTTCATGTAGACGGTTTCTGAGTGCTTTTTCTTTCTAAAAAGACTGCCCAGTAAATAGCAGTGCCTTGTGACGGTTGCTGCAGTAGTCTTTTAAGTCTTGCCAGACAAGAGCTTAAAACAAATTGGCTCATTGTATTGTCACTTCCCATAGATGACAAGAGGATACCTCATTTTTCTGCCACTCTGCATATTAATTCCAACTGAGCCATATTTTTTTTTATAATAAGACAAAGCTCAGTCTTCCATGTAACCTCCTGTCAACAAGGGTGAGGTGGTAATTCTAGCTGTGTAGGGTAGAAACTGCGCACATCACTGTCGGTTTGTTTACTTGTATTAGTAATAGTGAAACATACAATCCTCAAAGCTGGAAATGGCAGTTCGCACACTAAACCTTACTAGTCTATGGAAATAAAATGGTGAACGTTCAAGTGCTATAATAACTGTTACTGTTAATTTCTGATTTACCAGGCTACCATCACAAATGAAGTAAAAATGTGGCTGTCTAATGCACATGTGTTCACTAGCCTCTGTGGAAACTCTACAGCAGTGTGAAAAAGTACTTGGATGTGGATAGCATAATTTCTTGTGTTATAATTCTTAAATAGCTTTTAACTGCATAGTGCTCTACATCAAACTATACCTTATTTTCTGCTTTCTAGATTGCCCATTTTAAGCTGTAATTAAGCGAATGCCTCAGGTTTCTACTTGCTGGACTGAATAAATTATGGTTGCCTGCATTGCCTGTCTCTTTCAAAAACACATGTAATGCTAACTAGCATTGAAAATCAAACTTAGTACTACCTTGTTGCCTGCTTTAGAGAGAATAAGCTACATGTGATTTTCTCATCTGAGAACTCATCAAAACTGACTTCCACTGAATGCTTTTTGCTGCTGCTGCGGCAACCGTTTCTAAATCAACCTATATTTTATGTGGCAGAAGAGGAAGTATAGATGCCTTCAAGTATTAGGAGAAACTCAAGCCTCAGATATTCTCCTTTCCATATATTTGTGTCGTAGCATAACCCCTGAAGTTTGTCAAGTTTCTGAGGAATTTCTAAGAATTTAGTGTCACACTGGCTGTGTACAATTCTTTAGTTTTGTGGGGGTGGCTTAACCTTGCCAGAACTCTCCCAAGCTGCTGTTCTCCCCAAAATGGAACAGTTGATCCATATCGTCTTTTCTAATAAAATCTTTTCTCCTGCATACTTGTTTGATCCCTACTCCTCACTAACTAGTAGAAGATAAACATGGTTGGGGAAGGGGGAGAATATATGCTTAATGTGCATAAAGGTTCTCAAATCAGGTTTACTTAGCATTGCATAATAAGGGTGAGTGGTAAGGTACCTGATAAGGTTAGCTTTAACAAATACATCTGCCCAACTTTGCACTCAAATTTTGGTACATATGATACGAGCACTCATCGTCTGATTTTGCAGTCATTTTATATCACTTTCTAGATCTTTACAACAACTATGTGAAGTAGATTAGCTGAGAGTGAGTGACTGACCCAAGGTAGGAAACAAAAACAATCAGTTAAGTGAGCTTAACATGTGAAACAGCACATTCTCAGAGTACTTTTGCAAGACCACTTAGGTTTTCAAATGGCAACTTCCAAGTCACACGCATCTCCCTGAAATTTAGACTCAACAAATGTGTTTTTTGTACTACATGGAACTGCATATGCAAGAACTGGGGGTGGGAGGCAAGAGTACAGTCATACCTCGGGTTGCAAACATGATCCGTGTGGGAGGCACGTTCGCAACCCACAGCGCTGCGTCTGCGCACACGTGTGTTGTCATTTTGCGCTTCTGCGCATGCGTGAGCGCCAAAATCTAGAAGTAACCCATTCCGGTACTTCTGGGTTTGGTGCAGTCTGCAACCCGAAAACACGTAACCCGAGGTATGACTCTATATGGGTATAGTAAAGGTAAAGGTACCCCTGCCCGTACGGGCCAGTCGTGTCCAACTCTAGGGTTGTGCGCCCATCTCCCTTAAGAGGCTGAGGGCCAGCGCTGTCCAGAGACACTTCCGGGTCATGTGGCCAGCATGACGAAGCTGCTCTGGCGAGCCAGCACCAGCGCAGCACATGGAAACGCCGTTTACCTTCCCGCTATAAAGCGGTACCTATTTATCTACTTGCACTTAGGGGTGCTTTCGAACTGCTAGGTGGGCAGGAGCTGGGACCGAAAGACGGGAGCTCACCCCACCGCAGGGATTCGAACCGCCGACCATGCGATTGGCAAGTCCTAGGCACTGAGGTTTTACCCACAGCACCACCTGCGTCCCAGTATATGGGTATAGGTATGACTTAAAGGCTGTATTCTTTACACAGCCTTTAAACTCAAACTATGAACTCATTCCCCAGCAATTAAATCCAAGTTACCAAAATAAAATAAAATAGACTATATGTTGTTCCTTCAATCACACCCAAAGCAACCACCAGTAGCGACAGGCATGCATATTGATCTTGACAGCCACACACTATATAGAAAGATGAATTATACTGTACTGTTTTTTCCCTAGGTATTTTATTTTAAATAGTTCATAAGGAGCAATGTATTTTACAGGAACAATTTTAGCTGTGCATATTTATTCTTTACTATTCAGATTACATGATGTGAATTTATATATTAACTGAAGTTTGTCAAAAGGTGCCAAAAAGCTTAAGACAGTTGTGGATGCAATATCTTTTTAATAAAAATATACAAGTTATTCAAGAAAGTTGCATATTTTAGGTCCTCCTGGGTGCTTTGTATAAGGCAGTAATAAGGTGATCATCCCCTTTAAGCAGTTGAGTTTGCTCCTGCCATGAACACAGAGTGCAAAGGTGTCAGCTCCCTCCTCCCTCAAATACAGTGTAGACATTATGAACCTGTATTTCATTCATTTAGCATGCTCAGGTGAACTAGAGGGCATTACACCATCAAATGGAAGACAAGCCATTCAAGGGGAGGTGAGCATGAGATGAAGCTAGGACAACTATTTTTGATTAGACACATTGAGCTACTATCAGCCCAATTACTTGTGCTTTCAAATGTACATGATTTTTATTTATTTTAAAAAAAAATACCAGTCTCCTCTACACTATAAAACATTTAATGCAAAGAGATGACTTTGCATTCTAGAGTTAATCCTGTTACAGAACCTCAGTGTACTCCTTGGCAAATGTTCCCCTTAGTGTTATCTCCATGTACTCCGTACTTTATATAAGGCTGCCAACATCTGTAATAAAACCTCTGCAGCCCAAGTGAGTTCTACAACATTTTTCTTCTTACAACATAATGATCCCTGAAGATGGAGAATCACATAAGCAGAAGTGCCTTGTTAGCTGCAAAGGTGTAAAGCGTAACGTACAAGATAAGTTTCACGAATTCCTGGTTTCACTTTGTGGCCTTAAAAACAACATATTCAACCAGTTCAAAGTTCTCTTGCAGTTAAAGCCTTGAATTTCCTTCTCCTGAAAAGACTTAGCAGCATATAAGCTATGTGCATCACACCTCTTGTCTCTCCTTCATGAAATAAGACCGGTAGCAATCCATCAGGCAAATTTTTTCTTCGTGGCTGTGAATCTCTCCATGTACTTAAAAAAAAGAAGATGATAAAATTAGGAGTTTGGGTGGAATAAATGCAAGATAAAGAAAGATAAATGAGAGATCCTCAAGAATGTTTCCTATCCAGCAGTTTCTTATACTGAACCAATTCAAGATCATGGGTTGTAGCCATTGTTCATCCAAAATCAGAGCAGGCCAACTGATACTAATTGACATGACTAACTTTGGTCTCTTCAGTTGGGTCTACTCAGAAAAATAACTGGTTAGCTACAAACTCCTGTTCTGTGCTGGACAAATGAATTAGAAAATTTAAAAGCAAAATAGTATTAAGTAATTGATTGAAACAACTCTCTTCAGATTCAAAACAGAATTGTAATCCTAACTGAATGTAACTGTACAATGTTACTATCTGACAGAAGTCTTGGAAGTAGGAGAGATTAGGATTCAATGAAGGACAAGATGCTAGTCAAACATTTTCCCCCGATTTCATTCACCAATGGAAGCCTTATTTTTCCCCAAGCCTATTGGTTTACAGCAGGGTGAGGGAGGGGAGAGAACCTTGTCATAGCCATCCAATTCATAGCCATACATACCTTGTCATAGCCATCCAATTCTCGAAGTTTCTTGATTTCAAAGAGATTGCCCTCTACAGCAAGCAGAGAGATCTGAGAATCGCTGAGAATACTCTGAGGAAGCATGCTTAGTTCTAAACAGTTTTCTTCCAGACGCAGGACCTTGAGGCGTGGACAGTAAGATATCTGTGAGGAGATCTGGGAGATCTATCGTGCATCAAACAGGGAAAGGGGAAAAAAGTTATTGCTCTGCCACTGCTAAGTTGGAACATTCAGGACAGATAAGAGAAATCCTATCTTCATGCAGCTCATAGTTAAAACTATGGAACTTGCTCTCACAGTAGGCAGTAATGGCCACTAACTTGGGTGACTTTAAGACAGGATTGGACAAACTCATGGAGGATAAAGCTATCAATGGCTACTAGCCATGATTACAATGCTCAGCCTCAATAGTCAGAGGCAAGAATGCTCAAAATGCAGATACACAAAACTACTGGGGAATTGACTGGGTAGCTAGGATGGACTCACTGCAGGAACTAGCACAGAGAGTTACAATGAAACATTCCAACACTGAGTTTGAGTACTTAGTTATGAACATCACAGGGCCATGAATTTTGTAGTTCCCCATTTCTAAGGTATCTTTATATTATCAATGCTGAGGGGATGAGGCTTGATCTGAAAACATTTGATTGAACATGATGGCTATGTTTGTCCATCCTGGCTGGCAGCAATTCAGCACTTTGGTGTGATCTTGTTAAAAAAAAAGTGTTACAAAAATTTCAATGCATTTTAAGACATGCATGCATAAAATTATGGTAATAGCACTGTCGTTTCAGCTTGCACAATATGCAAATCCAAGCCCTATAATACCAACCAAAAAACAACAACTCCATAACTTCAAGCAATCTATTTTCCCTATAGAACTGCCTCCAATGGGGTGAACCGTGTTGTACAAACAGCTTTGTGTTCATCTTCCTTCTCTTTCCTGCACCATCCCCAAAAGCCTCTCTACAGAACATTGTGCGCTATGCTCTGTGTGTATGCGAAGGGCGGGGGGGAATCACCCAGGCTAGATTTCAGGTTATTTCCTCCCTCCCACTGTAGCTTCATTAAATATAGCATCCAATATTCAATCAGTCCCCCTTTAACCCTCTAAAAAGGCTTTTTGGAGGCTACAGGGGAAAGGAGGAGGAACAGAAGGTTCAGCTGCATGAGCTGTCTTCCACTTGTACAAGGTTTGAATGTAACTTCACTGGTGTATTGTTTTAATGGAATGGAATTAAGACTAGTTGAAGAAAGACATGATGTTCAAAGCATAAACGTTCTTCTCAACGTTCTTCTCAACAAATGGAAAATTGTGTTACAAAATAGAGAATAACCTAGCAGGTTTCCCATAGGGGCAAACAAAACAAAAGGAATATGTTAAATTTTGCTTGCAGCTCTAAGTGAGATCCCCATTTCAGTAGAATTTTAAGTGACGCTTGTGCTTTGAGAAGCTCTTTCCTCCTGAATGATATACACCTACAAAAACTAGTTTCCAGACCTGGTTTTGATTCAAGTTTAGTTCAATGGCCTGCAAATCCCCAACTGTATCTGGCACACTCTGGATCTGATTTCTGGAGAGATCCACCACATCTAGGTGACGAAGGCTGCAGAGCTGGACAGGTACAGTTCGGAGCTTGTTTCCAGAAAGACTCAGGGTCTTCAGTGCCGAAAGTTGTCCAAAGGCAGCTGGTAACTGCGTCAGCTGGTTGCCGTTCAGATGCAAAGTCTCTAATTTTTTCAGCTTGCACAGCTCTTCAGGTAGCGCAGCTAGCAAAAAAATATATATAAACAAATAAAATCAAGTTGTTCAGAGGAAAGAACAATTATAGTATAAAGGTCACTGTTGTGGAATCATACAGCACCCCATTGTGTTAGGATATAGTCAACATTTTATCTTACAATACATGAATATATATAATGGATAAGCTACAATTGCCTGAATTAGTGTGCAGGCTCTACCTTCTCTTTGGAACTCTAGCTGTTTGTGGAAAAATGAAGGAGGAGAGGTAGGGCATGGTGAAAGGCAATTTTTCAAGTTAAGTGCTTGGTTCACAAGTCACGAGCATTTCAATAAGATGAGATAATTTTGAGTATCTTAGCAACCTGGAATCGCAATGGTGACAAATCTGTATTTGCAAGCTTTACAGCATCGTCTACTAAGCTGCAAAGCTTTTAACCATTGTATTGAGTTATCTCTATTAAACAGAGATACTCAGAGAAAGAAAATGATGGAATTAAACTTGTGGTAATATAGGCTGCAATCCTAAATATATTTTTCCTGTCACTAAGTCCCACTGAATTTATTTCAGCAAGTTGATGAGTTATTTAAGAAGTCTTACTCAGCTTGTTGTGATTTAAAGCAAGGCTCTTCAACACAGAGAATTTCCCCATTAGTGGTGGTAGGACCTCAATCTTATTGTTCGACAAATCTATTGTTCTGAGGTTACTTGCAAGCTTCTGCAGATCTTCGGGAAACTGAAAAAGCAATTCAGAAATCATGTGAAAATTCCAGAACGACACAAACTGCATTAAGTATATGTGGGTAGGTAAGATAATAAAAGGTGCAGGCAAGGAGCTTTTTAGGTTTATAAGGTTGCAAGACAGAATTACAAAACTATAAATGGTGTGAAAAGACTGGAGGGACAATTTAACTTGGGAATATCCTCCAAAATTGAGAATTAAACCACATATTACACAAAATTTTTGTAATTATTTATCACAGTATGTCATGTCCACTACGACAGGTAGCATAAGCAATGCAAAATCTTATATGCTCCCATCCTATCTCACCTGAGTAGCAATGATCTAAAGTTGTAATCCAAAACACATTTACTGCTGAATAAGCCTCACTAAACCCAATAGCTTTTATTTTTGTAGCTAGGATAAGATACATTAATTAGAACCCATTCAACTGACATTTCTGTGCTTCTTATCCCACTAACATATCAAAAAATGATTTAAAAAATTTAAAAACTCTTCAAAGCACAAATATTTCTCTCTGTCTCTTGCATTATGCAGTATAAAAGCATTTGTGGCACATGTTTATGATATAGGTTTTTACCTCAGAAAGGCCTTTTCCTGTCAGCTGGAATACTCCCGTTTTCTGTGCTGTCTCCAAATGCGCTTTTAAGGCACTGTTTCCCATCCTCCTGCTCTTGTATCAGATGTTAACAAATGTGTGTAGCACAAGTCCAGCTGAGTCACTTTCATTCACGCCACATTAGGCAACATAAGTTTATGTTCTATTAAAAGGTAAATTTATAACACTTATGATACAGGATTATCAGTCACTTTTTCCCAGCAGCGCAATCATCTTTACAAGAAAAGAACAGCACTTGGGCCTATTTCTCAGGGGATAAGAAATCAAGCGTAAGTTGATGCGATCATCATGACATAGAGGGTGAGCTGGACAGTTAATGAAAAAGAACTATATGGAAATATGGGCATATGCAGTACGTAGGACAAAGATTTAGACAAAGACTGCAATACTGAATGTGTTTTAAGCTGTACTGAAAACAATTTGTTTCCAGGTCAGCATGTTGATGCTCGTAGTCCAAGAAGATTAAGGCTGCAATCCTACATGCACCTGTCTGGGAGTAAATCCCACTGAACTCAATGGGATGTATTTCTGAGTAGACATGCCCAGGTTTTTACTGTAATTTATTCGGCCTTGTAGAAAAAGCTCTACTAAGTAGGTTATGTAATCAGGCAGGCAGGCCCATCCAGTAACAAGCTTTATAATGTTAGAAGCCATGAGAACTTATTTATAGTCTACCCTAGGCTCAGCATATGCAAACTAGGGAATATGTCACATTCACAGGGGCTTACTTCTTGAGTATTAGATTTATTCATTATTCTTCACAAGAAAATGTCTCAAAGCAACTTACAAATCCATTAAGAACAAGACAGAATTGACAATTGTTAAAAAAAACTAGTACACAGTAAAAAAAAATAGCTTGGCTCAGGTTATTGAGGAGAAATCTTAACCACAAGTTCGGTTTCGGACAACATGTTAAGTCAAACTTTGGTTTAGCTAAGCAAAAACCGCCTGGAGTAAAGTAGCTACAAGCTCCTCTCCCAGAGCCTGTGCGCTTGCACAGTCCAGGTAAGTCATGGTTAGCTTACCCTGTCGTGTGAACGGGGCCACAAAGAAATACCAGCAGTCACATAGGATGGTGGAAAGGTACTTGCACAACAGGTTATAGCACATATCCCTCAACCAAGCTCACAAACTATTAAACTAATGAGCCAGCACAGAAAAAGATTTCTTTGTAAACAGTTTTGATATTTATTCCTGAAAATTCTAGATTATCAACTGATGAGTAACAGAGATTAATATATTCACATTCTTAAAGGATCAAAAGCATAGATGTTAGCAGAAGATACCATAAAATATTTAACCCCTCAATGGTTCCACTTTTTGCTTTCCTCAGTCCCAACTATTCTCCAGAATACAGTACTGCAAACAAAGGCTGCAGATTTGAGCTCACATAATTGATTCAAGTTTAGGTTCCACGGCTATAGGAATCGCAAAGGCCTATGGATTTTTAACTTCCCAATGTCAACACTGTTTCTTTTCTGCACCACCCAAGTACTGGTATATGCATATAACAAAATCCTTATTCACTCAATAACAGTATTTAAACAATGCGTCTCAGTTCCCCTGAACCAGCTTTTGCCTGCTCTCCATGCCGCCTCCTCACTCCTCTTAGTTGAAGCTGGGAAGAGAGGCTGTGGGTAGGTGAAGACAGTTCTGATCTAAATAAAGAGGACAAGATGAAACCCAGCTGCCCCATCTTCCTCCATCTCAGCTGGTGGAATTGAAAACAACAACACTCTGCCTAACTTTTCACTTCCACATATGGCTATCAAACAATATGCCATCTCTATCCAGCGAAGAGGCTGTATCCATCGCAGGCGATGCTCAGAGTAAGCCCACTGAAATTAATAGACATGACTAACAATAATTTCAATCTGAAGAAGTGTGCATGCACACGAAAGCTCATACCAAGAACTGACTTAGTTGGTCTTTAAGGTGCTACTGGAAGGAATTTTTTTGTTTTGAATAATTTCAATGGGTGTACTCCGAGTACTTGGATACAACCCAGGCGGACTATGGGAGGAGAGGGGGAAACAAAGCAGCATATTTATCTAAGATGGGCGTTGTCCAAGTTGACCTACGTTAGAGGGAAAGAGCCCAAGTTTATCTTTACTCAGAGAAGTCAGCGACTAGGCTGCAAGCTTCAGGATACTGGCTTGGGACAGGAACCATCGCATTCAAACAGGACTTACTTCCGAGTAGAGACAAATTGTTGTGGGCTGCCCAGATGCGCTGCCACACAGTTTAGCTGAGTTTTTACTTCCCAGGTGCAGCTACTTTCAGGTAAAGATGCACAGGCTATAAACGGAGGGATCTCATCCCTGCTGCCCTAGTCCGATTTCCCTCCGAGGAAGGAGGACGGGAACCAGGGGCTTTCTCGGGAGAACGACCTAAAGAGGTGGACAAGCACCTGAGCTTGTCTTACCTGTAACTACGCTCGCCGCCGCTTCGCATCCTAGCAACAAGCACACGCAGCACCAGAAACGCCAGCCGCACTGTTTTTAATCCCCCACGGCGAATCGCAAGCCCCGGATGACAGCACAACCCCGTCGCCTAACGTGAATAATGGCGAAGCCTCTGCCCGGAATAAGCTTGAGGTGGAGGTTCTCCGGGGGTGGACATTACCCACACGGCCGGGTTCACTTCCGCCAACAATCAACATGGCGGAAAGGGCCACGACGCCCGGGTGCCGTTGGGCTCCACAGGGTATCTGGTCTCGCTGCAGCCCGGTACCGCTATAAGTAGGCGCCAAGGAGGGCTGCCTCGGGGTTGCACCTCCTGTGTCGGGGGTCCCCTCATTCCCTGCTACAAAAATATATAAAAGCAACCCCTCGTCTAATGTGCCGGTGAGCCGCTTGCCCGCACTCGAGATGGCGGCGCGAGTTTGAAAGGAAGCGCGAGAAGGCGCTTCGCATTCGAAGGCGAGGCGCGCGAGAGAGTTTCCGCGCGGCGGCGGACGCTCGCCTCGCCATGGCTTCTTCGAATCCGTGGGCTCCTGTGCAGCCGTCGGCGGCTGGGCTGCTGCTGGCTGGCTGCCTGTCCGCGGGTGTGGTGTCCCAGGTGAGACGGGCCGCTCTTTTTCTCCCTCCCCAGGTTGTATAAGTACACGTAACGCAAAACCATCATCTGAAATGTGTAAATACGCGCTATGCAAAACCATAGTCTCCAGTATGTTCGTTTCTGCCCAGGCTTTGGGAACGTGCTGCTGCTCAGTTTATTAGATTCGATTGCAATGGGATGGAAAAGGCGTATTTGAAGCTGCCTGCTGCTTTTAAAAGATGCTGATAATATCGATATCTTCATAGGCCGCCCAGTATGTTCTGTTCTGGCTGGCAGCATTAATCCAAGAAGTCAAGGGAGGCCCTTTTTGTAGCCTTGCTACCTGACACCTTTTGGAAAGGTAGCTTTTTGTCCTTGTTCCTTTAGTCCAGCTGCAACAGTGCTGGTGTGCTTGTGGTGTGTTTACTTTTGCTTAAAAGTATATCTAGGTCGTGGGCTTACTGTGAAAGAAACATGTTTATGATGGTAAAAAATATTAACTTCCACCCTAGTTGTAGTTTTATAGTTGTCAGCTCTTGTAGCTCTCTGGACCACCTGGATTGGATTCTGTTCCTAAATTGAAATGAAATATCTTATTTTCCTTTCATTTATATCTTGCAGCTTCAGGAAAACTCTGCATGGTTATTTAAATACTAAAAGGCTGATCGACTCCACTCTGCAGGGGGAAATGGGGGTCTGCGCATGTGTAACCCTCGTTTTCAATTCCATAGATGTGGCTTTTGTTCCAGAGCACAAGTAACTTACACAGAGTGAAACATAGACAGCTACCTTATACTGAGTCAAATCATTTATGCATCTAGCTCAAAACTGTCAGTGCGTCTCCATAGTTTCAGTCTGGGCTCCCTCCCAGCACTGTCTGGAGATGACAGGGATTGAACATGGCATCTTCTGTGTCCACGTGCAAAAGAGATGCTCCGCTACTGAGCCACAGCCCTTCCCCAAAGTGGAGGGAAAAGGCTTGACAGGAGGTATGTGCAGATACAGGCAACAACCGATTTACATGTGTCTGATGGAGGTGCAATTGCACATGTGTGTGTTGTGCTGAACCCATAAATGTCCTGAAAACATCACTAAAACAGCAGAGTGGAACACTTTACACAGGCCTTGCTGATGCATGTTAGGGTCTGGAAGTTGGATGGATGTAATATGCTCAAACTGCCATGCCCCAGTGAGCAAGCTGGCTGCCGAATTCTGTACCAGTTGCACCATCTTTAGAGGCAGCCATATAACATGTTGCAGTAATCTAACCTAGAGGTTACCAGAGTATAGACAACAGTAGTTAGGCTATCCCTGTCCAGTTAGGGGTGCAGTTGAGCCACCAGCTGGAGCGTATGGAAGGCACTCTGCGCCACTGGGGCCACCCTGAGCCTCAAGCAACACCAATGGATTCAGAAGTATCTCCAAACTGCGTACCTGCTCCTTCAGAGGAAGTGTAGCCCCAATCGAGGTTAGGCAACCTTCTACCTATCTGGTCTGGGAAACCACCCACAAACAGTGCCTCAGTCATAGCTGGATTGTTTGTTCAGTTTGTTGGCTCTCATCCAGTCCATTACTGAGGTAATACAACCTAATAAATACCCCTCATAAATGTAAGGGTGACAATTTCAGAAATGTGAACTGGTCCTCCACACAACCAATCATTCATTTTCACTGGCTTGTCCTTCATTTCTCCAGGCAAAGACATTAGGATTGCAACCTAAATGTATTTAAGACTGGAACCCTAATTTCAAGGAAGCTTGAATTGCTTATGTTTATTGAGAATTTTCATGTTTCTGTTTCAGGAAACTCTGGATAGATGTGGAAAACCAGCTCCTTGCTTTGTTCGCCTCTCGGAGGCAGAACAAATTGCTGATCTCCAAGCTGAAATCAGTGAGGTAAAATAATCTTTGAGCTTCAGAATAGGAGCTCTACTGAATAGGCCATACATACAATTTCCTCTGAATTGTAATAAATGATTTCATTGTGGTGAAACTATATATAGGACTCTATAGGAGTGCTATATATAGAACTATATATAGAAACTCTATATAAATATAAGTATATATATATATATAGTTATAATATATATATATATAAACTCTATAGGACTATAGAGTTGGAGGAGCTTGGCACGCTATCTAGGCCAATGCATGAAATCCAGAGCTACAGTATCTCCACCAGATGACTGTCTAGCCTCTGCTTGAAGACCTCCAATGAGGGAGAGGCCACTGCCTCCTTATGTAATTTTCCTATTGTTGAACTGTTCTTACATTAAAGAGATTTCACCTAATATTCAGCTGAAACCAACCTTACTGTAACTTAGTTCTGCCCTTTGGAGCAGGAGAGAACAACTATTTGCCCTTCTCACCCTTAATCATCTTCATTCTCCTCCTCTTCACCTCTTTTAATTTGTCTATATACCCTTCTTAAAGTGTGGTGCCCAGAACTGAACAGTTTTCAGATGGACAAGATAAAGTGGAACTTAGAAACTGTGGTTTGATTAATGCATTTTAAAGTTGCATTTGCGTCTTCCCTCCCTTTTTCTTTGGCCACTACACCACTAATTCATTTTAGCTCATGATCGTATGTACTACTGCCAAACCAGGTATCCCCTTACTATAACTCGGCATTTCTTTCTTTTTCTGTTTTGCCTGGTTTCAAAAGATGTTTTCTAAAATATATTTTTCACTTGGTAAGAAACACTTCTTATCATGTGAACAGTATATTTTGAAATCAGTCCTATATATTTTTTTAGCCAGGACTCCCTCTCCCTCTTTGTTCTTTGGTGCCTCAACTGAGGTTGAGAAGCTTGTCAAATTATCACACCTAATCCTCTTCTACAGAGATGTGATTTAGTGACAGCCATGAAAATTGCATTAACTAGGAATTTAGCTTGTAATAGTTGCACCTAGAACAGATTCTGTGTTCTATACAACTACAGAGTTTGGATGCTGGAAAACAAAAGACAACTAGGAGACTGGAAGTCTTGCTAAAGCTGGAATTAAGGGATGATAAATTGAACTATTTTTTAAAAAGAAATTGAGATTTTAGTTAAATGCATTAAAAATAAGCTTCCCACAAATCTTATCGGAAATAAAATTATGTTGTGGTTCCTGCAA
The DNA here is from genome assembly GCF_964252035.2 of Podarcis erhardii. Lineage (NCBI taxonomy): Eukaryota > Metazoa > Chordata > Lepidosauria > Squamata > Lacertidae > Podarcis > Podarcis erhardii. The sequence continues at coordinate 45,700,941 of NC_138497.1, forward strand.
GCATAGAAGAATTACTTTTATAAAAATACTTGAAAATGGTCAGGGTTGTTGGGGGTTTTAAAGCAGTTATGAATACAACTGTAAATACATTAAACATACTGCATGGATATAAGTGTATCTATTTTAATGTGTATAGATGAAGCTAGATGCTGAAATCCTGCAGATGGAAAAAGATACAGCAGACATTACTCATCCATTCTACCTAAGTAAGTATTTTGTTTCATGCTATTGTTTAATCCCCAAAACAGCACTCCTAGAAGATCAGTCTTAAGAGTTATTTAGACAAAGCCTTACATCTTCATACTGCTGTAAGTATACTGGTGCCAGAGAGATTGGTTGAGTCACAAAGCTGCCATCTATGAACAAGATCCAGCATTGTGCCAGTGGACACAATGGGACCTACCTTTCTCTCCTCCCCTTTGCAGCCTGCTGCTGTCCCACATCTGGCCCACCAACCTTCCTAAACAGGTTTTTGGGTGCCTGGGAGGCTGCAACAGGAGAGTAGAAGAAGTCTGTTGAGGAATTAGCATACTTAACACACTTAACAGATGACGAAGCATCTAGCAGCCAAAGTGAAAAAGTTTGAACAAGAATGATCCCTGAAAAAGGAAGCAAGTAATTAGAGGTGTTTGTATTCATCAACTCCATAGATGCATTGCGCATATGCTGAACAGGGCATTCCATTCAGAATCCTGAGCGTTTCATTTAAGACAACTGTGAGCAACTTAAGCCAACCATCCAAGCCATACACTATGAGGAAAGACAAAAACATATCCCTAGGTTGGGAAGCAATTTGGCTTGGCAGCAGGTGGCACGCCATCCTGATACCACTTCAGTGATGAGTACCACTTCAGTGATGAGTAGTTAGGCATGTTGCATGAGGAACATACTCCAGGGGGTAGGGAACCGGATCTGGCCAGTGGGGTGGATCCTAGGTTCTTCCACCTTGAGGGCAGGCAGTGTAGCATTTTGACAGGTTATTGGTTCAAACCACTCTAGAAAGGAAAATCCAAGAGAGGTTGAAGTTACTGCCAGTCAGCTGATTGGTGCTGACCGACTCCAAGCTCTGCTTTCTGTGGTGGTCATCTGTGCTACGGAGTTCCCCATGGGGAGCTCTGTAGCACAGCTGATTCCAGCTTGTTTGTGTGAACCAGGCTACCTTGCCAATACACAACCAGGAGCACATTTTAGGGTTCCGAATTGTGCATAGACAGCTGTGTGTCCCTCACCCAATGTCACGTACGATGTTGGGCAAGCTTTCTCAACCTCAGCCCTCCAGATGTTTTTGGCCTACAACTCCCATGATCCCTAGCTAGCAGGACCAGTGGTCAGGGATGCTGGGAACTGTAGTCTCAAAACGTCTGGAGGGCAGAGATTGGGTATGAAGCAGGTTGGTCTGGTTTCAGGGAAACAGACTAATGGGCCAGACAGAGACCTGAGGTGGGCCTAATTAGACCTGCAAGCTGGAGGCTTGCCATACCTGCCATACATGGATGCCATTCCCCAAAAACCCAAAACTCTCTATTCCATGCAAGCTACTAAACATTGCATCCATAACCATGACAATCCTACATGTATTGGGTGAAGGCGGAAAGTCCCAAGATCTTGGGAAAAGGCTCACAAAGGCTACCACTGTTGACTGAAATGAGCAGAACCAAGAATAAAATAAATAAATAAATGTAAGATGTTCTTCACAGGTGTACGTCTGAAACATTAAGGCTGTAATCCTGTACATATTTACATAGGGACAGGTCCCATTGAACACAGTGGGCATAATCGCCCTGCATTAATAGAGAGTACAGTACACATATATTTGCACTGGAGGGAAAGATTGAGAATGGTGGACAAATGACCCTTTTCACCAGTTTGTCTGCTGTTACTTGTCCTGTTATCAAGGGTACACAGCATTCCCTAGGATATACTTAAAAACCTGTGGTCTTTATTTCTCAGCAGCTGCTGCTTGCTTCCATGGGGGTCCCTTGATGTGATTCACCTTGCAGGTGCTGTGTGAGCCACACACTTTTGTTGGACAACCACAGATTCACACAGCATGCTACCCGTGTTTTGCAAGCCTGTGTTTCAAAGCATAACATTACGTTTTACAAAGAACCTGCTCTCACTTCAATTCATGTTTAAATCTGAAAGTTTTCCATTTTTAAAAAAAAATTAATCTGTAGCTCAGAAATGCCAGGCTCTGCAAGCGATGAACAAACACCTAGAAGCAGTGCTGAAAGAGAAATGGGTTCTTAGGCAGAGGCTAATGAAACCAGTGCGTCAAGAAAGTCTGCCTATTGAAGCTATGTACCACAGGTAACAAACTGCTTTGTTATTTTACTTACATGTTGGGTACTCCTCATTTCTTTTGCAGAGCAATAAAATACATTGGGAACAAAGTCCAATTACAGTTAAAACTGCAAATGATGATGCTAAAACTTTTTTTAAAAAACAAGTTACTGCAGAACTCTAAACAGCCACAATCAGTTCACTTCTGCTACCAGATAACATCCTTTATTTCAATTTTCATCAAAGGTACACTTCAGACATATATTCGGTGTATCACAAATGCATTTTATTTTAACCATAGTCACTAACATTCTTACAAGACACACAATCCTTACTTTATTCATTACATTTTTCCTTTTCCTTTGTTTCCTGATAAGTTCCTATTTTAAATCACCGTGTGGTATACACAGCCTGTTTTCTAAATCTACATTAGTCTGACAGCTAAATTATTCTAAATCATTTATCATCTCAGTCCAATTCATATTAAGGCATTGTTTCTGCTATAACATTAAAATAAATTTTCTAAATAGCTTTTGTGTTCTATTTTCCCTTCTTAATTATCATCCATGTTCATTTAATGCATTTCATTAAGGACCAATAAAGATCAACCACTCAGCAATAGTAGGTGGCTGCTTTTCCCCAATATTGGGCTGTTCAAACATTTGCTGCCATTACTAAGTAATATATTGGTTCAGTGTCATTTGTCTGTATCTGTTTCCAGCACCATCAGTATAGAGTCAATTGAAATTTCTCTTCCTATTATCTCTTCTCTGGGGGCGGGTTTCCTGTTAGAAACCAAAACATAACAACAACAACAACAACAACAACAAAAAAAATAAAAAATAACAACAATCGTAACATGTGAATTATTGAGCAATCTCCCCTCCCCTTCAAATCCCCCAGATTATATTCACTCTTTTACAGTGCTAACAACTTGAAATATTCCTAGGTGATACATATATTTAGCCTCCATAGTGTGAAATATCACCTCACAAAGATATTATCATTTTCTGTTAAATTTTTCTTTTTCATGCAGGCATGTAGTAGAATTGTTGGTGTCGGCAGTGGCTTTCATTGAAAAACTAGAAACCCATCTAACCACAGTAAGGAGCATTCCTCAAATACCTCTAGTTATGAAAAACATGGTGAGTGGTCTGTCATATAACTTTTCCTAGTTTCCTTTGATAGTAAAGTAGTGGCTAAGAGCATGGAAGTCTTAGCTGGAAGTCATGAGTTCGAATCTCACCAGGCTATGGATTCCCTGCGTTGTCTCACTCAGAATGCTGGCTAATAGTCCTGTACCTGACATAAGGTATGTGAAGCACTGTGACTTCTGCTTCACTTCACACTAAGCTTCCCCTGGAATTAGACAAACTGTGAATCTGTATCTCTTTCCTTGAAGAAAGGAGCTTCAATTGCTGAATCAGTTGATCAGAAAGTTCAATTCCATCTATTTGAGTCTGAATAGTGACTGGTTTTCTGTCCTGCTACAGGTGTTAATTTCCCATCAGTGCTAAGATGATTGTATTATCACTAATTATTGCTGTTGTGACGGGTCACTCTAGTTATTCTGCATACTGTACAGTTGCACTGTACAGTTACATTGGACTGTATTTCATTTTGCTTTTCATTGCCATTTAATTCCAACCTTTACATTTTTCCTTTATTTAACATCCCCTCATTAAAATAGTACCGAAGTGATGAACAACAAAGCAGTTAAAAGCAAAACAATTCAGTATACGACAAAAACTATTTTAAAAAGCCAGCATATCACTGTTAACAGCAGTCAGGTATCATTCAACTGATACCAGAAGCAAGGGAAAGCTTGAGTGAATAGATACGTGTTTAACAGCTGGTAGAAGCTGTTAAATAGGTGCTTGCCATATCTCGAGTAAGAAGGGTCATTGCTAAGGCTAGGGACACAAGATGAGCCCATGCAGTCTGGCATAACTAATAGGGCCTCCTCCAAAGATCTTGGTGAACGAGCAGATCTATATGGGAGTTGCTCTTTCAGATAACCCGGTTCTAGGGAATTATAAGTTGATAACAAAATGTTAATCTTGACTTAATAGCAAGCTTAGCATTTCTTAATACCCATGTGTGCATTACATATCTGCCAGGTGAGGATTACACAATGCATCTGATAAAGTGGACTCTGCTCCACAAAAGATTATGCCAGGATAAATTTATTAGTCTTTAAAAGGTAAAGGGACCCCTGACTATTAGGTCCAGTCGTGGCCGACTCTGGGGTTGCGATGCTCATCTTGCTTTATTGGCCGAGGGAGCCAGCGTACAGCTTCCGGGTCATGTGGCCAGCATGACTAAGCTGCTTCTGGCGAACCAGAGCAGCACACAGAAACGCCGTTTACCTTCCCGCTGGAGCGGTACCTATTTATCTACTTGCACTTTGATGTGCTTTCAAACTGCTAGGTTGGCAGAAGCTGGGACCGAGCAATGGGAGCTCACCCCGTTGTGGGGATTCAAACCGCCAACCTTCTGATCGGCAAGTCCTAGGCTCTGTGGTTTAACCCACAGCGCCACCCACGTCAATTCTTGGGTTTCTGCTGTAACAGACTAATATGGCTACCCCTAAAGCTATATGAAGGAATCTTTCCTGGAGTACGTTGACAAATGCCAGGGCAGGTATGCTAGTTTCACTTCCCTTGAGCAGCAGTCCCTGTGATGAGTTCATAGCATGCTAAAATACTTGTTTTCCTATTTAATTCCAGGACAGTGCACTAACAAAGATGGACTTGTTAGTAACAGACACAAAAGCACTGGCAGAACAAATACTGGAGTGGAGAGAGAAAGTAAAGGAGATCTTTGAAAACTCACAGCTGACTGCTGAATCAGATTCCTGGTTCAGAAGTATAACTCTGTAATTGTACACACTCCCCACCATGCCTTTTCCTTCCCGATTCTTGGGCTACTTAGCCATTTGGTGTGTAGATAAAATGCATGTCTTCTATCACATTTAAAGTCACTTGTGTCTGAAATATATATTTGTACGCAGAAATAGTGCTATGTTAGAAACTGACAATGGATGTTAAATGGCCCTCTTGAGGTTCTGAGGAATATTTTAAAGAAGCAATTTTATTATGTTGCCTTAACAAGACCAGCTTCATGTACATATGTTTTATATTTTATAGAAAATGTTTTATATAAACATTATCTATTTTAAAAAGTGAGACCACTCATATCTTGGTACAAAACTTCAATCAATATACTGGACTAGAGACTCTTTTGTATGGGTGGGAAAGCTTTGGATTCCACCCTGTCCTAATGTGCATATATGAAAATCTGTAGCTTGATACCTTTACTCTTCATACTGTTGAATACTGTACTAGAAAATAATGCAGAGGGAGAGTATGGGAAACAGTATTCCGTTAGTAATAAACAAACTAAATAAATACTTTTTCCTTAGTTTGTATTGGGGGGGGGGATAAGCAACCATATACAAATGAGCCTGTCACTGTGCTAGCAAATGCCTGTGTTTCATAATCCTCCATCAGCTATGCTTGATTCATTATAGCTTGTTATGGCTCATCATCAGTCTCTCATCTCCATCTGATCTCTGTTCCAGCCGCTGAGAGAAAGCACAAGATAGATGTGCTGCTATGTAAACAGCATCCTGAGGATATCAAGACTTGTTTTCTCCCAGTGACAGGACCTGGGTTCTTTTTCACATGTTAAAATAAAAACTACAAGCAGGGAACATCCCACAATAAACGCCCGTATGCATACAACCTGGCAAGCAGGCATTTGTGTGTTTATAACCTAAACATGCTTTCTCAATAGAAATGGATGGGTAGTTTTTATTTCACTCTCATACATTGAAGGTGGCAATTCTAACTTTTGTAATCCTTATATTTGTTTGTTCCTAAGTGGCATGTAGGTAAATGTGTAAATTTGCCCATGCAGTTAGCCAGTCCTATACACATTTCCTTTGAACTAAGTTGTGTTTTATTGAATTCAGCGGGATGTGTATAGAGACTTGCAGTTTTTAGTTTAATATGCTTCAAAGACATTCATTTCGGTTCCTGGATTTATTTCTGCTTAATTCTCTTTAAAGCAGTTAACCTTACTGATATTAACAGACAACTTAAACTATACTAATTTAAGCAGATATTTCTATTAGAGTACATTCACAAAGTTTACATGATGCAACAACAGGACATAATTTATCAGCACAGTCCTAAGCATGTTAACTCAGAAGTCAGTCTTATTAAATCCGAAGAAATTTACTTCATCAGTGTGTTTAGGACTGCAGCCTCAAATCCAGAGTGCTACAATTTAATTTAAAAGAAATGAACACAGCACCTGAGGTTTCAGATAAGATAATGAAAAGCAAATAGAATTTCCCAAAAACCTTGGTTTGTATTGAGAGTTGCAAAACATTGTGGGTCCGTGATCCATGCATTGCACTAGATGTTTAAATAAAACTAGCTGGTAAATTCCTACATGTTACACAGATTGTTACATATGAGCAATCTCAAAATCTTTTCACAAAGACATGATGGCAAATGGAACTTCATACCGTTATATGCTGTCTGAGAAAAAGGAAGACAACAGTGGTTGACTCTTGACAGGTGATGACAACATTGAACAGATAACTAGTAACCACACAAATTTGAATGGTCATCTCTAATGGTCTTGGTGTGCTGATGCATTTGTCACTAGGGGGCATAACTGTGAATGGTTCCCTTTTGTTACCAGTAACAGTCTGGAAGTTTACATGCTTTCCACCACACCCCCGCTTTATTTTTAACTTTTAACTATCAGCTCACAGTGTGGTTTTGAACAAGATTATAGATATCAGTATTATCGCTATATTGCAAAATGGAAACAATACTAAACTCATGGTATTGTGAAGGCAAATACCTTAAAGACACTAAAGCTCTCTGAAAGTGAAAAAGTGCTGCATAAATAGTATTTTTAGCAGTATGAAGATAACTGTACAGTGTGAACACACTCTGCCTTTCGTAACAGATAGAAGGTGTGATTGTATTCACCCAATACTGTGTCACCTGCACTGGCTGTCAGTATACTTACTAGATGAAAAGCTAGTGCTTCCCTCTTAAAAGCATTCCGTACACTGGGCCCCATATTTCTGCAACGACCTCCCTAGTATTAACTATGACACTTTTAGTTACTGAGTCAGACCTTGCTCCATATACAACTTATCAGGAACATAACGGGGCCTTTCCTTCATCAGTTGCTCCAAGGTTTTGGAATGATTTCCCCTCAGAGGTGTGCAGTTTCTCCTTAGTGGGTAGCTGCACTTTATATTTTTGGTTTGCCCTTTGAGTTTCATAATTTTATTTTGAATGGTTTTGTTAGTATAAATCATCTTGAACCTTGTAAAGGTGGCTGCCAATAATTTTGTTGCAATACAAAATTTATTTTGTTGTAATACTACATAAGCTGACTCTTCTACCTATGTGCAGTATTAGTTTGGGTATCTTTCTAGGGAAGTTTTATATATGCGAGGATCTGCATTTTAGCATCTACTCATGTATACACTATAGAGTGGACCCAAAGCAGCCAAGGATCCAGGAAACATGCCATCAAGGGTGTTAGATGAGGCTCAGAGCAGTGGGCCCACAGCAGATAAAGCTCAAATTGCAAGATGGGGTGTTCGGGTGGTGAACCAAGGTGTGCAAGCAGCAAGCAGAGAGTGCCAGTCAGGTAAGATCAGTCATGGGGTCAGAAGGCTCCTTGTGGCTTACAGGTGTATCCATGTATTGGTGATCAGTTTCTGGTTGACTCTATTGCCCAGTACCGTAATTGCTGGCATTTTTGCAAAGAATGCTGGATGGCCTGATTCAGCAAAGGCGGTTTACTCCGTACCTTTAGGATGGCTTACTACAGAATTATGTGCCAATCACACTTGACCTCTTTCTAAATAAAACAATGCACCGAGAAGATTCCTGTTTTTGTTCTTCAAGGAAGCACGCCATCCTTGTTCTACGTGTTATTAAGCGAGCCAGAACCCACCTCACCACAGGTGCTGTTCTTGAGAAGCCAGATGTGGTTTATTTTCTTTTTTGACGCACATGTCTCACCCGCATTGGGGTGAGATATTGCTGGACTTTCTATTATTATTATTATTATTATTATTATTATTATTATTATTATTATTATGGCGTTACCCAGCGCCCTCTTTAGGCCAAGAGTGGAAATTTGTCGAGTTAAGCGTCTTTCCATACTCCATGAACTTCTCTCAAGTTTCACCCTGACTTGGAGTATTCCACACCCGCCCAGAAGTTGGAGCAGCCGGCCACTTAGCCGCAGACCCAGCGGCTCACGGAAAACGGAGGGAAATTGGAGACACCCGCTTCCCTCAGAGCGGCCCAGCAGCAGCAGCAGCAGCAGCAGCAGCCCCTCCCTCCCTATTTCCTCTCCTCTCCCCAGGCGGCCAGGCCCTTCCCTCAAGAGCAGCTGCGCTGTGCTGGGCGGGGTCGGGCCGCGTTTCCCCTGCCCAGGGCTCTGCCGAGAGCCGAGGCGCTCGGAGGAGGACGGCGGGGATGTGATGCGGAGTCGTGGCTTCAGCGGTGGAGGGGAGGAGGGGGCGCCTTTTGCTGCAACTCAAGACGGGACATGGCGAATGTCAAAGTGGCGGTGCGGGTCCGGCCTCTCAGCAAAAGGTGGGCCGGGGGTGGCGCTGGGGCGGCTGAGGGTGGCAAGAGAGGGAGTCGACCTCGAAGACGCAGACACACGTCTATGTGCACAAAGGGTGGGAGAGGACGCTTTTTGCACGCACGCACGCGCCGCCAACTTGTTTGCACCGTAGCGCCGCTTGTGCGCATGTGGGACCGTTATGTGCGGCGCTCGCGTCTCCTATCTGGAGGAGCTGCCAGGTGTTAACATGTGCTGGTTGCAATGGTTGCGTCGCTTGCAGAAAACTTGGGCAGCCCAGGAACTGAAATGCTGGGCTGGGGTGGGCTGAGGGGAGGCGGGAAGCTGGTGCTGCGACGTGATGGGGCAAGAAAGGTCGTAGTATCGCCTCGCTCAGCCTGATGTTGTGGGACTATAAACTATATTGTCCAGTAACGGGAGGAGTGATAGGAATGCGTGGCCAGAGAGAAGGGAGGGCTGGGCATCAGTGCAAAAGGTGCAAATGGAGCATAGGAGCCAAATCCTAGGGGTCGGGATTCCCTCAACCCCCCAGTAAAATGTTTGAGGGTGCAGTGCATCCCCCCAAAAGTTGGGCATCACCATTGAAATGGTGTGTGCACACCGTGTCTTGTGATAGTGTGGGGTGGGACTGACCTGCCCCCCCCCCAATATTTTATTCAAGTTGGCACCCCTGAAATGGAGACGGGTTGTGTCAAAGGGGGCTATAAGAAGTGTGGCACATTTCTGGGCAGTCTCTGTTTAGGTATATAGTACTCAGAACTCCAGTGAGACTTGTTTATTCCCATGAAGGAAGCATGCTGAGTACGCTATGCTTTGTCTACATGATATATTTGTTATAGGAATGCTCTGCATTATTAAAAACGTGTTTTGAGTTCATAACAACTTGGCTACAGTTGAATTATTTAAAGGCCTTTCCAGGCAGTGAGTTTATACTAGTGTATTAAATGTGCAATTGCTATGGGATCCAGTTGTCTTCTCTCAAGACTCCACTTTTGTTGCTAAAATATTGCATTTTCCACGCAAACTGCACACTTAGGACTTTGATAATGTGATTGGGTTTTTTTCCAGTTGCCATGTTCACTGCTTTTGTGATTGCTTCATGGAAGACAAAGTATAATAGACAATCGTAGAAACTGTACCTGCAGCGCCAAAAAGATGAGCAAAACTAAACTTCCCATGCTGTTTTATAAACTTGTTATTTTTAATCACTTGAGGTCCTTGGTTTCTGTGCCCTTGCAGGAGTTTGCTATTCCAGTGATGGAGTGCTCATCTAACATTACTTTATAATTACCAAAAAAAGAAAGGCAAGCTACTCCTCTCCTGACAGAGCCCTGCCAGTTCAGAAAACCCTAAGTTGTTACTTAATTTCTTGATGAGGGCACATTCTCTGGCTGTGTAAAATGCATATCCTGGCTGAGTGATATGACACCTTAGGCAACAGTTCCTGGGGGACAGTGATGGTGCCCCCTGTCTGTACCATTCTGTTGCAGAACAGAGCTGCTTGACTTCACATGGCCTGTTCTGCACCCTCAAAACTAGCTTTTCTCAGGTGCAGTGAAGGACATTTCATTGCTAGTCAAGTCAACCTCCATCCATGAATTGGTGGGGGCATTATCTTTTCCTGAAGCACCCAAATAGGTCATGCTCCCCATCTATTATATGAGGAGAAAATATTGCACTACTGCCAATGGACAGTGGCTAAAGTGCTAAGGATAAAATTTTGGGGTCTCTGTTTCTACTATCGAGTAATGGGAGGTCTTTCCATTTTATTTTTATTTTTTTTAAATATTTATTAAGGTTTTTTTAGATATAAAATGCACACATAAAACAATCTTGCTTCTATCACAACAAATTCTTCGCTTCTTTGGACTCCCTCACGTCCCCCTCTCCCATTTACGTCGTTAATAAAAATTTTTCCAAACAAATTATCAACCTGTTTACAATCACATGTCCACACATTCAAATATAATCTAGCACTTTTTCCAATAAAATTTTTATATTTTCTTTAATCTCACTTAGCATCAAATTCAAATCTAGTTTAGTGGTGGCCAATTTTTTATAATCTAGCATCCTTCTTAACATTCAAACAAATTACAATGTTTTTGTAGATACATCTTGAATTTCTCCCAGTCTTCCTCCATCTTTTCTTCTCCCAGATCTTGGATTCTGCCAGTCATCTCGGCCAGTTGCATATAGTCCATCAGCTGCATCTGCCACTCTTCCAGTGTGGGTAAATCTTGAGTTTTCCAATTTTTTGTGATGAGAATCCTTGCTGCCGTTGTTGCATACATGAAAAATGTTCGATCCTTCTTTAACACCCTCTGGCCGACAATACCCAGAAGGAAGGCCTCTGGTTTCTTAGTGAAGGTATACTTAAATACCTTTTTCAACTCATTATATATCATTTCCCAGAAGGCCTTCACCTTAGGGCATGTCCACCAGAGGTGAAAGAATGTTCCTTCATTTTCTTTACATTTCCAACATTTATTGTCAGACGAATGGTATATTTTGGCAAGTTTAACTGGGGTCATGTACCATCTATATATCATTTTCATTACATTTTCCTTCAGAGCATTACATGCAGTGAAGTTCAGCCCAGTGGTCCACAACCTTTCCCAGTCCTCAAACATAATGTTATGCCCAATGTCCTGTGCCCATTTTATCATAGCCGATTTAACCATTTCGTCTTGTGTATTCCATTTTAGCAGCAAGTTATACATTCTAGATAGTACCTTGGTCTTTGGTTCTAACAATTCTGTTTCTAACTTCGATTTCTCCACCTGGAACCCTAACTTTTTGTCATTTTTAAAAACTTCTTTAATCTGAGCATAATGTAACCAGTCTCGCACCTTGTCCTTCATTTTCTCCAAACTCTGCAATTTCCAATTGTCTCCATCTTTTTCTAATATTTCCCAATATTTTGGCCATTTGGCCTCCATATTGGGTCTTTTTCGGGCCTTAGCCTCCAGAGGTGAAAGCCACCTTGGAGTTTTATTTTCCAATAAGTCTTTATATTTTGTCCAGACATTAAACACTGCTTTCCTGACAATATGGTTCTTAAAGGCCTTATTGATCTTAACTTTGTCATACCATAAGTATGCATGCCAACCAAAAGCATTGTTAAAACCTTCCAAATCCAGCACGTCAGTGTCTTCGAGAAGTAGCCAATCTTTTAGCCAGCAAAAAGCTGCGGCTTCATAGTACAACTTTAAGTCTGGCAGGGCAAAGCCACCTCTTTCTTTCGCATCTGTTAATATCTTAAACTTAATTCTGGGCTTTTTGCCCTGCCAGACAAATTTAGATATATCTTTCTGCCACTTCCGGAAGCACTCCGTTTTGTCCACAATCTGTAATGTTTGAAACAAAAACAACATTTTTGGCAATACATTCATCTTGATAGCAGCAATTCGGCCTAACAAAGAAAGCTTCAATTTTGTCCAACTATCCAAGTCTCTCTTAATTTCAGACCAACATTTTTCATAATTATCCTTAAATAGACTCAGGTTTTTTGCTGTTATGTTTACCCCTAGGTATTTTACTTTTTTAACCATAGTTAGTTCTGTTTCTCTCTGAAACCGTTCCGACTCTATATCTGTCAATTTTTTTCCCAACACTTTAGTTTTCTGTTTATTTAATTTAAATCCTGCCACCCGACCAAAATCCTGTATCAATTGTAATACTCTTTTCGTACTAGATTCTGGCTCCTGCAGGGTCAAAACTAGGTCATCTGCAAAAGCTTTCAATTTGTATTGTTTCGCTCCGACCTGAATCCCTTCCACCAACCGGTCCCCTCTGATCAAGTTCAAGAGCACCTCCAGAACCGAAATAAATAACAAAGGGGAAATCGGGCAGCCTTGTCGTGTTCCTTTTTCAATTTTGAACTCTTCTGTAACCACATTGTTAACTATCAGTTTAGCCTTTTGTTCTGAATATATTGCGTCAATCCCATTCTCAAACCCCCGTCCCACTCCCATTTCATTCAAATTTCCCTTCAGGTCTTTCCATTTTAAATATAGAAATGCTGATGTTACCATAGATAGAACTAGGTCATTTCTAAACTTCTGTAATATTTCTACCTGCACCAGTGGCATAGCAGCCCTGGGCACATTTTTGAGGGGGCACAACAAGGGAAGCTACGCCTGGGCTGGTCTTTGGGGCTGGGGTGTGGGCAGGAGCCGCTCTACTCCCAGGTCAGGCCTGACCCAGGGGCAGAAGTGTTTAAGAGGTGGCAGCACTGCCCCTCTCCAATGCTGTGATCCCCTGCAGTCGCCCATTGGTGGCGGCACTGCAGCTGAGGGAGGGACGAGCTTCATTGGCCACTGTGCCTTGTGGGCCCAAATGGAGCTCCTTTCTCCCTCCGCGCACCTGGCACACAGAGGGACAAACAAGCTCCATTGGCCATGTCCCCACATGTTGCTCTGCACCAGGAGCACAGAGGAGCAGGCTCCATCAACCCTGACCCCGCCAGGGGCTGTGGACAAGGTGTGCCGGGTGTGGGGGTGCTGTGGGGTTCCGCAGTGGGCTCCTTCTCCCTCTACCCCTGGTCCCAGTGCACCCTGCTCCCTGCGCTTGCGTCCATTCACCAGGGCTGCTATGGGCTCAAGCAATGCCGTTAACCAATCCTCTTCATTCTCCCTGCTTTGCAGGCTGAGTTTATGCATTTAGCCATTCCACACATCCTAAAAGCTGATGTACAAGATTGCAAATTCAGTTCCCATACGTGCTGGAAAGACCATTGTGTGAGTGAGTGCCTGTGTCTAATGGGATGATTAAAACCATGTGTACTGTGGAAATTTGGGGAGGGTGGGAGAGAGAAAACTTTGGAGCGGTTGCAAAACTTTGTATGACTAGTAACGTAACTCCTCCTCTGGAGAAAAGAGAGAACAGCAACAAAGAAACAGATTGAATATTTCAATATGCCGCTTGCTTGTTTTACTACTTTCATTTTTTTTATTAACTTGGGTCATGTTTTTGGACCACTGAACCTTATAATAAATAGCCATTTATGTCCTAGGTGGTATAGATTTTTCAGCCTTTAAACAAATTCAAGTATACTTGAATTAAGCAGCGTTTTAAGATGACTTGGGCAACCATGTCTCAATCCAGAAAGTTAGAAGCAAATCTTAACGTTAAATCCTGCATTTTTATGCTGGAACTAAGTAATGCAGCTTCCATAACCAGCTTCCAGGAATCAGGTAATAGTGAAATTCTGGTGCCTCTGTACAATATTCATCTAAATCATACTATGAGCAGACCCATTCAAAACAATTTGCTTGTCTATTTATTTCACTGGTCTTACTCTGAGTATGTTTTACTTGGCTTGCACTCTCTGCCATTAATCAGGAGAAAACCAAAATAAATTAATGCAAATGAAACAAGGGACTAGCTCTGAGGTTTCTTCACACAGTAAACTCTTAAGTCCAGGGGTCAACAAACTTTTTCAGCAGGGGGCCAGTCCACTGTCCCTCAGACCTTGTGGGAGGCTGGACTATATTTTGAAAAATATATATGAATGAATTCCTATGCCCCACAAATAACCCAGAGATGCATTTTAAATAAAAGGACACATTCTACTCATGTAAAAACATGCTGATTCCCAGACCATCTGCAGGGCAGATTTAGAAGGCGATTGGGCCTTAGTTTGCCTACCCATCCTTAAGTCACACTCTGTTTCTGAGCAGGTCTTGTGGTACTTCTGCAGTTTTCTTTAATGGAGAAGTCTCATAGCAGCATTATTTTTTTCTGCCTTGACCAGTACTCTTGAAGAGATTTAAGCTCCCAGCTTTTACCTTCAAAAGGCAATCTGTGTTAACTTGCCTTTAATTTGTGGAAACTAAATAGTGTCAAGCTTTGGGTAGTTAGTTTATATCATCTGCTTCTGTCATCATCTGACTTTTAAAGCATATCTAAGTACTTTTAGAAAATCTCTCAAAAGTAAAAATAAAATAATTCATTTGAATTTAAGATATTTATCTCTCTTCATGAAAAGTACTCTTCTGTTTAAGGTTATGATTGTTCTGTTAGTTTTTCTACCTTTAAAGTTCTAAATGTATAGAATATTTGTTGGTGTATGTGACTGAACTAATGGTTTTCCATTAACTTAATTCTCCTGATTGTATTGTTTGCTTCAGAGTCGTTTGTGAATGCATCTATAAACAATTTTGACCATTACAAAATTAGGACTATAAGCAAGTTATTACATAGAACGCAGAAATAAGGAGACTGGGCCCACTGAAGTTAAACATTATCAGGTACACTTTACTGGGAGAATGAAAAATACTCTTAAACTCACTCCTGTTTAAACCAGTGCAACCTGAAAGTTCTGAAACATACCCATAATGTTTTAATACATATCATTATTGTTTTTTAATACAAAAAAAGCTTTGTATCTTCATAGTTATATAATTTGTTTTCATCTGATTTTCAGAGAGCTCGCAGAAGGAAGAAGAATAATTGTAGAGGTTGAAGATAGAGTGGCAAAAGTCAGAAACCTAAAGGTATGCTTTAATTTTTATTTTGGCATCTGAAAAGCCTGACATCTCTAGTGCAATTCTTGTTGCCTGTAGAGTAGAGACAATGTGGTGTAATGGATATAGCATTAGACTTGGAACAGAAGAGGCAAGGATTTATTACTATTTAGCCATGAAGTTTGCTGGGTGAGCTTTGGCCAATTTCTTCATCGAAGCTGCATCACAGGGTTGTTGTGAAGGAGAAAATGGGGCCACCCTATATATGCTGCTCTTTGAGTTTATTGGGGAACAGATGGAATAGGAATGTAATAAATAAACAAACAGAACCATTGCAAGATGACCTTGAGTTGACAATCCAAGGCTGGTCTGTATCTCACCAATCAGAACATGCAGAGGCATTGTATAGATCAGTACTTTGCCTCCCATTCCTGTACAGTGGTACCTTGGGTTACATACGCTTCAGGTTACAGTCTCCGCTAACTGAGAAATAGTACCTCGGGTTAAGAACTTTGCTTCAGGATGAGACCAGAAATCGTGCTCTGGCGGCACGGCAGCAGTGGGAGGCCCCATTAGCTAAAGTGGTGCTTCAGGTTAAGAACAGTTTCAGGTTAAGAATGAACCTCCAGAACAAATTAAGTTCTTAACCCGATATACCACTGTATATGTTTTGTGGGAGCACTCTCCTTTGGTCTGCATGTCTAGCTTACATTTGTGCAGGTTGAATTCTAGCTTCAACTTGAGGTGACTTCACTTACCATTTGTTACGTTTTTGCATTTTGTTTTTCCTGGGTGGATGGACTCTTGCATCAAATTCTCATACTGCTTTCTGAAAGCATATGTGTCTAAACATCATTTTGAGATACCTGTGGTACCTTTCAAGGGTGGGGGGAATGCTCATACAAACGTGGCCCTCTTGATTTTTGGCACAAGACCAAAATCTGAAGCCACAATTATACTGAGGTATAAGTGTGTTTTGAGTGCAATGCAGAGTTTTATCAGTTGCTGAAAGCCACAGGAGGGGAGAATGATATTGTGCTTAAGCCCTGCTTGCAGGTTCCCCACAGGCATCTGGTTGGCCACTGTGATAACAGGATGCCAGGCTAGATAGGCTACTATCCTGATCCAGCAGGCTTTTATTATGTTCTTATGTTATGTATTAAGAGGACTTTCGTTCTATGTCTGGGAAACAGTAAACCTACTGTTTTGCTACGTTGGTTTTTTTTTAAAGCAGTTGCCAGTCCTTTAGAAAAATCTGCTGAAAATCATTCTTTCGTATCCCAAAAGCAAATTTAAAAATAAACTGGGAAGGAAATGCAAAGGGGGGGGGGGAGAGGGAAACCTAAATTGGCACAGCTTCTGAGTTCCTTATGGAATTGAAGTAAACATCTGTTGATCTTTAAAACAGATGATAACATAGCCTTCTTCTAGCCATGCTTCTGTTGCTGCAGCTCCCTGCATTTCAGTTGAATGCCTTTATTTTGTCAAGGCTGTCAGTAAATTGTTAGTAACAGTAAGATAAGGACAAAATTCCAAACATCTGGATAACTTTCTTCCTTATTTCTCTCTCCCTTGCCCTGTCTTTTAATTGCAGTCTAATAGGATTGCAACTAATCTCTGGGAAACGTAACAGAACTGTGTACTGAGCTACAGTTAACATCCTGATGGGTGACTGGCTACGTTTAGAATTGACTTAGTTGGACTGTACATCCTTTCCGTTTTGAGATTCTTGGAGGCTTCTTTTATAGGGCATGGGAAACAGAACTGGTTTTTTTCCAGACATTGGGACTCCTGAATGCTACTGTACTCTTTTAGTCAAATAGTAAAATGGGGCCAAAATCAGTTTCTGTTGGCAATGTATCTTACTATTCGGAATAAAGGCAGATAAGTGAATTATAGAGTAACCATGATTACTGTGGGAATTGGGCAGGACAGATGCTTTCTATTTCTTGCTTAGTCTTTATTTGTATATGCATGTCCGCCTGATTATTTTAGGTGACTTGCTTAAGATAATTAGTATTTTAAATGCCTTAAGAGGCTGTTGGCAGAAATCAAATAACTAGATAAGTGTTTTCCTCCTTCTTTTATATTCTTTCCGGAGCTGGGATAATTCTTGGACCTATTCTAGGAGGGGGCCAGTGGATAGATGGTGTTCAGTGTCTTTTAGGACATTCATGAGATCAGTTGGCTGGTTCTTTATTGTGGTTGGGGTATGGAGGGCATAAGTAACGGATAATTTTTATTGTCATTTGTAAGACACTGCAAGGTGTTGACCAAAATATATCTCTACATACTCTGCTGGTGGCAAGCTTGCAGACATGGAGCAGCTATGTGAAATGCTTACATCTAACAGAACTAAAGGAGAACTGCAGCTTATTATGATGCCACTTCATGTTTTCAAATATATAATTAAAGTAGATGAACACAATTACAGTTTTAAATGCTGTTGCAATGTCTGTTTCCTCCTCTCATCACAGGCAAGTTTGAGAGTTAAGGGAGATAACCATTTTATGCCAACTCACATGCTGAACTAGTTTGGAATCATATGTTTCTTCTATTTCTTATGGATACCCGAGGAAAGAACTCTAACTTTCATTGGATGCATATGTGGAATTTTCCTTTTCCATTGGCAAATATGGGAAATGCATACATTCAGAAATATTTATTGGGATTGAAGTGTGGTTTATTTGATTAGGAAACGAAACTTTGTAGCACTTACCTTCTAAATATAAGAACTGTTTTAATGGAATCCCCCCAAAGGCTTATCAAGTCCAGTCAGGGGTGGCATCATGGCAAAATGGGAAGTCCACCCACCCACCCCCGCTGTAGCCCTTCCCTCAAACTCATTTACTGGGGTCACATGGTGGCTTCCAGTGAGATCTCACAGAACTCTAGCAAGATCTCTCTGGTAGCCACCACTTCTCGCTTCTGCAGCAGTGGCAGGGGTGACTGGGGCACCTGCAGAGGCACTGCACCATGGAATTCCACTACCCAAGGCATCTGCCTCAGTCTGCCTCATGGGTGGCCCAGCCCTCAGTTCAGCATCTGGTCTCCCACAGAGGCCAACAGTTTTGTAGGGCATATGCATTAGGCTACTCTCACTCATTTGTTCCCCGCCAACAAGTATGCAAAGCCTTATCCTCAATGAATTAATCTAATTTATCAGGAATCAGCAGAATTTATAATAAATAATAATTTGTTTACGTTGTAATGCATGTGTAATTTATTTATTGTTGCAAGTCACTTTGAGTTGCTTTTTGCTTAGGAAAGTGATTAATAAGTTTAATAAATAATGTTTTTGGTATTTTAGGTGAGGTGACTAGCAAAATAATTTGCTTTCTATTTTCTTCTTAGTAGGACAGAAAGCTCAGTAACTGCCTGGGGGGGGGGGGAGTTTTAATTTTATCTTTGTAGCAAGTCAAGAGCTCTCAGTCAAACATAATAGCCATTGTAGAACATAGTGAGCTAAATGAGGCATGCCTCTGAATGATTGTGCATTATAAGCTTTATTGTTAAAGGTAATCCTTTTGATACAATTGTTGAAAAGACCAGTTTATATTGTACCAGTAGGCAAAGCAAACATAAGTTCAAGTTAGTTAGCGTGGCAAATCGATTCTTAGAGGTTAGTTTTACTTCCACACAGATAACACTCTCTTAAAGGATCATAAAATCATAACAGATGGGGGAGAAATTTGATTTGGTAACCATTTGCCTTTCCTGAAACTGTATGCGAGCCAAAATGCAGCAAAATTTCAGACAAGTGCAAATTACAATTTAGCCCTCAAGCCACAAAATTATTGCCATCATGTATATTAGAGGAAATGCATACAATAGTGAAAATAACATGACAAAAGTCTTATTTAATTTTATTAGTTTTCACACATCTCAAGGTGACTTGCAATCACGTAATTTAAAAAAAAAAAAATCAGAAATAGGATTTAAAACAATACAGTTATAGACCCAAGGCACAGACCTACTTTTTTTAATCCATTCACCTGAAAAAAGCTTGTTGAAACAAAAATACCTCAAAATGTTTCCAGAAACTACAAATAGAAGATATCTCAACTAGGATGCTGTTCTGCAAAACAAGAGCAACCACACCAAAAGCCCTATTCTGATTTACTATGGAGCATGCTTCTGATATTTTAGGGACTTTGAGGAGAGGACATCCTGTAGAATTTGTGTTGCTGATGCTTCAGGTTGTCTTTGTACATTTTTTCATTAGCAAAGTATAATAATGTCATATCCTTGTATTACTGGAAGCTAAGGAGCACGTGTATCTGAAAAACAGAATGTATCCCCTAAGAGTTTGAAAGGATCATTAGTGGCATCACAGCATAATATTAAACATTTAATAGATAACATTGAGATATGCTAGTTTTAAATTATCAAAGTTATTTTGAAAGGGCAATCTAAATAGATGGAGAAGGCTTTGTTCTAAGCAGCTGATCTGCTTTGGGACACTAATGGAGCCTCAAGTATCTATTACCTCTGGTTAGTCTTGGGTTTTAATTAATGCCAGTCGCTTCACAGTTAATTTTGCTACGTGTCAAAGCATTATCTGATTGATTTGGGTGTATTTTTCAAAACCAGCTCTTTAAATGGTGCTTTTACTTTCTGTCTAAGATACTGCAAGTGGTGATTTGTCATACTGCATAGGTTATTTTTTAAAAAAAGAAAACTTATTTACACAATAAAATAAAATTTGGAAATCATTGTAAAATGTTGAATTGCTGTTTGTTTTTACTGCCATTAGGGTACTGCTATTTCTCCTCCGTGTGGTGACTCAGTGCTTTCCTCTTTTGATGAGCACAAAGTAAAAATATATTTGTTTGGCAACATGCCCTGCCTGCTTTCCTGGTGCAGGCAGATTAGTAATAGAGTCGCCATACCAGAAGTCAAAACAATAGCTTGTGTATTTTTCACCTCTCTCCCTTTTTGTGGCTGCCATTAGTTCAGAAGTAAAAGCATAATAAACATTTTTTTTTTAATGTGAAAAACAAAAAATAATGTTACAAACAGCCAGCATGTCAAGTATGTGACCATATCACAGATTGTGGCCATTGTCCTTTGCTTACAGTAAGTCTTATGTGAGTTGTATATAGTGAGTTGAAGCTTGCAGTCCTCAGCATCTGCTTCCACAACTATTGGAGAGGTATAGTATGATAGTCTCAGTGAAAACACTTGAAAAGCCTATTGGTATACTGTTCCCCAGTCTCTGGTGAGCTTGTGGTGCATATATGCCATTGAATCCTAGCTTTAGCACTTAATGCATACAAACCAACTTACCATGGATTTGGAAACCAGCATATGCAAATTTTCCCCTGTTCACCTGTGTGAATGTGAATCAAGTCAGGTGTGGCATCTTCTGTAACATTTAGGATACAATATTTGTTTAATTCTGCTTTAATTTTGCTGCTCATATTGGTAGATCAGGGATGCGGGTGGCACTGTGGGTTAAACCACAGAGCCTAGGACTTGCCATCAGAAGGTCGGCGGTTCGAATCCCTGCGACGGGGTGAGCTCCCGTTGCTTGGTCCCTGCTCCTGCCAACCTAGCACACCAACGGAAGCATGTCAAAGTGCAAGTAGATAAATAGGTACCGCTCCGGCGGGAAGGTAAACGGTGTTTCTGTGCGCTGCTCTGGTTCGCCAGAAGCGGCTTAGTCATGCTGGCCACATGACCCGGAAGCTGTATGCTGGCTCCCTCGGCCAATAAAGCGAGATGAGTGCCGCAACCCCAAAGTCAGTCACGACTGGACCTAATGGTCAGGGGTCCCTTTACCTTTACCTATTGGTCGATCACTCTTGCAGGTGAAAGAAGTCGCCAAAAATTATGTGTGAATCAAATTGGTGATGGAGAAAATATGTTAAAGCAAACATGTGCAATACTTTAGATAAAGTAATATGGCATTCATCATTTTTGCTGCACCCTCTGGTTCTTATGGTTAAGTGTTTTTGTTTTTGTTTAAAGAAAGGATTACCACTTGCGTGACAACAGACAGACACTGAAAGTTTCTGCTTCAGGCATTTTAGCAAGAGATTTGAGTAACCAGAGATGGTGGTACTAACAGATCCCTCAATTCTTTTCTCCCAGTTTTACCTCATGAATTCTGGACTTCTTTTCAGGTTTTTGTTATCAAAAACAAAAGTCATAAAGTGCACAAATGAGGATCAGTTCATAAAGGCTGGATAATTTGCAGCAGAAAGTATGAAGTGATTTCTTTGTGTTCTGGTTATTTGAAGTGAAATACAAGTTATGTTTGTGATGGCTCATTCACACCTGTAGTTTGACACCTGATTAAACAGTAATCAAGCAGTGAAAATGCTTGTATGGACCACTCCTTATCTAACGGTGCCATTTTACCAGTATGCATAATAATATATAGTTTGGGTATCTGAGAAAGAGAGTTTGAGATCATCACCACCATCATCATTTCCATTGCAGAATTTCTGGACACCCTTGTTTAAGTGGTATTTATTATCTTTATTTGAAATGTAAAAATAGGAAGAGGAATGTGCAGACTGTGTTTGACTCAATACTTTTAACTGAAAGAAATGTAAAAATCAAGAAGTGGTTTAGAATAAATCTTGTAAATACAACTAAATGCATGCTGCTTTCTTTCATTTTCTTTCAACTCAGGTGGACAGCAGATATGAGGGTGTTTGGGACACAAGGGAGAAAGTTGTGGCATTTGGCTTTGATTACTGCTATTGGTCAGTTGACCCTGAGGATCCCACATATGCCTCTCAGGAAGTGGTAAGGAAATAAGTGGTATTTTTTTCTTCTTTCTTGGAAATCTATAAAATGAAACTGGTTTCTTTATAAAATCAGTAACACATTGAAATTAGCAGTTTCTAATCCATTGGTCTTAGGTATGTGTGAACTGTTGTACTGTGTCAGACCAATAACGCCCCTTACAACCCACTCCAGATGTTCTTAACATTGACCCAAACTTTCAGAAAGTTGGACTGGACTGGACTGGATAGGCCTTTGGTCTCATCTATCAGCATTCTTCTTCTGTTTTTAGGATCAGCCAGCTGTCACAGAATAGTGGCACCGGGTCATGTAGTGGTCAGTATGTTGGAATTTGGGTGGGATGATCTGGGTTCACATCCCTGATCAATCATTGATCAGGTGCCTGGGAGTAAGTTCCATTGGTGGTCACTTTGGACTGCACATGCTCAACATGTAAAACACGTTTAACAAAAGCCAGCCATTGTAAGGAGTGTTACAGTGAAAACTGCTAGCTTGAAGTATCACTGCCATCAATTCAAATAATTATTTTCCTCATTCTTTGACTTTATGCTAATCTGTGACAAATAATAGTAATGCTTGAATTGCTTATTATTGCTTCATTCACTTGCCAGAGCAATGAATATCCATCAATTACAATGAAGCTTAGCTGATGTCAATTTCATTTGCATTCTTGCATTATTTATTCCTACGTAGATTGTGGATGCTCTAATACATGGGTAGGTAAACTAAGGCCCGGGTGCCGGATCTAGCCCAATCGCCTTCTAAATCCAGCCCATGGACAGTCCAGGAATCAGCATGTTTTTACAATGTGTCCTTTTATTTAAAATGCATCTCTGGGTTATTTGTGGGGCATAGGAATTCGTTCATATATTTTTTTTCAAAATATAGTCCGGCCCCCCACAAGGTCTGAGGGACAGTGGACTGGCTCCCTGCTGAAAAAGTTTGCTGACCCCTGCTCTAATACCATCAATATAATTTTATTGTATACTGTATCATCTTGATTATCTGCCTGTAGTTTGCATACTGTATGCCAAAGCCTGGAAATTATGGGATGGAGGACTGGTGGGGACAATATTATGTGTGCTGAACAACTTAATGGAAATTCATTAATTAAGCATTAAGAAAAATGGTTAAGTGTTTGATAGTTGATAATGTGAATTTCCAAATAGAATAATAAATCTTATCTTTTGTTCCTGTACAACTGTATGGTAGGCAACACCCCTACACCAAGCCATCTGTTTAACAGATCATATTGTTTTCCATTACGAGGTTTTGTTAGAATTTTTTGCTCCCTAGGGACAGAAGTGGATATTGTTGAAGCCAGGCATATAGTGAGTCAATGCACATGGGATTTAAAGACAGGGATTTTATAAACAATGATGAAAGAGTGCTTGCAGTTAGAGTTTTTGCTCTTAAAATACATTTTAATAAAATGTGTATATTTTGAGACGTAGCTGAATAAAGAATGGGGAATTTAAAAGAGAGAAAACAAGGGAGAGTATTAAAATAGGAAACACATCTTTAAAGGAAGGATCACGCATTAATTGGTTAACAGATACAATGAAATAATTATGATAGAAGAAAATGATTATTTTTACTAGATATGATTAAAAAGATTGAGTTGGGTTTTTTCCCCGGTTTCCAGATAGCAGTTGTGAAATTCAAATTGCATTTGGCTTAGAGGCTTTGGCAGAAACTGTATCCATAATTGAAAGATTGGAGGGGGGGAAATCAAGGGGAAAAATATGATTCCTCCCCCCCCCCGCAGCCCCCCCCCGCAGCCTGTGCGCTACTCCAAGACCTTCTCCCTGCTTTTGTGGGAGGTGGAGGAATTCCCCCACCTCCCGCGCGACTCCTGCGGGCTTTTCGACCAGGAGGGAGAAGGGATTGTAACGGCCAGTCAGTCCCTTCTCCCTCCTTGGGGAAAAGCCCCCAAGAGCGGCGCGCTCTTTAAAGGGTGTGCGGCTCCTGCGGGCTTTTCTGTGAGGTGGGGGGATTCCCCCCACCGCCAGCCTCGAAGCGGGGTCGGGGAGCAGCGCGAAGGCGTCGCTCGCCTTCCTGCTGCCCCCCATCCTCTGGGGCTGGCGATGCGGGGAAGCGCTGCTTTCCCCCACCGCCAGCCTCAAAGAGCAGACTCTCCTGGCTTCAGCGAAAGCAACACAAAGCCTCCGGAGCGCAGGCTTCGGAGGCTTCGCGTTGCTATCGCTGAAGCCACAGAGCCTGCATTCGCCCCATAGGATGCACACACATTTCCCCTTCATTTTTGGAGGGGAAAAAGTTCGTCCTATAGGGCGAAAAATACGGTAGCTTTAAAATACATTGATTAGGAAGTGATATATGCCATGTATGTGGGTATAAAGTGGAATTTTTCTCATGAAATACTTGCAAAGTGCTGAGCAGTCAACTGTTATTGTTTTCCCAATTTTGAGAGAGAGGGGGAGAAATGAAAAGAGCATGATATAAGAAAAGGTTTTTTTGTGCAAAAATTGGATCTGCATGAGGGGGAGGGAAATCTTCTCCATGAATGTTTTAGTTATGTTACATTTCTTCTGCCAGCAACACAGCTGCTGCATTCAATAGGCATTGGAATGGTTTGGATTTTACACGAATAAGGTCACTTTTTGGGCTCTAGCCTGTTTTATTCCCTCTCCAGAATTCCTAAGTTGGAATCAGTGAGCATACTGAATTAGTCCTATGTTAAGAAAAGATAACATACAGTGAGAAACAAAAAACCCTCGAATTCCATTTTACTTTTTAATATTATCTTGGTATACATTGCAAACAAAAGTTATTAGACTAAAATCATATAGAATTGTCTCTCTTTGGGGGCTGTGATCCACAAACGACATTACTGGCATATTCATTTTGATAAGACTTTGTGGTTAAGTAATTTTTGAAAAATTAAAGCTAAGTTAAAGCTAGTTGTTGCTGCCACTGACTTAGAATCATAGAATCATAGAGTTGGAAGAGACCACAAGGGCCATCGAGTCCAACTCCCTGCCAAGCAGGAAACACCATCAGAGCACTCCTGACACATGGTTGTCAAGCCTCTGCTTAAAGACCTCCAAAGAAGGAGACTCCACCACACTCCTTGGCAGCAAATTCCACTGTCGAACAGCTCTTACTGTCAGGAAGTTCTTCCTAATGTTTAGGTGGAATCTTCTTTCTTGTAGTTTGGATCCATTGCTCCGTGTCTGCTTCTCTGGAGCAGCAGAAAACAACCTTTCTCCCTCCTCTATGTGACATCCTTTTATATATTTGAACATGGCTATCATATCACCCCTTAACCTCCTCTTCTCCAGGCTAAACATGCCCAGCTCCCTTAGCCGTTCCTCATAAGGCATCATTTCCAGGCCTTTGACCATTTTGGTTGCCCTCCTCTGGACACGTTCCAGTTTGTCAGTGTCCTTCTTGAACTGTGGTGCCCAGAACTGGACACAGTACTCCAGGTGAGGTCTGACCAGAGCAGAATACAGTGGCACTATTACTTCCCTTGATCTAGATGCTATACTCCTATTGATGCAGCCCAGAATTGCATTGGCTTTTTTAGCTGCCGCGTCACACTGTTGGCTCATGTCAAGTTTGTGGTCAACCAAGACTCCTAGATCCTTTTCACATGTACTGGTTAGGCTGGCCTCAACTAGAGCCAGGTTAGGCTGGCCTCAACTAGAGCCAGGGCCTTCTCGGCTGCGGCTCCAATCTGGTGGAACGCTCTGTCACAAGAGACTAGGGCCCTGCGGGACCTGACATCCTTCCGCAGGGCCTGCAAGACAGAGTTGTTCCACCAGGCCTTTGGTCAGGGCGCAGTCTGACTCCCTCCTCTGGCAACCTGCTTAGAATCTTGCTTAATTAGTTGCCATTAATTTGATTTTAATTGATTTTTATAATGTAATATTTTTAGAATGTGTGAATATCTGAATATCTGATTGTTTGATTGTTGATTGTTGTTAGCCGCCCTGAGCCCGGCTTCGGCTGGGGAGGGCGGGATATAAATAAAATTTATTATTATTATTATTATTACTGCTCTCAAGCCAGGTGTCACCCATCTTGTATTTGTGCCTCTCATTTTTTTTACCCAAGTGCAATACTTTACATTTCTCCCTGTTAAAATTCATCTTGTTTGTTTTGGCCCAGTTCTCTAATCTGTCAAGGTCGTTTTGAAGTGTGATCCTGTCCTCTGGGGTGTTAGCCACCCCTCCCAGTTTGGTGTCATCTGCAAATTTGATCAGGATGCCCTTGAGTCCATCATCCAAGTCGTTGATAAAGATGTTGAATAAGACCGGGCCCAAGACAGAACCCTGTGGCACCCCACTAGTCACTCTTCTCCAGGATGAAGAGGAACCATTGATGAGCACCCTTTGGGTTCGGTCAGTCAGCCAGTTACAAATCCACTGAGTGGTAGCATAGTCAAGACCGCATTTTACCAGCTTCTTTACAAGAATATCATGGGGCACCTTGTCAAATGCCTTGCTGAAATCAAGGTAGGCTACATCCACTGCGTTCCCTTCATCTACCAGGCTTGTAATTCTGTCAAAAAACGAGATCAGGTTAGTCTGACATGACTTATTTTTCAGAAATCCATGCTGACTATTGGTGATCACAGTATTCCTTTCTAGGTGCTCACAGACTGTTTGCTTAATGATCTGCTCCAGAATCTTCCCTGGTATTGATGTCAGACTGACTGGGCGGTAATTATTTGGGTCCTCTCTTTTCCCCTTTTTGAAAATAGGGACAACATTTGCCCTCCTCCAGTCTGCCGGGACTTCGCCTGTTGTCCAGGAATTCTCAAAGATGACTGCTAGTGGTTCTGAGATCACATCTGCCAGTTCTTTTAATACTCTTGGATGCAGTTCATCTGGCCCTGGAGACTTGAATACATCTAAACTAGCCAAGTATTATTGTACTATCTCCTTAGTTATTCTGGGCTGTGTTTCCTCTGCTGAATCATTTGCTCCAAATTCTTCAGGTCGGGCATTGTATTCTTTATTGGAGAAGACTGAGGCAAAGAAGGCATTGAGGAGTTCAACCCTTTCTGTGTCCCCTGTTTGCATTTCACCATCTTCTCCTCTGAGTGACCCCACTGTTTCTTTGTTCTTCCTTTTGCTACGAACATACCCATAAAAGCCTTTTTTGTTGCTTTTAACCTCTCTAGCAAGCCTGAGTTCATTCTGTGCTTTGCTTTTCTGACTTTGTGTCTACACGTGCTGGCTATTTGTTTGAATTCCTCTTTGGTGGTTCCCCCCTTTTCCATTTTTTGTACACATCCTTTTTTAATCTTAACTCAGTTAAAAGTTCTTTAGATAGCCACCCTGGCTTCTTTAGGCACCTTCCATGTTTCCGTCTCATTGGTATTGCCTGAAGTTGTGCTTTTACTATCTCCCTCTTAACAAACTCCCAGCCATCATGAACTCCCTTTCCTTTTAGTATTACTGTCCATGGGATCTCACCCAGCACTTCCCTAAATTTTATGAAGTCGGCTTTCTTAAAGTCAAGAAATTGAGTCCTAGTATGCTTGGCTGCTCCTTTCCGCTGTATAGTAAACTTCAGAAGAGCATGATCACTCGCGCCTAATGATCCTTCCACTTCTACCCCACTAACCAGGTCATCAACATTGGTTAGGACCAGATCTAAAATGGCAGTTCCTCTTGTTGCTTCTCCCACTTTCTGGACAATGAAGTTGTCTGCAAGGCCAGTGAGGAATCTCACTTGTTTGAGAGTCTTCCTTAGTAATTGATTTTGTTGTGAATATTGACAAAGAGTAAAAAGGTAAAGGTAAAGGACCCCTGGAAGGTTAAGTCCAGTCAAAGGCAACTATGGGGTTGCTTTCAGGCCGAGGGAGCCAGCGTTTGTCCACAGACAGCTTTCCGGGTCATGTGGCCAGCATGACTAAACCGCTTCTGGTGCAACAGAACACCATGATGGAAACCAGAGCACATGGAAACGTCATTTATCTTCCCACCACAGTGGTACCTATTTATCTACTTGCAGTGGCATGCTTTCAAACTGCTAGGTTGGCAGGAGCTGGGACAGAGCTCACCCCGTTCGCAGGAGCTCACCCCGTTGCAGGGATTCAAACTGCCGACCTTCTGATCAGTAAGCCCAAGAGGCTCAGTGGTTTAAACCACAGCGCCACCCGTGTCCCTTGATAGAGTACAGCGTCCATAACAGACTAAAATGTCAGTTAAGACAAGTAAAATCTCTCACAATTCTTAGAGGGAGGAAGTGGTTCATCACTGTGGTCAAGTTGGGAGCTTGAAAGCTGGGAAGCCAATTAAGAAGACAACCCAGAAAAAGTCAAAAGAAGAGGTGATTGATAGAAGACAGTGCGTTCAGAAACAGGAACCTGAGAGAAGAATAGCTTTAAAGTGGTAGTAGCAATGGGGAAAGGCAAAGTTAAGGAAAGTAGGGGCCATTGAGAATGAAACCTCAAACAGAATGTAGATATAGAAGTTTGATGCTGATAGCGGGTTGTAGAGGGGATAGAGGAGACTTTGGATCAGGCAGTGGAAATCCAGAGGTAGGATGGTATTAATTGTATGTATAGTATTTGTCTGCTTTAGTCTGCAGTCCAATGCATGCTTACCTGAGAATAAGATCCAATAGAACTTACAGGTAGAAATGCATAGTGTTAAATAGTTCTGTTAGTGCTTGATGAAAGCAAGTATTCTTGATCAAATTGTTGCAAGTCAAATTAAGTTAAACGGAATATATTTCCAGGTAAATGGATATAGTCGCTAGAAAATTATTTCTTTTCTTTTTCCATTTCATAATAACCTAAGACCTCACCAGCCAAACCATTAGATTGGCCTCTTGGGTTTCCGATCTGTTGAAATAAGTTAAATTGAGCTTCTCTGTGGTCAGCCACTGTTTACCCTTACACTTTGTATAAGTAATAATAAATGGTTCTGGTTTAAAAGTAAAAAGCACTGGTTTCATTTTCAGCCATCATACAGTCCCTTAAGACCTCCAACAGTTGTGAGTAGTGTTTTGGGGAAAATTATATATAAATGGACAGTGAAATTTGTAATAACTGGAAAGGCTGTTGGATGCATCTGTACTTATCTTGAATAATGGAATGACAGCTGCTGCACACAGATACTCTTCCAGCTCCTAAAGTATGTGGTGTGTTAGCATGTGCTATACATCTGTTGTCTTAAAGAGTAGGCAGAGAGCTCACCCCTCAGGTTAGCACTATGATTCTTAGTGTGTGTTAGTACTTTCTATACCATCATAAAAAAAGCCTGCTAGATCAAGCCAATGGCCCATCTATCCCACCATCTTGTTCTCACGGTGGCCAACCAGAAGGCAAGCATGGTGAACTGCCAAAACTATTTTCACATTACACTTTCCCACTTAAAATGTTACTACAACTCTCACGGACAGCATAATCCAGCTTCTTTCCATCTGACTCCCCATACTGCCATATTATAGACTTGGATGTCTTCCTACAGTTATAGCCTATCACACAGCCATTTCAATCTCCTTCACCAGCATAATCTCTGCCCTGTAATAAAACTAATGACTTTGGGGAAGGGCCTTCTCATTGTCCCCAATGCCTCTTTGAAAAGTTTTAATGCATCTCCTAGCATAGGAGTCAACTCCCAGGGGCCATGGGGGCTTCGGCCCCCCAATAAAATGTTTGAGGGGCCCGGGGGGGGGCACAACATTGATGGGCATTCCCATTTAGATAGTGTGTGTGCATTGTGTCATGTGACTGATTATGTGGGGTGGGGCCTACCTGGGCCCCTACAATATTTTATTCAAGTTGACATCCCTGTCTCCTAGTGACTAAGTAGATTCAGATCAGCAGTGGCAATAGTTGCAGGAGAAATGGACGGACATATGATGCTTTCTCACCACTGATGACACTTCAAATTAATAGGACTTCTTTCTGATTAGACACATTTAGGAATGTGGTATAATTATTATAATATCATCTCCCTAGCCCTTTTAATACTAACTGAGATTCCTGATAATTCCATATGTTTGAAAATAAGCCCTACTTTTCTTGGGAATCACAACTCTACTAATATATTACACATTGGAATCATTTGAATTAGACGTTCATAGGCCTACACAGAATACGTAATAGAAACCTAGAAATAGAAATTGCAAAGAAATTGGACATTTTTGAGCTACCGTATTTTGCGCCCTATAGAACGCACCGGCCCATAGGACGCACCTAGTTTTTTGGGGGGGAAATAAAGAAAAAAAATTTATTTCCCCCCAAGGTGCGTGGCTGGAACAACCAGGTCGGGGAACAGCGGGAAGGCGCGCTCCACCTCCCCGCTGTCCCCCGAGCTTGTGGGGCTGGCAATGGGGAGAAGTGCGCTGAGCCTGGGACTGCAGGCAGCTCTGCGCAGCCATTGGGAGCTGGGCGGGACTTCGCGCCCCGCTCCCGATGGCCGCGCAGAGCCGCGCTGAGCCCGGGACTGCAGGCAGCTGTGCGCAGCCATCGGGAGCCGGGCGGAACTTCACACCCCGCTCCCGATGGCCGCGCAGAGCTGCGCTGAGCCCGGGACTGCTCCCGATGGCCGCGCAGAGCCGCGCTGAGCCCAGGACTGCAGGCAGCTCTGCGCAGCCATCGGGAGCCGGGCGGGACTTCGCGCCCTGCTCCCGATGGCCGCGCAGAGCTGCGCTGAGCCCGAGACTGCAGGCAGCTCTGCACAACCCTCGAAGCCGGTCTCCCGAGGGTTGCGCAGAGCTTCCTGAAGCCTGGACAGCGAGAGGGCTCGGTGCACACCGACCCCTCTCGCTCTTCAGGCTTCAGCGAAAGCCTGCATTCGCCCCATAGGACGCACACACATTTCCCCTTCATTTTTGGAGGGGAAAATGTGCGTCCTATAGGGCGAAAAATACGGTATTTCTAAGGGAAATTGGAAAAAATAACACTGTCAACATGGGAATTTAGCTTGCGGCTGCAGTATTCCGGATATGTCTAGGAAATTCTGGACATATGGCAACCCTAATTGTAGAGTTGGAAGGGACCATGAATATCATCTCGTCCAACACCCTGTAATGCATGAATATGCAGTTGTCCTATTTGGGGATCAAATCTGCAACCTTGTCATTATCAGCACCATGTTCTAAACAACTGAGCTATACATGCTGGCAATAGAATTGTAGTTTTTAAAAAGAGCAGCAGGTGATTTTCCCCCCCCATATGTCCTATATATCAAGCTGGTACCAAGCAGCGATGAACAAGCTCAGACAGGGTCACAATAAAAAATTAACACATACAGACATTTTTGAGTGAGAAATAGTATTAGCCCTCTCCATCCTCTCTCCAGCTGCAGGAAGAAAAGTCTCCTGGTCTTCCGGTTGTACCTCCAAAAGCCTTCAAAATAAGAATAAACATTAATACCGTCATGCATTTCCCTGGCTGAGTCCAAACAGAGCTTTAAATACATTTTTCCTTGCAGCTGCTCCTTTCAGTGGTAACATTTAGGAAATGTTTTCTAAGTGTGTTCCTGAGTTGTATTTATGCTGCTTACTATGATGTCATCTCATCCTTGAAAGTAATGCTTCTGTGATTGCCTTCTGATGCCACTCAGTTTTTATTTACTAAAAAGCTAATTGATTAACTTAAAGTTATTTCCTAAGTAGCAGCCATGATACAGCTGACTACCCTCAGAGCAGCATGGATTTTCTGCTGGTCAACTCTGTTATGGTGTGTGCTTAAAGTAATTTAATAACCAAAAACCAGGGCTGACCATACCATTAGGCAGAGTGAAGCAGTTGCCTCAGGTGGCAGCTGTTGGGGGCCCCAGTGTCAAACCCCAGTACCTCCTGAGCCCTCTGGCGATTCTTCTCTGTTGAAGAGCAGAGCTATGTGTGCCGCAGACCTGTCATACACCCCCTAAACTAACCTCCTGCCTGGATGAACACCAGGGTCTAGACAATGCTGTCCCAATGCCAGTGTTGAAGTAAGCTTTACTGTCAGTCAGTTTCTGTACATGACGCTGGGGGTTGCATCTTGTCCTTTGTTTCATGTAAGTCCTTTGGGCATGCCAAGAATGTGATTTAGCTGTAACTATTTTCCATAGTTTCCCCATTGGCTCCTAGCCAGTATATTTCTATTTTGTGAGAATTGTGCATTATTCATGAATTCTCATTTGCTCAAGTACGGTTGTTTACTTAATATTTCAGGTAAAGAAAAATCACATAAGAACAATATGATAGAACATATGATATGTCTGTCGCACACTTCTTCAGTTTACCTTGTAGATATGCAGTGATTTCTTTTAAGATTTGAAATGTTGAAAAAGAACTGGGTTTCCCCCCCAAGTGAGTTTATATTTTAATTTTTTTTGTTATGATTTTAGATTTAATTAGGTGCCATCAGTTGTTTTGAAAGAGTTACTTGAAATGGTCATTCTGGAGTCATTAAACAACATTCATTTTAGACACTCGGCAACCCAGATTCTCATGTATTTCCCGTTTTCATAGCCTTGGCATTTCTGCCTGTAGACTCACAGGCTCTGTCTGCACTTAGCTTTGCATAGTACAATGTGTGCATTGTTTCACATCCTACTGGGTATAATTTGCATACATTTATTCCCTGATTACAGTAGATGGAATAATAACTTTGTATGAATAGTTCGCTACAATTGAATGTCATAGGAGAGGGAGGGGTGACTGTGAAAATAAAAGTTTAAAAAGTATTTGCAATCCCACAGGAAAGCTGGTATCAAAAGCTGCTTTTGCCAAGTATTGAGATCTTGATGGTCGCGGGAAGTGAATGTGCCACTGTTGCAGCTAAACTTAACAATATTTTCAGTTTCTTATGAAGTACATAGGTTGGTCTTAAAGACTTAAATAAACTGAAGCTTTAAATATTTTTATCTGTATCTCTAACAGGAAAGGAATTAGTGGAGTCAGTGCTCACATTAAAAAATTAGTTCCGTTACATTTTATTTTGGAAAGAAAGGAGAACAGAGACACACCTATACCGCCTATTGAAGAGTATGGCACGTGGTCCACTGTTGAGCATCCATGGCAACTTACATAATTGAACTGTAGTTCTTGGTGGCTGTTCTAGTTTGGAAGTGGAAGGAGGAAAAGGAATAGCAGTAGTTTTTACATAGCAGTTAGAGCTGTATAGTGGCCCAGGGGTGCAACATCCCATCTCCCCCCCCCCCCTTGAGGTAAAACAGGACATGCCACCCTGCCCTGCTGTCACTCCTACCAGCACCACCATACTTGCTATTGCCACTTGCACTACCCCCTCTGCCACCATTGCTTGCATCGCACACCCTGCCACATGTGCTGCTGGAGGAAAAATGCTGCCTCCACTGGCACTGATTTTGGATGAAACCTCACACCAAATGGATGCTATTGCACCCCACCTAATGGCTGAGAGAGCCCTTATAATGCCACCTGGGCATTAGTTTTAATCTTACCTGTAATAGGACGATTAAAAATAAATCATGATCATTGTAGTAGGTTTCTCTATCTCTTATAAATTGGTTATTTGTGTCTCTTAATCTGACCGTGGTGTTGTACAGGGCATCGTTCCCCAAAAACACATCTGACTCATATTTCACTGAACCAAGTTGGAAGTGTTTTTCACAGAATCTTGAATGGACATATTGCATGCAATGTATACAGGGAACAGCTGAATTAAGAAAATGTATCAGTCATTTGAAGGAATCAGGAATACAACTAGGAAGACATCCACAAAGTATGTATCAGACAATTTTTAATGCTTATCTGATAGACTATACACCAGTATTGTGAGATATAAAATACCTGAGAAAATAATTTTGGGGGATTCATTTATTTGACTAAAGATTATGCAGGACCAATGGATTGCATCCAGTGGTGGTTTGAACTAACAAAGAACTCTTCTGCGTGTGGAAGGCGGGAATTGCAGCTCCTGTGCTTCCAAAATAGCTGCTCTCTGGAACAGTATGAGAAGTGGTATTTAGAGCAGAAGGGAGAAGCAGGGGAAATTATCTGCCCTAGCTTCCACAAGAAGTGGAAGGCAAAACCACCAATGGTTATAATCCAATGCATACATATGACAGTGTATTTCTTGCTAGAATCCCATCTTCCCATTTTTTAGTTAAGAGAACTCAGTATAGGCCAGGCATAGGCAAACTCGGCCCTCCAGATGTTTTGGGACTACAACTCCCATCATCCCTAGCTAACAGGACCAGTGGTCAGGGATGATGGGAGTTGTAATCCCAAAACATTTGGGGGGCCAAGTTTGCCTATGCCTGGTATAGGCACTCTTTCTTGTTTCTCTTCTATCATCTGAAGTGAGAAAGAGGGAGGAGATTTCCAAGTGCTATTTCCACATCTTTTAGCCGATCTAATGTCTTTGAGCATCAGATGATATTGTTAGACCCCTACTAGGTACTGTACTGAAATGTCCTACAATCTGGAAAACCCTTTCAAGGTCTTAGAAGGGAGGAACAGGGAATATTTGTCTTTAGCGAGCTTTTCAGAGATTGATACATGGTGGCTAACAGCTCATTCTGAAGGCTGAGAACCAAGGTTGTGTTTTTAAAATAACCTCCTTTTGTTTCATGATAATAGAAAACTAAAACTTAGTGGTTGGTTCTTGCCAGCACAGAATGTGAAAAGAAACCACTTGTGACCTTATAGCTCTTTTATAATGTACAGTTCTTCTGGCTGTGAATTTAGAAGAAGGAAGGAGATACATTTTCAGGGAGACTATTTCTAGAGACTTGGTAGGGCCCTTTCTTGTGTCTCTTGACAGAATTGTGCTCTAGGCAGCTGCTGGAATCTCTGGGGTGCTGATTTCCAAGCTGTGTGTTGCCCAACTTCGTTGTCTCCCATGAAGTTGTCCTATTTGCACAAGGATTTCTGCTTGTGCAAGGAACTTCCCCTCCCTCTCCTTTCCCCACACACCCATCATTTCCTCCATATGCCCCAAATGCTTGGGGAAACTTCCAGAAGAGATTTAGGGGATGCATGGAGAGAGGAAAGTTGCCCCAGTTTTGTTCAATGCAACACATAGTTAAGTTGTATCAGTGCTTTTTTTTCTAAAAAAATGTTTCGGGGTACAGTGGACGCTTGGGTTGCGAACGTGATCCATGTGGGAAGCACGTTCACAACCCGCAGCATCGCGTCTGCGCACACGCAGGTAGCGATTCAGTGCTTCTGCACAAAGCACAATTTAGCGCTTCTGCGCATGCGCCAAAACCCAGAAGTAACCCGTTCCAGTACTTCCGGGTTTGGCATGGTGCGCAACGCAAAGCATCTGTAACCTGAGATATGACTGTACTCTCATTTTGACTCAAGAAAATCATCATTTTATAGTTCGAATCGGGGAAAAGAAATACAGTAAATGGACAAAAGTACAAAGATTCACAAAATGTTGAGGGGTAAGCGTACCCCTGTGTACCCCCAGAAAAAAGCACTGAGTTGCATTCCTTAATTTTAAAATTTACATATAAATGTCAGGGCTTCTACATTGCCTTTCCTCTTGGGCAAAACAGTCAAGTGTCAGGAATCCAGCTGGGTCTTGTGTAGCAATTGTCTGGTTTTTACCCTGAGAAACTGTCAAGAGAGATGAGGTAGACCAATAACTTCCTTGCCCACAGCATGGTAGCACAGTTTCAGAGATGCGCATTGATGTACCTTTGGCCAACCAAGAGAGGCAGGATGTTGTTTTAAATCTTCAGAACCCCATTCTAGCTACACAGCCAATAGGATTTTTCCTATAGATTTATCTGTTGGAGAGCAGCCGTCTCTTCCGTTTCACCATTTCCTGTTTAATTGAGCAAAGAAGTGAGGATCTGAAGATTGGCTAGGCTTCCTAGTAGTGTAGCCAGTCATCTATTTACAAGAGAGAGAAATGCTTCAAAATGACCACAGTCTCGCTCTTTCTTCTTCGTCATGAATAGTGTAATGTTGCTTAAATAAACCCAGTGTCATAGCAGAAGTTTCTTGCTCCATTAAGGAATATAATGGGGTTCCCTGTGTTCTGGTGGCTGCTTTCTTTGCACACAGAAAGCCTTCAGCTGGGATTAATTTGGTATTCCTCGTGAGAGTTCACATGCAGAAAAGACCCTGTATCATTGAGACAAAGCTATTACATTAGTCCTTCCTTCCTGCATTATAGTCTATTACAGTACTTTTTTAAAAAATAAGAAAGGGCTGCATTCTCTGCATCCTTTCTATGAAGATTCCTATGACTTGTTGTCATTGGCTTTTATTATTTTGATAGAGGGGAGTGGATTATTTGGCTAGTTTAATAAGAGGTTAAGGTCTGACGCTAGCTAACGGTTTTATGTCAACGTAGAGTGGAACAATTCATTATGTGTTGGTCTGTTATGTTTGTATCAACAGCTGAAGATAGTTTCAGGCCATGCCAAAGACCAGATAGACAGTGTTTGTGTTTAACTCTTTCTTCCTTAGCCCTGTCTGCTGAAAATAGCTCTTCAAACTGCTGTATCTCTGATTTTGCAAGGAGAAAGCCAGTGGTGGGCTGTTGAGCAGATGGCAGCTTAAAAGGATGGGGTTAAGCAACCCCTCACCACTTTATGAATTGTCTGTTTGGAGTGAAGACATGTACAGTCGTACCTTGGATCTTGAATGCCTTGGTACTTGGACATTCTGGCTTCTGAACGCCGCAAACCTGGAAGTCAGTGTTTCGGTTTGCGAACGTTCTTTGGAACCCAAACTTCCAGTGGGGCTTCCACAGCTTCCGTTTGGCTGCAGGAGGTTCCTGCAGCCTATCAGAAGCCGCACTTTGGTTTCTGAACATTTTGGAAGTCAAACGGACTTCTGGAACGAATTCTGTTTGACTTCCAAGGTACGACTGTACTTACTTCACTTCTGATATAAACAGAATTCTTGGGGAAATAATAGTGTTCTATGTGTGGCTGTATACACACCATATATTTAAAGCACATAGCTTCCTACAAAGAATCATGGGAACTGTAGTTTACCCATCATACTCGGAGAAGACCTATGGAAGTAAATGGACTTAAGTAACTTATGTCCAAAGATTTCAGTGGGCCTAGTCTATGACTTAGTTGGATAGCACCCACTGAATTCTTCATAGAAACAAACTTAAGTAAAAACAGATGTTACAATAGTGCTATAAAGCAGCCTTCAAGATTATGTCAGGCCAAAACCAGTCTTCCACCACAATGTTTTTCCAGAGCTGGAAATAAAAGCCTCAAGGGCAAAAGGTTGCATGTGATCTTATTTTATAAAACAAGTGTATATGTGTGATTACAGTGGAGCAAAATCTCTTGAAAATTCTAGTTGTGGTATTTGAGACTATTTGAGTCTAAAATGAGAAGCAGCAGATGTTAATTTGAGATGTTCCTAAAAGCAAAACATTTTGACCATATTGAGCTCCACAGCTTAGACATGGACGTGTACAGTTTTTTCCATGGTCAGGTCTATAAGGTTTCCATAAGCCTGACCCAACTTTTTAAGATATAAAGGTATGAAGTATATAATAGGGACTTCTGAAGTTATTACTACTAGACTTATAGAAAGACTAACCAGAAAATATTCAAGCCAGACAAAATGGTTTTCAGATATTCTCAGACTTTCCTCTCAAGTTCACAGATTGTCTTTTTGTATGTTAGCAAAATATGTCATCTGAGCTAACTGTGCTTGAATAGCAAGTGATTTATTTTCTTTGTGCAATAAACTAAGTCATTTTTGTTTTTAATATACTGTGTTTGTTTTACTGCCTTGTAAACATATGGTGTCCTCCTGTCATGTGACAGAACTGTTTCTGTGCTGCATTTTTGGAAGGCTTTGTTCTTCAGGCTAGTGTGGATTTGGAACATCTGCAGGACAGTCATCAAAGTGCAAAACCTGAAAATTTATACAAAATTTAGAGCAGCTATTAGAAAATAGCTGGGTTCTGTTTCATGGCACCACCTCTGTAGCCCGCTGTTTCCAGGTTCTTTGCACCTTTCCTTCTTTCTGTGTATCATCTATATGTGCTGAAACCTTGCATATTATCTGAAAGCCTAAATCTTTTGAAACAAGATTCCTTACGCCAAATACAACAAACATACAGAAACAATGTCATGAGATTTTTGTGAAAGCATTTTTGGGGGAGCACTTCCAATTTGCAGATGTTACAGCTTTCTTGGAGTAGTAGTTTATAAAGCACCTACTGTTGCATTAGGCACACTACAGGGTTTTGGGTGGGGAGGGGGAGTTCTCTGTTAATTGAGTGTGACTCTCATAAAATTGTGTGGCAAATAGAGCCTCACTTTCATGTCCCTTAAACCCATACAAGGAGTATGAGCTGATAGGCAGAATGCATCTTCCCCTTTTGATGATGCTGAGGCCTGGAGTGGCTCCTTCCTGCTCATGTTTCCTGAACATTACTGAGGATAAGTATACATAATACAGTCATACCTTGGTTGTCAAACACCCTGGAACTCAGACATTTTGGCTCCCAAGCCCTGCAAACCCAGGAGTGATCGTTCCAGTTTGCAAACTTTTTTTGGAACCTGAACATCCGACGGGGCTTCCACGGCTTCTCATTGGCTGCAGGAGCTTCCTGCAGTCAATCAGAAGCTGTGATTTGGTTTTCGAATGTTTTGGAAGTCGAACAGACTTCCGGAATGGATTCCTTTTGACTTCCAAGGTACAACTGTAAATATAATTTCTCTCTCTCTTTTTTTCATTTCAGGTTTTCCAAGACCTTGGTACTTCAGTATTATCCGGTGCTTTTAAAGGATACAACATTTGTCTTTTTGCATATGGACAGACAGGTTCAGGAAAAACATACACCATGATGGGCACTCCAGTGAGTTATATTCTTCAATACATTATGTGTTGCTTTAAATGTGCTAATGCCTCAAGTTCAATATGCAGTAGAATCTTTTGGATTTTAAGCATTGGTGACTTAGGACTCAGCTATATAGTTGCAAATAGAATGTTTTAAGTGCATTATACAAATGTGACACTAGATTGTGTTGGTGAGCTTAATGTCAAATTCAATATATTTTTTGAAATGTTTATTAAAAAAGCATTTTCACAGTGTTTTTTATATGTGACTGGATTCCACCTTAATGGTTCACATATCACATTAAAAACCATAGTTAGAAGCAAACGATGTAGTGATATGCACACAGAGTGTGCTAATGCGTGCTGATGAAAAGTAACTGCTCTGCTTCTCTCCTACTCCTGCCACTGCTGCAATACCAGAGAGCAAGTCAAGCTTGTTGTGACATCTAAACGTAGGCTTGTTTCTCTTCAACCACAAGTGGTAACCAAGGTTTGTTTTTGAAACTGACTCTTGGGATTCTTTCCCTCTTTCACCCTATGTTCAACATTAGGCACTATCAAATGTTAAATTTTTGAAGCTAAAAATAGAGGAAGTTCACATTAATATGGGCAATGAGCAAATTACATGATCACCGGTATAGATATTAGCATAGCTGAAGCATTTCAGTCCTTCAAGGCAGTATTGCTTTTGCCATCCTAACTTCTTCTGAGTGCAGTTGTCCAGTCCGGAAGGCCACTTCTAGTGTTGTGAATCTTGCTTAATCCTGCTACGTACTTTGAATCTTTGAAATTAACAGGAGTGTTTGATTAAAAAGAGTTTGTTGTTGCACAGGGGTCTGGACTATATGAATTTCAATTATTATAACTTATTGGTTTGTAGCCAAAATTACGCAAACAAGTCTTCTGTCACAGCAGGGCTTTCTCACCCTTTCCTCCCCATTGCAGCCTCCTTTGCTTTTCACTATAGTTTCTCTTGAGAATTGAGCGACCTTCAGGAAAAGCCTGGGATTTGTTATTTGTGTGGGGAATGCATTAGGTGGTGGCAATCAGGAAAAACTAGACAGAGGCAGTGTGTAGTGTGTGTAGTGTGTAGAAGCCACAAGTGTGTGAGTTCAAACAGTCTTCACTGATTTTGAACAGACACACTTTGCACTCTCAGTGGAGACATGGGGGGGGGGCAGCAGTGAGGATGAGTGGGTCAGAAACTGCACAAGTGGACTTCTGCACAATGCAGTTCTTGTTTCACTCCCCAATTCTGTCGCAGAACAACTCTCCAATTTTATGATCTGACTCTACCAGTTATCTAAAACAGTTTTGCTCCCATAATGATTCCCTCTTTCTTTTAGCTTTCCATGCTATAGTCACATGGTACCAAGGAAATTTTACCATTGTTTAAATACCAAGCGACTCCTTATAAATACAAATGAACAGCAATCTTGTCTCTTTCTTCACTTTTCAAGGCATCCATTGGATTAACACCTCGTATATGTGAGGTATTTATTTAATTAAACCAAATATTTACATTGTTAAAATTTCATTGATTCTACCCCTCCACCGTGATCCAGAAAGCAAAAAAAAATTGAAAATGTCTGATTTCTGTAGGGTCTGTTTTCAAGAGAAGATGACTATACAAAACAGTCAGCATCATGCAGAGTAGAAGTCAGGTATGTATGTTTTTATTTCCCTTTGTCATGTGATTCTGTAGGTCTTTACCATTCTAATTCGTCCTCTAAGGCTGTAGCCCTAACACCGTCAATGATTGTGGCTGGAGTAGTTAAATATACAGCTTGTTCTGGGACCCTTCAACATCCATGCCGAGGCAGCTGGCTCTGGGCGGCTCAGGACTTCATGGTCACCATGACAACCATGGAGCTGTCCCAATATGTCACCGGCCCAATGTACCTGGCAGGCCACACTCTGGACCTTGTTTTCTCGACTGGGCAGGAAGAGGGTGATTTGAAGGTGGGGGGGGGACATTGACATCAGTCCCTTGTTATGGTCAGATCACTTCCTGCTGAGATTTAGGCTGTCAGCACCTTTTCCCCTTCGCAGAGGCGGGGGGGCGGGGACCTTTTAGGAAGGTCCGCCCTTGGAGGCTGATGGATCCAGTGGGATTCCCAACGGCTCTGGGGGTTTTACCAGGTGATATGACTGGTGCCCCTATCTAAGCCCTGGCTGACCTCTGGAACACCCGAATGCCTCGGGCTGTTGACACAATCACTCCTGAGTGTCCTCTCCCACTTCATGGAGCCTGTTTGGCCCCCTGATATACTCCAGAGCTTAGGACGAGAAAACAAGCTAGGAGATGGCTTGAACGCAAGTGGAGGAAAGATCTGAATGTTAGGCTCTAGACAATGCTATGACTGGACAACCTAGAGGTGGAGTAGGTGTGTTTGGTGGGCAGGGCAGGAAGGCACGATCTTCTTTCCTCATCATGCATAGCTTCTGCTTGTGAAGAAGTACATCCAGGCTGACCCAGAATTCCTGTA
The DNA here is from genome assembly GCF_964252035.2 of Podarcis erhardii. NCBI lineage: Eukaryota > Metazoa > Chordata > Lepidosauria > Squamata > Lacertidae > Podarcis > Podarcis erhardii. The sequence continues at coordinate 45,742,321 of NC_138497.1, forward strand.
TCATTCCCTCTACTTTTCAGTTTCCTTGAAATCTATAACGAGCGAGTCCGAGACTTGTTAAGGCAGTCAGGCCATAAGAAGCCATACACTCTTCGTGTCCGTGAACATCCTGAGATGGGTCCATATGTTCAAGGTCAGCGACTTTTAACATGGCAAATTGATATTATGTGCGTGATTTGTTCATTTTCGTTTTTCCTTTGCTTTCATTAATTATATATGGGAAGAAAGATACAGATAATAATAGCAGCCAGAGCGACAGCATAAAAAGTACACTGTAGTGGAAATGGCATCTGTCCAAATTCTGGGAATCCTGCTTGTACATTCCATATATGGTGGTTGTTGCCTAGCGTCTGTGTCTTCTGATAGGCCCATAAGTTCCATCAAAGCTCTGGTGCACTTCTGTTGCTAATGATGAAACATTAGCAGTTCAAATGTTCAGAAGGATTTGGCTAGATGCCTGAAATATGTGAAATACTGCCTTTGTTGAACAGTGTCATGTGGTAGACTTAAAATGCTGTTGTGAGACCACATAAACTGAATTGATTTTAAACTGGTGATTCAGTTTGAGTTACTAGCCAGATGGTAGCTTGGTGCATGTATATGCATATTTAAAAGCTTTTTAGAAAGTAGGATAATGTCTCACTTTACTACTCCCCTCTTTCATTCAAATTATTTATTTAGAGGAGCCTTTCCCAACCTAAGTGGACCTTCAGATGTTTTAGACTGTAATTTCAATCAGGCTCAATCAATATGGCCAATGGCCCAGGGGTGACTGACGTTGGGAAAGGCTGCTTTTAGATGAACAGTTGGCAAAGAAAACTGTGGTCCATATATTTCTGCATATATTCTCAAGCTAAGCTTTTCAGAAAGTGGTGACATTTTAAAAAGGAACACTACCGGTATATCCTAGTAACTGCATACTGTCTCGATAAAAGCGGGACATTCAAGTGGGAGCCTGGCACCCATTTTGGGTGCTGCTATCTCATCCTGAAAAAAGGGGGCCATGATCTTGTGTGGCACCCCAAAATGTGTGTTTGGGGGCATGAGACCACAGCCCCCCTCAAAACGCATCTTTTGAGGGCCGCAATCCTGTGCAGATCATGTGACTTGCATAGAAGCATGACCCTAGACATGCATCCCAGTTTTTCACCTCAGCGTCTTGGAGGGTATGTAACTGAAATAGGCGCATGGGTTTTAAGGAATTTACTGTGTGATCTTATGCCTGTTTACTCAGACATAAATTCCATTGCATTTCATGGGACTTATTGCCAAGGATGGTGGATTATGTGTGTAGCCCTAGAATCAAGAAGGGTTTGTAAATTGTTCAGCCAAACTCTCCCTAATTTAGTTATATATTGTTGGAACCTGTTCCAGAACAACAAACTCCCTTGCCTGTAAATTATTCCCATGAAGGAATGTTTCTGCAAACATAAAGGGATGGAGCTGCCTCCTCCATAGAAGTGGAAACTATAAAATACTTCCAATTCTGCATTACGGGCATTGCCTACCTTAAAGACAGATCACGGGATTTTAAAGTACTTGGAAATGCGAGTGCTGCTTCTCTTGATTTGCCTGCATCATGCCAGTGTCCCTACCCCCATTGTCTTTCCCACTCCTGGCAAGCAGCAGCTACACACCTGCCAGGAATCTAATGTTGCAGCTCCACCCCACCACCCCACCAGGCCAGCGGCTTCTGACTATTCAAAATGAGCTGAATTACACCAGTCCATGTTTTTTCCATCATGGAATTTTGTTATATGGATAACATTAGCACGGTTTTAATTTCTGCAATAAAGAGCAAAACTTAATTTTTCTATTCTTGCACGCATTATGCTTTTTAAAAGTCCAGGCAGTAAAGAGTTTATAGGTAGCAAAAGCAACTCAAAAATCCAGCAGTTTGCAGGAGAGTTGTGAAGTCTGTGTACTTGTTGGTTTCAGTTAATGAACTTAAGTTTAATTAGAAATAGTCATAATTGCAGGCTATTGGCTGTCACAGAAAGTAGCATTTTTTGTTATCATGTGTCCCTCATGAGTCTAGTAAAATAAAATGTGGAATATGACATCATTTCATTGCTAATTCCTCTGCTCTGCTCCACTCCATTGGCTGCTACTTGTAAGGAAACTTGCAGCAAGGTGCATCTGTCACACATTTTGTTTTAATACATGTTTTGGGGATGGGAAAAACTATGTGGGGAGAGAGAAGACTTTAAGCAGCAGTCTCACATCCTCAGTAATGTTTAGTTCTGGCCTTAGGTGCAATTAAAATATGCAAGTTTGGGTCCTATGCTTCTTGCATTCCTAGTAACCTTATGTATGAACAAGGCACCCGCCTTAGTTTTCAGCTGCATTTTGCCTCACTGTTTACAAGCAGCACATTTTCCAGTTGCAAATCTCAGTTTTTAAAAAGAAAGAAACAGTACCAGATGTTTTTGGTAGTTTCCATGCTATCATTATTTACAGTAAATAATTTCTAGATCTTAGCCTTTTAAAACTCTGAAATCCTTTTAATGCTACCTATTGGAATGGTTTCAAAATTCTCTCTTCCAGATGGTTCAGCTGTTAAGGAACCAGCATCTTTTAACATCAGGAAATGATGCAATGCAGGACCAATTTTTAGCCTAGAAAGACTTCCAGATCTTTGTGATATTTAAAAATGGTCACTCTTTTCTAAAACAACCACATGGTGCTTTTCCTGCTATTGCATCTCTACCACCATTGACATACCTTAATTTTATATGACTTTCCGGAGTAAAATGTACAAACTACTGCAGTAGCTGTGAGAGATCTTCCAGCAGTTGTGCTCTCTGAATCCTATTTGAGATGCTGTAGCGGAGGGGTATTACAGAACTGCAAACAGCTTGTATTTTTGCATTCTTTATTTTTGTTGCTTCATAATTTAGTAGCAACGTGCTTGCATGCAGCTGTAAATACAGAGCAGTGTGTCACTACCAATGCAGCAACTCATCGTTCCTATGATGGGCCTTTTATATTATTAGTACTGAAGTTGCATTGCTGCAGTATGCTGCTCTCTAGTGGGACTGCGGAGACTAATTCTGAATTCTGCAGTGCAGCATCTCTGTCTTGTAGTTTCCTTTCTTGCAAGCGTACAGAATGGTTTTTTTATAGTTAAAAATTGTTTTCACTTTTTTTCTTGCACTAATTTGTTTTGGTTTATCTGTACTCAACACAGAAGTGATAACCTAGTTTTAGAAAGGTTGTTCACATTACATTATTGTCAAATCAGTTGTTTTGATTCCCCCCCCCCCTGCACAATCAACCACAGTTCAGGATCCCAACGACTGTAAGTGACATAAAAACACATGTCTTGTTTCTTGCAGAGACACTCTGGAATAAGGTTTGCTACTACACTCTTTCCTCTCAGCAGTACACATGCAGAAATGCTCTTGCATGGGGTTATCTGAATGCACCTGGCTATATTAGGTCTAAAAATAGAAAGCACGTTTCATTAATGATAGGTCCTATTGTGTTTAAAATCTCTGTTAGGTCTGTCTCAACATGTGGTTACAGACTACAAACAAGTAGTTGGACTTCTGGAAGAAGGAATAGCAAACAGGTATTTTGCTTTTTAAAACTCCTAAATATGTTGCCTTCTTATTTATATTGATTTTTATTCCAGTTACTCCTTTTTACTTCCAATCATAATTAACAGATTAATACTCTAAGGGAAAGTCCTTTCACTTCTGGTTTCTAGGGTAGAACTTTAGAGCACAGGTGGGGTACCTGTGGCCCTCCACAGGTACCCTCATGCTTGAAAAACATACCTGACAACAGATATGGATAGTGTTCCCAATCCAATCTTGGAACTATGGTGCCAACTTGATTCTTCTGCTTCTTAATATTGGCTATCATCTGTTTCTATACCGACTTAGAGACAATTACTTTTAAACTTTTCTGCTTTTTCTTCTATGTAGAATTACAGCAGCCACACACATTCATGATGCCAGCAGCAGATCCCATGCTATCTTCACCATCCAGTATACTCAGGTTAGTCCCATTTTCCATTGGAGAATTTTTGAAACCCATAAAGATAAAAGTTATTGGCTTTGATTTGAACAATCAATCCATTTTATCAAAATGACGGGAATGCTTTTAAGTCTGTTTATTTTCTTTCTTTTTTTAGTTAGTTAATTTCAATTGGACCACATGGAGTCCAATCTTTGCCTAAAACTATGTATGTGATGGAGCTCTTTTGACCATATTAGTCCTTAGGCTACCACACATTAGGATCCAGACTATTGAAACCCTATGTACAATTCTGTTTTGTGAAGGTCATGATATATATGCTTACCTTTTGTGGTGTTCTTGTGTGGCAAAATCCACACAAATTTGAATTTGTTTCCTTTCAGGCTATATTAGAGAACAATCTGCCCTCTGAAATTGCAAGCAAGATCAACTTAGTGGACCTTGCAGGCAGGTAATATTTTGCTTTTTAATATAGCATTTTGTAAGCCAGTTGTTTTTAAACTTTCTGCTTTTTAGGGAAGGATTTTCATATCAACTTGCTTGTCATGGGGCTCCTGTGTATTGCAGAGGACTCTGGGGCATGTTCACACCTAGCTTCAATGTAATCACCTTAACATAATCCCAAATTGTCATTGGAAGGGAAAACTGTGTTTCAAGGAAGCTTGTCTGCCATTAAAGGTAAAGGAACCCCTGACCATTAGGTCCGGTCGCGGATGACTCTGGGGTTGCAGCGCTCATCTCGCTCTATAGGCCGAGGGAGCTGGCATTTGTCCGCAGACAGCTTCCAGGTCATATGGCCAGCATGACTAAGCTGCTTCTGGCAAACCAGAGCAGCGCACGGAAACCTTTCCACCGGAGCAGTACCTATTTATCTACTTGCACTTTGACGTGCTTTTGAATTGCTAGGTGGGCAGGAGCTGGGACCGAACAACAGGCGCTTACCCCATAGCGGGTAACCACCGACCTTCTGATCAACAAGCCCTAGGCTCTGTGGTTTAGACCACAGCGCCACCTGCGTCTGCCATTACTGATTAGTAACTTGTAGTTTTGGGGTACTCCAGAATTACCCAAACACAGTTTGAAAGCTGAAAACCACAGTCATAAACTGATGCCACATTACTTTTTTTACTTTTGATGCACTCAATTCTAATAATATTTTAAATTGTACAGTGAAAGTATAGAAATTAAGCTAAATCCTGGGGACAGAGGAGGCAAAGTAGGAAGAAGATATGGATTTGATTGGGATAGTATCAAGCACCAGAAAATATTAAGTAAAGATGTATGTGTACATTTCTGGTTGTTTAGTGCAATTTAGGTTAGAAATACATGTTAAAAAGCTTTGGAATGTTTTTACCTCCTACTGAACATATCTAGGTCCTTTGGAAGCAGGTATATTTGCATTGTTTTGAATCAAACTGGAGCAGAAAATGCAATGTAATCTGTTGAGGATAAATGAAAACAAAAGGGGCAGAGAGGGATCGTTCAGAGATGCTATCATTTACTCTAATAGTGAACTTGGATGGTTGAATGACAATCATTGTGGAAGAATATGGGACCACCGCAAAGTAGCAGTTTCTTCATAGTTGGGGAACTCCTCGGGTATGCAAAAGAATATAAGACTGTGAAATTAAGGAAGGATTTTAAAACACAGAATAGCTTGACAAGGACCTAAAAACAATGACTATATAGAACATTGAGGGAATCTGTTTTTAAAAGAGAGGAAATGGGGGAGAGGGCTAGAATTGGCCTAAAAGCTTTTTACTATGTTTAGTATAGAGTGGATGCATGCCATGAAACAGACAAACAAACAAACAAAAACCCTCTTTGGGGGTTATATGGGGGGGTTTCAGAAGGAAACAAAGAAAACAACACTTGTTTCCTTTGCTGGTCTCTTCCTCCCCATCTGTATAGCAATCAAATGCTCAGGTTTAGGGATGGCAACTAGTTTTGAGGCTGAGCCTTTCCCCCTTGAAACCTCATTGCCTGCCGGTGAGACCCAACAAACAACACTACAAGATCTCTGTTCAAGACAGAGAACAAGAGCACTCCTGTTAGCGATAAGTAGACATACACACCAGCAAACACTGTCAGTGGAGCCCCACAATGAGGTTTCCCCCGCTGCTTCCTCCAGTGTTCCCTGGGTGCCCCTGAAATTAGCTCTGGGAGGTCAGGAGAACCCTCCAAACATGTGGGGAGGGTTTTTCCGACTAGCAAGCTGTTATGCTCATACAGAGGAAGCGTTCGTAATAGTACTGTACAATGAATTCCACTCACTGTGTTCAAAATGTGATGCTATGCTGTTGTATTCCATAGAACAGTGTTACTTATCTCCTTCTTTCCATGATTTGTTTTAGTGAAAGAGCTGATCCAAGTTACTGCAAAGATCGGATTACAGAAGGTGCCAATATTAACAAATCATTGGTTACTCTTGGCATTGTCATCTCCACATTAGGTATAAATAATGTTATCTTTCATTGGAGCAAGAGCTAGACATAATGCTGCCATACAAAATGGCTTATTGAATCTTACTTTAAAATTTACCAGGCAAACAACGATGATGCATTATATTCTCACTTGGCATGTAAATCAATTAAGTGTTTGTAAACTATTGTAGTTACTCCCAAGGGAAATGACTTCAGCATAGGACAATAAATTAAACATTGGCCTCATTTGAATGTCACAGTAAGCCAAACTATGATTTACCGGCAGCATACAGACTTGCTACTCTTCTCATCCCCAGTTTTTCATTCCCATATTGTGCTGAACTAAGCCAAGGTTTAATGTGTCGTCCACACCTCTGCTCTTGTTTAAGCTCTCTTCTCACTCACCACAAGCTATACCCAAGAACAAACTCTTTTAACAATGCAGTTGTGTGATTTTGTTCCTGTTGATGTGGGGAAACATACAGTCTGCTTCCGGCATTTTCAAAAAGGAAAAAGCTCTGGCACAGGGAAGTAAGAGCTGAAAGATGCTGAATGAAGTTGCAAGTAAACTACCTTCTGACTCCGAATAGCAATGGCCACTAACAGGAAGGTGCCTTGTGTCATTAAAAAAAATAGTGCTGGGTTAGTATGTTTGCATGGGAGCTATACAACAAGGGAACATGTATCTAGCATCTTTAAATAAAAAAAGCTTGGAGGAAGATACAGTGAGGGCTCATCTAAGCTTCCATTTGTGCCATGATTTGTAGTCACAGCTTTGTGCTTTCCAGACATGGGTTCGAGTGGTGTGTGTGGTTTTTTGTTTTTTTTGTCTCTCTCACTGAAAAAACCTGTTTACCACTGAATCAGAACAAACATCACTTGAGTTTTCTGCAGATTGCCATTAGTTCCAATTCAGTGGTAAATAGCAGGTATTCCCAGGGGGGCGGGAACCGGCATGGAGATGTGCCTACAAATTGCAGCACAAACAGAAGTCTGGATGAGCCCTGAGTGGAGGAATTGTGACATTTACTATCATTTATTAGGTATACAACTCACATTTGACCCAGCAGATCAATTTGCAATGGTGGTACTATCTGTTGTGGAATAATATTAACCCAGCAACAAACCATTATGATTTTAGTTTTGACACAAGTGCTACATTAAGTAAATATATGTGGTTCTTCCACAACAATTGAGTGATGACTGTATATTTATCACAGGGATGGGAAACCTGTTGACCCTTCAGATGTTGATAGATTCCAGCTCCCATCATCCCTGACCGTTGGCCATCACTGATGGGAGTTGTAGTCCAAGCACATCTGGAGGGCCATAGGATCCCCACCAGAGATTTAAATTGTACACGTCAGAGGCTTACAACTGTTTTCCCTGTTTTCAGCACAAAATTCTCAGATGTTCAGCAGCTGCCAGAGTATAAACAGCATAGCCAGTGAAGTGGATAGCAGTCACACAGACAATAACTCTGGAGCCAGTATCAGCAGCCAGAGGCGTCAAGCTTACACTCCATACCGTGACTCCATCCTCACTTGGCTTCTGAAGGATAGTCTGGGTGGCAATTCCAAGACCATTATGATCGCAAGTAAGTTAACAATCCTATTTTCCTCGCAGGGTGTATTTTATTTATTTAAACAGTTTATGTACCACTTAACTACAGTAGTTTCCAAGGGATTTACAAAGATACAATACAAAACATCAACATCAGCAAAAGCTATAAAATCAAACATCAAATAAAATGCCTGCTGGGGGGAGCTGGAAGGATTGCCTTGTTGAGTGTGCCATTTACTTATTTCAGCAGATTTTTATGCATGTAGCCATAATGCTCAGGGTTGCTAAGACCTTTTTTTTTTAAAAAAGCAAAACTATAAAATCCATTCATAAAACATTAGTACATCTTAGCTTTAAAATGGAATTAGACAGATTCATGGAGAATAAATCTATCCATAGCTACTAGTTATTATGCACTATCATACCGGTTGCTGAGGAACAGAAGTGGGAGATGGTTAATGCACTCATGTCTTGCTTGTGGATTCCCATAGACATCTGGTGAGCCACTGTGGGAGACAGGATGTGGGAGACTAGGCAGACCTTTAGTCTGATGGAGCAGGGCTGTTCTTAGTCATACAATCAAAAGCAACAGGCTAAAACAAGTGGTCGCTCTACCAATAGCTCACCAACACAGCAGGCCAAATGCTTGCCAGAATAATGGTGCCTTGGCTAGGCAAGAGAGAAATGACTGAAGAGACAAGGAATTTCACAATTTAGGTGCTGCCACAGAGAAGGCTTTCTCCTGCGTTCCAGCCAGTCATGTTCCTGCCACCAATGAGGACCTCCTCTGCCGATCTTCATGGGCAGGCAGGCTTGTATGGGAGGGGATGGCCATTTAGAAATCCAGTGCACATTAATTTTTTCCCAGTGAAGCTATTGTAAAATCAGTGGCATGCGTTTTCAAAGTCAGACACCCATGAAGACCCTTAGTTGCCACCTTCTGGATCAGCTGAAGGTTCTGGAGGCTGCTCAAAGGCAGCCCATGTGTAGTGCATTGCAGTAATCTAATCTGAGCATAATTAAAGCATGTGTCACCATGTGTCTGACCTTCCTGAGAATAGGGGCAGCTTCTGCTAAGCCCTTTTAAACCACGCACCTGTGCTTGCAGGCTCGTCGTCTGTTTGCTTGTGTGCCTGTCTGTTTCTATGGAGCTTGAAATTTAAGAGGCTTGGTTGAGTGATCCTCTACTCCAGAGGAAGGTCAGCCATCATAACCCATGTTTTCAACAATACATACTTTGTCAAAAATGTACATTTGATTTATCTGCTGTGATTTATCTTGAATTAACATTAACCAGTGGGAGGCTCACTAGTACTTTATAGTCACAATGCAGAATAAGTCTTAAGATGAGACTTCAAATTCCAGCTTAGTCAAGGACTTACCGATTGGCCTTGGGCAAGACTGTAGGTAGTGTGAAGAGGGTTTGGTTTGGAGGGGCGTTTCTGCAAAGGTGGAAACGCTGCATTGTTGTTTTCAGCCCTCTTGGACATCTTCATGCAGACAGGCTAAATTGAAAATAGGGTTTATATAGTCTTGTGGTTTTTGCATGGAGGGATAAAAACTGTGGTGTGTTTTTGCAATCAATTTTTTTATTTACACAGTATTTCCTTTTTTTATCTGTAGCTATCTCACCTGCAAACTCTTGTTACAATGAGACCATGAGTACGTTGCGGTATGCCTCAAATGCCAAAAACATTATTAACAAACCCCGGGTAAATGAGGTGAGCTACCATGTTGTTATTTTATCATTTATTAATCAATGTTCTTCTCCATGTAACGGGTAAAGGAGTATATCTCTTACAAAAGTACAAGTGAAAGTCCAATAAATAATCTGTGAAGGGCCACAGCATTTTTGCCTTACTGTTTATGTGCATATAAAAATGTTATTATTTCAATGTGGTACTGTTAATTAATACTTAAGGTGTGATTTCATCATATATGTACCTACTACACATGTTCACACCAAGTATAATCACGGTCTGAATTTTAACAGAGAGATAAGGGGGAGATTCAGTATAGATATGCTGTGCAGTAGGTGAATTATGAACTCAGCATGAGATCCATGATTTCTCTCCCCCACTAAAAGAAAGAAAGAAAGAAAGAAAGAAAGAAAGAAAGAAAGAGAAAGAAAGAAAGAAAGAAAGAAAGAAAAAGAAATAAGGCATAGCAATGCCCTTAAGCATCCAGCATATTTCTTTTAGAACAAGCCATATGGAATCAGTTGCTTCCATACTGTCCTATGACTTCTGTATTATTATTTTTTGAAAAGCTTGTTTGTTCTCTAATATTTGCTATATTTCAGGATGCAAATGTGAAGCTGATTAGAGAATTGCGAGAAGAAATTGATAGATTGAAGGCTATGCTGATGAGCTTTGAGCTGGTTTGTACAAATGTTTAATTAAATGGAGTCTAAATTGGCCAGTCAATAGATCTGTATATAAATATATATTTTTAGCAATATCACTTTTGCCTGAGTTGGGTTACTAAGAATACAGGAAACTGCTTTATACCATGTCAGTCAATTTGTTACTCCAGCCCAGTAGTCCTTGCTCCGACTGGGGGCATCTTCCAGGCTCCCATGCAGATGTTACTAGTGGCATTTAGGTGGAGCTGCTGGACATTGTACCTGGGACTTCCTGAGTACACAGCATGTGCTATACCACTGAAGCTGCTCTTAATAAATAAGTTAAATATAGTTATGTCTTTAAAGTTGAATAATCTAGAACTCAAATGATATCATTAATAACTAAGTCAGGGATGGAGCCGATCTCTGACCCGCAGATGTTAATGGATTATAACTCTTATCAGCCCCAACCAGCATGGCCAGTGGTCAGGGATGATGAGAGCTAGAATCCAAAAACATCTGAAGACACACAGGTTCCTCATGCCTGGTCTAAACATGCTGTAACATGCTCCCAGCACACACCCAGAAATCTCCAGCTTAAAGCAAAATACAAAGCAAACTTGGAATGGTTATTAGTTGATGTGCAAATGTCACTTGCTATAACAAAATTATAAAGTTGATATGATTGTTAACTTTAATTAAGCATATTGACCAAAATAGTGAGTTTGTTCATTTTTGAAAAATTACATATACCCCTTTAGGGTAGTCGTGGTTTGAGTCTTAAATACATTGTGGAAAATTTTTTAGCTGTCCTAAAATTAGATTACTCCAAGAGTGGCTTTGGGACTTTAAAGGCAAGGTCTTCAATCAGTCACTGCAAACACACAAGATTCAAAGGAATAATCAGAAGATGATGATACTGTATTAATGATATTTCTATACTGCATTAATGATATTTCAGTGAATCATGCCTTAGTTTATATCACCAGCCCACAGAGATAGGCAATGCTTTTTTCGGGGGGGATGCAGGGGGACGCATACACATAAACATTTTGTGAATCTTTATACTTTTGTCTATTTACTGTATTTATTTTTCCCGATTTGAAGTATAAAATGGTGATTTTCTTGAGTCAAAATGAGAGTACCCTTAAACAATTTTTTAGTAAAAAAAGGAAAAAGAAGCAGCAGCACTGGAGATAGGTATCTACTTTCTGATGCCCAGCACCCAATGGCTTTGTAGTCAATGTGACAAAGCACTGCTGAGTCATCTCAGAGAATTTCAGAGACCTCCCAGTGGAATCTTTCAGTCAAGTCCTGGAAAGAAGGTGACATCAAACTTGGGTCCATGCACTCGTATAAGAATAGAACAGAGATTTAGCTGTAAGATCCAGAATTTCCTCCTTACTGTGGTAAGAATTTACTTCCGCACCACTTAAGGTATGCACTAGTCCTTGCTCAGGTGAGGGAATATACCTTTAAGTGACCACGAAACCAAGAGACTAGCAAGCAAACTTCCTGTAGGAACCCGGTTTATTAAAACGATGGCGCAATAGGGCAGCCTTGCCAGCTAGAAAAGACTGCATCAGAGGAATGTTGGAACAAAGCTTTTATAGAGTTTTACACACATAGCCATACATCATAAAGCATCACTGCATACATCAAAAGAGGTTACAGGTCAAGGGATGTAAAAAGACATGGCTCTACACTGATATCAACTTTGGTCTCAGCTTTTGCACTTAACCTCCAGTTGCCTTGACAGCCAGGCTTTCACTAAGGAACTATGGACATTCCATTCCCATATATTTCTTCCTGGGTCAGCACTCTGGCGTGAACTTAAAACATCCTAGCAAAACACCCTGACTAACCATCTGTGCCCTTCTAATAATACAAATAAACTTCCCACCCTTCAGGGTCAGATAAGTATGAAATGCAGTGTAGGAGTGAGGCATGAGAGATTTGCAAAATGCAGGAACCCAACCAGGAACCCAAGAATCAAATCACTCATTGATACATAATATTACAGAGTAAATGCACAAAACAACAACAACTAAAGCAAAATCTATGTCAAGAATTAATATCAAAATTTCTATATCACTTCTCTTTCCAGTGCTTACCGCTGTGGTTAGGAATACTTCATATGTAGCTATGGATGGTCAAATATAGGATAATTCTGATATATTACTTTACCTTGTGACTTCAGATCATCCACCTTCGTTTTGAATATGGAAACATTACATCCCTAATATTTTGTTTCAACAGAGGAATTCTAGTCCTTCGTGGAGCGATGACAGAGAAGGAAATCTTACAGAATTAGTTCTTCAGAATGAACTTAAGGTATGCATGATTAATAATTTCCCTAATATCTGTGTGGCATTTCTATAAGAGTGTATACATAGGTTAGCAAATATGCATGGATATTTCCCCAAGGCCCATAAAGAGTGACCTTATGAATGCAGGTACATGGGAAAAGCAACCTTAAAGTGTCAGGGTCTCATACTGGGAACACTTGCAATGAGGACCAGTCACCTTACTCCTTTTACTACCATTACAACTTGGAAGTGGAGGAAGCTGCTGGCCTGAACTTGACTATATTGCTATCACCACTAGAGACGGCTAGGATTCCAGCCCAGCAGGGATCATGTGACATAAGGAACCAAAATAGTCCCAGTTAGTCTCTGTAGAGTGGCTGACTCAGCTCTTCCTTCTGGGCAACTTGTTGCTTAGTGTGCAGATCAAGTTTCTAGATTAAAATCCTCTTCACAAGCATGCTGTTAGGAACAATTGCCCAGCAGCCATCAGAGTAACTTAAGTAATTTGTACTTTCTTGCAGGAAAAAATGGTTTTATGTAACGCTTTATAATAAGTACGTTTCCCCCCTCATTTACTGTTTCCAAAGATTGAGCAGTTGACCAAAGACTGGACAGATAAGTGGATTAACAGGAAAGCTATCATGGAAGAATACAGTGTGGATATCAACAAGGAAAAAGCTGGAGTGATGATAGATTCCAGTTTACCTCATTTAATGGCCATGGATTATGATATCCTTAGTACGGGAGTTATGCTGTATCATCTCAGGGTGAGATGCAACACTTGGTTTGTTTGGTTATTTTTACTTTCAGATAGCAATAGCTGTAGTTATACTGAATATGGAAAAAAAGTTTAACCTGCTGTGTTTGCTTAATAGTAATAATATAGACACAAATAGTTTGAAATAGTATAGAGTTTATCATTGTGAGATGAGATAAAATAATTGCATTCTTCTTTAAGGTTTTGAGAGAATCTGAAATCTATACTATTCCATCAATAGAAATTTTGCACCTCTTTCTTAATACTTCTATTCATATGTCTGGCAAACAAAAGGGAAGGTTATATTATTTGGGCTTAGTAATACCATATAGACTACATCATTGCCATGGGGAAACAGAAGAAACTTACGCTTTTAGAGTAAAATTTTAAGAAAGTGGATATAATAATTTAGCAATGGAAGCAAAAATCGCAGCATTATGGACAAGCAGTGAATTTGGATATTTAACCAAATTTTTAAATAACGATGGATTATTTAATAGTTTCTGGTTATTATACAAAGCTGTAGTGCACAGTGGGTATCAGATACAAAGATTATAGTTGTTAATATTGTAGTTTTCCTTATACTATTTTAAAACATTGTTATAAAAAACATTTCAGCAATCATTCTGAAAGAGAAAATAGGAAACATAATTTTATTTCAATTTCCCCATAATTAGTTTGCCTGTTTTAACTGAAAGTGCTAAGTATGGTATGTTTTCTCTATAAGTACAGTGTACAGTGATAACCTTTTGAGGCCAGACTCCTGGGCAAGATGACTTATAAAAGGCACTAACTTTTTGGAAATAGAGAAATTTATTTTTAACAGTACAGTGGTACCTTGGTTTGCATACGTTTTGGATTAGAAACATGTCAAACCCGGAAGTGTGTGCCCTGGTTTGCAACCTTTTTTGGGATTGCAACCCATTTTTGGGGGGATTACGTACAATTTTTTTTGGGAGGCCCCATTGGCGAAAGCCTCTGCAATGGATTATGGTTGTAAAGCAAGGTACTACTGTATAGCAGTTTGAGTTTAAAGATTTATACTAAAAAGGGAAAGAAAGGCCCAACTTGCTAAATACTACGTTCATTTAGCTTTCTTTCTTTTGTTTCAAGTGTGAAGCTTAGTTTAATGACATGATAAATAGAATTTTTGCAGACTTATTATGAGTAAGTAACTGAAGAACCATTTAAGCCAGAAAGAGGAAGATTAACTGCATAAGAAAAAGAAGCCAGCTACTTTTGTACCTTTATTAAAAGTGTAATTCTTACTTTAAAATGATTCTGTGATACATGTTTGGACACTTTTTGTTTGGTGAACGCGTTTAAAGCTGGAGTTCAACTTCCTAGAAATTATGGCAGCAAAATTATAGAAAGAGCTTATGCTTTACAATGTTTTTGTGACAATTTAAAATTCTCCATTAAGGAACCTAGTCTAGGAAGCATGTGCAATATATGCATTAACAATACACCTGACATTCTCATATTTTTTCCCTTTTCCTAAACTAACTTCCACTGTTTAAAACGTGAGTATCATCCCACTTCAACTGACATAAAATATCTTAAATTTTGGATAATTTACCTGCAGATGTTTCATTTATTCTATCCCTTTTACTTCTCAAAGAGCATTTCAGATCCAAGAGTGTTGGTGTTTGCTTTTTCTTTTGCACATTCTTTATGGCTGTTGGTACTTTTTCATATTAAAGTTTATATCATATAGGCCCCCATGACTGAATATACATGCCATTGTTTGGGACTGGTGCAAGATGCAATATTTCCCCATATTTCTCTTGGTGTCCCACTGAAACAGAAAGCCGAGACTTCTTCAAAATGTTTATTCCCTTTGTTAAGTTGCTGAGACTACCAGAAATCTAACCAAGTTAACAGTTCTGACACAGTAGAAAGAATGGCTTTCATAGTCGCTTTTGCACAAGAGTCAATTCTGCAATACCTGAGAGAGAGTGAATATAGCTTTATATAGAAAGAAACCTTATTTGCATACTCACTAACAGGGATTTTCATTAAACCCTCTTGTCTGTTTCATTTACGCTGCACTAACAACTTTGTCCCCTCTTTCTTTGCTTCTAGATGCTGCCTTTTCTTTTCTTTATGCTTTGCCTTTTTAGATTCAGGTGTCTGTTACCTTCATCTGAGGATCAAGAAGGTAAAATGTTAATATTTTTCCTCTACATAGTGAACAGTGCTGTCTTGCTATCTCGCATGAACAGCAAAGGAAAAGAAGCCTGCTTTAGATCATGCTACATGAGAGGTGCTTTAACCCTTGCACTCTTCTTGTTTACCTGTATTTTACAATGTCTACCAGGTGTGGCAGCAGTTTTGCGTAAAAACAAAAGTATAGGATTTACTTGTGACAAAGAGCCTGAATATATTTAGGAAAGAAATTATAAATAAAATGTTCTCTCAGGACAGGGCTCACATAATCATTGGTTTAATCTTTTGAAAAATAGCATGCCTTATATATAATGTGTCTTTTGACATTCACATACCTAGGAACGTTTGCTTTTTGTGTGAACTAGGTCCAGATTTCATTTATTTAGATACATATACATATAAAGGTAAAGGGACCCCTGACCATTTGGTCCAGTCATGACCGACTCTGGGGTTGCGGCATCATCTCGCTTTATTGGCCGAGGGAGCCGGCGTACAGCTTCCGGGTCATGTAGCCAGCATGACTAAGCTGCTTCTGGCAAACCAGAGCAGCACATGGAAACGCCGTTTACCTTCCCACCGGAGTGGTACCTATTTATCTACTTGCACCTTCACGTACTTTCGAACTGCTAGGTGGGCAGGAGCTGGGACAGAGCAACGGTAGCTCACCCCGTTGCAGGGATTCAAACCGCCAGCCTTCTGATCGGCAAGTCCTAGGCTCTGTGGTTTAAACCACAGCGCCTCCTGCGTCCCACATATACATATACCTTACTTTTAAAAGCCAAACACATTTACAAAGCAGTTTATCCTACATATTTATTTGTGCAATGCTGTCATCACACTGTAGTTCACATCCCTGTAGACAGATGGTGCTGCAAACTATAGTGTGATGGCATACTTCTGAGAGCTGGGTCATCGCAGCAGCACTATGAATGTGAGGAGAATGGAAGCTGAGGAAGGGAGACTGAGGCAGTTGGGTGGTCCAGGCAAGTTGCAGGGAAACAATTGACACAATCCAGGGCATCTCCCTAGCATCTATCCTGCTGTGCTTCTGCAGTCCGGCACTTCCCTTTGCCTTGCCTTCTGCTGCTGGGGCTGAAACAGCATTGTCTGTGTGAAGTGGGCAATATGAGCAGGAGGAGGGTTAATAAGAATGAAGGTTGGCAAGCTCTAAGGAGGAGAGGGGCCAGCTCCACGTTTCTGAGGCGACTTGGGAACACAAGGTACAGACCCCTTGTCCCTTACCTTTCTTCTCCAAAGCATATTCTTCCTCTACTCTGGGCCTTACCCCATACCTTTTTATCTCTGCTTTTTTAGGTTCTCAAATATTTATAAGCTTCCTTCTCTCCCCGCCCCCTCAATTTCTTATACTTCTTTTCACCTTTTTGTCTCCCTCTCAACTTTCTTTTCATTTTGTGCGCTTTCATCCGCATGCCATCTCTTAGTGTCAACTTGCTGAACATGTGGTGTTCAGAAAATACATCAGAAAAGGTTTCTGGACCCTCAGAACTTAATTTAGGCAGCAGTTGTTTGATGTTTTTCTGATCTGCTGATAAATATTCTGAAGAAGCAGTGGCTGAACTTCTTGCATCTTTGTAACCTTTCCTACATAAGAAGTTTGTTAGGGCAACTAATCATTTTTCTCATATGAGTCTCGTACAACACTACACAGGAATATAATTCCCTCATCATTGCTGTGTTTAATAAGTGTGTTACTATTGTACAGTGTTATCTGTTGATCTGCCACCCTTCACTTCGGCTCTTGCGGGGACTAGATTTCATTTTTTATTTTTTGTTGTTGTTATCTGCAAATTTTTCTAGGCAAGGATTATTTCTTCCATCTGTTTTATTTGGAAATAATATCTGTCTTAATTAATTTAAGGCTGTAATCCAGTTCATAATTTGTGGTTCTTACTGAAATCAATGGCACTTAAGTACACTACTCAATTTTATCCCAGCATTCTATTATTACCCTTTTAAAAAAGCTGATTTAGGATGCGTGTATAATAACAAGCATGCTGACCGTTAAAATATTTTACAAAGCAAATGATAACTCTTTCTTTTGAGTGAATAGCTCTTTTTATGCCAGGAGATAAGTGCTAAAATTATAGTGCTCAGTAATAGATTTGCTAGATTTTAGAGTTGGAGTGTAGGTTTGAAATCTTGTGTATTAAATGCTTCCAAACCATCTAGAAGGCTAAAATATGGTAGATAGCTTGTTATGAGAAAATTCAGAAGGATGAAACATTTTATGTAGCATAGCAGAAATCAGCATTGCAACACAGAGCAAGCCAAGATGCACATGGTATGGTTTTATAAACTTGAGGTCTCTCGCTAAAGGTGGAACATATAACTATCATGGCTTGTAGCTACTGCAAACTTCATTCTCTATGAATTTGTCTAATCCTCTAATCACCACCCTTTGTGAAAGTCAATTCCATAGTTTAACGGTGCACTGTATGAAGAAATACTTTCTGATTAAATGCATCAGGAAAGTTTGCGTTGGAAAATCTAAATGTTCTGAACCATGTGAAGACCATAGGCTTTTGAATCTTATTGTCTAGAGTCATTTCTCTCACCTGAAATTTTAAAAACCAAATCAATTGCCTCAAGCAGATAAATGATAAATGTAGTGGAAATGTTACACAACAAAGTATAAAAATCTGCACACGTGCGTGGAAGGAATACATAAATCTATCCAAGTCTCTTTAAAATAATAATAGTAATAATAATAATAATAATAACTTACTGTGATTGTTCCAATTTTGTAGGAAGGAACAACCAAAATTGGAAGAAGTGATTCAAACCAGGAACAGGATATCGGTAAGAATTATGAGGGAGACCCCAAACTCTTGCAGAGAAATCATGAGAAATGCAACATCCTGTGATTTCCCCAAAACCTACACCGAACCTAACAAGGATGGTGCGTGTTCAGTTGCCTCACTCCAGTGGGGAGTAGACCTGGTAGGAGAGGTTAGCATGCATATGCTAGAGCTGTGGGAAAAGTTAATTTGGTTTTGGGGGTGATGTGCTGATGGCTACCCCAAGGTCCCCATAATGACTGGGCCTCTTTTTGGTTCTTTTGGTTTTCTTTTATTGGGTCTGTACAGGCATTCTGCTGAACTGGAGGCAGATGTTTTAAAAGTGTTGCAACTCTGAGAGGACCTGTGTATTGTGTGCCAAAGTGCCACACCCCCACAGCATCTCTACTAATTAGAAAGAACCAGACAAGGCGTCTCTACTAATTAGAAAGAACCAGACACAACTCATTGGGTCAAATAAGGCTGCAACTTTATTGGTTACAGATGCAAGAGTTTTGGCGTAGACATTGGGCCACAACCATTGACTTCTGGCCCACCTGCCAGAAGTGAAACCTTGGGCCACCCAACCGTCCTATGACTTGCATCAGATAGAAGGACCCCCACAGGGATCGCCATCTTGAGGTGTGCTGTGGCCCAAACTCCCGCCTGTGCATAAGGTCAGAAGCAACTGCTCCTGGATCCCTTTAGTGAGATACCATTACATTTGGAGGGGTAGGCAGAGACCATAGCCTCCCCTCCATCCAAGACTCAGCGGTGGAGGAAGCTGCTTGGGCGCCTGGGGCGGTGCACCCAGAGGCGGGGCGAGCAGCCCATAGAGGTGGGGGCACACCGCAGGGCCTCCGGAGTCTGCCTGCCTCCCCCCACTCAGCCATTCTACAGCTGGGTGGGCAGGCAGCAGGCAGAGAGACACATGGCTCAGGGATGTTTCAGGCCCCACGGCGAGTGCCGCCTGGCATTTTGTCACCCCACCCCCCAGTGGCGACACCCAGGACGGCCCACAGCCTCCACACACCCCTTCCTCCGCCCCTGCCATTAGATAAGGTTTATCTAATGCCTAAACCACCAAAGTTGTGAGTATTGTGGTGAGGTAGACACAACCACCGGACTGGGGCCAATCGGCCTGGTAAACAAATTCCTGCCCAGCTGCAAATACGGAGACCAACAAATAGTCCATAGCAAGGTCAAAATTACACATGACAGAAATTAA
Source organism: Podarcis erhardii (assembly GCF_964252035.2). NCBI lineage: Eukaryota > Metazoa > Chordata > Lepidosauria > Squamata > Lacertidae > Podarcis > Podarcis erhardii. The sequence continues at coordinate 45,761,896 of NC_138497.1, forward strand.
TCAAATGGAGGATGGGAGGGTGATCTGATGAAGAACTGAATGCCAGAACCTGTTTATTGAACATTCACTTGGATTTCCCCCCCACAAATTTCTTGCACTCTGTCTCACACAGCAAGTAAAAAAAAATGTGTTTATTAAAATAGCATCGCAAATTGGAAACTAAATAACATGGTTGCTGTACTATACCAGGAAACAAATGGACAGAGCAGTACAGATGCCTTCAGAACAAATTGGTTTTATTTTCGAAAACTGGTTAGAATGATCATTTGCGAAGAATAAATTTAAATCCTGTATAGTAGATTAACCTAATTCTTCAAGAATATACGGTAACTGTGCTGCTTAAATTGTGAGCCATCTGGCAGAGACTTGTCATAAATTTTCCTCGCATTGCATGAATTATTTTAAGGGTAGTACAGATTAATAACAAATAGCACGATTATCCTTACTAGTGTTTCTTGATATTTGCACTGGAGTTTTGTACCAAGAAAATAATGAATGTTTCTCCTTCACCACCCTGCGAAAAACAATAAGAATTAAATAAATAATAAATCCACGTGTTTTGCAGTTTTGCAGGGTCAGTGCATTGAAAGGGACCATTGCATTGTAGACAACCAGCATGGGATTGTGACTCTGCGGCCTCTTCAGGGAGCGCATTGCGTTGTGAATGGTCATGAAGTCACAGGTTCTGTTCGTTTGTCACAAGGTAAATCCTGTACTTCTTTTACAGTACTGCCGCCGTCAAGCACACCTGGCAGATATGTAAAATGATTTGAGAACAGATTTATGAAACAGGATTATAAAGTACATTGAAGCACTGCATGACTTGATCCTGGCCATGTTTTCTCAGAAGTGAGTACTCCTGATTTCAGTGGGACTTCTGAGAACATGGGCCTACACTCCATATCATTTGTTGTTATAGAAATTTGTGACTGCAATAATTGCTCTATATTTGTTTTACTCTAGGCTACCCTAGCTAAATTGGAATTTTAAAGACAAGCCCCAGGATGAATACTTCCTTCTATAAAACACATTAGCTTTATTTCAGCTGCATATACCCGATAGCTTTGGCTCAGTGCCTCAGATATTTTTAATGGAAGTCAATAGCTGAATGTCTCTTGAGTACAATTGTGAATATATTAATGATGTGATGCACCAGATATATTCGTAGTCTTAAAGTTCTGGATTAATCTCATTTCATTTCAAGTAACTTTCAAAGTAGAAGCACTATAAAGGTGCCTTCAGCACTGGTGTGCAAGTCTCATCCTACATGCAGTGCCAGCAGTGGTGAACATACTGTGGCATATCTGTATTAATAATTTTACGATGCTGCTTGGAAAGAGAATGAAAATAAATCTGCCAACATCATGATACCATTATGGTGCAGCTGAATTTGGGATACCGTGCACAGTTAAAATAAAAATACAATTGAACAGGAAAATCTGCAGGAAAAAGGCAACCAAAGTGATCAAAGGGGATTGGGCATTTTCCTTATGAATTAATAAAAATATTATTAATAAAATAAATAAAAATAAAAAAGTGTTCGAAGGTATTTTGAAAAAATTGAGAAGCCCAGTTAATTCCAAAGTGGGATCTAAAATGTCTTTTTGTTGCCAGAATATTTTCAGAATTAGACTGTTAACAAAAATAAATTGTTAATAACAGATAATATGTTATATCTAATTGTAGCTTTGAAAGATACCATATTTGTAGTAAAATGTACTATAAATACACAGGAAAAGTCAAATATTTGCATAACAGTTTAAATAACTGCTAGTTTCTCAATTTGCCTTTTCTTACTCCTGTTTTTAGGAGCTCTGGTTATTCTGGGCAAAGCTCACAAATTTAGGTTCAACCACCCAGCTGAGGCTGCCCTTTTAAGACAAAGACGATCTGTAAGTTTAGAGTATTGTTTGTTGCTCCCCCCCCCCTTTGTTTCATTGACTGCTAATGTCAGTTCTCTGTAGTAAATATGAGAACACCATGGTTAGTTATTTGCCAGCAGGAAACTTATGTACCTTCTAAAACAACAGCATGCCCCAAAGACAAGGTTAGGGAATTGCTGCTGCGTCCCACTTGATACCATTGACTGTGGTGTCCTTTGCGTTGTTTGGTCAGGATGGTGCTTTGGGTCACATGTTTTACAGTGGTTCTGGTCCTTCCTAGAAGGGCAATTTCAGAAGAAGGTGATGTGGCATGCCACATGGACTTTGGCCTCCAGAGTCCTTCAGGGTTCTCTTCTGCTGGAGTCCTTAAGCATTCCCTCCTCCACTGAATCATAGAATAGTGATACTTTTTTTGCTGCTGAATCACACTGTTGACTGATGTTAAGCTTCTGCTCAACTTAAACCCCTAGATCCTGTACACATGCACTGCTGTCAATCAATAAACAGCAGCGGGCAGCAAATAGTTTGATTCTGGCATACTTTCATGCATTGTGCCCCCGCGCACACATAAGAGTTGGAACTGCAGCACAGGAATCTTGAGGTGGTAGGTTTGCTGTACAGTAGCTGGAATGGGCACAATTTTACAGGACGTTTTCTTGTTCTCATTGAAATTAAATTCAGGTTTAGGGAAAAATGACACATCTTTTGAGGATTCCTATTCACTTCTTTAGAGTTTGTGCTGAATTTGTATCCAATACATTGTGCACATTAGCATTCAGAATCACTGGGGAAACCCTGAATGTAACATAAGTCCTCTTCCTGCGTACATATTTATAGCCATCATTGTCAGCCAGGAGGACCCAAGCTCTTTGTTTCATGGTTGGCTTGGGTATAAGGCCCAGCCTAAGACGTGAAAGTAGGATTTAAATCTAGGTTTCATTGTCAAAACTCTTTGCTCTGTGGAGCAGGGGCTGTGATCTTACATCAAAAACTCGCAACAGTGATTCTAGCAATTACTTTAATCATCTTGTGGTATTTACTTCCTTCCCCATCTTTCCTGTTTTATAGATCAGTGAGTCCTCTTCTGTAGTGAGTTGCAGATCTCTTGAATGGCTGGATTTGGATGGTGACTTCCCTTCCCTTCCTCATAGCTTTTATCCAGCTGAAACAGAAAGGTATGTTTAAAAGGATTTAGCTGAAATAAAATGACATTCATCTGAATTCTGCTGATTTCATTTTTTTAAGGTTGCAAGGATATTGGGCAGAATTCATCTAACAAACTCTGTCAACTTCCACTTGCACAGTAGGGCTGTCCCCCACTCCTCCCTCTGACCCCTGAAATCAGCCATTGGTGTATGTGTCCGAAGAACCCCCTGAACAGCACGGAATGAGGGAAGGAGGTGGTCATTCCATCTGGCATACTGAAATGCTATCACATTTGTAAAAATTGTTGAATTCCACCCATAATCTTTGCTTCCTTTTTAGCAATACAGTTGCCTACAAATGCATTTATTTTTTATAGTAGCATGGCCACGCTTTCACAGTTCTGAAGCCTTCCCACTGCTCTTAATACTAGGGGAGACCATTGGGAATGTTTACATAATGTATATTCTGAAGTTCACACACAGCTTATTCTTTCCTTTTAATGATTCTGGGTCTGCATCCCAGCTGCACTGTCTCATGATAGAAATAAGAGCTTTAAGAAAGAACAGTATCTAGCCTGAGCTGTGCTGTATGGGTTAAATTTTATGTCTGGTCCTGCGCAGCTGCTGTAGTCTGCTGCTGCTGCTGCTGCTGTGTTACGCCGAGGTTATGGTGTGGTATTGAAAACAGCCTCTTGATTGGATAGATGTGCTGGGAGGAGAGGTATCAGACAAAAATGCAAATCAATGAATGAGCTTGTTGTGTTATAACTCAGACTCCTAAGTGCTTAAAGTGCTAGCCTTAATTGATTTGCAGGGATACTGAATAGCTTTCTTTTCATCCCTACTCTTTTTTTTTTTTAATCTCAAAACTAAGTTATACCTAATATTTAGGGACTCGGGGAATCTGATTTGGCTGAATTGTTTTTTGTTTTTTTTAAATCTGACAATGGTTTTCAGGGACTGTATTTTGCCTTTTGCCTGGGTTCTGTGATCCAAGCCTCCATATATGGTTGCAGCAAAGCATTCTGCTTCATTACTTGGCTGTGGCTGCCATAGCTACTGAAAACTGCATTATGCTGTAGAAGCCGCCAGATTCTGCATAAGCCTTAGAGGCGTTTTTGGGGAAGAGGGGAGGGAGTTACACAATAGAATCCTGGGAAGCTGATGACAAAACAGCCGGGAGAAAACGTGATTCTACAAAAGGTTGATTTAGTATGCTGACTGCCAAGTTAACGCATAGGACGAGAAGATGAAAAATGAATCAGCTGTTTTCATAATCCTGGAAATGTTCTCGGTAATTGGTACTTACAATTGGTTTAAGGTCAGTGACATTTAGGAAATAGACACTGGATGTGTTAATTACTATTTATTGATAAGAATGCTATCATTGTAATTATGCTTTTAATGTTTGTTAAATCTAGTGAGCAATGTTTGTTATATTCTACAAAGGGTTTCTGTTCTCCCCATGCCTTAGTTTGTTTGTTTTGCCTGTGTCATTCCATGATGAGAGTCGGGTCTGGCAAAGCAAAAGGCAATATCTTCTAGAATAATTTTTTTTGGGGGGGGGGTTTAAGTCACAGTAAGGCTTCATTAACTGTTTTTTTATTTTAATTTGAAAGAAGGGAAACCTGATTAGTAGGTTTATTTCTTAGTGCATGAAATGCTGGGATTTAACAGTTCCTGAAAGAAGCTGGAGTTGTATCAGTATCTGGGTGACGATGCTTCTGTGGACCAGTAAAACAACCACCTGTGCGAATTTTGGAGTATAGAGGCCTGCTTTATAATAACAAATAATTTTAATGCATTTACGTTGACATTATTCTCCATGTGGAACGTTTGGGGTGGGGATGAGCTGTGGCAGAACACCTGCCATCATGCTACTTAAGATTACCGTGTCAATGATTATCCACAGAACAAGCAATTATACTTCAAGGCAGTGAAGTGTCCATGCCTAAACACTGGAATATAGAACAATAAAAACAGTATTGATGTGGATGGGACTGACATCCAAGCCCCAGGTCCTGCCATTTTCCAGTTCTTTCGTGTTTCAGTAGAGGCGCCTCATGCGTTCTGCATTACCTATGTGATGCAAGCATCAGGCTGGATGAATTTTTATTACCAATCTACTTAATGCAGTTGTCTCTGTGCTCTGAATACATATAGGATGTTTTCTGTTTGATCTTGGATTGAGTACTTGAATCTGCTGACATTTTTAAGAATTGTTGGGAAATACGGGAGCATAGAAACCAATGCTTTCTACACTTTATGTAATGCAACCCCCTCAGTTATTTTCTCCTTCTGTGGCATTAATCACTGAGATAGCAAAAATTGTAGAGATCTGCAGTACTGTATCATAATACGGTGTGCACTGTTGTATTTTATAACAGCTGTTTTTCAAGACCTGAGCAATGAATGGTTCATAAAGCCTAATATCCTGTCTTTTGTAGTGTCCATTAGCAAATGCTTTAGTGACCATGAATAGGACTGGTGTACAGCAGTTGATCTTCATTCAGCTGCAGCTTCTGTGTGGGAAAAAAAAAAGCTTGGGGGGGGGTCTGCGTGAAGGTTAATAGCCTCTCATTTAACAGCTTTTAAAAGACCTGTTCTCCTTGAATTGGTCTAATTACATTTTGAGCTGAACTACAGCTTCCCATTTAAATGGGGTGTTTAGCTTAAACGACAAGTTCTTATGTTTTAGAAAAAGGGTAAAAGGAGCCTTCTGGTCAGTTTAGAGCAGGGGTAGGCAACCTAAGGCCCGGGGGCCGGATGCGGCCCAATTGCCTTCTCAATCCAGCCCGCAGACGGTCCGGGAATCAGCGTGTTTTTACATGAGTAGAATGTGTCCTTTTATTTAAAATGCATCTCTGGGTTATTTGTGGAGCATAGGAATTCATTCATTTTTTTCTTCAAAATATAGTCCGGCCCACTACATGGTCTGAGGGACGGTGGACCGGCCCCCTGCTGAAAAAGGTTGCTGACCCCTGGTTTAGAGCCACAAGAGACTTTAGATAAGCCTTTCTTCTTCTTTAGCTGAGGGGAAGACATATGCATTTAGAAAACTTGGGAGTAAATATGGCTTATGACTTGCCAGGTGTAGGGTCATTTATTTGTCTCCTTGGCAACCAGGTGTGTCATAGCCTCTAGATAATCCTAGAACTAGAATGGATGCACCTTACATTGATAGCTGGGTACACTTTCCATTCATTTCATCAGGACTGACATCCATAACTGTCCAGAAGTTTCAGCTATTACACAGTAGCTGCCTCCTAACAAGATAGCACTATGGGAATCTCCACTGGTTATGTTTACAGACTCTTGTACCAACTGAGCACAAAACATTTTCAACTCAACTCAAAACAAATCTTCTTGTATGGGAATGCACTAACACACATGCAGTGGAGAAGGAGAGGCAAATAAGGAAATTATTTCTTTAAGTGAGGATCTTAACTGCTGGTGGTGGTTTAAAAAGCAGGTTTCCATTCTTCAAAACAGAGCCCCTCTTAGCTAGTTATTTTGCTGGACTGAAACAGTTGAATACAAAGCACAATACACACATTGGTCTCTAATAATTAGTTTTCCCTTTCTATAAAAAGTTGTAAAACTTTACAAGGAAAAAACTTAGAGATTTTTGCTTAGAATGAATTTTAATAGGCAATGGTGCCAGATGTCACACTGCAACTGAAGACCTCATTATTCCATGGTTTGATAGGGATGAGGGTGATGACTTGGATACTGGGACCTGAGTAGATGGAATGGGCTGAGTACTCAGTTCAGCACCAGCATAGGCCAGAGGGCCAGAAGGGTTTTGCCCATGGTACATATGGATTCCATCACAAGAATACCACTCCACATTAGAGTGGATTTATACGGCTTGTATCTGGTGCTGGACCATAGAGACAGATGAGGGATTATGCTCATCCTGTCCACCCTGTTGCCAGCAGCCTCTCTGACTGAGGTATGGAAGGTAAAGAACCCAGGATGGTGGTCTTAGCAGTTTCAGTGTCCATGACGGTCTCTGTGGGGTGGAGTTGGCTTGGGACTTCATGGCCACCTTGGCAATGGTGGGGCTGTCTTAGTTTGTCATCAGCCCTATACACATGGCAGGACCACACCCTCACCTTTTCTTTGCTTTAGGTAAGATGGGCAATCTCAAAATAGGAGAGAGGGGTTCCAAATTACCCCAGTGTCAGGATCAGGGCACTTTCTGGTGGAACCTGGGAGATTCCTGAATGCTCACGAGGATTTTGAAAGCCCTGGCCTTCTAGAATGAGGAGCTACAACAGACTTTTGGCACAGTCACTCATGAGTGCTCTTTCCAGTGTTGTAGAGCATGTATGGCTGCCTGGTATCCCTGCAAACTTTGTGTGATGAAACTATTGGGAAGACTAGCTGCAGATGACACACAGCACATTCTGAAGCCAACTGAACACTAGTTAGAGGTGCATGATCATGCCTACTGCATGGTAGTGTAGGAAACAATGAAGTTCTTCCTCTCTCCTTCCTTCCTCAAGAAAGTTATCTGGCAGAGCTCTTTAGAGTGTTCAGAGGGCTGTTATCTATCCCTGTGAGTGGAGCTATAGAGTCCACTGCAAATTGTTTGCAATATAGTTTAAGAATGAAGCCAGTCAAAACACTCTTGATGCTGTTATTGCAGAATCTGCTGAGGTGCCCAACACACCATCTGAGTGAATGTTTATGTGATCATTTTCAGTTATTAGAGTTTAATGTCTCCTTGTAGCATTGTGTTTGATGCCTTGCCATCTCAACCAACCCTCTTGAATGATTAGAACTAGCAACAACCACCCTCCCCAACAACAACCACCTCCCCATATCAGTACCCCAGCCCAGGAATTTGTTCAGCAACCTCAGCTTTTGTAGCTGGAATCAGTCAGGGCCCCTCCCTACCAGGCGAGGTGGGAAAAGGCCTGCAAGGCAGGGAGCAGGTCTTTGGGGACTCATCAGCATCAACTGGAGCCACTTTGAGAATGGTCCATCTTTTCTTTCCTTTCCTTTCCTTTGTCTGCTCCACGTGCATTGCCCTGATTCTCACAATCTTTCTCCCAAATATTCTTGATAAAATTTCCCTCAGATCCCCATCTGTAAAATGGCCCTAATGATATAAAGACAGATTAGAATGGCAGCTATGTATATTCTTTGGAACTTTCTCATCATTCTGGCCAGTGCTCAGATTATAAAGCAAAATGTAAGGGAGTTCTTAATGAAACCCAAAGCTATGTCCCCTCACTTCCCCAATTTTAGACAAATCATGGGCCTCCTGCAGCCAGAATGAGGGGACTGGGACTCCCTCCCTTGGTAATCTGAGTGCTACTTCTGAGTGAATGCTACTGCTCTGCTAGTATGAATGAAGTAGTTTATCTTGACCTGTACCAATATGAGTTCCGACCTGGGTTTGGGACTGACTGACCTGTAGCAGAAGACACCCCCCTCCCCCTTGATGTGGAATTCAATGCCATTTGAAATAAGGCATGTTCTAATAAACTACACTTTTAGATGCATTCTTATGCCTTTTTTTATTTACCCAAGACATTTCTGAAATAAAATTTGAATTATTGTTCATTGACTACCTTAAAATAACAGCTTAACTATTTTTGATCTTCTGAACACCACTCTGATATATTGCGAACAGTTTATAAATATTTTAAATTGAAATAACTATTATGTGGCTAGTGGTATTACTGTGTGGAGCCCGCTATTAAGCTTCTTTTAAATTTCATGCTACCCGTCAACATTCTGACCTTACTGTGACATCACACACATGCAAACACACATGCAACACACATAGACATCATATCCTTTCCTTTACCCATCCTCCTTCATTAGGACCTGAACTTTTCATTGCACAATTAGATACTTTGATTTTGACTGACAGAAACTTAAACTGATTTAAAGAGATATATGTTTGACCTGCAATAATGTTGCTTTCCTGGTTTAATTTTATTTTTAAATTTTCCAGCAGTGAACAGAGAGATGCTGTACATGAAGAATGTCAGCCAAAGCTGAAGAACCAGGAGGTTCTCCACAGCAAGGAAATTCAAAAGCAGCAACAGTATGTTGAAAAATTACAACAGCAGATCTTGGATGGGCAGATTAAAGCTGAGCAAGAACTAGAGCATGATCAAGCCATAATCAATCAATGGATCAAAGAAAGTGAGTTTTCTTTCCCATTATCACTTTCCATTCACGTTTTTTTCCTACTTACACTGCTGATGCATTTTACTCTGGTTTCTTTCTTTCACCCATTATTTTATCATTCTTAAAGTGAGGTTAGTGCTCAAGCAGCAGTTTATATTTTATATTCATTGGCTGGATGAGTCTTCCCTACGATACTTTAAGACACTCTTGTCCTTCTTAAAACTACCAGCTTGAGATGCTCTCTGCCTTTAAAATTTGGATATAGCTGCAGAAATTTGCATTAAGGCTGTATAAGATATCCCCCAGTCTCATTTCTCAGGTCAAAAATAGCTTTATGGATGGGGTAGAAATCCCCCTTCCGACAAAAAAAGATATATGAATGCTCAACTTTTTTCAGCTCCTTTGGGTGTCATTGTTTGATATTGCTCCTGCTGCTGTTAGTGTCATTATTCCTCTTTCCTAGGTTCATCTCAGTGATTATTCCAACCAATCAGCAGACATAACCTTAATGCCCATCAGCTTTGGCTACATGGGGATGTTACTGAGGATACTTGAGAAGAAGGAGCAAGTTGATATGTGTTGATGTATAAAGCCCTGAACAACTTGGGCCCTTATATCCCTGCTTGATCCCTAAGATGTCCAGATGAGCTGTGTTAGTTGTCCCCTGTGTGGGCCTCAACTAGGGTATTATAGTATCACTGATCCCATACTGTAGAAAACTTTTCCAGCAGAAATTTGGTGGGCGTATTTGCCCCCCCTCAACATTACAATCTTAGTATGATCCAAATATGTTACCCACACATATATACTTCAAACTTCAGAGTTCCAAACTTATATAAAATTTATATAAATTTATATAAAAACACTTTCTTTAAAAAACAAAACACACCCAAGAATAGCCATTGTTTCAAGTACAGTGGAACCTTGGTCCTCAAACGGCTTAGTTGATGAACAAATCAGCTCCCAAACACCGAAAACCCGGAAGTAAGTGTTCTGGTTTTTGAACTTTTTTCGGAATCTGAACATCCAATGCAGCTTCCGCTTGAGTGCAGGAAGCTCCTGCAGCCAATCGGAAGCCGCACTTTAGTTTTCAAACATTTTGGAAGTGGAATGGACTCCAGAAATGGATTACGTTCGAGAACCAAGGTACCACTGTACTGGAACAGCAAGGATTACCATCCCAGACCTGTTGTGTTTTTGTTTCCCTTCTCCCCACAACCCCCTTTGCCTCTGTGGTTTTAGGACCACTGGTTTTTTGGACTACAGTTTTTAATACAGAATATTTAATTATTGTAAGCCACCCAGGGATCCAACTTTGGTGCTGCTAAAAGGGGACGTCACTTTTTTCTCCGTCGGTCACCCTAGCTGCTGTGGCTTACCTGCGGATGCAGGCAATCATGGGCGAGCTTGGGAGCATGGTTTAGGAAGTGGACTCCCTGGTTATAAAAGCCAGCTGTGCCTAGGCCTTGGCCTCAGGCAATGCTGGATTCATCAATTACCCACCCCACACTTTATGTGTAGGACTGCTCAAGGATGAGCTGGTAGGTCCTGCATAAAACCTTGCTATGGACATCTTGAGCTGCCATATTCGGGGACAGGGAGGAATTTGCCTGCAGACAAATTGGGCTTGTCTGAGGGTTTTGCCTACCTCAGAGCAATTGTCACAACTTGATGGCAGATAAGGCATTAGGTTGGATCCTTAGTCTAGGTGGACTGGGAGGTTGGGAGCCCTGCCCCTCCAAGGAATTAGAATATCCCATTAAAGGGATCCAGGGTGAGGTGCTTCTGTCCGGACACCCAGAAGGTGGCTGATGGGCTATAACACCCTCAAAATGGTGATCTTGGGTGGGAAGTTCACCCTAATTTGATGTAAGACATAGGGCAGTCCTTAACCTTGGTTAACCAAATAATCAACAAGCAGACAGACTAGACTGATTGATTCAGGATACACACCCAATGCCTGTGCCAAAACCTGCTGACATCTGTAATCAATAAAGTTGCAGCCTGTTTGAATCCCAGTTGCTTGTCCTGTGTTTACTGCAGCTTCAACATGTCTTGGCCCCTCCGCCACAACTTCACTGCACCTAGACCCACAATGTCAGGCTGATCTTGCTTAAATTATATCTCAAAACAAATTGTAAAATTGACATAGAGTTGATTATTCTCCTCATAAATTCTTGGTGCTGTTGATAAATTGCAACAAACTGACAAGACTTGCTGATTTTCATGCTTTTTGTTCATTTGTTTGTTTGTTTTCCTAGACCAGCAGTGGCTCATTGATGAAAAGAAACAGCTGGCTGTCCAGCAACAGCAGCAGGAATCTGCTGTGCAGACAGAAGTCAAATCATATGCAGAAGCTGGAGTCCAGAACGTATTGGAGTCAGAAACTGGCCCGTCCCTGACAGAACAGAACAAGAAGAAACTGGTACAGCTAGAACTTTTACGAAAATACTCTTTGAAGAAAGCAGAAAGACATTTAAGCCGGAAGAAGGTTAAAGTGCATCTTGAGAGGATTGTGAAGAAGCAAAAATTGCTAGAGGCCAAGAAAAACCTGGAACACTTAGAAGCTAATTGCTGGATTAATGAGGATAATGTGAAACATTCCCAGTCTCTGGACCAAGATACCACAGTAGCTTCTGGGGACTTCAAGTGTTCACAGCCAGAATCAGATTCATGCTCCTTGCAATGCAGAAGAAACAGCTTTTTAAATCATCAGCCAACACATTGCAGGTGAATATTTGCACAATACTTCTCAAAACACTAATCTGTTCTGACAAAGCACATTTTTCATTAACCTCAAAGTGCATGTTAAATGTCATGGCTCCAAGCTTATTCAGTCTCATCAGCAGATGTGTCAACTAAACTTTTAGTTGATTAATCATTAGAGCCCCGTCATAACTGACAGGAGTGAGAGTTAAGGCAAATGAAAAAGTTTTGATGTGACATTGGAAAAGAAAGGGACAGCACTTGGCAAACCTCTCTGAGGAGGGAATTGTTGAGGCTGCTTGCCATAAGAGAAAGCATAGTCTCCTTTCTTGCCTTGGAAGGTGGAAGGCTGTTCTTTAAATGCAGTAGTTCCAAAGCATTTAGGACTTTATAGACCAAACTTGTACTTGGAAACAGATCACCTGTTTAAGAACTGGTGAAATGTTGTATAAATTGCCACACTTCCTGCAGTAGCTCAGAGGCTGCCTATATAGTAATATACAGTTTTCAGGATTGAACATATCAGTTCAACAAACACTTAGATCCTCTCAGATCCAGTGGTATCCAGACCATGTCATATTAAGATTTGCTGGTCAGCAGGTTCATCCCAACAAGATTTGATAGCTTGTCAAGGTCTCCTATTGGTCTCTCAATTGCTGGGCCATTCAGGTAAGGACTAGTGCTTCATAACTCTGTTATGAAGCCACTTGGTGTGTTTGTCTACATAGGACTGTATTCAACATAGTGCTAAGGAGACTGTTCTATCACAGCAAGGATTTCTGCCTGTCCAGCTTAATCTTCACCTCCTCACCCCCAACTCTCTACTTGGGGTTCCCTCAACCCTCTAGATCAGAGTTGGGGACACTATAGGGCATGTGTGGGGAGAAGGGGGAAATCCTGCCGCACTGGTTGAAATATTTAATTGAATACTGTCCCTATGATCTTGGGTTAGAATCAGCAATCATACTATATGTTCAGGGATGGGGAGCCTATAATCTTCAACGTTGTTTTATTCCCATTAGCTCTGTGCATTGGCTATGCTGGCTGGGGCTGGTGGGAATTGGGTTCCAACATCAGATGGAGGGGCACAGGATGCCCATTCCTGCTGTAGGCTCTTAGCATCAACTTAGGTACTTTGCCTATTAGTCCACCACAGAGCAACCACTTGACTCCTAAGCAAATGACAATCATAGGATTTCCATTGGGGTAAGCATGATTATGAAAGCAATGTTGCACCTGCCTTAAAAAAACACCATAAAGCAAGTTTATTAACATATTTTTGGTTTTGTTTTTACAGTTTTTTCTTGAAGAGGGATCCCTCTCAAGTACCTACCTCAGCACACAGCCATGGATGCTGTGAAGTTAACCAACCAAGGAAATCACTGTCTGTAGAGTATCTTCCAAGAGCAATTAAAGAACTTTCCAGAAGAGATAACATTCATGATGACAGAGATTCTGCCTTCCCAACCAACAGACAGGAGATCAAAATTCAAAAGTCATTATATTTGGGAAGTAAAGGAAGAGTGAACAATGACAGTAGTAATACAGAAGTAATTTCTCTTATCTGCAAAGAAATCGAAACAATGGAGAAATCAAATAGCAGACCAAGGCAAACTAGATCTAAAGCCCAGATTTCTAAGACCACTTCTCCTGACCACTTCAAGAAAAAAAGTGAATCTGAAACAGGAAGACAGGTGGGAAAACTAAAAGCACTGGCAGATTCAAATCAGCATAAAGGGAAGCACTTAGAAAAGAGTGACGCTCAGGAAGCTAGCAGAAAGACTAGAACTGATACAAGAAAAAAGCACAAAACTTCACTTCCAGGAAATTCCTCTAAGGAACTTAAAAAATCAGCAATATATGGTGAACCACCAGAAAAGCATCTAAGCCAAACAGCAAATAATGTGAAAAGACATTCAAAGGACAAACAATCAGAGGAAGAGCTTGAACTCCTGGGGTTAGCAACTTCAGCAAGAAGCCTTAACAATATAAATGCCCCCACACCACTCTGTCATGAGGAAAAAAGATGGCACAGTGCTGAGGTGTTGAGCGATGGAATCTCAAAAGCAGTCCCCAAGCCACTGAGAAGCTGGCAAGAAGATGATGACATTGAGTTTTCTGATACAGATAGTGCCTATTCTGTAGATTCTCTTTCATCTGCTAGTGCAAATATCCTGACAAGTCAACTGAGTCATACGGAGTCATCTGGAATCAAGGACACAGTTGAGCTGGAAGGTTCTGAAAGTGATGACAGCCAGATGTCACAAGATTCTCTTTCAGAAAAAGTAAAGAAAACGGAAAGTCAAGATACAATTAATTTTCTTGAGGTCCATCAGGAACCTGTTGATAACTGTCAGTCTGCCTCACTGTTAGCAAACACATCTTTATCAAAAAACAATAATTGGACTATGAATGAAAGAAGCTTTTCTCTTGATAGTCTGGGGGATGTTGATGAAGTTTCAGAAGATATAGCAGAGGAATCCAAATTAGAGTCATTTGATGAAGTTCCGGCAGAGGCTTTTTGGAATTTGCAAAACCGAAGGTCAAAATCCAGAAAGAGCAACAAGCAGCAGAACCATGAGATCTGTAAGGAAAGTGTAAAAAGACCCAGTGACTTGAATCTGAATACTGATTCTTTTTATCTGGATGCTGGTACACAGTCTAGTTCTAGTAGCATTTATGATCAATCAGTAAAAGAAATGGAAATTTGTGTTTCGGGACCAGAGAGTTCATTTGATCAAAGATCAAATGCTTCAGGTGAAAACCTTCCTGTTTTCCCAGATGCTTGGTTGTCTTGTGACTCAAGAAATGGAAAGACCAGCCCCATCATAACAATGCCTTCTTCCCAAGATCACTCAGAGTTCCGGGTTGCTCAGCTTCACCCTATTAACAAGTCAAACTGCTGGATGAAGAAAGATGACCTAAGGCAGTCAGCTGCAGAATTATCATTTGTCTCCTGTTATAAAAAACCTTATTGGGTTTCTCATGAGCCAGACACAATAGAAACATTATTTTCACCATCAGTACCATTTCCAGAAACAAGGAAACACATTGAAACTGAAGCTCCAGGAGCCATGCCACCATTTTCTCTGTCAACCAAAAACGTTCAGTTTGGTCATGGTTCTACATTTATTACAAAATATGGTTATTCTGAAGTTGCTTCTCTACCTGAGTCTAACTGCCAGCAGCCTGATGAATTATCTGAGGGTGGATCTGCTACTATACAGAAAGAAGACATTTATGTAAATACTAATTTCAAAGAATGCCTCTTTAGAACAATTGAAAAAGAAGACTTTGACTGTGACTCTAACAGCAGCGTAAGAGACTTGGAGGTAGTTGACTTAAACCCCATAGATAAATCCACCTGCGCGGTACCTAGTGGATCTCCTGACTTGATTGCATTGGGTAAAGCACAGAAAAAGTATCAAGGTCATGAACATTTGTTTTCAAAAGAGGGAGTGAATTTATTTAGTGATGAAAGTTTCTATCTCTGTGATGCATTAAGCAAGAGTACCAACAATGTTGGGGAAGAAGAATATTCTAGTGACAAGATATTAATACATGGTGGAAGTAATTTTGATCTGGTGCCAAAAGCAAGATACCAACAAGTGGCTGCAGAAGAAATTGGTATAGAGAATAAATTGCGTCAAAGTGAGAAAACAGATTTTTGCCACAGGGATCAGTTTGCTCTACCAATACAAATTTCTGAGACTGAGAGATTCAGTATGCAAGAAAAGAGAGATGCAGTGACAGAATCTGCTTTAGAGGTCCCTTCATTTAGAGAAGTAGAAGAAGAAGCTCAAGAGAAAGACTTGTGTTCAGAAAGTAACTGTGAAATTCAGACTAAATTATTAACAAGTGATTCTCATTCAGGTTCAGAACTTGACTGTTCTGGAAGTAGTGTTAGTCAAAATGTTTTGTTAACTTCTGATGCTGAAAATATGATGGAACAGACCAGTGAAAGGGAAAAAACCATGCTCTCTTTTTCTGGCCAGGGAACAGCTTCATCTACTTCTATGGATTTGGTGACTGACAAATCAATATGTTCAACTATGGACAAAAATGGGGGGGAAACTAAACTTTCAGTTGATGGCGATAAATCCACTTTCCAATCTAATTCAAATATGCATTATCAAGACACAGCGGGAATGGGAAAATATGCTGGGAAATGTCAGGGTTCCATGGCACTTAAGGATGTTCATCTGACCAAATCTAGTTCCATGGAAAATAATGTAAATGATCCTAACTCTGTTGGCACCACTGATCAGAAACTCACAGTGCAACAGGAAGTTGAAGATACGTTTTTGTTTGGCTCCAGTGTTCAGTCTGGCAAAACCAAAGCTTGGCATATACCTGCATCAAGAGTGGGGAAGGAAGCTGCAGTTTTCCATGTGGACTTTAGCAAAAATGATGGCTCAGAAGTGAATTCTAATCAAGCCAGAAATAACACTGAAAAGGACTGTGGGGGGATGCTGGGAAATGATGGAATTGAATCAGTCACAGCTTTCCAAGAACAGAATCTGTATGTGGATAAAGAATCTGAACATCCAAAAAATGGCGTTGATACTGGAGCCTTAACTACTTCTGAAGATAATAAATGTGAACTTAATAGTAAGACGATAAACTCTGAAGAACTTATTAAATTAATGAATAGTGTCAATAAGCTGGAATGTGACATACTGGAAATTAAATATAGTCAGAGGTTGCACAATTACCATAGAGGTGAATTTCAGAGTGAAACTGTAGAGAGTAGGATGAACTCAGAAAATGTTAACTTGGTTCAGAGTACCAGCGAGGAACATTATAAGAAGCTGGCTGCAACAGTGACATATGAAGAAACAAATGTCCAGCTGATTGATGAAAACAAAGGAGAACCATGTCCAGCAAAACCAGCAATGGAACCCGATAGCATTATTCATTCAAGCAGTGTTAATGAAAATAAAATCCATGAAACGGTAAAACAGAGTGATTGTCCTGCAGACATAGAAGCAAGCTCTAAGTGCACTGTGCCGGCTGGGTGTTCTAGCTCAACAAGTTTTCCTCAAAATATTACAGACTTACTTGACAAATGTGAAAAACCAGTTCAGGTTGACAGAATTTTAGAAAATGTCCTGAGTTTTGAGCCCTCAGCAACTGCAATAACCACTGAGTGTAGGCAAGAAGATGCTTTAACCTATAGTGAAGATGATAAAAATAAATATACTGACAATGAGACATCTGTAATAGAAAGCTTGTTAATGTACCCCAAGACTGTTCTTCAAGAAAATGAAGTTAATGGGGACATGATTGGTTCTGAAACGGGGAGCAAAGAACATTGTGATGCAAAAGAAAATGTGAATTCCAGGTTAACTGGGCTACACACTGATGACAATGTTGCATTGCAGCAAGAAAATCCAGTACATGGTTTTATTAATTGTGACAACACCAGTAATGGAACAAATTCTGAAATACCAGAAATATACTTCACTTCTTCCAATCTGGAAGAAGAACAGGAGGTGCACCAGATAACAGAAGTGTGTCTTGATAATATTAAAACACAACAGCATGAAAAACCATCAGGGCTTTGGACTTATACAGGTATAATTAATGAGACACCAGAAGACAATAGTAATGGTTGTGCAGGTGACAAGAGAGCTGTAATTGGACAGTGTGGGATTAGTGAAGAATTTAAACAAACTGGCAGTGGTGAAAATACCAATGGATCTAAATGTCCTTCTACAAATTCTCATGGAAATATTTCAGAACACTGTGATGCAAATTTTGGTGGAAGCATATGTGATGATAAATGTATGCCAGATAACGGCATACCTAATGAAAAAGAAACAGTACATCCAACAGACCCCCTGCCATTGGCAACAGCTATGAAACTGGACCAAAGTACTATTATACAAAATGTGTGTATTTTAAAAACACAAAAGGTTGGGGAAAATTTGGAGGAAAATAGAGAAAGCCTAGAAGTGGATGTTTCACAAAATCAAACTGAATTTCTATTGGAGAACAAATGTAGTTACTGGTTTTCAAACAATGACACCGTGTTAAGTGATTTATCAGAAGAAAAGGAAAGGCTGCCTCTCATTTTTTCAAGGAATGAAATTTTTGATGATTCAATGTCCATTAACCAAACAGGTCCGCTAGAACACAGAAATCAAAACTATGGGTTAACTTCTGCGACTGCTGAAGACCTTTGTAATCAATCTGCATATAGTTCTTTGCTGCCTGGAATAAGGACAGATGAAGAAAATACGAAGGGTGACTGTACTATAATAAGCAATCCTGAAATGCTATTAAGTAATAGTATCAACAATGAAGTAGTTCTCCAGTACTATGAAACACAAATGGATAGTGACTTGCACTCTAGAATGTCACGTACCTTTAACAAAGTAGGGGGGGATGACTCAATTTCTGACATTGTCATGAACAATAAATGTATTGCATTTCCTCCTGATCAGCTAGAACAGAATGGACAGGGGAAGGAAGACGTCATATCCAACAAAATGTCTAATTACACTGCACCTGAGCAGAATCCTAGTAAGGATGACACGTTTTCAAAACCATATATTGCAGAGTGCCATGCATCACTGGTATCAGCTACTACTGATGACCCACAAAACAAAGCTAGTCCTCTCAAGACATTGTTTCCTTCTGAAAGTACAAGTGATGATACGGACAGGTTTCGAGGAGAATACAACACAAAAGAAGAAGAAAAGTGTTTAAATTCATTAAACACATTGCAAAAGGAAACGGCCACATCAGACTCATTAACCTCAGATAAAACAACTACTTATCCCTCTTCAGGTTTCAGAGAAAATGTAGAAGAAGCAACACCATTGTTACCAGAGCTTTCTTCTCACGAGTGTTTTAACAGTATTGTCAGTCAGAAAGATTCATTAGTCCCATGTGAACAGACAAATAAATCCCTAGGCACTGATTGCATCAAGACAGAATACAGAATAAATAGTATTGGAGAAATGGAGTGCCAACCAGAAACTAAGATTCGTGTGTTCAGAACTTCTAATGATCTTTGTATGGGGTGCTTAAATGACTCTATAGCAGTATCTGAGGATGGAGCAAAGCTTTCAGGGTGTTCAGACCAAGCCCCATGGGGAAATGCTCATTTTGGTGAAGACAAAGCTGCAGGATGCAGGATGAGTTCTTATTTGTCTGAATACTCTGCTAGTCACTTGAACACCTCAACAGTGCTTCCCACGCATTTGCTAGAACGCCCTACGGGCAACTACAAAACTGATGCTTTGTATTTTGGGGAAAGCAAATATTTGGACTCTGGCATTTTTAATGTCCCTGCCTCAACTGTTGGTGATTACTCTGTACACCACCAGCAAGACAGCAAGATCACTAATCCTAGTTATAGTACCAAAAATACTCAGCGAGTGGCGGAAATGTATCAGAAGGAAAGCCAAGGTCAAGAATGTCTACATAAACAAGAAAATACTAAGTCTTCACAGCCTGGGGATTATGTGGATAGGACAGAAATAAAATTGCAAGCGGAAAGCTTGCTTCCTTATCAAAGTTTAGAACAAATGGTTCCAAGTGACAAAACATTGTCACCTGCTTTATGTTCAGTTGAAGATATCCCCACTAGTACCGTGCTTAAAAATGTGGACACTCTAGAGTCCCCAAGATCACCAGAAGGCTTCACATCCTCTCTCTGTCCACCATATACTGACTCACTGCAGAATACTTTTTTGTCAACTTCATTTCGAGTACAAGAAAGTCGAGCATTTTGTCATCAGGGTTTTCCAAATGTTGCTTGCGTTTCTTCAGATACCTCTCCTAGCCTCAGTACTAGTCAGAGGGATGCCGAGACACATGGTCCTCTGAATGCTGCTGCATCAAACTCTCCTGCACTTGCCAGCAGTCTGATGCAGGAAAGCCAGTGTGACAATCCTGTGATAGTAGACCCACAGCCATGTGCTTCTGAAACTACTTCTTTTTCTCTTATGAAAGAACGTGGTTGTCTCCCACTTTCCGACACTAACTCTAGCTCTCAAGGAAACCCAGCTTTAGATTGCAGCGAAATACACGAATTTAAAACTGAAAAATTCCATTATGAAAGAGATGTTTGTGAAGAACCAAGGGGTACAACTTCAGTGCAAAAGAGCTATTTGGAAAACATTGGCAAAACTTTACATCACACATTGCATTCAAGTCTTGATATGCAAGAAGATCAGAGTACACCACAGTTAAATAGCAGGGTTGATATAGACGACTTCCCTAATACAAATGCAAATAATCATATAATTGCACATAAGGTGATGAAGAGTAAGAGAGAATCTTTAATGTCGGAACAGCTAAATATTTCAATAGCAAATGACAGCATGTCCTCAAAGTATTTATCAGGAAGAAGCTGTTTGACTTTGCAGGAAGAACCTGCACCAGAGATAATTAGAAGTGAAAATGCAGTTTTTACTTCACAGAATTCAAACAGAAGCAAAGAAGATGGACAACGGCCATGTTTGCAGAGTCATAGCTTATCAGCACCATCTATTGCTGTTATATCTAATTTTGAGTGTGCTTCAGAAACTTCTAAAGTTGACCTTTCTGTACATTCTACCTCTAAGTCATTACAAGAGTTAAATATGAGTGTTGAACCACCATCTCCAACTGAGGATGACCTGCACAGAGCTGAAAGCTTATCCAAATTAAAGACAGACAATGTTGTGCCAGTTAAATATAAACCAAGATTTCAAAAGAAATCCATTCAAGCCCAGAGGTCTAATTACTGTGATAAAAGAAACCGTAGAGAGAGCACTCAGGAAAGTCACTCTTCAGATCCTTCCGCTGCTCACTATCCAGTAGCTGTTGCCCACACAACTGGCAATCCCGTGGATACAGAAACAGAGAAATACTCAAATAATGTTTCTTTGGCACACCAACACAGTTTGAGTACACATGAAGATCTAAGACATCAAATGGAGGCAACAGACAATAAAGATACAATGCACTTCAGTTCAAGTGATATCAACCCATATATTCACCCATGGCAGCAAGATGAATGCTGCAAGATTGGTTGGAAACAATATGTTTTTGGAAGTGCAAGTGATGTCTCTAGTAACCCACCTCCATTGAGTTTGGATAATCAAGCAGTTATGAGGTGCTCCAGTGTGGATAATGGATTGAATTCTCAAATCTCCCCTTTCCGTTCTCATCTCAGTTCATATGCTAATGCAAGAATGTTATCCAGCACCATAAGTAGCACAGAAGATCTCCAGGGATGGGATGTTGCGAGAGAAGGCTTTGACTCTACCCATTCAGATGAGAGTGGCAAGCCTTGTACCAACATTTCTCATGATGAACTTGAGGCTACACCAGAAAACTGCATTTCCAGGTGTGAAAATGGTTCTCAGCAGTCTGGAAATGCTTCCATGCAAGTTGATGAAATTGTTCTTCTCTACCCTTCTGAGTCGGAGAAATCCTCCAATAAACCACAAGAACTACTCACTTGTGACCGGGAAACACAGACAGAGGCACCAACAAGGCATAGAAGGCAGAAGAGACACCGGAGAAGCAATACAGATATATCTGCAAGAAATCCTGAGCCAAGCAAGGATACATTCCAACAGCCTTCTTCTTGGTCAAGCGTACAGAATCTTTCCCTGCACCTTTCACAGCTGCTTCACAACACTTCTGAGCTGCTGGGAAATTTGTCCTTACAGAATGTTAAAGATAGTGAACCAAGTGACCATAAAGCAATTGGTGAAGAAAGCTCAAGAACCACTGTGACTGACAGCTGTACCCAAACAACAGAAGACGTAGGCATTCAGACAGATACTTTAGGACACCTTCAGAACAAAGACAAGGAAAGGACAATCAACACTAATGTGGAAAGTGAGACAATGAAGTCTCAGGAGGTAAATGTTATTGTGAAGTTAGTACATACAGATTCTGTAGCTCTGACTAAGGAAAGAATGTCAGAAGGCATGGGACACAAATTGCAGGGCATGCTTGACAAGGGAAGCCATGATGATATTCCAGAAGATTCTTTTATGCCTCAGCCTTCCTTAAGTAGAGATTCCAGTTCTTCATCAAAGGTGCCAATAGTACCATTACATGCCCCAGCAGTACTTTTCCCTGTTGCATCTTCACTTGGTTCTAGACCTGAGTCTTCAGATGTTGTGGTTAGTAACCCTGCCTCTAGCATTTCTCTGTCTCCAGCATGCTACTCTCAGGACAGGAAGCCTGTTGGTAAAACTGACATTCCAAGAATAAGGGATAATAGCTTGCTAGTTGATCGAGCCTCTTCCCCAATTTTGACTCTTAGTGCCACTCCAGTCAGCCAGCAATTTACATCAGGCAAGTCTGCTTGTTCTTTCAAAGGATCTGTTGGACAACGGAAACATACTGCAAGCTCAGAAACAAGTTTTAGGGAAAATGGTTCAGATCCACAATATGACTTTAGATCTTGGGAGCCATGTGTAGACTCTTCTTCACAAACTGAGGTGGACAGTGAGTCTACCACGTCTAGAGAGAGCAAGGAAATGTACAAAATGCCTGAAGATGGCTTTGATAACAATGCAGCTAGAGAATTTTCAGGTGCTTCAAAACAAAAGCACAGGTTTACTATTGACACGCACACTGCAGTTCACACCAAAAGACTTTATCATTCAAGTAGCACTTTAGAACTTTCTAGCCATGGGGAATACTTAGTTGATGATCACAGAGAGGCTGTTCCAGTGGAACGTTCCTTTCGTCAGATACGAGCCACGAGGAGGGCGAGAAACTTCTCTGGAGGAATCAAATATGAAAGTCCCATTAGAAATTCAGAATGCTCACCCACCAAAAAGTCATTTCAGAGATCGTTAAGTGAGACACCAGAATGTGTGCCTGATTCTTTTTCTCCGCAACACCAACAGACATGGAGAAACCAAAAGCACTGCCCTTTTCCAGTGTCTGAAAGGCGCAGTGTGCAAGATGATGGTGATGAAGATGACGATACAGGATCTGATACAGAAAGTGATTGTAACACTGAAATTCTACTAAGTGAGAATACCTCCTTAGTAAAGACCCACAGACTTCGAAGCTACAGTCTTCGTGACCTGCCTCTGCACAATAAATTCAGCAACTGGTGTGGTGTGCAGGGAGGTTCTCGTTCTTCTTTAACTAGCCTGACTAGAAGTGCTGGTGATATCCACAGCCAGGCAGAAAGGAAGACCATTAACACAAGAGCACCTGAAGCAGAAGAGAGATCCCAGCTTAGTGAAAGGAGAGCCAGGGAGATTGAGGGGCTCCGAAGAGAGCGTGCCCAGATTATGTCTAGCATACACTTAGAAATGAACCAGCATCCTCTTACTGTGGAACTTACTGAAGCAAAGCTGAATTATGGCATTGGAGAAACAGATGCCCAGCTGAGGATTCTTCAGAGTGGAGTAGTCGAGGACTTGACATCAGTACCCATAAAACAGCGACTCTATGAAAGGTAAATTACTTTACATTTAAAACAATAGAAAATTGGCTAGAAGTAGTGCTTTTCAATCTTGAATATTTCTTTTTAGTTTATTACTACAGAATCTGTTGGATGTATTTGTTTAGAACGGGGGGGGGGGGGTTATTGGTTTGTTTTTGTTCTTATTTTTGTTTTGTATTTTATTATGTATTTTGTGTCTCTTATAATGTAATTCCATGTTGTGAACCACCCTGAGATCTATGGCTATAGGGCAGCGTACAAATTTAATAAACAACAACAGAACCAGGTGTTCTGAAGACCCAAAGCAGCTGCTGACAACAGCCTCCATGTGTCTCATTCCCCCATTCTGTAATAATGCAGCATATTCTCTTCATGATGCAGCATATTCTCTTCCCGCCCCTGACAGCCTTCATTGAGGTAAGGTTGGGAGAAGAGAAACTTAGACTTGGTTTGACTAACCAGGACCACATGAATTGGTCCTTGACAGCCCCTTTTGCTTTCCGGCTGCACTGAGCCAAACCAAGGTTCGGCTTAGTGCACCATCCAAACCTGGGATTGTGATTAAGCTCTCTCCTCACTAATCATGAGCTTCAGCCAAGGTCTGTTCCGACACCATCATCCTGGAAAAGTTATATCAGCTGTTACAGAGAGGAAAGTTGGGGACTTCACTTAGAACAGGCTTCCTCAAACTCAGCCTTCCAGATGTTTTTGAGACTACAATTCCCATCATCCCTGACCACTGGTCATGCTAGCTATGGATCATGGGAGTTGTAGGCCAAAAACATGTGGAGGGCTGAGTTTGAGGAAACCTTACTTAGAGCTACTGTTTTCAGCAACAGCCTTATATCTCATGTAATCCAACTCTCATTCTTCCCTCAAAGTTGCAAGAGTTTCATTAGGTAGAGGAGATATAGATATAGATGATACAGATATAGATATAGATATAGATATAGATATAGATATAGATATAGATATAGATATAGATATAGATATGAATGAATAAGCCACTTCAAGGGCATGATTATCATTTCAACAACATCAACATCTATTCAGCACCGCCACTTATCATTGCTCCTAATTCTTCTCTGACATAGTTAAGGCAGTGGTAGGTAGTGTTAAGAATTCCAATCTGCTGACAAAGCTGCCATACACAATACACCAGGGCAGCAGTGAAAATACAATGATAAAACTCTTTAGCAGATAAAGATGCAGTCCAGTACTCACTAGCCTGGGAGTAAGCCCCATAAATTCCATTGGCACTCACGTCTGAGTAATTATTCTTAGGATCAACCTGTATGTCTGAAAGTAGGATTTTATCACTAGTACCTAAAAATTATTCTTCCATTGAGACTGAAAACTCAGATGGCCCTAAATTTTATATGAAGTATCAACCTTTCTCTCCCCCCCATCCCCACTATAGGCACAGGAAGTCAATTGAAATACTGAGAAAGCAGCGGGAGGAGAAGCTTCAGTGTTTCAGAAGGAGCCGTAGCCTCAGCCCACAAAAGCATCTCAGCCTTTTGCAGACAGTGGAAACGAACCAGAGGGATTTAGATCTCCCTAGCCGCCGCCGCGAATACCTACAACAACTGAGACGGGATGTTGTGGAAAATACAAGGTAGAGATGGCCAAGGGCCTTTACTGGTGTCAAAACACTCATATTGTATGACAGCACTGATGATACATTTGAGGAGACTGGAAGATAGCTCATATTCATGTTCCAGCCAGCTGAAGGCCTTATTTGCTCCGTCTGAACTCTCTTCTCAGCCATTAAAACAAAATCGTATCTCAAGAAGGGTGGTCTTGGAAGTAGATAGAAGTATTCTTTTCCCCTTATTATTATTCTCTTGCTTCATTTCCTGGGTTGTTGTCAAACTGAATTCTCCCCATAATCCTTCACTAAAGGATTTTTCAGTCGGGAAGAAGCACAATCCACACCACATCCCGTGATTTCTGCTTGAAAAAGATATTGTAGAATTGGAAAAGCTAAAGGCGAAAGCAATATTATTATTTTTTTGTAAAGTGCATTCTCATTCTAGTGTCATAAAGCAGTGCTTGCTCTAATATTTACCACTATTAATAAAAGACAATGATTGTAACAAATTTTTCATTCCCCCCCAAGAATTCAAGAACCAAAAAAGATCCAGCATCCTTCGGAGATCGAGTTGCTGCTCCGAGATTACCAGAGGGCGCGAGAGGAGACCAAAATGGAAATTGCACGAGCCAGGGATAAGCTTCGGGAAAGAGCTGAGCAAGAAAAGAGGCGCATTCGAGAGCAGATGCACTCTCAGCTACAGAAGGCAAGTTCTAAACCACTGAAGATTGTGTCTATTTAGAGGCATGTGATGCAATAACCTTTCTAAAGCAAAGCCAGTACAGTATCATCAGTGCATGGATGAGAGACGGCATGGGGACCCCATGTATACCACCTTGATTTCCACAGAAGGAAACTGGGATATAAACACATTAAATAGGTAGAACACAGTTTATCACTCATGGAAATGGCACCCCACCCCAATGTCAGAAGGTTTTGAGCTGCATCCACATTTTTGTCCTAAAAATGCTAAACAGCGTAATAATAATAATAATAATAATAATAATAATAATAATAATAATAATAATAAATTATTTATACCCTGCCCATCTGGCTGGGTTTCCCCAGCCACACTGGGTAGCTCCCAACAGAATATTAATGTTAATAATAAAAAAGTGATACACATCAAACTTTAAACATTTCTCTAGTAGTACAGGAGCAACTGACTAAAATTAACCAACAAAAATAATGATAATCAGTTATTTCCATTTTTCAGATTAGAATTTAACTATTTAAGCTATTTGTCTAAATGTAACAGGATTATATACCCCCAAAATATGCATCCCACAAACAGAAAAAAATCCCAACTACAGATTCAGAAAGAGCCCCAATAAGCCTATGTACACACACATCCTGTAGATCCTCACACCTTTTTTTGGGCAGATGCCCAATATTCATCAGAGAAGTGAACTGAGGAGTAATCAGTTTCCCCCATTTTTTGCAGAAACCACCTATGCAGAGTGCAAATTGATTGGTCCATGTAACAGCTATCAGTTATGCCACCTCCTTCCTAGCTGGCCGTACAGTCTGTTAATTAGCAAACCCTTGTGGCAATCATGAAGACACCCCCCACTTGCCTGGAATAATGTTTCAAGGTTGTTGTTATTGTGTGTGCTTGTTTTAAAACCCTGCATTTGATTTTTAATTTTTTAAAGAGGACTCTGAATTAAGATGCCAAGTGTCTGGAAGGGGTGGAAATCAATGCTAGATTCAGAGTCAGGTGTGCACATCAGAAGAAAATGCCCTGGTTCCCATAGGTAGCTTAAATTTCTCATAAAGTTGTCAGTTGCTTATGTTTTCAGGAAATCTATTACATGTATGTTAAGCAAAAGTGAAGACAGGACCAGTCACTCACTTTAGCATCATTAGGTAAATTGCAAGCTGGAAAAAATGAAAAACTAAATCGAAATGAGATATTAAAAAAGAGCTAGATGGAAAATAAGCATCTTAAGTGGTTGTGTGAACAAACTCCAAAACTATTTGCTTTTCTAGAATTAATAACATTGGTCTGTTAATTACAGGAAGAAACCAAACTGAAGACCCTTGTAAGCACAAGCACTTTATGCACAGATTCCACCCTCAGTCTGTCTTCAGGACCAACATCTGGATACAACAGTAGTAACACAGGCACTTATCTTGCTAGCATCCTTGGCAAACAAGAATGCCAGGTAAAACAAAAACTTATGTGTCAAAGAAGCGTAAGGGTAGTACAAATTGATGCTTGGCTTGTTGTTCTTTAGTCATTTAGTCGTGTCTGACTCCTCATGACCCCATGGACCAGAGCACGCCAGGCACTCCTGTCTTCCACTGCCTCCCGCAGTTTCATCAAATTCATGTTGGTAGTTTCAAGAACATTGTCCAACCATCTCATCCTCTGTCGTCCCCTTCTCCTTGTGCCCTCCATCTTTCCCAACATCAGGGTCTTTTCCAGGGAGTCTTCTCTTCTCATGAAGTGGCCAAAGTATTGGAGTCTCAGCTTCAGAATCTGTCCTTCCAGTGAGCACTCAGGGCTGATTTCCTTAAGAATGGATAGGTTTGATCTTCTTGCAGTACATGAGACTCTCAAGAGTCTCCTCCAGCACCATAATTCAAAGGCATCAACTCTTTGGCGATCAGCCTTCTTTATGGTCCAGCTCTCACTTCCATACCTCACTACTGGGAAAACAATGTGTGTCAGTGAAGGAAATACAGTGGGTGGAATTCAACATTGTGATGCCAAAAGTTCCGATGCCCTTGAACACCGCCCCCCCGCAAAAAAAGTGGCCTTTTGCAAGGAAATTGCCACACCCACTTTATCACGAGACCTTGGAGAGTTGGTCATGGGTCAGTATTGTCTTTGGCCTGAAAAGTGCTAGTCACACCTTATTTAGGGCATAAAAAAGTGAAGCAAGCATGTAATTTCTTTGGAAGTTTGCTGCAGAAGCCACAAAGGGTAACAGAAGGCAAGGAAAGGGGACTGTCTGATAATTGAGCTGATAGATTTGAGTGTGGCTAATGGTTTTCCCCTGTGAGTGCACATTGCCTTTTTTTTTTTTCTATCTAGCAGACTTCTCCCAAAGAAGCAGAACACACAAGAGACGATGCAAGAGGCCGCTCATCTATCAGAAACCGTCAGCTTTATGTACTTGAACAGCTTCAAAAGGGTTCTGCAATTGGTGAGGGTTAAATAAATCTGCTTATCATGAATTCCATGGGATCGGTCATCTGTTTTTTAAAAGGAGAGAAGTAAACTAGCCATGGCATTATAAAGCAGTTAGCAGATACAGTAGCTATTTCACACGTTGCAAGAAAATGCAGGTCTCCAAATTTCCCAGCAAGTTAGCAACATCTTATGGCACACTTCAATGGGAAATATGTATTACCTTCATAGAATTATAGAACTGAACAAGACCATGAGGGTCACATTGTAAAATTCATGGGGGAGAAGAATATCAATATTAAATCAATTGGATGTATGTCTGCTGATAGGAATGCACTGGAACCTTTGCTATTGTACACTTCCTTGGTAAATACCTGACTCAAGCGATGGGCTAACTCAGGGGTAGGCAAACTAAGGCCTGGGGGCCGGATGCGGCCCAATCGCCTTCTCAATCCGGCCTGCCGATGGTTTGGGGATCAGGGTGTTTTTACATGAGTAGAATGTGTGCTTTTATTTAAAATGCATCTCTGGGTTATTTCTGGGGCATAGGAATTTGTTCATTTACCCCCAAAAAAATATAGTCCGGCCCACCCCATGGTCTGAGGGACAGTGGTCTGGCCCACAGCTGGAAAAGGTTGCTGACCCCTGGGCTAACTCCTTTCAGCTCAGCAATGAGATGACGATTATGAGCATCATTGGAGAAGACACTCCCATCCAGTCCTCCGTTTTCAGTTCTTTATTGGCTCATAATTCTTTGTGCATGTATTGCTCTCCAAATTGCATATATGTTCACACATGCTGCTTGAGAAATGTAGTGTGGGAGTCAGGGAAGGCAGCTGTGAGCAAAGATCATCCATTGAGCACAAAATCTCCGATGCATGAAACTCCTCCACTCCAACCCACCCCAACAAGTGAAAAAAACAAGCAAACAACCAATCAGGAAACAAATGCAACCAACGAATCAGGAAACAAATTCACAACTTTGACCTTATGGAGCAAGTGGAGTTTTGCTTTGGTGCAATACTTACCTGTTGTAGAGCTCTTGCTTGGTTAAGATCCAAATGGACAGTCTCCACGAGGATTGGGCTGCAAATGTGTAAGTACAACAGACTTCAACCTTGGAAATTCCCAACCCAACCGATTTCTCTGGAGCAAAGATGTTCTGTGTATTGTATTTTTTAAACCTCTAGTTGACCATGGGTCCATAGGGGTGGCCATGTTAGACTTGTTACACCTTAGACTAGCAAATTTGGTCAATAGAGGATGGAGTTCAAGGAATCAGCTTCTGACATAAAGCCAGCAGCAATAGTCACACTGAGTGCCTAGTATGATGAGTGCAGACCATGCATGAATTTGTAACTCTTCATTTAAATTATGAGGAAGAATTTCAGGGTGAGGGAGCTCACCTCAGAATACTTCTGGGCATCACAGCTGGGAATATCTCCACTCTTGTTTTTGAACCTAGGTAGTATCACTACCTGTTTGCTAAACAGACTGTTGAACAGATTCACTAAATATCATGCATGTGCAAAAGAATCATCCAAATCAAATCCAGCTCTCTGCAGCATCTGTTGTGGCATCGATTCCTTATTTGTCTCATCTCTTTCAGAGACTTTTCCTATGACCTCTTCATCTATGGGAAGGAGCAGTATCCCGTCACCACTTGCTTCCAGCCATAGGTATTCTCATAGCCTAGTTGTTTCACCTAGCGCCTTCCCATCCTCTCCTACGAAAGGATATGAAGATCTGTCCAAACACGTCTTGGCCAATGCTACTGCAGAGGTGAGTGGGTGAATGTGATGGTGGCTCTTTTTTTATCTGGCCTAGAGGAGGCTGTAGAAAAGCTTTATACATTTGCTGCTTAACTTTCCCTTTAACAGGGCCTCCTCACATCTGATATTTTTCATACATGGGGGCAACATCTACATAAGAAAGAATGTGTAGGGTCCTGACACTAGCAGTATAATTTCTTTGGTTGTGTGTATATCTGAAAGATGCTGAGAATACAGCTCCTATACACACATAATGGCAACAAAAAAAGCACTGACATGATTTTTTTCACAATTGTCTACAACTGTTTTCCTTATACAGAGGTTGGGTCCATTAATGCAAGCTGTCCTTTGTGAGATGGCCCTATGTAATCTGAGGAAATGCAAATGGTACAAAATTCACTGCTTTAAAGCTGCAAGAAAATACCAGTGTATTCTGCTGAATGTGAAACATTGCTTTAATGAGAGAGGGAATCAGAAGATTCTCCAGAGAGAACAATAGATATCCTTTTATCTGTCCAAGTGTACTTTCCCACCATTGGATAAGAAAACCAAGACCTAAAGTGTGGTAGTACATCGAGCCACAGTGTTCCATAATAATCTCACTGTCTGTTTTTAATCTGAAGTGAAAATGTTTTGTACGATTGCAGTTTATACATCTGAAAGGACCTTAACATAGTTTGAACATATTTGTCGAGGTCTGGTTTAGAAAAAACACTGAAAATGCATTTATATATCTGAAACAGCAACTCGTGATTTTGACCAGCTGCTGCATTTTTTATCCAGCATGGTGGATGTTTTTATAATGACAACAAATGGGAGTATGAATTACGATCCAAGGAAAGCAGCAGTTTATGCTTCCCAGTTAGCCTGCTTGTTTACTATGAAAGTTCTTCAAAAAATAGCAAAACATAGTTTCCAGTCTCTATATTTTAATGGATAATTTCATTAATGAATAATTTTATGGCATTCACAAGAGGATACTGAATTCCATTCTCAAGCTGAGCTCAGTCACAGAATTGAAACAAAGCTGAATCAAATGTAAGGGATTTGTAACGACTATAACAAGGAATTTTAATTGCTTTCAAAGGTTATGGCGGTATGCTCAAATGACCTGAGGAATCTTTACAATGGCCAGGCAACAGCTGGTTGGAAGTAAGTTTATAGCAACTGTTCCTTCAAGTATTCTCAAGACTCTTTTTATTATATTCTTAATGAAAATGCGCTTTCATGTTGCCTTTCCAATCAGATACCAATGTGTGGAGAAGGATGTATTAGTTTATTATAAAGCCTTCTCATCTTCAGCAACCAAACATGGATTCCTGGGAGCAGGCACGATCAACAAACCCCTTTCCACCGTTTTGTGCATGTTGAAGGATCCTAGTAAGAGACATCTATATGACAAAACCATTACCACGGCTCAAGTGCATAAGAAAATCACCAGCAACATTGAGCTGGGTGAGTATGAAAAGGAGCAGGTGGGAGGAGAATCATAACCCTTCCCTCCACCCGCTGCTTTCCCCCCTAAAACCCTCCTCCCAGATTTCCTGAGACATGTTTGCTGCATTGTGGGAACAAACAGCTGGGAGAACAGCTAGGTTAATCCTCCAAGTGCTGTATTTTTTTAATGCGAAGTCTGACTGAAGTTTGCCTAAATGAATGGGGAAATGGTTCTCATTTCTACTCTATGGATTTAATTCCAGTGTACGTGGTGAGTGACGTTTCTTTGTGCTACCAGAAGCAACCAAGAGACTTCTGCTGCATCTCTGTAGAAGCCAAAGAGGTAACTATATCAAGGTTCAATATTCCTCATCCAACACAGTGTAAGAAAAATAAAAACTAGTTTTGTGATGAAAGTTGGACACCTTTCATACAATATCACTGCAACAATATTTTATTGACTAGCTTTTTACTTACCATAGCATTTTAATTATGTGTTATATCCGAGCTTTTTTATGCTCTCTATTGCAATTAACTCTCTTGTTTGGGGACTTTATTATTTTTTGCTATGTTACAGGTTTTGGTTTTGGTTTATCTATTGATAGGTGATTCCATAAATTTTATCAATAATTACAATTTTGGATCCCATGCTACACATGGATTGTTGGACACAAATCCAGTGACTCAAATCAGACTGATTGTAGTGATTAATTATTTCCAGTGACTCAAATCAGACTGATTGTGATGAACTGTTCTTTCCTTTTAACAAAAGCAGCTGAACTATATGAAGCCTAGCAGCCTAATTAACAGAAGAAAGGGGAAACAGCCAGAAAGAGAAACTCCACACTTGTGCCTACTGGGTTTTTCTCAGCGTAGCTCTTTATTCTGATTTCTTTGCATCCAGAAGAATGTGTGCATCCTGGCCATTCAATCTGTGTATGAAGAGTCGATGCCTCGTCCCTGTAAAGATATGGTACGAGGGGAGATTTTGCCCAGTGCTTGGATATTAGAGCCTGACATGGTGAATGGAAAAGATATCACTAAAGTTATCTACATGGTACAGGTAAGTGTCTGTGCAGATCTAGAAACTAGAAGTTTAGCAGGCTTGGGAACCTAATGAAGGATGATTGTGTTCTGGAAGCGGGAAGCTCATGCATGTAGCAGCTGTTTATCATTTAACACATTTGTTGGAACATGTGAAGGGGGCTTCTACGGATCCAGTTTCTACCTGCCTGACAAATGCAACCTCCTTCAGCTAGCCTCTCCCATCTCACTGCAGAGGATACAATTTGGCATGTTTCTACAGAAGCGCTTGAAATGGACTCTCAACGCTTACTGACAAAGCTTTCTTTTATTGCTGCTCCAGGTTGACCTTGGTGCCCCAGCCATCCCTGCAAGGCTTCTGAGCTCCATTGCCAAGCGACAGCCTTTGGTGATTGCTAGGCTTGGCCACTTTCTGGCTGGTTAGGTATGTGTGGTAAACATTGTCCACAAACTCAAAATGTAAGATACCAGCAATGCCAGAACTTGTTTTCTAGACAACTCAAAAATGGGAGGACAAAAGAAATCCTAGGAAAGCTCACTGCACAACACAAAACCACTAAGGAGCACCTGCTTCCGACATGGCAATCGGACACCAAACCTTAATGAAGCATCTGTCGTTCAGCTGAGTTTTCCTGTTCAGCTTTTAAAGAAATGCAACTTCAACAGAAACAATGGCCAAGCAAAAAGTGTTCCTTTTGCAAACTACCAATATTGGTAGGCGAAAGCCTGGTTGTAACCACTAGTTTTCAGTTGAAAACTTTCTTCATTCAGACTATTGGAAGACTGCTGATGCTGTAAGCCATGTAAAAAAACTTGAAACTTAGCGATACATTTATTTTAAAGGAGCACTTCACCACTGAAGCAAAACTACTGTAATGTCCTTTGCAGAGTGCCTGAACAAAAGGGTACTTGTGAATGAAGAATGCATTGTATTAATCATTGAACAATGTCAGCTTACTGATTGGATAACTCTCCAGTCCTGTCCAGGGGAAGCGAGGATATACCAAGTTCCAGGCATTCAACAAGAGTGGTTGGTGTGATAGCTCTTGTGGTCACCGTTTGCCCTCAGTCAGAACCATAACTCAGGAAGAGACACACCGTTCTACTACAGAATCACTGTGCCACAAGCCCAAGGGGTTGAGCCACACCCAACCGACAGCTCAACACAAGAACAGGGACTAGTCTACTGTAGAGTAGCAACTACTCTATACTTTTGAATAGAAGCTTCTTCTCTAGTGAAGCCATTAGATTAAGAACTCATCAGATCTCTGTATCAGCAGCAGGTTAAATTATTGTGAAGATAAGCTCAGAGCAGGGTAAATTCACTAAGATGCTTACCCTACCAAGATGAATTTGATTTTAGGGGTCAGTGGAAGCAAGCCCATGCAGAGCATGTCTGAGGCCTGGGGGTGGGATAGCATAAAGTGATAAACTCATACAAAAACCAGCAGTCCCTGGTAGGGCTCCCTGGCTGACTTAGCCATCCAAGGACCAGGGCAAGTGTACCTAGCTGCCTGCCCCCTCTGTACAGGCCTGAGCAAGAGTTTTTCTTGCTCTGCTCCCAGCTCCACCATACTTATCGGTATTCCCCATGATACCTTCCTCTTTATTACGTAACTGCACTTTCTGCTGCTCAACGTCTCGTCTGTAGTAACCCATCAAGCCCAATTATATCAAATAAATCACGTTATGATTTGTTCCACTCCAATTGTTCGTAGTGAAGGAATAGCGTTAGCATTCTCTTTCCCAACTCCCCACTATAGTGTCCAAAAGCATGTTTTCTTCATGTGAAGGTGTAGACAACTTGATTCAAGTTGTTTCTTAAAATAAGACTCCTAGCAAGCAAGTAGTGCAATGGCATCGTATTATAGCTACTGCATCATTTTCTGCCAGCCTGCTTCTTGTCCATTAGGAACTTGCTTCTCGAGCAGTTTTCTTAGAACTTTTCACTGCTCGGAACTTGCTTGCAGCATTCCATGTGAGTAACAGGAGATAACCTGACCATGAGCTTTCTTCCCTTTGCTGCAATACTTCTCTAGCTAATGAAGTGAACCTCTTGTTTCTCACAACGGAAACGAGGCAAAGACTAAGGCTGTTTGCATACATTGTTGGTATGTGAGCTTAATAAGCTTGATAACTGCTATATAGTAATCCCAAGTAGTTGTGTACCAGCGCCATAGTGTTTCTTTAACTCTTCCTGCTGTGGCAGAAGTGTGGGGAAGAGGGACACTCCCCTTCCTGCCCCGATTGGTAGACGTGCCTTGTGCTCTGGGATGTTGTTGCCTGGAGTCTGGAGCCTAGCACTCGTGTGTTTTCAAAAAATGGGGGTGGTACTCTGCTTGAAATTTCAGTAATTTCACAAGTCTCATTTAGCTGCTGGTTGTGTAGAAGAGCTGTTAGCGCCACAACTGAAGCTGTAGTCCAATGCAGTTACTTCAAGACAATTATGTTGACTCAGATAGGGTTTGCTTCAAAATAAACAGGGATAGGATCGTTAACCCTTCTGTCAGCATCAATGATGCTATTACAGTTATCAAGAAATCAAAGCACAGAAATTCTATTTGGTAAAAAAAAGTTTGGTGAAATATGCCAAATACGGTATTATGGAAATCCTGTGAGGCAATTGAAACTGGAAATGATTTGCAGACTCAAGAACACCAGCTTAGTCTTGCCTATAATTATTATTTGGGGGGGGGGAGGTATTCTGTAAATTGCCCACAGTACCAGCAATCACATATTTTAGGAGATATTTCCAATCACTGGCCAAGTATTTGCTACATTAGTTTGTTTCTTTTTAATTTTTTTGGACATGGCACTCTGTTAACGAACCAAACA
Source organism: Podarcis erhardii (assembly GCF_964252035.2). NCBI lineage: Eukaryota > Metazoa > Chordata > Lepidosauria > Squamata > Lacertidae > Podarcis > Podarcis erhardii. The sequence continues at coordinate 45,797,026 of NC_138497.1, forward strand.
GCTTTAGCAGGAACAACATCTAAGATGGACTCTACTCTCAACACAGATGGTGCCTATTGAAGGATAATGTCTTATTGTACAGTGCATCAGATGTTTATTTTTATAATTGCACACAGTTGTTTTTCTATGTTTACAAATTAAGTTATTTATATATGGTTTTATATGCTGAAGCTAATTATTATTTTTCCAGGTATTTGATTAATGTATGCTTTTTAGAAATACTTGATACTTCAACAGTACTATTTATATAATAACTGGTTTCTTTTGCAACTATAACACTATGGTACCTGTGAATGCCTAGAATGAAAAGATTAATCTTAAAGTGAGGCAAAACTATTTTCTGTGAAATCTTCTATTGAATGTGGGGGGAAATATACTCAGTTACTGTACCATATCTTTAGCCCATATCTGCTTTTAACCAAGATTGCTATTTTCATATCCTCACAATAAAAATAATTTTCTATATATGGAAATGACAGAAAAGCTCCATTATTTCCTGGTCTATTTTGACTAGGCTATGCATCAAGAGATGTTGCTAAGCTTGCCCCCCCCCCCCCAATCTCTTTCATCAGTTTTCCTTTTTGCCTTGTTCCAGACTTTGTTAATATATCAGGAGCAGCAAAAAACAGGTAATGTAAAAGATAAATGCTGTGAGTCTTGTCTGTCCACCACTACATAAAATGGCAGTTATGGAACTATTGCAACAGCATGTTTAGCTACAGGCACCCTTAATTTATGTTTTCCACAAATCTCTTCCTTGGATCAAAATGAGTAACATTCAAGTAGCCTAAATTGAAGATTTTGTTATACAGTGAGCGATACCTTCATCTAGAGAATTCATGAAATTTGCTGAAGTAGTTATACAAAGGATAAAGAACGAACAAGTGGGCATATACAATAATTTTATTAATTACTTTTTAATAAAGTAAAAGACAAGCAGGACTCCTGAAGAAAAAGTATGTGGTGCAAGAATAAAGGAAGGGGAGAAGAGGGGCTACAGCTCACAGGAAATGTCCGTTTTTATAGGTAAGTCTACAGAGTTATAGAGCACATCCAAGAAAGGATTGTCTTTTAAAACATGCTGGAATGCCAGAGTTTCCAACTCTGCAGAGCATTCTATCAAAAAGGAAAAATATTTCATTAAATGCTGCCACTTAAAGCTGTTTCTCTAATAAAAGAAAACCTTCCTTCATTATTTTTTAAAAAACCATATACTGTACTAAAATCTACATTATGAGCAAACACTCATAAAAAACCCACAAGCCAATGCTTGGGAAATTGTTGTATTTTAAGACATGATTTGACCTTTGAAAAGGAGTAAAGGATTTAAAATTTTTCGAACTTGAGTTCTTGATAAATAGAAGTCTTACATTACGAGTTCTGCCCCAAAGGCCACACATGAACATTACCAGAACTGAGAATTCCCTAAGTAAGAATCCTCAGACACCTAGGAGTCTATTACACATCTGTTCAGATTCCAGGCTCTTCCAACACTCCAGAACTGGACTCCCATCATCCCTGACAACTGATCATGCTAACTGGGCCTAATGGAAGCTGAAGTCCAACAGCATTTGGAGGCCCACGGGATCCCCATTGCTGCTCTAGGCCTAAACCCTATATGCTGCCACACACAGAAACATTGACTTGTTCCTGCAATTCCGATTAAGGTGCTTAAAATGGCTCCTCTTGCAACACTGTGTTCCCCTTGAAACATCTGAGCATTATTTGGAGAAGACCAAGGAGGTCCACAGTAATGCCCAAGTGCAACCAGAGCCAGGAAGTGATGAACGATTTCAGCAGCTTTTAAGCATCTCTGTGCTAGCTTTGTGCTGCTACGGGGCCTCTAGACTGCCCCACCAATTCACAAGGCAAGGTCTTTGGTTCTGCAATGCACTCTTCAGAAATAAATATTTGTAACAGTGCTTCTAGTTCCTTGGAGAAGTCCTGTGGAAAAAAATGCAGAACAAAATTTGAATTAGTGTAGGGGAATATGCAGAGCTAATCACTGTGCTTGCAAGCTGTCCTATTAAAACTGCCCATAAGTGCTATTGCTGCTGCTGCTGCTGCTGTATTCTTTTAGTCATTTATACTGACTGGTTTTTTTTTACCTTACTGTACATGGAGGGCTTTCACTGAAGTACAGCATAACTGCTTTCTAAATAAACAGATCAGCAGCATCATACAGCACTCTTACTTTGGTGTGGTCCCTGTGCCTTTACATCAGTTTGTTCCTCTTAATTTCTAGTTCCATGGGAAATGGAAAAAATTAGAAACTTTTATGTAGGCTGAAGTGAGACAGTATTTTCAATTAAAATGTATGGGCTGCCTTTCAACCGCAAAGTGGTTTATACAAATAATTAACATAAAATACTACAATGAGCTGACAAGCAGAGAGATGTAGACTGTTCTAAATATACAGGAAAAACTAAACGCCAAGTCTGCTAAAGTAGTCTTTCGCTATCCACATGAAGATTGCAATAGTGGACCTGGCAGATCTTGAGAGGGATTGCTAGAAGGTGTTTCTTTCCATGATGGCACCTATTTCTGGAGGATACCCTCACTACACATGGTGGTAAAATCCAAAGTGATGGTCCCATAAACCATTTTGAAACCAGGTGTCTGGGGACATGGGTGGGGAACCTTTGGCTCACCAGATGTTGGACTACAACTCCTTTCATCCCTAACTATTGGCCATACTGGCTGCGGCTCACTGAAGCAGAAATCCAGCAACACCTAGGAGGAGCTGCAGGCTCCCATCCCCTGGTTTAGGGTTTTAAACAGTCAAAGCCAGCACCTTGGATTTAGCCCAAGAAACAAACTGATAAGTCACTTAGTCAGCAAGGAGTTACATGAGCTCAGTCTGTAGCTGTCACAGCTGGCATAATTGAAACAAGAAGTAAAGTGTCTTGTGTGTTAACTGTGCTCTGAACCCCCAAAAACCTGAAATGGGCATACTTACTGAAGGCCAAGGCAGTTTCTGGAGGTCATGCAAACAGCACTGTATCTCCGTATCTGCCATTAATCCATGCTCAACAAGACCACGAAGCATGAACAAGAACAAATCCCACTGCAAAAGGAACAGGAAGCATCAGGGCCTCTAAGTAATATGCCAATGAACTTCCTTGTGATTAAAATCCTGCTTAAATGAAAATACTGCCTGATACATCAAGGAAACAGTTGCATGAAATCATACACCAGGCACAAGGCTAAGAAACAAAAGCCACATCTCTCCTACCCAAAATTGTGAGGGCGATTTCACACCAGAAAGGCACACTGCCTAATCACATTTGCCAGCTGATGGTTTGGAAGGGGCAGGACAAGAACGAACCCAGCTGGCAAGGCACAAATGCCATGAAGCTGTCTTGCACGGAAGCCTGCAGCTGTTTCTCCCACTAGCCAAAAGTTCCAAATTAGATCCTATGCTTTTTCCCTAGATGGGAACTCTACTAATTGGTTATGTGTGTTGACCTTTGGAAGGAATAAAGTGTTCCACCAATAACAAGTTCATCCATCTAAAAGCTTGGAGGTATATCATGCTCCTGACATGAACTTCTGAGGCTTCTGAAACTTCCCTGGGACTAAGCACAGAAAGATGGAAGAGGCAGAACATACATACATAGGGAGGCAGGGTCACCTAGCTTAATTTCTCCAGCACAGCTGGTCTCCATTCCTTATATCACCTTCTCAGTTTGTCCATTTATTTATTTATATTTATTACAGGATTTACCTGCCCTTCACTGTAAACTCCCAGGGCAGGATATAACAGTACAGCCATACGATTTAAAATCTACCTAAGTGAAGAAAAGGCTAGGACTGCAGGAGGGGCTGGGTGGGTTTTAGGGATAGCGTAAACCAACAGCTGTCCTCCAAAGAACTTACATTAACCAGTAACAAGATTACAGCGTTAAGACAGTTATTGAACATCTCTATTAAGAGTGTCTATTTGAAACCAAGTATTGTGCCTTGCAACAGTAACCACAAAGCTTTTGAGTGTAACCAAATAACATTCCTGCTTTGTTTTAAAAGTGCTTCATCCTTGTAACATCTTGCTGCCGGTAAATAAGAACGCCACCACAAAGAGTTACTGCTATAGTATCTCTGCTGTGGGAATACAGGGAGAAATTAACACTAAATAGTGACCACGTTAACCCAGCACCCATCGGAAATGAGGATGTCTGTCATGCCCCTCCCAGGCAAAGTAAGTGTCTACCAGTCCCCGTCCCCCCCCAAAAAAGTAAAAAAACTCACAAGGGTTGTCAACCTGGTGGCCAAGAAGCCTTCACTGGTGCCAGCTTGGCAATTCCTGAACAAAATATTTATTTCCACATAAGGTAAAGGTAAAGGGACCCCTGACCATTAAGTCCAGTCGCAAATGACTCTGGGGTTGTGGCACTCATCTCACTTTACTGGCCGAGGGAGCTGGTGTTTGTCCGCAGACAGCTTCCAGGTCATGTGGCCAGCATGACTAAGCCACTTCTGGCGAACCAGAGCAACACACGGAAACGCTGTTTACCTTCCCGCTGGAGCAGTACCTATTTATCTACTTGCACTTTGACGTGCTTTCGAACTGCTAGGTTGACAGGAGCAGGGACCGAACAATAGGAGCTCACCCCCTCGCGGGGATTCGAACCACCGACCTTCTGATCGGCAAGCCCTAGGTTCTGTGGTTTAGACCACAACGCCACCCACATTTCCACATACTTTTACCTATATCTCTCACTGGCATCCTTGCAGAAATAGTATGTGACAACTTTACTCTTTCACTAAACAGTGAAAGCCAAGCACTCCCCAGTCTTAGGTACGATTATGCCAAATGTAAGGAACACAAGGAGGTTTAGCAAGTGGCTCTGAAAGCACTCAGAAGCCCCCCACCTTGTCCTGTTTGTTTTCCGCAAGGGAGGCAGCATTTTTCCTACTGAAGATCAGCTGCAAGGGTACAGGTGCCTCAAAGTCGTCTTTCCAGATGGAGAGCAGGGACTTCAGAAGGCTAGAGATGAAGCGGTTCTTTGCTTGCTGCTGCTCCTGCTTCTTTGGGGCTGGGAAGGTCAGCCCATGGATAGGAACACGATCTGAAACTAGAAGCAACTGAGATAGAAATGCTGGACTTACTCATGAGAGTTATTTTTAATTCTGAAAAAGTGACATCATACCATGATGGAGGCAACTCTTTCCATCCACGCAAGAGGAGAAGGGCTTCAGGAACTTCCAGGGTATGGGGTGAGCCCTCTCGGTTTAGGAGGCCCTCACAGCTAACAAATGAACTCAGCTTCCCCCAAATACTACTGTGGGATCATGCCTGGACCCTGCAATCATCATCTGAGGCCCTTCTTCGTGTGCCTCATCCATGAGTGGTCCAGAGGGTGGCAACACAGGCCTTTTCTCTGGTGGCTTCCCATTTTGTGGATTTCTCTCTCCAGGGAGGCTCACCTGGTGCCTTTGTTGCTAATTAAACAATCTATGGACTGACTATACTTGTTATAGTTTATTACTAGAGTACAGTGGACACTCAAGTTGCGAATGTGATCCGTGCAGGAAGCACGTTCGCAACCCACAGTGTTCGCAACCTGCAGCACCGCGTCTGTGCACGCACGGGTTGCAATTCAGTGCTTCTGCGCATGCGCAAGCACCGAAACCCGGAAGTAACTCATTCCGGTGCGCAACCCAAAATCGTGCAACCTGAAGCGTCTGACTGTATTTTTGTGTTTTTATATTGTAAACCAGATGATTCTCGCATAAAAGTGGTATAGAAAATAAATACATAAGCAAGCAAGCCTTGACGGTTTGATACCATTCAGGACAGCCACTCCTCCAAAATGAGATAGTCTAATTAAGATCAAAGGGAAGAGGAACAGGGATGATACAGCTCTTACCTAGAAGGGAAGCCAGCTCTACTGTGCACTTGGCCAGTTGCTGCTCTGACGCTGGGCATATGAACTGAAAAACAAAGCTGAAAACTTACTACGAAGAAATGCTTTCACAGGTACAGAGAATGTATCTGAGGCTGCTATCTTATCAAACACTTTGCATTTTGAGTATTCAAGTATCGCAAGCAATTATGAAGACATGCACAGCTATGGCTTTATATACAGGCCAGCAGGGGGTTTGAGTCTTTCCCAGTGGATAAAAGGGGGAAAGCTGTTAACTAATACATGTATGTGCCTTTCATATGATTTACAAGCAAATTCCCTAACAAGTAAACCTTAGGAGGGCAGTTTAATTTAGAAATTCTCTTGCAAACACATAAGCCATAAGTTAATTAGGAAAATGAAAACAACTGCTGAACCTAGTACATATATTAACACTGCTCCTCCACCCTCCCCTCCCTCCCTCCCTCTCCATCTCCACTGCCGATAAAAGGCTACGTCAGAAATAATTCTGCAAGTAATGTACTCATTTCTACCTTTCTGCATCCAAGGGTCTGGCTCAACCTTCCCAACAAATTTTCCAAATCGACAAACTGGATTGCTTCATCCTCATTCCTTGGGCCGACAGCAAGGCACAGCACATCCTAGATATAACAGCATTTGTGACTCAGAATGCACATATATGTTCTGGAATCCTAGAGAGCTCTGCTAACCATATAGAAAAGACAAAATATCACAGTGAAGCCTGAGAAACGGCAAGGAAGGCAGCACAGGGCTGGGCTATCCCACCCATTTCCCCATCAAATAAGCATCCTTGTAGACAAGGGTGCTCAGAAATATGTCACATAGTAAAAGCCTGGGGTGGGAGAGTGGTAGCTTTCATCATCAAATGAATTACTAATGGGAGCAGGTTACCTAAAGCAGAACCTCCATAGACTGGATCCTTATCAGGACTGGCCTCACAAGCCAAATTGGGTGGTGCCACCTACCTGTTAGTCACGTGGCATCACCAATGACATCACATGATAGGCAGGCAGGCAGCAACCACCCAACTCTCAAAATGTGTGGGGTTTCCAAGTACCCAACAGCCAGCTGGGAACCTGTTGCAGCTTCAAAGCTGTTTTGCCCTGGCAGCCACCTCCATTCTCCTTTAAAGGTGGGGTGGCAGCTCCTTTGAAGGTTTTTGCAAAGGACTTTCAGATGAAACTCCCACACCTGTTTCAGCCTCTGAGGTAAATGGCTGGAAGTTCCCTACTACAACCAAAAAAGGATCCCCTCCCAGGCCCACAGACGATCTTTGGAGGCCCTGCTCTGTCTGCACCCACAAAGGTGTCATAGGCAGCTGCTGGGGAGAGGGCCTTTTGGGTGGTGACACCCCAGTTGGTGAATTCTCTCACTTGAGAGGCTCGCCTGGCCTGCCTGCCTCTGCAACTTCTTTGGTGCCAAGTGAAAACCTTTTTATTTTTATCTAAAATCTGTTTATTTAATTTCTAAGCTGTATTGCTTTGTTTATTTCACGATTATATTGTTACTGTAAACCACCCAGAGAATTTTGTCATCGGGAGGCATATAAATATTGTTAATAAATAGCCAAAATAACAACACAGGTTAAGAGGAGAGAGCAGCAGATTCATACCTTGATTTCGTTTATGATCTGCGAGGGGAATGCAGCCTGATGCTGACAGCCTGGGGAGCAGCCCTTCTTCTTCTGCACAGCTTCGCTAGTACTAGGCAGAGAAAGCGCCTGCGTTTTCAGCATGCGGCTGAACGTGGCCTTCACTTCTCTCTTAATCAAGGCTGTAAAAGGAAACAAAACATACACTCGCTTTCACACCCTGGACACTGAAAACTGGACACCCATTACATGATACAGAGCCACCTCCCCGCACCAGCCTTATGTGGTTCCTCCTTTTATATCAGCATTCATATGGCAGTTCACCCCTGCAAAGTTCAAGCAGCATAATCTGATCAAGAGAGGGCAGCCTTTCTGGGTTACCCTCAGGGGTAATCTGTCAGGGGCTGGACGGCAGCAAAATAAGGCCACTTGTTTCAGTTGTTTCTATTACCCGCTTCTCATTCACTTCCCTGCCAGCAGGCTGCCAGTGAGAGACTGATCCCTCTTGCAAGAGTTCTGAATTGGGCCTGGAAACAACCATGGAGCCAATGAAGTGGTTTCAGTAGTGGAGTAACAATGCTCCCCATCCCCAGCTCCAGTTAGCATCCTTGCTGCCACACTTTGAACAAGTTTCCAGACGCTTTTCAGAGGCAGCCCCATGCAGAGTGTGTTGCAGTAGCTCATATGCGATGTATCTAAAGCAGTGTTTCCCAATTGGTGGTCTGTAGACCTTCGGTCGCATGCTGATAGCCACCCGGGGGGCGCCTGGGTCACATGACTCATGCAGGAGCATGGCCAGAAGATGCACATCCCAGTTTTGTGCTGGGACACGTTGGAGGGTATGGTAGCACCATTCACACAACAAAACATTTTCAAAAGTAGAGGGTCCATGGCTTGGCTTTTGAAAAACGAGGTCCAAAGTACTTAAGATAGCTGGGAATCATAGATCTGCCTCTTCCAGAAACAGATACAGTTGGCACACCCGCTTATACTGGGGAAAGGTCTTTTTCGCCACAGCCACCAAATGGCACCTGGGGTAAAGCACATAGAAACAGTGGAAAAGCCTACCTGTGATGTTGGTGGTGAGCCAAGTGCAGGCCTTCTCAGTAGCTAGTCCCACCGCAATATTTGCTGCACAGCTCAAAACCTCGGGTGGAAGAGCAAGTGAGATTTATAGTTATTTCCACTGATTACATTCAAGGCTGTGAATACACTATCAACAACAGTCACAACAAATCAATACAAAGCTGCAGCGAGCACAAGAAATCAGATGGATGAAAATTGAGGGACTGATTTTGGTCTCTCGCCATCCTGCTGAAACAATAAATGGGGATTGGCTTCGGCTCCTCCAACTGCCGCTAAAATGTTGATTAAGAGGAATATAAAGCAAATGTTCCTTGAATGGCCCAATATGGCAACTGGAACATTTTATTTTGTAGCTGGAAAAAATGCAGAGGAGCATTACTTGGGCCTTAAGAACTAGGAACTGTCATCCTTTTAACGTGACTGACTGAATGAGGATGTTGAGATTTTAGAAACAGCTTTAATGTTTCAAATGCTTGTTCGTTTTAGCAAAGAGGCCTGGCTATTTTAGATGATCACGAGGTTCAGAAGTTTTTGGCTTCTGGCCATTTTTAAGTCACCGTGTCAAAAAATAAAAGCACAATTTTCCAATGTAGAAAAAGCAAAAAGAAAGCATAAAAAAGGACAAGTATCCTAAAATATACATACTGCTGCAGATGTCTCTTCTGGCAGCAAGATTTTTACAGCCTCAGGGGCCTTCTTCCTGCAAAATCTGTAGATGTACATAGGCATTATAAAAAGCACTGCCTGAAACATTATATGTAAGACATGATATTAGAAAATCTGTATTTTTCGTCCCCCCAGGGATGCAGCCCAAATATGAATTCAAATGGATTCAAATTGCTGGGAGTAACTGAAAGCAGAACAGTTTCCTACTCAGCTCCCTCTAAATTTGGGTACCTACACCTGAAAGCCAGAGGGGAAACTGAGCCAATCTGTCAGTAGTTATCCTGGCTGATACCAAGGTGAGAACTGAAGTGACCACATACTGGGCGCAGTCTCAATGTGACAGCCCAGGACAGCAGCATGACCACAAGGGAAGATCTATTATGTCACCCAGCTGTTGTTCCTTACTCTTTGCCTTGAATAAGAGCCTGTGCCCCTTCTTCATACAGCTGAGAGCATACTTCATCCAGCAGTTTGTCGTAATTGCCAACTTCCGCCTTCACTTTGTCCTGTAACATGACTCTGGCTCTTTTCACCAGCTCTGCTACCAGAGTTGCCCTGCAAAAGCCAATAGTAATAGCACAATAATAATAAAAACAACCAAAATATATCCTGAGAAATTACAGGTTCAGAATTTACATCCTGAATCAGGTTTGCGGGAAAGCCTTCTATTAATGGTTTGGATACCATGGGAAACTATGGTTTAACATGCGTCTGCTGTGAATCTAGGGGCATGAGAGGGAGACGCTCTTGAGCTTCTCACTGCCAATCCAAAAAAACAGGGTTTGTTGACCTAGAAACATAATGGTGTGTGTGCCAATCTTAACATTTTCATGTTGTTTATTACTGTAGGTCATGGCATAACTCTATATAAAATATAAGTGAGACCATGTGGATAAAGCTACAATATAAGCAGGCAGCAATCACACATGCACAACCTGATCAAAAGAGCCTAAAGTGTGTGTGTGTGTGTGTGTGTGTGTGTGTGTGTGTGTGTGTGTGTTACATTTGCCACAGAACTCACACTAAAAGTGAATTAAGAAGGGGAAGCATTACAAGAAAAGACAACACATGAGAACAAACCCAAAGGAACTTAAAAGCAATATACTGGAGATTTAAAAGAGTAGGAAAATAAAAGGGTCTTTGCCAGGCTCCCGGGCCAGCCTATTGGCTGGAAAGGGAGATGACGCGTCCGAGGATTCCCCGATCTCGCGGGGGCTGCAAACCAGGCCCTGCGCATGGGGGAGGGCATGAAGCCCACAACCCCACCTCCTCTCCAGCTTGGAAGTGGCTTTGCAGAAAGGAGCCAAGCGAGCTTCTGTAGTGAGGTGAGCACAAAGAAGGCTTAGCACTTACATTTAATAATAAAACCAGCTGATGATCTCACTCAATATTTCTCACATTTCACAATTCACCATCACCATTTGCTCTACTGACAAATTTCACAACAACAATATAAGGGATGCACAAGACTAAGAGACGTATCAGTAAAAACCACAGGCATGTCCTTGCATCATTTAAAAGCTACAGGCTTATATGATTAATACAAGGGGGGAAGATCTTTCGAAGTAAATTCTCCCCACCAGACCATTTATGAAGTCCAGCAGGTTACAGGTGCCTTTCCTGCCCTTACTTGATGTGCTTGACACAGTTGGATCCGATTCTCTCTGCCACAAATTCTACAGTTCTCCGCAGAGATGGGGGCTGATTGTGGAAGAAGGCTTGTTCCAGCTCTACCTGTTAAAAACAGGAAGAACAAGAATCCTAAGGAAACCAAAGCATTCTACATGAAGCATTCCCCCCCCCCCCAACACAAGCCATTCCTAAAGTATATCTGAATGCTTTGATGGTTTATTCTATTTGATTGGCATTTTTTAATTTAAGGGTAGTATCCAACTAAATTTTATTCAGAGCATACCCACTGAAATGAGTGGACATAATCAATCAATTGCAGTGGGTCAACTCTGAGTAAAAGTTAGTTGAACGCCACTATCCTTGGAACAAAACATCAAAAAACTGCCTTCCAAATAATGTCCCATAAATGGGGAGGAACCAGAGACAAATATAAAAAGAAGCATGTTGAATTTTCAATTGACTGGCCTACCTTCAAAATAAAGACTTTTTAATGCTTGCATAGGATTTATTTCATGAAATTTATATACTGCTTAATTGTAAAAAACAAGCAAACCCACCAAAGCAGTTTCTTTAACATTTCATAAGCTTGGCAGCAAATTCCTGTGTTTCCTAACTCTGTTCCCTAATTCCCTTTCCCATTTCTTTATTTAGCTAGGGGTCAATTACCTCTTGCATGCTTGCAATTCACACAAAATTAGTGGCATAGGGTATATGGCTACTTCTTGCACAGCTCCACTTAATAAAAAAAAAAAATCAAAGTGCAAGTTGAGAAACTCCTCCCTGAAAAAATCCAGCCTTCCCCAACCTGCTGCCTTACAGATCTTGCTGGACTCCAGCTCTAATCATCCCAAACCAACAGGACCAATGGTCAAGGGTGATGGGAGTGGCAGTCCCAAAACACCTCTCACCTGAAGCTTCTGCTGTGTGATGGGAGGCTTTGGAACCAAGGTCTCAGCAGCAGTCGGAGTTATTTTCCTGACATAACCACCATTCTTTCCTCCGCTTCCCAACACAAAAGACGACAGCAGTTTCCTCAACTCACCTAGAGCAGAAGGACACGCGGATTACAAGACAGATATCTGAACACTCTGGTTTTTAAAAATCAAGCTGATTGACAATTTTAAAATTTAGGGGTGGTATCCAACTAACTTTTATTCAGGTCAGACACAATGAAATGAGTGAAATATAATTAAATCCAGGAAGAGTTGGAGACAGAAAATTGCAGAGAAGTGTATGAGACTGAGCACTGGAAGAAAAAGCAGCCATGATCCCAACTACACTTGAGTAGGAGCTCAGAATCATAAGCAGTTTGGGATGTTATTCACGGTGAATGGAAAAGCAAGGACAAATCACCAAATAGTATTTCCACAGGTCACAACCCCCTAATCTGTGGGCCCAGTTTAAGTGTCATACTGAAACACACAAAAATCTTTTTAACAGATAATTGTAACTCAGTTTTGGAGTAGGAAGCTCAACGTTTTATCCCTAGATGCTCTTTCCAGTGCCAGACAAAGGAGAGATTCCAGATTTCTCAAGCAGCATATTGTTTCTGACACAGGACATACAGTGGTACCTCGGGTTACATATGCTTCAGGTTACAGATTCCGCTAACCCAGAAATAGTACCTCGGGTTAAGAACTTTGCTTCAGGATGAGAACAGAAATCATGCTCCGGCGGTGCGACAGCAGCAGGAGGCCCCATTAGCTAAAGTGGTGCTTCAGGTTAAGAACAGTTTCAGGTTAAGAATGGACCTCCGGAATGAATTAAGTACTTAACCCGAGGTACCACTGTACTTTGATAAATGACTTACCAAGATATGGACAGCAGGTATAAAGTAACTGCTGATCCACCACAGGCACAGAATCCTAAGGGGAGAAGAACAAACAACAGATTGATTCCTTTCAGAAGCACTAGATAAGTGCACAGAGCCCAGAGACTGCTCTTTATTCTTCGGGTCACTCTTAGGCTTTGCGTGTCTTAAACAAATAACGTTACAGTTGCTCTCTTTCAAACACACCCGCCGACACTCATCGACGTAAGTTTACCAGAGCTTGAACTGTTGCTGCAGAGTCTGTTGCCAGTTCTTCTGATCTCACTTCGCCCGCAAAGAACAGATTCCCTGGGACAGTAGGCACCTGGAATACAAGCCCCAAATAGTTAATCCTCCAAGGAGGGCAGAGCGAAGCAAAAATTCAGCTTCACATACAGGAGTGGATGAATGCTTACACGGGTGAAACACTTAAAAGGCTTAAGGAAAGTACAGTAAGAAAAGTTTTACTTGACAATTTCTACAGGGCTTGTTTAGTTTTTTCAAAGGTACAATGTTTGTTACAAACACTCATCCGTACATGAAAAAGCCATCCCAAAATGGCAAGGATCAACAGCTTGTTCAGGAAACACATCTCCTTATTTTCAGAAATCAGCAGGTATCTGCAACAAAAGGTTAGAGAATAGAGAACAATAAACTTGTAAGGTTTTATCAGTTATACCACCTCTGCATTTCCCCCTTTTGCAAGTTTCTTTTGCTGTGCTCTCTCATTTCCCTTGCATATTAAAACTCTAGCCCCAGCAGCAAACCCATAAACAAGATATGTGCTAGTGTAAGCATTGTTCCTATTTCCCTCCATTATTCATAAAGCCTGGAAACATACAACAAACTTTGGCTTACCGTGATATGTGAACCAATGTGTGTGGTTTGTTTCTCCCATGGTAAGAGCCATGACTCATGGTTTGTTGCTCCTGGCTCCATGAACAAAGGAACAAAATGGGAGCAATTCAGAAGAATGCACTAGCGTGCTGCTCGTTCACTGTATGCTATTGTTTATGGTTAACTGTACAACACAACTACCATTTGAAATGCACTACTGGAAAAAATTGACTTTCAACTTCTTCATTTGCTTCTGCAAATATTGAGATGTAATAGAAGGATGTGAACATTTGCAGCTGGAGAAATATGATATATTTCAAGTCATCAGCGGAGCGTTCCTATACTGTCGTAATTATATATTTATGTGCTATAAATTTCTTGGTATATACTGTAAAAGAAAGCTTTAAGTCGTTTCCGTAGACCCAGAAATTGTTAATGAGTAAAATAAAAGCTTTACTAAGAAGCCAATGTCCTACCCTCACAAGAATTTAGGTCCTTGACGCAGATCTCAGTTAAGATGCAAATATTTCTTTCCAACCTCTTACCTGTACAGCTGCAAGAGGAGAGAAAATATCTTCCCATAGTAGTCCAGAAATGGGGCGATATGATCCATAAGGGAAAGGAACTCTACAACCCAAGGTACAGTCAAGACCGTGCATCGCTTCTGTATTGATTGTCTAAGCAGCTTCAATATATCCAGCACAGGATGGGTCTTAAGGGAAAACATTAGGAAAATGTTAACTTTAATTCCTCGTCAGCACACATTACTTACTATCATGGGCAACCACCAGAGTGTTTGATGATGAAACACCAAAAAGTAGGAAAGGGAAATAAACATATCCAACTCCTCTTTCATTTCTGTCCCTATTTCCCTCTATTGGGTTTTCTTTCCTTCACCACTAAGAGGAAAACTCTTTCCATGGCTAATTTGTGTGAACAGAACACTCTCCTCTTGCAGAGAGGGAGGTAAGCCATAAGCACACAAGCACCTAGGCTTATTATTCAGGTCTTGTTGCATCTTCCTTTGTATACTTTTTAATTTGGCAAAGAAAGGGGGGGTGTTTTTAGCTAACATCACTCGGACCAGCTAGTTAAGTTCCGAGCTCAAAAAACAGTTTTTGTGGGGAAGTGGGGCAGGGGAGACAGAAAGACACAAGGGTGCAATCAGTTTCACATATCAAGGAAAAGGTATCAGAGTAGTATCTTAGAGAGACCCAATATATTTTGGCACATGAAGCCTATTCAAATCCAGCAATCTTAAGTCACTCGTCTGGCTAAACTGTATTTCCAATAGTTGTACCCTGCCCTATGACCTTGGAGTGAAAGGCTGGTAATAAATTGAAATAATAATAACCACCCCTTGCGCTTTCCACATTCAGCCGGCACACTGACAAACCACACAGCACAATCTGATGTCAAGAGAGCCAGTGCAGTTTAGCAACAAGAGTGTTAGACTTCGACGTGAGCGGGTGGGGAGGCATGAATCTAGTTACCAATATAACTGCAAATAATGGTCCATGGAGACTATTCCAGAGGAGTAGTTTGTACAGTGTACTGAATTAGTTATTGGCATTATGGGTTACTCGTTTGGAGCATCCCTGTATCAGAGGTCTACATCAAAAAGGATGCTTTCTGCAAACATGCAAGCTTCTGATGCAACTGTGTTCACCAATAAATGAAACACTTCCCCTTCCTCCCATATCAAGAGTGTCGTTAATTCGTATGGCTGTACCGCATGAGTAAATAAATCTTCCCTCAGTTTATAGGAGCAACACAAGCAGCATCATTGAAACAATAATAGTGCACAGCAGGGGGAACCTGCAGCCCTCTAGATGTTGTTGAACAGCTCTCAGCATCCTCTCAGCCTCATGGGAGCTGTGACTCCCCAACAACATCTGTAGGACCACAGGACCCCATCCACCCCCATACTGGAGGTTGCTTAACGAGGAAAGGAGTTTTAACAGCAAGTATCTACCACCTCAGGAGGAACCCAGAAGCTCCTGTAATGAAATGCCTGCACATCTCTCTGATAATAACAAAATTAAATACTTCAGTTGGGTAAATGTGGCTGGTTACGCACTTGGTTTCTTAACATCACTGCAGATTCTAGCAAGTCTCCAGTTGCTGGTTCCGATGTGTGATAAGGCAGGAAGACAAGGAAACCAAAAAACTTTGCCAGGAGCCGGAGGCTCATGAGGACAGCAGCAAAACGCTTCTTTTCATCCTGCAGTGGAAAGAAAAGCCAGACATATTATAGTCACAGATAACAGCAGCAATGCCTAACATTTTGAATGCTCACAACAAACCTGTAAGTTAAGTCTTATGTTCCCACTTTGGTGGTTCGTTTATTATTATATTTTGTGGGGTGTGCAGCAAGGACAGGACTATCCAAATCAGAGACAAATCAGCATGGTGGTAGCAGTCGCAGGTCTACCTAGGACAACTGGGGCTCATCAGAGAATGCTACTGTCTTCTATATACTTGCACTGTATTGGAGAAGGAGTGAGATGGGGCTTACACTGCAGCTACCACCCAGGCTTTCTACTATTGCTCCACCATTTGGATGGGGGGCAGGTGGTTTTGGAGGAGCAGTGATGGAGGAGTTGAGGCAGGGGGGACATCACAGGAGAGAAAGACCGTGTGAAGGACAGACACCTCTTTTCAGAAAGGACAATGCAGGACAGAAGGGAGGAGCAACAAAAAGAGGAGTAAAGGAGACCCACACTAGAACAGCAACATGTTATTAAAGACAAATAGACAAAGAAAGTCAAACAAGCCTGAACTGGAAGACACACACAGGGTGTGAAGTGAGTAGCACTCCAAACAAAGGCCCGAAACCAACCATGAAACCAATAGAGACAGAAAGGTTGGGGGGGGGGAGAAAGCCATGAGTCAAATTCTTCCTATCCAAGCAGTAGGAGAGATCATAACCCACATGGACATCTCTGAAGCTCAACTGTGAATGGCTGTTTCTATGCAATACACACCTGCTCATCCATTGCTTCTCCATCACTGGGTTCATGTTCCACCAAGGCAAGGCCATCCAGCTCAAGTATTTGCAGGCTCAGGCTGTCCATAAGGTGCTGATTAAATTGATAACTTAACCAAAAAAAAAGATAATGAGCTCTTTAGGAGAACAACTTAATTTCAGCGAAGAGTGTAACCTCTTAAGTGACCACAGCAGCATTTGAGAATGGTTACTACAATGCAAGTTTAAAATCAGATTAATTCCTACCAAACCCCTTACGTGCTGGTAGTCAGCACTGCTGCAAACACTGCCAAACACTCCCTGGTGAAGCCCACTTAATGTCATTCTAGAACCAGGCAAAGACCTTATTCTTTTCCAAAGCCTTTTCATCTAAACCGTTTTCTTTCTGCAATGATCTTATGCTCATCTGTTTAGGTTATGGATCCAGTTACCAAACAATGTATGCTTTACTGCGAACGTGCCGATTTCAACCGCTTTGTCCCTCCTTGCTAACACATAGGAGAAACACAATCCCGGGCTTAGCATGATGTCCAGACATGGTTTGCTTCACTCCAAAGAAACCAAGAACACAAAGTCAAGATTAGTATGTTTATCATAAACTAACCATGGTTTACTGTAACACTGAACAAGGCCATTGAATTATTTCATTTAGGAATCCCAGCCACCACCATACAGTCGGGGTCACTCACCCAGACACATCCTGGACAGAAATAGCAGTAAGTATCTAACCTTCCTGCACTGAGGATGAAGTCCCTGAAAAACTGCTGGCATCCTGGGAAGGAGGGAGGTGGGCAAGGCCCTCGGATGCTCTGAGGGACAAGGAATCTCTCTTGCAGCCTTTTCAAGCGGCTCAGATTATCGGAACCCAGCATGTTAAGGACATCCTGGTCTGGGGTGTCTCCCCAACTTGTACCACCACCAACTGGACCTTTACACATCTATGGCATAGAGGAGGGAGCGGGAAGAAAAGAGAGGTCAAATTTGTGAGTGTGCTAACTTTAATTCTGTGATCTGATTATGAATACAAGCAGTCTCTACAGCCCAAACCATAGGTGGACGAACCTCAGACTGAGTAAATTAGATTATGAATTAATTATGCATTCAATGAACAAGTATTTTCACCTATTAGATATGAAGTCAAGAAAAGTTTTACTTGCAAAATATACTTTTTTTTTCCTTATGGGAAGCGAGCGTTTCTTTACCTGAAGAAGCTGCTTCTGAAAGAGCCTGGCAAAATGGCTGTAGTTGCAAGCAGCAGAGAGGTGAGCCATCATGACCCTGTGAAACCAGAAACAAATTAATAGTGCTACAAAGAAAAATAAGGGGAAAAAATATTCTCTATGCGGCTATATAGAAGACAGCAAATGTCTGGGGGACTTAAATGTTTTAAAAGTAATTATGAAAATACCATTCTGAAAAAGTTCTATGTGAACTGAGAATTCTCCCCTTTGTGAAACTAAGTAGCTTACTGTAGAATTAGTTTTTGCTGCTAAATTGGGTTGCTAAATGTTCATTACCAGTAATACTCTTGTCTTTCAGAATTAAATGCAACCTGTGTGTTGGCACTCAAAGACATTTGTATCTTCAACTTAAAGCCTTTAGTACAGAAAGACAGTGGGATTCTATAAAACAGAAGTTTATGAAGTAGTTGCCAATCTTGGAATGTTTACCCCTTTTTTGGCAGGGTAGAGAAAGGGTGGTAATTAAATTACAGTCTTTGAGACCCCATTATATCAAAACAAATAAATACATTTCTTATTTAGTGTAAGAACTAAAAAAAAATTTAAACTGAGGTTTTCTTTTGTCCAAAATAATAATTGCAAGTTTATTAGGTAACAGGGGTGACATGGTCTTAGGACCAAATGCAAGTCAGTTTTGCCACGTGTCCCAGCATACCACTGGATCTAATCTATAATACTGAACCAAGTATACCATCAGAGGCAATTTCCAGCTGTTGCAAACTGTGCTTTAAAAACAATCCTCCCGATGGAACGTGGTGAACAGCTGCTCAGTGGAGGACCACACTAGACATCAGCAACAAGCAGCACTCTTTATCAAGTCTTGTTAAATTTACGGACCAAAGATTCCTACCTGATCCTGTCTCCCAGACACTTCTCAAAGTCCCAGCCTGTTTTTTCACAGTTGTCTTCCCATTCACGCAGCAACTCGTAGAAAATATCTCTATTGAGCAAGGCAAACATGTTGGCTTCAAAATCCGAAATCAAAGTCATCAGATGTACTATCAGCATACAAAAATGGGGCCATGTTATTCTGCTTATGCACAAGCACCACAGTTCTGACAAAGCTTTGGGTGGAATTCAGTGTCACATAAGTTGACTGTTCTGTCTGCACAAGCATTTTTGCTTGTCAAACTGAACCATCTTCCCTCTTCTCCTGCTGCCTGCTGTTCTAGGGGTCCCTCCCAAGCAGAGTTAGGAATGTCACTCGAAAGGGGGGGGGTGAGAGAGAGAGAGGCAGGAAAGGATCCTTTGTGCAACCAGGACTGGCTTCTGTTAGCAGAACAAGTTGAATCTGTCCCTTTGACCATTCCTACAAGACGCATTTTCATTCCAAAGCCGACAATTGACAAATATCCCCCTAGTTAAAAAATAGTTCGAGAATAAAGACCAAAGAACCTAGCAAGCACACCTACAGCTGAACCCTAGATATGTCTACTCAGAAGTAAGTCCCACTGAGTTCACTGAGGCTTAATCCCAGGCAAGTGGTCTTAGGCTTGAGGTCTTAAGCTACTATCTTAAAAGCACAAATACTCAGTAGAAAACTCCATTTAAATAAATTCAAACAACACATTATATGGAAAGTACAGTGGTGCCTCGCAAGATGAAATTAATCCGTTCCGTGAGGCTCTTCGTATAGCGGTTTTTTCGTCTTGCGAAGCAAGCCCATTGACAACTTAGCGGATTAGCGCTATTAGCGGTTTAGCGGCTTTTAGCGGATCAGCTGATAAGCGGCTTATCAGCGGATCAGCTGATAAGCGTCTTAGGGCTTAGGAAAAGGGGGGGGGGAGGGGAAAAACCCCGCAGGAACTCGCAAGACATTTTCGTCTTGCGAAGCAAGCACATAGGAAATTCGTTTTGCGAAGCGCCTCCAAAATGGAAAACCCTTTCGTCTAGCGGGTTTTCCGTCTTGCGAGGCGTTCGTCTTGCGGGGCACCACTGTACATTAAACAGAAGGTGGGCCTAGGGAGAGCCGAGGAGGCGATATCTTCTACTACTTTTGACCTGAGAAAGCCAAATGAGTTTGCTCCAGCTGCAGGGAACCGGTCTTGCTAATTTCTGCATTTCTGAACTACATTAATCAGCCTTGCATTTAACAATTTCCCAGGAATCCCATACAGTTGGGTAAGCTGACCAACTTCCTCCACAGCTAGCATGGAAACCAGGTGGGCTAGACAGAGTACTCCAGATATTGTTCACTTGGTAGAAGGTGCATTTATTATTTTTTATTACTTTGTTTTTCCACACTACTAGCTTCTTAGCAGACTAGTAAGAAATTCTGCCGATGAATATGCTTTGTGGGCTTATTCAAAAGGCTGACATTAACATCCTGGTTTCATAAAACATAATTTATGAAGCTTGGGAGGAAATGTCCAAACCAGGCCTGTGGGTTTGGATAACTGATATAGAGTCTTGACAGCTACTCTATTTTCTGATGCATGTTCAATAAACTAAGACAACTGACAAATTGTACATTTTGACAAAATCCCATGATAAAAACAGAGGATACCTTTGTTTCTTAAACACATGAAATGCCTTATCACTGGAAAAGTTAGACCGGTTGTCAGTTTCTGGCTGAAAGGAAACTGACTGTATGCTTGAAGGCAGCAGCAGGGAGACCTGTTCAATATTCAAAATAATGTGTAAGTGTAATACATTCCTCCTAATTTAACATACTTTTCACCATAAACACAAACAAGGAGGTTGGAATTACAATTTGTTCTTTCCGTCCGTTGCTACAGCTTAAAAGTCCCATGATCTTAATGCTGTAACATGTACTAACTTGCCGGTTTGCAATAGATCAACATTTTCTAACCCACCAAATGCAAGTCAATCTCATTATCTCACTCTGGTTTTTGTTTTGGTCACAGTGCTAGATATAGTATTTTCACTCCTCATTTAATTACAGCTGCATAGGAAGCTTCTACATAGTGTATACCAAAAGAACTAATCTGTTTCTAGAAGAGGATGGAATACAGCAGATACCATAATAGTGGGGAGGACACTGAGTAAAAACAGTTTCAATAATTGTTGGGAGGACCTTGATTTCACACTGTTCTTCTAGAACATGCTTAGTTTTTACCTTTGCTGTGCTGTTTTCATAGACTGCCATAAGCCTCTCATGCAAGTCAGGGGAAAAGGATGTGATCCTGTCATTCTCAGCCAAGAGCTTCAGTGTTCCTTTCTCTAAATGTGATATAATTCTGCCAAGAAAAACAACAAAAAGAAGAGGAACACTCCACTATATTGTTTAGATGTGATCTTTCAGTTAAAGCCTATTCCACTGGATTCCTGATCTCTAATACCCATTGATAAAAGCCAACATATATACTAAAGTCATTAGAGAAGGAAGTTCCTGGATTTCTTTTAGTTTTGATGGCACTAGAAGCAAAAACACCATCTCCAAACACAACAGAAAATACCTTTCTATAGAAGTAGGGCAGCTGTTCAACTGGAACGATCTGTCAATTACCGTATTTTTTGCACTATAACACTCACTTTTTTCCTCCTAGAAAGTAAAGGGAAATGTCTGGGAGTGTTATGGAGCGAATGCCTATGGGTGGCGGGGGGGGGGATCTGCTGCAGTCGTGAGCAGAGGATCCATGGTTCCCCTTCCTTCCCTCCTCCGTGGCTCGCTTTGAAACAGCATAGCGGGAGAAGAGCCGCTGAGTGGGGAGGAGAGAGGGACAGAGAGCCTGCTTGCTTTAAAGGAGCAAAGCGGGAGAGGAGCTGCTTACACGAGTGTAAGCGGCTCCTGTCAGGTTGGCTCCTTTAAAGCAAGCAGGCTCTCTGTCCCTCTCTCCTCCCCACCCAGCTCGCTAAATAGCAGCAAAGTTTTTCAGCTCGCTAAGCCGAGGATGAGCGGAGAGGAGGGAGAAAAGCAGAGCCTGCTTGCTTTAAAGGAGCAAAGTGGGAGAGGAGAGGAGCCTTCTCCCCTTATACTCCTCTTCTTCATTATTAGCAGCATCCTTCTCCACACACCCCACGCGTGCTTCTTCTCCCCTTAAACCCCTCTCCTGCATTATTAGCAGCATCCTTCTCCACACACCCCATGCGTGCTCCTTGTCCCTTGAGTGCTTTTCCTTCCCTCCCCACTTAAAACGTGGTTACAAAGCACGGATCCACATGGATCCTCAGGATTTTTGCACTGGGTCACCCCAAATTCACCATCAGATCACATAGCACATCCATGGCTACATCTTGAACCAAAAAAATCACGCACCCACTGTTACCTGGGGCCGCAGTGGTGCAAAAACGTGGTTACAAAGCATGGATCCACATGGATCCTCAGGATTTTTGCACTGAGCTACTCCAAACTCACTGTCAGATCACATGTCTGTGGCCACAGCATGAACCACAAAAATCATACATCCACTGTTTCGTTTAGAATATTTTTTTTCTTGTTTTCCTCCTCTAAAAACTACGTGCGTGTTATGGTCTGGTGCGTGTTATAGAGCGAAAAATACGGTAATAGATGACAGAACCCAAATTTTTAAACTTAAGGATATGTTAACAGTGTGCAATGTGATGCAAGATATTCCACCGTATTATAGCAATAAACCAAGCACTTCAGAGTGCAAGTATATGTACACTGATGAGAACAACCTAAGCCATTCAACTTACTGAAACTGATAATCCAAGACTTTCACAGCAAAATAAACACAGTTGTGTACACTTCGAAAGTGTTGCCTCTCTACTGCATCTGTAAACAAAACAAAACAAAAATTTAAATCATCAGACAGAAAGCTGCAAGTAATCCCTGTGGTGGAAGAACTGGTTCTCTGCAATAACTCCCCCCACCCACCCACCCCCAAAAAAAACCACCACAGGCAGATCAGCCACTTGTCACCAACAGATCACAAAATCCCTACCTTTATTACTTCTCATTCATCTCAAATACCAGAAGAACGTCAAACATCAATTAGGTTGTGTCAATTTATCAGCCTGTTTTGGGGAGCAGTATCATAAAATTAAAGACTGTCCCAAACAATAAAATATGTCAAAAGTACATTATTCTTTATTCAAAGTTTAAGCTTAACTTGGGGTATTTTTTTTTTGCCGTGTGTGTGTGTGTGTGTGCGCACGCATAATCCACATTTTCATGAAGACACTTATAGACATATCTCAAGGGAGGAGCAGCTTCTTTCTTTCTTTTTTGAAACATTGACATCAAGAATTCCTGGCAGCAAGATCAAATACTGTAGTTTTACTACATTTCTGGATGTAAATTATCCACAGACCCTGCAGTTTTACAGAGTAATCGGGGGGGGGGGGTAGTACCACTTAAGTGCACAATCATGATTGTTTATATGTTAGTTGCAGTGAGAATGTTAACAGCTGAAAAGATGGGAGGGGAGGGAAATGCGAACATTACGTGAGTGGAAGAGTACCATATAGCATTGTATATAAATGTCTATGTATTTTAAGGTGATATGGGAAGAGGGTTACAAAATTGTATACTTTAAAACAATGGGGCAAATTTGTTCAGTACTGGAAGCATAAGAATAAATACCAAAATATAAGGGTAAAGTACTCCTAGACATTACAGTATGATAATGTCTTATGTGCATGTAGCTTGCATGATTTTAACCATACATATATACTCAAATCTAATGCACACCTCAATTTTCAGAACCTTGAAACAAACAAAAAAAGTATTTGCTGGCGAATGTAAATGTGCCACTGAATCTAATGCGCACCTTAATTTTCACAACATAATTTGGCCAAAAAAGGTGAGCATTAGATTCCAGTAAATATGGTAGTTGAAATCCCACAAGTGAAATGTAGAGCCGGTACACATAGAGGGCCTTGCTTCCCAAGCATGGCAGAGATATTTGAAGCTCTTTTTGCACCAGGAAAATCCAGCACCAAAACAGATTTTATGCTCTCTGTGCACTAGGTTTGGAATGCTCCTGTGAGATCTTGCAGGAACTTGGAAAAAGCACCCTGGGGCTTCTGAAGGTGGCACAAGGTGACGGCCTTGCTGGGGAGCAAGGCAGAGCACTGGGGAAACCCCAAAAGAGCAAAAAGAGCTCACTGCTTTGCTGGAGTGGGGCAAGGCCCTCTCCAAACATTGGCTCCAGATGCTCGAAAAGGGCCAGTTTCAAAGATTTGAGTATACGGGTTTCTGCGTATACAGGAAACCCTTGGAACCAAATCCCTGCATAAGATGTGACCTTATCATATTTTTAAAAAATGGATATAAATGGAAACCTCACAATTTTATTTGCTTTATATACACATAAAGTACTGTATACAGTGGTACCTCGGGTTACATACGCTTCAGGTTACATACGCTTCAGGTTACATACGCTTCAGGTTACAGACTCTGCTAACCCAGAAATATTACCTCGGGTTAAGAACTTTGCTTCAGGATGTGAACAGAAATTGCGTGGTGGCAGCACGGTGGCAGCGGGAGGCCCCATTAGCTAAAGTGGTGCTTCAGGTTAAGAACAGTTTCAGGTTAAGAACGGACCTCCAGAACGAATTAAGTACTTAACCTGAGGTACCACTGTGATGGACTGAATTGTTATATCCTTAATTTTGAGCCGCTGGTACTCTGTGGAATGTCTATTACATTTTTTAAATTCATTTTACATTTAAATTTCATTAAATGAATGAATATATTTAATGTATACCCTCCTCTAACTCTGTTTAGCAGGCGGTACAATCTGTATTCTGTTAATAGCCAAGAATCTTTATCCAATCTAAGTCCCAACCTTTATACTCTCCATTGAAACTCAGGTCATTCTCTCCATCTTCTAAAGAGGAAGTTCCCTTGGATGTTAGCAACTGGAACACAAAAAAGATCTCCAAGAAGATATTTGGCACAAGGTTTTCTGAAAAGAAAGTAAAGGAACAGAGGAAAACATGCAAAAGAACCTTTGGTTTGTACTTGTACCCTGAATGATAGAACTAATCACATTAATTTTTAAAACCTGAACTATATAAGATGCATTTTTAAAGGAAGATAAAAATATCTACAAATGAAAAAAATCATCTGGAGGTAAGCAAAAAAGTGCTTAAATACATAGGATTTTTTAAAAAAAGGATATAGAATTCATTGCTTTCCTTTGTACAACTCCCAAAACATTAAAATTATTTATCAGGGTTGGGAATTTTGTCAGAAATTCTATAAAAGGTCAAAAATTGCCATTTGTCATACAATAGGAAAATCCAAGCCATGATATATTTGCGAAGTCAAGGCTCATTTAAAATTTCATTACTACTAAAAAAGTTAATTTGAGGACATTTCTATGGGTCGCCATTCTTAGCATCCTCCCAAATCAATATGGACTGAAAAGCATCCACTGCCATTTCTTTACCTGCTATGCAAAATGAATAAAGTTGAGCCAGCTGTTCCAGCTGTTTCCTGCAGGAAACCTTGTTGACATCAGCAGTGGTTACCAACTGGTTTTCAGAGGGAAGGCTTGCATTCTGACTGACATTAGGTTTCATTGGTATGCCAGAATCCAGAGATAATCCTGTTGGTGTAGATGTGAGATGCAGCAACTTGGACCTGCAATTCAAAGGTATGAAATAAGAGTGGTAAGAGGAGACTGAAAAACTCCTACTCTGTTGTAGTATCCAGTGGGATTCTTTCAAACGCTCACCAATTCATCAAGAAAGCAATTTCTTCATTGAAACATAAAATGTTTCACAAATGCAATTTGCGGCATGTTAAAACAGTTAAAGATCCTTCAGCATTATGGATCAAATTCTAATCTTAACACAGCACTTGTAAGATTGAAGGGTATCAAGAATAAAATCATATTGACATGTGAGTCTAGGAACATTGTTTGGCTTTAGCGTAGGATTTCTGAGCTAGTGAACCATGTTGCTGCAGAATGTGACAGAAAAAGCAACCATTTTTAATACAGTGGTACCTCGGGTTACATACGCTTCAGGTTACAGACTCCGCTAACCCAGAAATAGTACCTTGGGTTAAGAACTTGGCTTCAGGATGAGAACAGAAATCGTGCTGCGGCGGTGCGGTGGCAGCAGAAGGCCCCATTAGCTAAAGTGGTGCTTCAGGTTAAGAACAGTTTCAGGTTAAGAACGGACCTCCAGAACGAATTAAGTTCTTAACCCGAGGTACCACTGTATTGAAATTATAGCCCCTAGAAATATTACTTGTTTGTTCATTCATTCTTTATACCACATAGCTATGCAGTGTGCAAAAGCAAATCAATACAGAAAGCATAATAAAATGTGGCATGTTCACAAAAAAGACAATATGGGCCATTCAGCTCTACTTCTCTAAGGCAATGTAAATCAACATTTCTCACATCACAGATGCTTCCCTTCACTAAGCACCCCATCACAGATTTCATAACGTACCGTTCCTTCTTTAGCATCTCTCTCTCCTCCTGAAGGCTACCTGAACTGGAAGACAGGGTCACTTCTTGAGAGATAACAAGGGCCTCGGGACTTGTTCCGGACTGAGACTGAAACGTTTGAGACTGGCCAACAGGAGTGGAAGTGAAGCACATCTTGGGCTTGGAGAAGGTTCGCTCAGCACTCACTGGAGTAGGGTTGATTCTTCTCGACGGTTTGGCTTTGCTGAAACGTGAAGTAAAACTGGATTAAGAGGATGAAAACACAACAGTGTATTATCCTTCTGCTCCAATCACCTGTGCGGAAGCCAGCTGATGACACATACTACTATAGTCCTGGATTCACTAACCAAGGGCTCATCCAGACTTCCTTTTGTGCTGCATTTCCAGGCATAGGTCTAAGCTTTAAAGCTCCGTGGCCAAGCAGTATTTTTTGTTTATTTGTTCCAGTGTTTTCCTCAGGAAAACCCAGATTTTAATGCTGGATCAAAGCAAACAACAGTGGAGCTTTCCAGAGATTGTCGTTTGCTCCTATTCAGCGGTAAAATGAAGGTTTTCACAGGGGAACCGCCTAGACAAAAAAAAAAAAAAAAAAACAGCACTCAAGGCACAGAGCTTTAAAGCATAGACCTGTGCCTGGAGAGAGTAGCACAAATGGAAGTCTGAAGTGAGAAATCAAAGTATAAAACATGTAGTTTTACTAAGAAATAGTTCTGCTCCTTGTCCAACAGCAGGTTAAAAAGAGAGAAGCTGCTACCACAAGCTGCTATATTTCAGCCACAATATCTCTAGATATTGTCTGAGGTATTAAAATATCACAGAATACCTTGGTCAGAGTTCAGGCTTAAGAGTAATCAAACAAGCATATATCAACTTTAAGCATTATTTGGAGCATCTCAAGGCAAGGGAGGAGAACGGGACTTAAAACGATGGCATATGGAAGGAGGCCGGCAAACAGAAGCCAAGGAGTGAAAAGGGGCATTCCAGGCCCCAGCACTGGGAGGGAGGAGCATGCCCAACTAATCAAGTGGCCGCTGGGCTAGTGCTCCCCTCCAGAGCAAACCACTGAGACAGGACCTGCCCACCTAGTGGGGTGGAACAGCATCAAAAGCCTCCCAGCTGGGGTGTCACAGCTGCTTACTGGGAAGAGAGAGGCCGTGGCAAGGTCAGGGCTGTGCATCCCTGTCCACCAGTGGATGCTCAGGATTGGCTCCATTCATGTGCCAGCAAAGCCCTGAACTCATTGCCACCTCCTCCCCCAGAGCAAACAGCAGCAATGTTGCTGCCGGGAGGCTTACTGCTGTGGCTCTGCCCTCTGCCCACCTGGCAAGCTGCTCCTGCTCTGGGAGGGGCCATTTTTAGAAGTAGTACCTTCCTCCCATTTACTGATACAGAACGGTAAGCTGCAAAACTACTCTCTCAATAGATACCAGTGGGAATTGAGAAAGCTTTGCATCGAGACTTACTTTGCCATTCCAGCGGCACACATGAGCGGAAATTCCTCCAAGTCATTTAGATTAAGCTGGTCAGGTGGGGAACTTGTAGAGACAGGGCTCACTTCACCTTGTTTGCTCTGCCTCAATGAACCCAGTGATGGACTGTCACCTTTTACTTCTTCGTTCAAGCCTCTGCCCGCATCTTGTGCCACTGGCCGGCCAGAGGCACTTGCAGAGCCGCTGCCTTTCCTTCTGCCCCTCCTCGCTGGGGTAGCAACAAGGAAACTCCCTAAACTTATTTTCTGAGCAGAGCGCCTCTCGTTGCGAGAAAAAATGGGGCTTGAACCAAAACTCGTGCTGGTGCCAGAATCTGTATTTAGACATTCGCTGAAGGAACCCAATAAGCTTGATCCCGTAATGACAGAAGATCCATGCGATTCCAAGGCAGAATTGCCGGTGATGGGAGTTGAATCAAAGAAAAGCTGCCCTCGACTACTGCCAGACCCTGCGATGCTACGAGACCTCCTTTCAGACCCCAGCCTTTGATTCCTGTAACTAGAAGAACTTCCCAGGAGCTTGGAGTTTGGTGCTTTAGCAGGAGTAGGCGGCCCATTGGTCAGTATCCGACTAGTCTGTTCCCTTAAATAATTCAGCAAAAAAGGCACAAAGTCTTTCTGAAGCAAGTTCAGGAGGGATAGCTTGGGGTGGACTTGGTTCTCCTACACACACAAACAAAACAAAACAAACCATGGTTAATATAAACTTGATTTAAAAAGAAATAGAAGGACAGCAGATATAAAGTAACTGATATTTTACCATTTTTATAAGAATAAGGCGGTTATGAACATATAAAGCAAAGTGAACCAATCTGAAAACACTAACCCCATTCAAAGGATATAAAACTAGGAAGCAAACATTCTTCACAATTGATTAAAGCAGGAAACTTATTTTTTCTCACACATGATTTACTACTGTACTTACTAAGTTTCACCATTGTTGTAGCCAGAGACTTTATATAGTCATTTAGCTATATAAAGATAGACACTCGTCCCCGAAGTTTGGAAATTTTAGTATGATCCTAAGCACATTTACCCAAAAGACCTAATAATGAATTAAATGGGATTACTCCCTAGGCTGTGGGATTAGGAATGCAACTTTAATGCAGTACCATACTACTCAAAGTGGATGTTGATCCACAAAACATTGGCTGCCAGTCCAGTGACTCCACCACAGCCCATGTTGGGTGCTACACTTCAGGGACCAGATATGGTACTGGGCCCTGGCACAGTGGGGGGAAATTGGTAGTCCACATCAGATAGTTTTAGAGTAGCAGTTATGGTACATTGCACAAAGTGAGAAATATCACTAAGCAGGTGGTACATTGCCCTCTAGTGTTCCTTAAAAACATTACTTCCACGCTGAACTGGTGACAGAAGATATACTGGGCTCATTTAGACATAATGTTGAATCGGATTTAGCACTACAAGAACCCTTGTAACTTATCCACCTACCATTCCAGCATGACTGAAAAAATGAGCCTGGAAACATTTATTTCTGCTTAGAACTAATTGCATCTTGACACATCAAGCAAATCTAAACAAACAGTTGTTCATCTCAACTATTGTTTGTTTAAAAAATGCCAACTTCAAAGCATAATTTATAAAGCTGATTTGTTTCAACAAACCATTGTAAAGATTTGCAACTGTATAGGGTTTGAACAACACTCCCCCTATGTGAACTGACCCAGACCCTGTGCTCATTATTGTGTAACTTCTCCAAAAAAGGTCTGGAGGGTGGCAGCACGAGACCAGGCCTTTTCTGTGGTGGCTACCCACTTGTGGAATGCTCTCCCCAAGAAGACTTGCCTGGCACCTTCATAGCATATCCCTAGGCACCAGGCAAAAACATTTCACTTCTCCCAGGCCTTTGGCTAATTAAGCAACCTACAGCCTTTTATACTGGGGAGCATTGTTTTTGTTTGTTAGTATGTAATAAACAACAATGACAGCATTACAATGGAAACATAAATTTCCAGTCTCCTCACAATGGGAACAGGAGGTGGGGTGAGAACACATGAACCCAATACTCACTGTAGCTCATTTTTTCTAACATTATGCCGTAACATTTAGCATTACCTCTGAACTCAACCACTGAACCATGATTCTAGCAATTTTCAAGCAATGCTTATTTTTTTTATCTTGATCATACAATGTGATCATTAGGTGCAATAACTAGAGCTTCCCCATCAACTACTGGTTAGCATCTTCGCTTTTTCAGGGGGAGTGTATTTTTCATTTAATTGAAGCAAGACAGAAGAACTGGCTAGTTCCCATCTTCCAACCATACACCAAAGGTTGTGAGTGAGAACATTTTCACAAGTAACACAAAAAGTTTTAATCTGAAATTCATCGTTATGAATGCAGAGCACAGAAAACAGAAAAGAACCACTTTGGAATCAGGTATGCACAAGTTAGCATATGAAAACAAATACAAAAATATATTCAAACACTACTGACCCATTTCACACTAACAGACTGTGGCATTCATCAGACATAAAATTAAGTGATTTAGACTTCAATCTTATGCATGCTTAGATAGAGGCACCAATGAACTAAAAGGAACTTATTTCTGAGTAGATCTACACAGAACGGGCCTGCTAATCATCACCTAGGAATCCCTAGCCCTATACTATTACACAAGATAGTAGAGGGAGGGAGGATATAGTATGTGGAATCTGTTTCTTTAGACAGCTTCGTGCGTACTCTGAACCCTGATCACTCGTTTCCCAGATGGTTATCCAAGGCCGTGCTTCAGGTAGACCAAAGAGTGAAACTTTCAATGAAGTATAAGCCCGCTCTCCTGTGTACGAGTCCCCCCTCCACGATATTTTGTGCATCCACACCGCTTTGAAAATGATAATCGTTCACACATGTGCAGAAAAGAGGCGCCAATGTGATTTCGACTACGGCTGAATTCCTGTGCACGGTTATTTGCAACTTCCAACGAATTCTGTAGGTCTTGTTTCTGAATCATTAAAGCTGCATATGGGAAGGGCTAGTAAGGGCGCACAGCAACTCAGTCCCACCAACTCCACAGCAGGGCTCACAGGTTCCGGGAAAGGCTCCCTCAGGGGGCACATATATACACCTGGGCTCCCGAAGAGCTACCAAAGAGCCCTTCAGGAGCTCACACAGCGCAGGCCTGAAGGCTGCAGCTTCCCACTTAGCATCCCGCCAGAGGAGGAAACCTCAAGTTGTCGACCTCTTTTTTCCCCTCCCGCCTCCCTTTCGGAGCGCAGAGTTTTGAAGGCCGGCATCAACTCCGTTTTCCCGGAAATTTCCCGCTCGAACCGAGGGCGGGGTGAAGAAAGGGCGGCGCTGCGCGTTTTACCTCCACGGCGCAGGGGCTCTGGCTCGCCTTCAGCCACCGCACGACAGCGCTGGCTGCCACCTCGTCCTGCAGCAACAGCTCCAAAACAGCCGCCATGCCCGCCTCTCGCCTCCTCCTCCTCCTCCTCTAGCACTACCGCGCGGGCGAGCCTCCGGGGCGGCGGGCGCGCAAGGAGCGTGGGCGCCACCCCTCGCCGCCGTCCCAAAAGCCGCCAAAAAGCCCTAAAAAAAAAAAAGCAGCAGCAAAAAACCACCACCCCACACGGGGGGCGTGTTCTAATTCCCTTCTAACTCCGGGTTAGAGCGCAGCACGTGGAGGATGGGTGGGGAAAGAGAGAGGAGGCGGGCGGGCGCGCTGATAGAACGCCAGGCGCGGGGGCCGCCAGGGAGAGCCAGCGCGCGCCCCACCCCGGACGCTCGCGGCGGCCACCGCCGTCCCTCCCTCCCAGGGAAGGCGGGATTAGAGCAAGCGCCCGGGCAGCAAGAAACGCGCGCGCGCCCCGGCCCTGCCCTGGATCCCTCAGAACCGCCAGTCTCTGGGAAAGTGGGCGTGGCTTTAGAACTCTCCGGCAGAGGCCGCCGCCCGGCAAGGCTTCCCATTGGGAGGCGCGAAGGCTTTAGTGGGCGGGGATTGGCGCAAATGTAGGCAGGGCGGGCTGAGAGGAGGAGCCGCCGCCGAGGAGCCGCGGCACCAGCAGCGTTTCCTCTCCCCCCCTCCCCTCCCGTGTCAACAAGCGGGGCGCCTGCGCCGGGGGTTTGCGCGTCTTTTCCTCTCATGCGCGGTATTTGCTTCCCGAGTCGGGCCCGGGGTTTGGCCTAGAGCCGGCGGCGGGCAGAGGGCGCAGCGCGATCGGGCGCAGCTCTCCGGCCGCAGCGGCTCCGGGCGGGCGAGCGATCGGTCGGTCCGCTGGCTCAGGATGGCGGACGACTCGCCGAAGCGGCGCAAGGCCAACTTCAACGAGGCGGAGACGGAGGTGCTGATCGAGCAGGTGCTGAAGCACGAGCAGGTGCTGTTCGCGGCGGGGCCCGGCCGGGCCTCCCCGGGGCAGAAGCGCAAAGTGTGGGAGCTGATCCGGCACAAGGTGAACCCGGTGGCCGCCTGCCCGCGCGAGGTGGAGGACCTGAAGAAGCGCTGGCGGGACCTCAAGCGCCGCGACCGGAGCAAGCTCTGCCGCGTCACCCAGGGGCCCGTCCCGCACCCGGCCTCGCTCGGCCTCCTCCTGGCCGCCGAGGACATCTCGCCCCCCGACCACCTCCGATCCTACGCCCCGGGGATGGCAGCCGCCGCCGCCAGCGAGGCGCTGCCCATCGTCGGCGGCATCGACACGCTCGACTTGCCCGGAGCTGCCGCCGCCGCCGCTTCGGTGGCGGAGATCGGTGAGTAGGGAAAAGAGGGAGGCGGGCAGCAGGGAGCCCCTTTCTCTGCCGCGATCCTGGGGCTTCCACCTTGGCCGGCGCCTGCCTTTCCCGCCGGCGCAGGTCGGGGCTCCTTCTCTCACAGCTGGTGCCTCGTGTATGGGCTGCCCTTCTCACCCCACAAAACCTGGAAGAAGGGCGAGGGACCGCTCCCGTCCTCTCCCCGCTACAGAGCTTTCCCTGCTGTGCCTTTTCTCTGTCCTCACAGCTTTTGGAACAGTTGCAGATGCTCAGGATCGCTCGCCATATCCCATCCCCGCTTTCCCCATTGACTGGGATTGCACCATAAAAATTATCAGAAAGCTTGCCCCGAGGATAGGTTTTTGGAGTCCAAGAGTCGACATGACAAGTGGGCCTTTCTCTTGTGAAGGATGCTTTCACAACGGGACAAGCGAATTATATGCTAAAGTTAGTGAGTCACTTGTGAACACAAGTTATCAAACTCAATCTCCTCTACACTTACAGGCAGGGGTGCTCTGTCTCGGAAGTTTCACACTGGAGTCTTTTGTAGTACTACTCCAGAGATGCTGGGGACTGAACCTTATCTATTTTTTGGCATATATTATATATTGCCCTTTTAACCTTTTGCATGCATACCATGTGCTCTGCAGTCACCCTTCTTATGTTTTAATGTTAATCTGGAGGAGAAGGTGGAAGCAAGTCCATTTTAATTCAGTCTCCACTGTAACTGAAATAAACATTGCATTGTTTCAAAGGCTAGGAAAGTAAAAAAGCAATTTGCATATTACTTATGAAAAATAGACCTTCGGCCTATTAAGGTGCTTGCCTATTTGTTTTTCCAACTTTTCATTCCAAGCACAGTCTCTAATACTCTTCACTTTTTTTTGCAAATGTTATTTGCTATTAGGTACTAAGAACTTCAATCTATGGGCATGTCTACATGCAATATGTCTAGTTTGCAGCTTCAGTTCAGAATTTGAAATGCCTGCAGCAGTATACAAAACGCAGCGTTTTTCGCCACCTTCCCCGTTATAGATTGTCAGTCATTTATAATCAATGTGATGACCAGCAAGGAGTATTGGATAGGTGCTGAGCATCTTTTGTCTGTCCATCCCCGCCACCCACATTTGTATCCCCCCTCTCCTCCCAACTGCTCGGGATAGCACACATAAGGTGGTCAGATATGAAATGATTTCACCAATTGTTGTCCTACTCTTTGTTTCCTACATGATGCTAGCAAGGCATTCTGCTCAAAAAGCTTCTTCATCCCATTGAGAGTTTTGCTTCTCTGACACAATTGTGCATATATTTCTTTTTAAAAGGTAGGAAACTGTCTAATAATAACTGGGCGCAATCTTAATCACAGACCAAGGCATGATATATAATTTAGCTCAGGGATGAGGAACCTTTTTGACCCTGTGGGCCAACTTTGACAGGTGGGTTGTCCCACCCACCTGCAAAAATCCCTTGCACAAGGCTTCCAGAGTGCCCAGCAGCCTGGTTCTTGGGAACTGCACCACAAACGGCTTAGCCAGCCCTATGTTAGCACTTGAGAAGCAAGTACCAAACACAAAGCTGGCAAAGCTGCTTTCTGCAGGGATTGGCTATGGGATCAAGTGCCACATGGGAAAACATAGCTAGTGGTACTGTTGAATATCACTCTCTCTTAAAAAATTATTAGAAGTGGTTTTTAAGTCCTTGAGCAGAACGGATGTCTTGTGCAACTTTTCTTCCTCACTGCTGTTGAAAATTGGGGTGGGGGCTCCAGCACAGATGGGGGTGCAATGGGCAAGAGCTATCACAATGGCAGGTGTCACCTAATTAGCAGACACGTTTCATGTATATCTTAATCACCAGTTGAAGCTAAAAACTCAATAAAAACTCTGTAGTCTAGGGAGAAATTTAGGCAACATTTTATGTGGTTATGATAGGCTGGTAGCCAGAAGCTGAATTCCCAAAGAGAGTGAAATCTAACCTCTTTTCTCCCCCTCCTCTATTACCTTTTTAGGTTTTACAGATGATCCAGGCCCATCCCACCAGCCATGTGTGGAGAAGATGAATCTAAAAGAAGAAATAGTAGTCAAAGTCGTGGAGCCAGAAGAAAGTTCAGAGGACATGTCTGTAGTTCCTCCTAGCCAGGAGCCACTCCCTTTTTTGGGGTTGCCAAATGGAGGCCCCTGTGGAAAAGTAAAAGCCAAAACAAAAACTCAGCCCCAGCTAGACCCCAGTGAAATTACAGAAGAGGATCTCCTGCAGATCCAGCAGAACCAGCTCCACATCATCCAGTCTGGCTTTGATACAATCAACCATAATCTCCGGCTGCTGCAGCAAGGCATGCAAGATCTCAACAACAGCCTCAGCATGGCAGCACATACTTTAGTGGCTATTAAAAATGTCTACGTGAAAAACAATGCTGGCCCAACCACCTTTGCTACGGTTGCTACTCAGACCACCTCAGGGTACTTGAGCCCTGGGTCCCCACTGGTGGAGGACAGAGTCAGAGCACCAATGGCTGGAAGCAGTAGCAGAAGCAGCAGTTGCAGCTCCAGCTCCATGTCGCAAGAGCCAGGCCCGTCAGAATTCCCCAGGCCCCCCCACAGAACCATTAAGAAGGAGCATCCCAATGGCTGTTACTATTTCTGTTTTGCAGATGTGTAAGACTTGAGTACGACGTTACTTGAGAAGGGGCTGTTTTGTACCCCACTCAAGAGTGCGTCGTCATCACAGAGCGGGCTTGCCTTGCCGCCGTCTACACTGCTAAATCTGTAAGAGCTCCACCGCCGCCAGTTGGGGAAACCTTACATTGTAGGAGGCATAATGCTAACTGTTTTTACATTGATTTATTATGGGCTTGTATTTTAATTGTTGTCGGCAACTCTGGGCAATGTGAGTGCATTGGAAGGGTGGGGTATAATTTTTTAAAAATAACTACAGCTCTTAGAGCCCAGTCCTATCTAGGCCTACTCAGGACTAATGCCCAGTGCGTAGGATTGCAACATTAGTAGTTATCCAGTAGGTTCTGCAGCTGGTTGATACGTCTTACATTGCATCTCCCCTGCTTTCTTTGCCAGTGAAGGAAGAGGAAATCTTGACTCATCTAGATCTTCCTGGTATTAATTTGACCTTTTAAAACAAAGAAGTATGAAAAGGGAGCAGCAAATTTAGTATCTGGGACAGAATTGATCATACATTCTGGTTTTGTTTTTTTTAGCCAATCTAGCTGCAGATTAGTGAGAATTTAGTACTTGATTGTACTTTGTTAAAAAACAAAGAAAAGCTGCCTAATACTACTACTACTGTAAGGAGCACATGGAGTTTATCTGTTATGGGATTGGGAATGAATGTGGGTACTGAGCCACAAGCAAAGTGCTTTAAATTTTCCTTGCTCGTCATTCTTCGTTGCTCATGTCCAGCTCCTCAAAATGCATCTTCCCTGCTGACAACATGCAGTCGTGGGGAGGCTGCCTTATGTTGCATAATTAAAGAAAATTTTCCAAAAAAGAAAGAAAGAATCCGAGTCCTGAATGTGCTTGATACTCATCAGCAGAGTGAATCTGCTCCCTGTGAGGGTATGTTTGGTACTTAGATGCTGCAAAACACATTATTGGACCCCTGTTTTGGATGTAGTTTGAAATAATGATTTAGCAGTGCCTGATTGATCAGCAGCAAGCCTCCATCTCACACCCTCCACTGGATTATTTTATTAGTTCTGATCTGGGATTACTGGTTAGTTTAATGTATGCGTGGGATCATAAAGCATGGTTTGAGCCTGTAAAGAAAACATTAGCTTTCCCCGTTCAGATACAGTGGTACCTCAGGTTACATACGCTTCAGGTAACAGACTCCACTAACCCAGAAATAGTGCTTCAGGTTAAGAACTTTGCTTCAGGATGAGAACAGAAATCGTGTGGTGGCGGGGCAGTGGCAGCGGGAGGCCCCATTAGCTAAAGTGGTGCTTCAGGTTAAGAACAGTTTCAGGTTAAGAGCAGACCTCCGGAATGAATTAAGTACTTAACCTGAGGTACCACTGTACTTCCCCTCCAGGCTGTGCCAGAGGTAGTGCTGAGCTGTGGCCCACAGCTTATTCTGTTTTACTTTGGATATATTTGAAATTGTAAGTGGAGGAAGAACCATAGCTGTCAACCTTCCCTTTTTTTGCGGGAAATTCCCTTAATCAAGTGCCGTTTCCTGCTGCTATCCCGGATTCAGTGGCGTAGCGTGGGTTGTCAGCACCCGGGGCAAGGCAAGTAATTTGCGCCCCTAACCCGTGGATTTGCCCTAACCCCAGATGTTGCGCCCGGTGCCGGTCCCCCCCTGCACCCCCCATGCTACGCCACTGCCCGGATTGTTAGATATCCTGTAGACTGTCCCCAGGACAGGTGAGGCTGCTGATCCCTTATTTTTGTGGCTGCTGATCCCTTATTTTCAAATCTGAAAGTTGGCAGCTATGGGAAGAGCCTGTACATGACATTTCCATGTAGGCTGGGAAAGATTCCTACCTGAAACCTTGGTGAGAGAGCTGCTGCCACTCAGCAAGCTTGATGGACCAATCATCTGACACAATATAAGATAGCTTCCTGTGTGCATTTGTTTTACAATATTTCCCTTAAGATACTGGAATAGTGGTTGCTGGGAGGAGCAGAGGTCCATGAATGCACAGAGTAGTTTTATCTGCTATTGTAATAATAATAATATTTGTAATAATACATTTTATCTGCCATTGTAGTAATAATAATAATTTATTATTTATACCCCACCCATCTGGCTGGGTTTCCCCAGCCACTCTGGGCGGCTTCCAACAAAATATTAAAATTCAATAGTCCTTCAGATATTAAAAACTTCCCTAAACAGGGCTGTAGATATATGGGACTGTTTTCCTTGGATGTCTAGCTATGTCACTAGGTATCAAAGACATAACTTGCCCCAGGTGAATAGCGGACAGCCTACCAATTGGGTGCTGATTGGAAAGGAAAAGGTATTGCATTCTGGAGCCTTTGCTCCATGGAAGACTGAAGGAGACAGGAGCAACTTTATCAACACCAGATTTAGAAAATAATGTATATTTCAAATTTAATATACAAATAAAAATAAATATGGCATAACTTAATTTATGGAGAAAATGAGGCAGAGGGTAAGCCACTTTAAGAGGGATACTTTATGAATTTTGGTTGAAGAAATATTGTTAGAACAGAACATCTGTGCATTGCCAATGGTAATAGTGTGGTCCCAAAGTGTTTCAAACACATTACACACAATCATTTCCTCCTTTTACTTCTGGGCTGGCTCTAGAGATTCAACCACAGTTTGTTTCTCAGTATCAATATTAATAAATGCTTTTGGTGTAATTAGGCTTCTGATAGCATATGCTAATCTCATTTTTAAAAAATGTAACACCCTTTGTCTCAAATCATAATTAAGTTACATATTGGGAAATATGCAAACATCCCTCCCCAAAGAAGAACAAGTCAGTTTAGAGCTGAGTGGGAGAAGCAATGTTTGTGCTGAGTAGGAGAAGCAATTGTAAGGAGGGGCCACAGCTCAGCACTACCTCTGGAGGGCTATACATTGCAGCAGGCTACACATTCCTTCAGAGGCAGATTTAGAGGAGCGTGACCAGATTGGGCACGACAGAACTTGAGAGGCAGAGGGGTGCTGAATTTTGGCATCGCACAGGGTGCCGCTCAAATTTGAGGCCCCAAGATCCACCAACGATTCCTTAAACCAAAGCCTTAAGCCAGCGGTTCTCAACCTGTGGGTCCCCATATGCTGTTGGAGTACAACTCCCATCATCCCTGACCACTGGTCATGCTGGCTAGGAATGATGGGAGTTGTAGTCCAACAACATCTGGGGACCGACAGGTTGAGAAACACTGCCTTAAGACTTCAGTTGGCTTTTACCTGTCCCCTGCCTTATTGCTATGAAACACAAATAATCTGAGACAGATGCTGGTGATGGAACGAAATCAGCATGGATATTTAGCCTCTCTTGCAATTACAGATTGAGTAAGAATTTCGGGACAAGACAGCTTAACTCTCGTGTGATAGTGAAATGACCCTGTGGACTGGAGGCAGCCAAATGTCCTATCTTCAAAAGGAGCACCAGGCAACCACCAACCAGTCAGTTGGATGTCAGTACCAATAAGGGTCCCAGAACACATAATGAAGCAGTTGGTCTGCAAGCACTTAGGATTTGCAGGTCTTTGTAGATCACAAGCTTAGCATGAGTCAACAGTGTGATGCAGCAGTGAAAATAGCTAACACAATTCTAGGCTGCATCCACAGTATTGTGCCCAGATCAAGGATAGTAATAGTACCTCTCTATTCTGCCTTAATCAGGCCCCAACTGGAGCACTGTGGCCACACTTGGACACCACATTTTGAGAAGGATATTGACAAAGGGAGTGGAAACCAAGCCTTATGAGGAATGCTTGAAGGAGTTGGGTATGTTTGACCTGGAGAAGACTGAGAGGTTATACAACAGTCATCTTTAAATAAGGCAAGGGCTGTCACGAGTGATGGGGCAAGCTTGTTTTGGGGTTTTTTGCTGCTGCAGAGGGTAGGGCATGAGCCAATTTATTCAAATTACAAGCAAGGAGTTTCCAACTAAACATAAGGAAGGACTTTCTGACAAGAGCATTTCTGTAAGATTCAATTTCAGTAAGCTATGAAGGAGCCAATATTCTCTTTGATTTATATGGCATTCTGTTCAGTTAGGGAACACGTCATCACTGCTGGTGCCGATACTGGATGGATGAGAAAGATAGGTGACCTCAGGATGTTAAAAGTGATATATAGGGGGGATAAGTACAGAAGGCATGAGTCTGGAAATGCTCTTCTGCATGATGTAATGCCACTCATGAGACTCACAACACAATCCTATACATAAATACCGGTAGGTACTCAAAAAGAAGTCTCATTGAGTTCAATGGGGCTTTAAAAAGACATGATTATAGCATTAAGAAATTAAATAGGGAAAAAAGTTAATTCCTTTTACTATCACACATAGCAGTACAGAGTGTTGAGTGCAGAAATTATTTGGTTCTGCTTGCCCTTGTTTTTGGTGTTTGAATTTTGCCATAATTCATCCTTAGAACCTTCTGTAGCTGTTTAATTTATATTTGCCTAATAGTGGCAATCAGCAGTTCAAGACAACAGTGGTTTACATTTTCTTAAAAGATGCCAGACTGCAGGTTTCCAGGGAGGAATCATGGCACACTAGACATCTCCTGGCCATAAATCTTGGTTATCACATTATCTATGGGGGAACAGGGGATACAGGGGAACAGGGATAACAGGGTTTAACTTCCAGTGCTCTGAAAGGCATGCTTTCTATGCCAAGGAACCAATAAATTTTATTTTAAATTATCCACCTCACTGATGAATGTGCTAATTGTGAAGTGAAGCTACATTA
The DNA here is from genome assembly GCF_964252035.2 of Podarcis erhardii. Lineage (NCBI taxonomy): Eukaryota > Metazoa > Chordata > Lepidosauria > Squamata > Lacertidae > Podarcis > Podarcis erhardii. Next base: position 45,836,712 of record NC_138497.1, read on the forward strand.
CAACACTGTGAAAAGGGAATGCAAGGAATATACTTTGATAAGTAAAGACTAATATATTAAAAGCACTCAGCATGGCAAAAATACTGTTGGACACCCCACTGACTGATGGCATTGTGCAGCAACTACTGGATGAGCAACCGAAAGAGCTCAAAGCTCATATGTATAAAATGGTGAATAAAAGTGAACTAGACAAAGCTGAGGCTAAAGAAGACACAGAGCCTTCGGAAAATAATGGAGGACTGCCAGAACAGGAAAGTGGAATGGTGAAGCTGGAGACAGTGGAATGGCAGATTCTGGAGCTATGAGGCTGGAGGAGTGGAATGAAACCATGTATGGAGAGATTAATATAATAATTTTATTATTTGTACCCCACCCATCTGACAGGGTTGCCTGAGTTGGCAGAGATAGAGCTGGGAAAGAAAGGATTCCGCATACAATTTGCAGTGAATTCAGAGGGGAAAGCTTTCAAGACTCTGGGAACACCCCTGGAAAAAGAATGGAAGAGGGGGGGAAAAGCCAAACACTGAATTAACACAACTACAGAGATACAGTGGTACCTCAGGTTACATACGCTTCAGGTTACACACTCCGCTAACCCAGAAATAGTGCTTCAGGTTAAGTACGGACCTCTGGAACGAATTAAGTACTTAACCTGAGGTAACACTGTAACTTTATGAGTAATTGTACATTTAAACTAACGGGAAGCAAATCTGTGTTACAGAACTTAAGCAGCTTGCTTTAGAGTTACTGGTAGTACAGACCAGGGCTAGCCAACCCATAAGGCAAGATGAGGTGACCAGATTCACAGGGACAGCAGATCCCGCTGCACTCAGTCACTTCTTCCCTAGCAGGTGTCAAAATGTCTTTGGTCAGCCCTGGTATAGACAAAGACAGTATTCTAAATACATGGTTGTGTCATGGATAAAGGGTCTACTGCAACTTCCACAGCAGTGCAGCACTCTTCTTTATTCTCTTCTGCCTCCCAAAGGTATTGAACCACATAAATAACATAGCTGGAGGGTGTTCCATGCTTTGCAGAATTTGCACACTTTGGGCACAGTACAAATCTTTCAAGTTGGAAGTACACTCACTTCTTAACTTCTATTGTTGTCGTTTAGTCGTGTCCAACTCTTTGTGACCCCATGGACCAGAGGGCACCAGGCACTCCTGCCTTTTGCTGCCTCCCACAGTTTGGATCACTTTCCCCTTGCAATGACTTTAAGATACAGTACATTCTTCTCCTACCATCTAAGAGTACAGTGGTACCTCAGGTTACATACGCTTCAGGTTACACACTCCGCTAACCCAGAAATAGTGCTTCAGGTTAAGAACTTTGCTTCAGGATAAGAACAGAAATCAGGCTCCGGCAGCGCGGCAGCAGCAGGAGGCCCCATTAGCTAAAGTGGTGCTTCAGGTTAAGAACAGTTTCAGGTTAAGAATGGACCTCCAGAATGAATTAAGTACTTAACCTGAGGTACCACTGTACTACTATTGGGGTCTAGGTGATAGAATTGAATACAGTGGTACCTCGGGTTACATATGCTTCAGGTTACAGACTCCACTAACCCAGAAATAGTGCTTCAGGTTAAGAACTTTGCTTCAGGATGAGAACAGAAATCATGCTCCAGCGGCGCAGCAGTAGCAGGAAGCCCCATTAGCTAAAGTGGTGCTTCAGGTTAAGAACAGTTTTAGGTTAAGTATGGACCTCCGGAACAAATTAAGTACTTAACTCGAGGTACCACTGTATAGGAGTTTAATGCACAACATCTATGGGGTCCGAAATTTCCCACGTTTGTCTTTGAGCAAGATAATAAACCAGATGACCACTGGATCCTTTTCAGACCCGTCAATCGAGCTTTTTTTTTCACAGCCCTGTATTCTATAGAGCCAACCCACACAGATTCTATACAGCCAATCGACACAGATTAGTTGCAGCTAATCCCAATATAAATTTACTACTTTTACTGTCTTGTTGAATTGTATTATTGTAAGAAGTGTTTTGTTGAGAACTGCGTCAAGTCACATAAAGGTGGGGTGGAAACTGAACACTAGCAGCAAACCTCCCGTCACACTAATGTCCTGTAAAGGAACTGGGCTTAGTTGTTGCTTGAAGCGCAAAAGTCACCAAAAAGGTTGAACCAGGATGAAACCTGGTACCAAATTTACTATAACAGCATCCAGAAATTACCTTTTCTTAATCCAGTCATTGAAATAAAAAGATTTCCCTAAATTTGGAGGAGTGGGGATTCACGGACAGCTTTCCCATCGCTCGAGGTTCCGAGCCGTAAGTTCCCAGCTTCCAGCTCCTCTCCCAGCAGTTTCAGATTTCATGAAGTCCCTCTTTGCTGGGTTGCCAGCACCCCTTACTGTTTACCCCAGTTAACAGAGGTTCCTAATGTCGAACAAAGGCAGCTGTGGACATTTTCTTTGGTTACTCCACAGTCTAAGCTGGTTCTAGAAAACACATCTACCTGCCTGAACAATCGATGTGAGGGACAGGAAATAAGCAGAAAGCTGAAGAGACAACCAATGTTACTGTATTTATTTTATTAATAAAAATTATATATTGCTTCATAGTTTTTAAAAAATGTGGGATTGTGTTTTTTAAAAAGACCCAAACATCATAGAGCTTATTCAACCAACACTTTGTCATGGATTCTACCAAAATGCCTTTCGCACTCACTCTTCACACAATGGAGAGAAGTGTATCAAAGAAATCCTAATTTACTTTTAATGTGGGATCTCTCCAACCAAGAGTTTGTGTGTCAGTATATGAAACAGTACTGGGTCATTCCCAACAGTTCACAGCTTTAACCCACTTAGTACTTGAAATATAGCTGACCAAAAGGAAGTTTCCAAGCTGTTCCAGAGATGTAACAGTTAACTACCTATGGGTTGTTAAAGCAGTCTGTAATTCTCAACAAGCCAATGTGTCTGGCACAGCTCAGTCAGTAGACTATAAAACTCTTAATCTCAGGGTTGTGGCAAAAGATTGGGCACCCTGGGCAAAAAATTATTGCATTATTGCATATTGGACTAGACAACTCTTGTGGTCCCTTCCAACTCTACAGTTCTATGAATACCTAATTGTAGGTGTTTGTGATTATGCTTCTTTTTGAATACTTAAGATTTACAATTCACTTTGTTTGATGGAGACTTCACTATAGATCTTAATCTTTGCACACTCCTTTATGTAAATAAGCTATCCCTATAACATCCCTGCCTGTTTTGTATTTATTGTTTTCTGGACAAAACTCAGCATTCACTGATGTTTAAACACTATCATATTTACTCCCATTGAAAGGAACTTGGTGTATATTTCCCAATTGCAATTTGCACCTGGCAGTGATTCATGGAATGCAATGGTGAGAAATCAAGCAACGAGAAAAACGTCCATTTTCATTTCACTACTGTAGGGGGGAAAGATGTTTAATATGTCATCAACATTGCAAAACTGGTAGTTCACAGATCAGCACCACACTTCCATTTCATAGGAAATAAACTTCATTGCTTTTCAAAGGAAGGCATTTCCAGAACTATTTTTGGTCAAGTTCCATATAGAATAAATTGAACAAATGTAGGCAAAATAATTGTTTGCATGCTGAATGATTTTTTTTTATTTAGAACCAGTTTATAAAAATAAAATACAAAATAATTTGAAAAACAGAACTTAAAACATTTACAAAGCCTTGATATGATACAAATGGGGGAAGGGAAATAAATAACTACACCATTATGTACAAATGACCATTACAAAGACACTGTGTCAGTACCTTATGTTCTTAAACAACTGAGCAAAAATTATAAATAAAAAGACATCCAATCTGAATTTTGGAAACAAGAAGTAGGGAAAGACTGGAATACTTGACGATACTAAGTTACCTCTCCAGAACAACTTTCTACCTAAATTCATCATCATAACTGTTATTCTTGAGATGCTAAATGTTTTCTAGTAAATAACAAGTGCATTTTTTTCTAATTTTGAAATAATTCATTTTTAAAATATTGTTAAGCAATTTCAGATTAGTTAGAAGTTCAGTGCTTCAGAGGTCACTCCTGGTTTCAAAGCCTTCATTTCCTTCATTTTTGGATTCTGTTGTAAAGTAGTTAGGGGGGAAAACCCAAATATAAAACATGATCAGGCATAAATAGTTCAGTAAGAAAGCAGATGTTTAGGGAGAGAGTTACAGAAACGTACTTTCTGGCCACCAAGGAACAGTATGCAAGAGAGGTTGGAGGACCACCTAGATGCATAATACTGCCCTTCTGAAGGATCTGAAGACTTGTGTAAAAAGCCTTTTTTAAAGGCAGCCTTTACGTATCAGTGAGTTGTATCTAACATTATTCATACTCAGATGCAGTGAAATTAACAGACCTACAGACCTGTTACTCATGACCATCAATTTCTTTGAGTCTCCTCCAGGTCTGACTAACATTGGATAGAACCTTGTATTAATTTGACTCTGCTATATGTGAGCCAGAGCAGCTGAAACATTTCCTGGTGCAATCCACAATCTATACACTTTTGCACAAAATGTATATTTTGTATATCTAACGGGGGAAATCATGGCAAACACAATTATCCTCTGCGGCTCATTCTTTTAGTTCCTTTAAAGGCAATAATTTGGCTAATGCCATGGGGAATTATGCCTGCATAAAAATGGACAAAAGTACAACATAGTATGTCCGGCAGAAAACTAAGATAGCAAGATCCAAGTGCAGAACAGCAAAAGTCAACGCTTACCAAAGCAAAGATCTTGTGAAAGACCAAAGGAATTAAATTTCTAAATCTACATACACTCAGATGTCAGAAAATCTCTTTCGGTGAATGAACACTCAAGGTAAAGCCTACTTAGATGTTGCACTGCTCTCTCTAGTACGAATGACAGATGAACTCTGAACTTTAACCCAAATTCCTAAGCCTACAGAACTATATGAAAGTTTTAGATATAATGGAGTGCACCACTGCTCCAAAGTCCCTCTCTGTGTGATGTCCTTGTGACCACTTATTGCAGAAGGAAATAAGTTGTATTCCTTTAAGTTACCTACAAGCAAGCTGAGTTGAGCTCATAAAAGCAAGTTGCTAGTCTAAAGCTGCAGAAGTTCAATTTAAAGATTTTCTAGCACTAGGGGTTTTTGGCCATTATTAACTGTTAATAGACACTGTTACTAGAGACCAAAGCCATTTAAAAGTAATAAAATTATGGAGCTATCACCAAGTTAAAAAACAAGACCAACATATAATACGCTTCTATATATTTATATATATATATATATATACACATATACGCACACAGCCTGCTGTGATAATAATTACATAAATGTAGATGATATAGGCAACACACTCGCCTAAGATCCTATGACTAGAATTGTTAATATTCCATCTTACTCAATTTGTTTGTTTTCAGAAAACTATTCTTGTAGGGTTGTGAGGAGAAAAAAAGTTCCTCTGAAATGGAAGGCCAAAATTTGGAGAAAGCTATGTTATATACAAATTCTTATTCATAAGTACAGGTATCAATCAATTTATCACTAAAAGACATGCACAACAATAAGCATACTACATATCTGGTTTAAGGCCTGTGCCCACTCATTCCACTAACCTGTTTTACTAACAACAGATTTAGTTGGTGGAAAAGCAGACTACACAAGAACAAAAGCAAAAAAGTTGCCTTTCTTATTTCCCTGCTTTTTGTTTTGAGACAAAGGAAGGGGTTAGGCACTACCCTAAAATGTCAGAATAGGGATCAGTTGGGTAAGTCAGCTATTACAGCCATTACAGCCCAATCCTCAAAGGCAGCAGGGACAACATACTGTGGGATGGGGGGTCTTCATTCATTCAGTGAGCCCCCATGTGTTGTCACAGCTCCCAGAATCTTCAGGTGCATAGGAGGAATCAGTGCTCTGCAGAAATTTCCTCTATGCAACCACATATGTTTTATACTAATACAGAAAGGAGCAAGCATTGTAGTGGATTCTCTGACCACTTTCCCCTCTTAAATAAATGTTACTTATGAGGAGTCACTACAATAACAAACCTGATCTTAGGACAAAAGGAAGCCATCAGAGGATCCTTCCTCTGTGCAAGGCTGGGCAAAGGAGATCTGTGTCCGCTATCCTGGCGGGTTGGGCTGTCCTTAACTCAAAATGCAGGAAGACCAAGACTACAGGAGACAGTATAGCAGCATAGTGATTTGGGAATCACAGCATATAACTTGGAGGCTCAATGCAACAAGATACGCACTATCTTAATTTCCTATTAGCACTAACTGGGAAAATAACACTGTCCTGCATCTTGTAGCATTGAGCCTATAAAAGCAGCAAGGTTATGTTTTCTCTCGGCTATGCCAATAAACCAGTTGGCCTATTACATTTTTACCATTTTTAATTGGTTTGTTTTGAGGAAATGAAAGAAAATGTGCAAATAATATTTTAGATAAATTGAAGGAATAGATTTTAAAATGCAGGCACAGTTACGCTTTCATACTCAAGGAATTTAAGTACATTATTGGCATATATTCATTGTCTTCCTTATGTTATTAGAATTATTGTCCTACGTTTTCTGGAAACGGGAGGTGATACAAAGCATTTCATAGATTTACTACTGTAGACAAATCAGTGTATTACTTATGTTTACTTCAGGGAGGAATTGCATTTGGTGGCATTAGAGAACATTAAATTTGTAAATTATAAAAATAAGCAGCCATAGGTAAAATTAGAGCAGGATTTTGAATATTGGTAATTTCTTTTAATTAGACTTGATGGAGATGATGTTCAGCAAGGTGTAGCAGATAGAACGTTATCAAGAGCAAGAGACTATATCCAAAACATTTCCCACAAATACACGTGTTGTACTGTAGAATTAAAATAAAAGGAAACCTGAATCAAAAAGGACAACTCTATTTTCTTGTTACTATTAAAGAATAGCATTAGGGACAGATAATCTCAAAGGCAGGTGTTAAAACCTCTAAATGACCCTTACCACAGGCAGTACATGAGTATCACAGGAATGCTATGCTTATTGTTACCCTACAAAGGTGCTACGCATAAGTTTCAAACTGCATTCCCTTCCCATCTAGCAAGGCTATATTGTAGCCACAACATGTGTCAGGGATGTGACAAGTGTCCCTCCAACTATTATAGAAGAGTTTGTTGAACAAGGTAAAAATGGAGTTTGCCAGCAATAAACCTCTAATTCTGAGATGTTTTCCATCAATACCATTTAGAAGTGTGATCTACATACCATAATATAGCAGCCTAAAAATGATAATACTAAAAACTGTGCAAAAGATGCTGTGATGTTCCCGGAAGCAGTGAAATAAAGTGTATTCAGCACAAAGTGGCAACAGTTTAGAGAATCTGTAGAGTAGGTACTGTATCTATTATACCTGTCACGGCTTTGGGGTAGTATTCTCAACTTAAGTTGAGCAGTGCTGCTTAGCTGACAGTAAAGCTTTTGTCTTAAACAGGAAAGGAAGCAATTTGTGGTGATTCCCCCAATCTGCTGCTGCAGTCCCTTTGCCCTTCCTAAACCTGCTCCAGAGAGTTGGGAAACCCTCCTTATCATCAGCTGATTGATACTGCTGGATACAACCAATGGAGTTTCACTGGCAAAATGATGCTGTTTGTGGGTAAATGTCTGCAGCCTATTCAGAAAATTGTGCAACTATTCCTTACTCTGGCTCAAGCCAATGAGGAAACTAGTTTTATTTGTTCTGTATCAATCCCAGCCATGCTTATTAATTCCTTGCTGCCCTTGATTTACATATTCAAATTTGAAATTTTTTATCCAACACAAACTAGATTAAGCAATTCAAATTAACCCCATGACAGCAATCACTTCATTACTGTGTGGCTAGAGTTGTTGTAATCAAAATTCATTCACAATATCTATTTGGTTCACTTCCAGAAGTGGTAACGGTTATGCAGATCTCTGTGTAAGACATGACATGGAGAAACTAAACCACAGATTAAGACAAAGAAAATGAGTTGGTTAATAGTAAGCCAACATGCTAATTTAAAGCTTCATTAGTAAACTAAAGGATTTCTAATCACTATTGGATCAGATGTTTGGCAAAGTGACAACTCCAGAAAATAGTTTTTTCAGTCACTGCACTAAAAAAACACATAGGCAACCTCCTGTGCTTTCCACAATTACCTTCTAGTCTGACCTATATCTCGACTGCATTTGTACAACATGGAAAGAAATACAAATGCATTTCAACACAAAATAGTTTGAACATTAGCATACATATGCCATAAGTAAGAGGAATGTATAACAGCATTTTGACAACATTCTTTTTAAGTCAATGCATAGGATAGGAATTATTTTGTCCCTGACAGCAAAGCATGAAAATACATCTTTGGGATATGCCTCTCCCTACATGCAAGGGGAACTGTTTTTCTAATACTGATGCTCTGGGCATGTTTATAAAGGTTTTCCTCCAGGGCTCTTCTAGAAGCATCATGACCGTGGATTTAGCACAAAATATAAAAACTGAATATTGCAAGCAGTTTAAACAAGTCATAAATAAAGGAATGCCTTTTTAAGCTGAACTTTATAAATCAAATGGTTATATGACATTAAATGCCTCACAAAAATGTAAGAATGAGCATGAAGAATTCATAACTTTGTTGTTTCAAGGCAGTTATCACAAAGTGATGTACCTCTGTATCAACAAGAATTATTTACCTTCACGATAAATTATTCCCTGGAAGCACTTATGTACCATCTCAAAAGGGGGCATGTCATGTAACCCAGTTTTCCCAAACTGGTGTCCTCCAGAAGTTTGGGACAATTTCCAACAGTCCCAGGCAGCATAACTCGCCATCATGGATGAAGGGAGCCATAGTCCAGAAATCTGATGGACACCAGGTTGGGGAAGACTGATGTAGAATGTTTCAACTACACTCTATGAGGATAATTTGTTAGCTGAAAGTAACTCTATAAAATTTGGTAACATGTGAAGACCAGAACACAGACACTTGGATTGCAGCCTCAGGGAAGCGTTGAGAGTCCCAGCAGCTTTTCATAAACATGGGAGAGGGCAAGAGAAAAGAGCTGACAGGCAAGGGCAAAGAGAAAATTAATTTTCTTTGCTTGTATCATATTGATCTATTATCATCACTCACTGCCCAGTGTCACAAGGAACAATTTCAACATGAAAGCCTGCTGATGGAAAGATGTGGGGGAAAGATGAAAAGCCAAAATCATGAATACACATCTCACTTGGCCATCGGATACATAGCTCCCCTGATTCATTCCATTTCATTCTGAAATTTAAAAGTGAAGCGACAAAGCTGATATTGAACACTGAGTTGCTGAGCAACCACCAACCCTTCAGTCCTGAACTGAGGCATGAAGAATATTCAGCTTTGTGCATGCCAGGAAATGGGAGCAGCAAGGCCAAGGGTATTTAATTCAGGCACGCAACTGAAGGAGTACTGCATTGTCTGTGGTCCATAATGTTACAAATGCAAATGAGAGAGTTAAGGATATAGAAGCATATGTATATATATATATATATATATATATATTTATAAATATTTATAATATATAATTTACCATGAGAACATGCAATTATTGGTATAGCACCTATCATACAATATAATACAACATAATAGGTCTTATAAATCATATAGTTTCTCAAGAAACAGCAGGTATGCTCTCCCTACTGCATTCCTCTGTAGTGTTTGAAACCTGAATGAGGCTAAGGTTTCACACTGTGCTACATTACTTATGGGAAACAATATACACATTTAAGAGTAAAAAAATTCCAACACATTCTGACAGAACCAGAGAAATTCAGTGCAGCTTCAATGCAGCATTAGAAATGTGTTAGCTCAGAGAGAAAATATTCCCTTTTCCATCCAAAGATACTATTTTGGCAGCAAACGAAGTTAAATAAAACAAAGTTAAATTAAAAATAATTTATGCTGGCTACAGGCATATGACTATAGCAAGCAGATCAGTAATTTCCAAATTTACCCACACATCCAGTATCCCCTACAACAGGAACCTTTTTGGAGAGCTAGTTGTATCCCTTTTAAAACATACCTATGTGATCCACCATTGATTTCTAAATCTAGCAAAACAAGTCATTCCTCTAATAGTCATAAAATGATACCCATATAAAGTATGGGAAAACTAAAAGCCACTGATCTTATTCAGAGGGAATGGAAGACAATCCTTAAACATGAGTTTTCAGTAAGTTGTTTTCTAAATTATAATGTCCCTAAACACAAGAATATGTCTGAGTAAGGAACTATGTATATTTGTATTGCAGGAAGCTACAGAGGTGTGGGCTTCCACCCAAACCCCCAATAAACATGTATGATTACCTGGTTCAGATTTTGGTAGCAACATCTGCAAATTGGACAGACGTGCTCTTGACATACAATATAGGTTTAGGGATGTTGACATGTGAGAAATAGTGTTGTAGGTTTTACTATCAAGTATTATTTTTCATATTCTTAAGAAAACAAAGGAATTGCTGCTTCTTTCTAACCTACTACGTATGAAGGCTCTGCAGTGTCCTTTTAGTAGGTGGTGAAAGATTCATTTATCTTCCAGATTTAGATTACATTCTCAAGTAAGAAGTCTAAGTGTGTAAACATTTTTGCTCTTCCTCAGTACAGTTACACTGAGAGGAACACTGTAAATAAGGTAGGTAAATGGACTAAACATCTCACCCCAATGGGTAAATTCTGATCAGCTTTAACAGTGGCTCTCCTTTGTACCCTGAGAGACTATTGCACAAATGTTTTAATTATAGGAATGCTCCAGGGTCCAAACTCTTCTGGTTTTCCTTCTTAACTCAGACTGTGAGCATCATCTCCAGATCCTTCATATATGATATGATGTAAACCTGCCATAACTCCAGAAATTCACACACAGATAAATGATCAAGTTGTCCAAGAATCAGGATCTGAACAGCAGTTAATAGAATGTTACCAATCTGAAAATATAGGTAAATTTACATAAATGTTAAATTACATTGGTTTCAGTGGATTTGTACACATTTACTGCATATAAGAATGTAGCCCACATTAAATATACAGCGGTACAAGATGCTGAGTTTTTCTGTTTTTGCTTTAAAAGGAGGAACATGGGCAGTGAGCAACTTGAAAACAGATGTGTGAAGCCCAACACTGATAGAAACTTACAGGAGTATTGCTGTTTCAAATAATGTGCTTTTTAAAAACTCTACAGACACACACAGCTGAGTAATACCTCAGATGTAATAGTGCCAAGGTGAAATTAATTTCAGGTTTCAGGTTTGATAACCGAAAGAGCCTAAAACAGGTCATGCTTTTATATGAAATAAAAAGTAAACTAAAATCTTATTAAAAACACTCACCTCCAAGACACTGTTCTGTTTCACACATCTTGGACTTTCCAGATGCTCCATCCCTGCCCTCTAGCCTCCCTGATCTGCTTGCTGCATGTTCTCAGGAAATGCCTGGCCACTCATATACAAAGTGGACCTTATAAATATTTCATCTTAATTTTTGTTTCCTTTGAAAGTCAGGATGAACACTGATTTTTGAAGACTTTTGTTTAAATACACAGTACACAAACACAACATGCATCGGATTAAGGGGCTTTGACACCAGACACAGACTCAGTTCCTATCTGCTAAGTTTACTGGCTGATTTGCTCTTCCCTGTGGGAGACTTAACGTTAGAGGAATGGTGGCAGGAGCCACTAGATCCTTTCAACCCATTCTTGTTAGACTTGTTGTAGCAGTGCTCTTGTTGGCAGGATCTCCTGGAAGATGAAGAGCCTGAAAGACTGGGAGGCGATTTACTCCTTCCAAGATGTGGGGATGAGCTCCTCTGCTCATGGTGAGGACGCCCACCCCGGGATGGTGAGGAGCTGGTAGTACGAGGCAAAGAAGAGCTCCTAGGGGAGGCACTGGGACTGCGTCTGGGGACGACTGGGCTTTTGGGTGGTGTTTTGGGGCTATGTGGAGACCCTGGACTCTTACACTGAGAAGAGCTTCGTGGTTTCTGAGATCCATTCTGAAGAATTTGAGCCAGGCGAGAGATCAGGTCTGAATCAGAACTGCTACTTCCTAGTACTTTGTACCTGCGCAACCTTCAAGAGAAAGAGAAGTTGATTAGTACCATTTCCTCCTTCTCCAGTGCCATGAGAAGGTCTGGGTAGGCTCATACTCTTTGATCTAAGAACAGAGGCACTTCTCTGTGTGCCCCTCTAGCAAAAGTCCAAGGGGTGGAGTTCTGGCACTGGCATTAACAACCTTCTGCTGCCAGGTAAAATCCTCTCTTCCCACGTATTTGAGCATTAATATCATTGTGGTTCCTGTGGAAATTTTAGCTATGTATTTCTTGGTGATCGTGCTTATGTTGAGTATGGGATGGAGCAATCTGATTAATTATAAAGGAATATAGCTTTTTTTAGTGATAACACCAAAGAGGAAAGGCCTCCTTCATGTGATCCAGCAAGCTCCCTCTCTTCTTGCATCCAGGCAAGAACTCATTTGAAAAGCACAAGAAACTGAACCTTTGGTACCATCAGCCCAGTCCTGTGGAATACTCTGCCAACAGAGATTCAGCAGGCAAATTCTGCACCAACTTTTAAATGCCTCCTGAAACTATTCCACAAGGCCTATGTGGGCGATTAAGAATACATCCTTCCACAATGGTTAACTGATGTATGCTTTTAGTTTTTAACATTTTATGGTTTTTATTGCATGGTTTTTAAGTTTTATTGCTGTAAACTGATTTGATTTTTTAAAATGACATAACAGTAAATAAATAAATTGAATAAATAATACATAGGAATAAGTATACTGCATGCATTCACTGTAAAATGCAAAATCTGGTATTTGACACCCAATTTAGCATCCTAAAAGCAACTTTTAAACTTCAGTAAGTGTGGCTAAAAACCTATAAGAATGCAATCTGTATTCAGAAGCTGTACAAGTGATGCACAGGACCATCAGGAGGTCTTGGCTATTGTTCCTCGCTGATAATTTTTTTGTGACTTGAAGGCAGCATGTTACAATTTCCTGCAGTACAAAACCCTGTTTAACGAGAATCCATAGCAGGACAAGAGGAAAAAGAGAGAGAGTGTGGCGCAAAAAGCAAGAGCTATCTCATACCGTCTTCAAAGTCTCTGAAAAGCCATGATTCTCAGCCATAGTCTGCATTACCTTGTAAACACCACCCAGGAAAAGCTTTTGCTTGAAAGAAAAGCTACAAATAACAAAATATTTTGTTTCCGCTTACATTCTGCTATTGTGTCCTTTAAATACTTAATAGTCAAAGGTCCAGCTTTAAGAAAAAGCATATGATCAGTTCTTGGTTGAGTGGTTGGTTGGTTTTTGGGTAAATCAGACAAGGAATGGTAACAGAAAAGGTGTTTTCTTAATGGCATTACCCAAAGATACATGATAAGGAGTGGTTTATATTAAGAGTCATAGCTTGATTTTCTTACTACCATATCCAGCTCACTTGGTGTGTACTCTTAGGTCTTTATAGGCAATCCAGGTTCACTTAAATCTAGAAGCAAAATATTTTAGAAACCTAGTGTTTCTATTGTATACAAATGTTGTTAATGTTCTTATTCAGGTAATTTTTTTCTGAATTTTGAAAGAGAAAAATATTCTGTATGTGTGTATGCACATAAGCTTGATTGCAGATATTTGTGGGGAGGCGGGGCGGAGAGTACTTAGTGCAATTTGCATGGTATCATACAAAGCCTTCCCAAAACTGCTCAAATCTGCTTCAAAGGTGTAGCTGTTTTTACTTACCTGGCTTCTACTCCAGGCCTTGTTGGTGGTCTTCCTGGTGGTGGACGAGGAAAAAACTGAGCTGAATTTGAACTGCTAACGTGATCTGTGGGAGTCCAAGATACGGGTCTTGGGATTTTGCTCTTTCTGGACTGAGGATTGCTTGGTGACAAAAAACTCTCCTCTACTTGGCTGTGCAAATGAGTGTCCAGTGTCAGTTTTGAAAAGGAGGACAACACATCTTCAGGAAGTGGTAATGGACCAGCAACAACTTTTTCTTTCAGTGACTTGTCAGAGGCACTTGAGAGGTCACCAAGGAAAGATTTGAGCTGTCTCTTTTCTACAAGTAATCTAACCAAGTCTGTCTGATGAGCCTTTTTTAGAAGCAGCTTCTCTTTTGCTGAAACAGGAAACGATTCTGATGAGGAGTCTACCTCTTGTGCTAAAACTGGAATGCGACTCTGTCTAGCCACAAATGCAGATCTAACTAACTCCTTCTTGGATGGATTAGAACTCTCATTCTCTGAACTGGAGTGCAACAATTCTCCATTTCTCTGGACATTTTGCTCTTCTTTCCCCTCTTGGCATTGCAATTCTTCAGCATGATCAATATCCCCATCATCATGGAAACCATTTTCTTGCACTGGTACTACTTGGTTTTCCTGTTTTTGAGCAAATGGGTCAGTACTTCTTGATAAAGAAACATCTGATGTTTCGGCTGCTGACTGCTTCTGTAACTCCTGTTTTGCATCCTGATTTGGCAAGGAGGAGGAAGGAATTGGCCTCAGTTCTTCAGGTTCTGTAACAGCCAGAGGACCATCCAATACAGATTCAGTGTTTCCTTGAGCAGTTGAACATGGTCCTTCAATCTGTATTTCAATATCATTTTCATAAGCCACAGGAAGCTGATTCTCTTCCCCTTTTTCGAAGAGATTTTCTCCTTGTCTCTTCATGTATTGTTCAAGTAGGTCTGTTTGGCTATGATCTTGGATTCCAACACATTCTTCAATACACTCATCCTTTCCAATTGCCTCTAGGTTGTGGTCTAACTTGTGTACTACATCTGTTCTACTGGCACTAAGAGTTAGTGCATCGTTTGCCACTGCCAAGCCAACCAAGTTCTCCTTAGGAGAGGAAAGTTCAACAGTATGTTCCAAAAGCCGAGGATCCCGGTCCTTCTTCTCTAGTTGCTGGCCAAAATGAAAACTCTCAGAAGCAGACTGTGTGGATGCCATTGATGGTCTGGGTATTGTAACCTATACAGAAAACAGGAAGAAAGAAATGATATTACAGAATAGATTTTTATTGGCTTTGAAATTACATATTGCCATATCATATTTTCAGGTTCAAAAAGACAAGTAATAGATAACTTGCTCTTGCACAACTACACAGCCCTATATTTTTGTATCTCTGTGTTGGGCCAACTGGTGCAATCTCTGCTGGAAAAAACTGGAAGATAACAGGAAAATTTTAAGCTAGGCTGTAAATTAGGGTTAATATGGCAATTCAATGTATGTTTGTGTGTGGTAACATTAACAGTCCTCATCAAAATCACTAATCTCCTCACTGCCAGTTCTACAGGTCTCTGCTCTGTCCTTCTCCAACTCAATCTTTATGTGGTGTTTGATATGGCTGACCCCCTATGACTCTGTTCATAGATGGTTGTCCTTATCCTGGCTGGATCACTCTTTCAACATATCCACAGAAATATGGTCCTCTTCCGCCTTCCCACTGTTTTGTGGAGTTCTTCAGGGTTCCATTCTTGGTTCCTTGCTATTCTCTCTCTGCACATTTTTCTAAGTAACTTCATCAAAATCTGTATCTCTCATTATCATGTAGAGAACGATGGCACTCAATGATGCCTTTCTACTCCAGAACGTTTGCCTCAGCTAATCCTGCATTTTCACTTGCCTCTGTGATATTTACCTAGAGGTCTCACCATCATCTCAATTTCAGTATTTTAACGACTGACCTATTCATCATTACTCTATAGTAATTAACATTATCATCCACATTGTTGACCGGGGCGGGGGGGAAGGATTAGAATGATATTCAGCTAAGTTTTATTCAGAGTAGACCCACTGAAATTAATAAACCTAACTTAAGACATGTTCATTAATTTCACTAGGTATACTCTGAATATCTCTTATTTGAACAGTACTCATGGTTTTTAATTCTTTCCTTGCTAGCACATAGGTTCTTAATCGGAAAATCAGGCTATTTCCTAAACTACACAGCAAAAATAAATATTTACATTTGTAACTGCTGAAGGTGACTAAGGTTGCATGCTTATGAGTTAGGAAATGAAGCTAAACAAAATGTAGCTACACTTCTCACATGGTAGAGCTGGGGGTTAGGTAGAAACAGTAAGTCTTCTGTCTTTGAGAATGACAAGGCATTCAGGAAAAGAAATCAGCAACACAGAGATATAGGACCGAACAGAAAGAGGTGATAGAGAACAGATTTGGAAGCCATCATCATATGGGTATTAGCTGACACTATGAAAATGATAACAATAAAAAATTTAACTTCTGGCTTTTTACCATCTCCCATTTAAGTTATAGGCTTTTATGAAAAGAGATTTTTTAGAAATTGACATTTCTACTTTTAATCATGCGGTGGCTCACATGATTGAAGAAACGCTCATTGAAAAAATAGCTCACTGTCTCCCTCTGGTGGGCAAAGACTATGTGATATTATTTAAAGTAGGAAAGATAGCAATGATTGGAAACAATGGTTTTTTCCATAAAAATAAAAATTAGGTCAAAACTATGATACCTAGTCAATACTTAAAAGAGGCCTTCTCATTATCGTTAGAGATTCTTTTTAAAGGGCATTATGGTAATAAAACAGCTTAGAGCAGCCAGAACTGCTGGTTAGCCTTGCTATAGTATAAGAAATCGGTGGGCTTTCCTCCCTACTCCAGCAACTGGAAAACTTTGCACTAAGCAACCAATTTCAAGGAGCCATTTGTTCATGCTCAGGTTAAGCAAGGTAACAGAACAAAGGTCCTTCTTGCTGTAACAGAGAGACAAAAGCTTTTCTTTTCCATCCCCCTAATTCCATTATCATCTACTGAAGTGTTCTTGGGTTTTAGGGCTGAACAAATCAAATTCAAAAAAAGTTTGAAGGGCAGCATATGCGCTCCCCCCCCCCCGCAATAATGAAATACCTATGAAGTTAATGCCCAATATTGTAATATTGAACTTATTTATTTCATAAAATTTATACACTGCTTGATTGTAAAAAGCCTCAAAAAGGCTTACAAAAAGATAAAAAAATAAAATCAAGGAAAAAAATACAGCCATACTTTAAAACATACAAAAGTTAAAAGACTAAAACAGATTAAACTTTGGGATTTAATCACTGGTCCTTTTTATTTGAAGTATGAAAGTTGTAGAGTTAAATGTATTCTTACAGTACAATTGTTTTCAAGGTTATGGAAGTTACACCTCCACAGCTAAAGTCTTTTATATTTAATTTATATTTTGTCTTCTTCCTTGGTGCTTTCTTTTCCTAATTCCTTCCATTTTTCCACGTGTCTGTTTATATTGTAAGCCTGCAGGTGGAGTTTACTCATTGTCAGTTTTGTTTTATGCTGTATATTATTAATTATTATTATTATTATTATTATTATTATTATTATTACTATTACTACTACTACTACTACTACTAGTAGTAGTAGTATTAAAAAACACAATATTGAAAACAGTTGAAAATAATTTACAACCCCTGAAATAAGGTGGGTCCTTAAAATATACACCTCAGATATCAAAAGCTAGATAGAGAGGTGTGTCTTCAGCATTCACCAAAAGCCGTGTAATGAAGATGCCAGATGCATCTCTATGAGGAGCTAGTCAGTAATCTGGTTACCCCATTTTGAACTAATTGAAGTACCCAAGTCATCGTTAAGGTCAGCCCAACATAGTGAGCATTGCAATAATCTAATCTGGAAGATACTACAACATGACCAAGTCGTTTATGTCCAAAATGGGCTGTAGCTAGTGAACTAGCCAGAGCTGTAAAAAGGCAAAATTCCTTGTCACCAAAGTCATTTGAGCCTCCACTGACAGTGCTTAACCCAGGAGCACCTCAAGCTGCAGACCTACTCCTTCTAGGGAAGTGCAACCCTGTCCAGGACAGGTGGTCTACCCCAAACCCAGATGTGGTAACTCAGGATACATAACATCTCTGCCTTTTCAAGATTCAGATTCAGTTTACTAGGTCAACATTTGGCCCACCACCACCTTCCAGCACTGGTCTAACACTTCAACTGCCTCTCCTGATTCAGATGGTACAGAAAGACAGAGCTGAGTGTCATTTGCGTATTGATAGAACTTAACTCCGAATCCCCTGGTGACAGCTCCCAGAGGCTTCATATATATGTTTAATACCAAGGGGGACAAGATGGAACCATGTGAGACACCACAGAACAACTCCCATGGTGCTGAAGAGTAGCCTCTCATAGCTACATTTGGGAAACAACTCTAGGAGTATGAGCAAAACCTCTGAAACAGAGTGCCCCCACACTTCCCTGAGACATTCCAGAACACCAAAGTCAACAGTACTGAAAGCCCCTGAGAGATCAAAGACAACGAACAGGGTCTCCCCCCATCTCTCTCCCACGACATGTCATCCACCAGGGCTACCAAAGGCAGCTTCAGTACCATGACCAGGCCTGAAGCCAGCCAGGAATAGATCCAAGCAACCAGTTTTCTCCAAACTTGTCTGATGCGGGACCACCACCACCTTTTTGAGCACCTTGCCCAAAAGGGAATATTCATCACTGGTAGTATACAGTGCCTTGGCCTTTTGGAAACCGGAAACCAATGGAGGCTCCCCAATGAAGTTTGGGGGCAATAAGGTGGCATTATTCATCCCCACCCCCACCCCCGGGAACAACTGGTCTAGTGTATTCCTTAGCTTTTCATTTAGTGAAGAACTAAATGTTCTTTCCTATTTTTATCTTGCCAGAAATTTATCTGATACAATGTTTGCCATTTGTTAGACATATACTGTATTAGAAAAGTAAAACTGCATTCTAGCCTCAGGACACAAAATATGATACACAGTACTATTCTAGTTGAGCTTCTGAAACATTATCTTTCTAAAAGCCGATCATATATACCCATGCTTTCTTTCATTAAATTCAAGGCTATCTCTTATACAGGAATTAACCAGACTAAGACTTGCTCAGCTTTAGAAAGACTGCAGCAACATGTGTATTAAGACAATGATGGGATCATGATTTTGATTATAGTCTTCCCAGTAGCAATAATATTAAACCCTACTGAAGTTTCAGCATTAAAAAAATTCAGAAACCAAGTAACAAACTAATAGTATCCAAGTTCAATATATACAAGTAAATCTACATGCTGCAGCACAGAATACAGTGATGATTTAATCCAGTGACAGAACATGACAATTGAAACAAATGTTATTTTGTATATAAAGCAAAATGAAGAGCTCTGCTGGAATGTCCTATACGCACGGCAGTATTTTGGTGGGATGGATTAAAATGAGAGGTTAAAACCACACTGCTTAATAGTCATTTCATGTATAAGTTCCTCAGCTGCTATTAACAATTCTAAATGCTATTATTATTTTGAACACTAGTACTTTTGCCTGGAAAGAAAAATAGCTTGGATATTAGGTTCTCAGCGTTTTCTATATTACTTTCCGCTATGCTACATACTCCTACCATTCATTTTAGTGCCCTGGACAATACACTTTAGCTTCCTATTCGTTGTGGAAATACCTAACAATTTTGTTAGTTCTATCAATTGAGAAATAAGACTCAAACACAAGAGTCAATATTTTTTTCCAGCCGGTAGGCTAGATCCTGACCTCCCACACATCCCATGATGCACTTTGACAGCAAGTCCTGCATTGTCTGTTTGCACACATAGTTTGGATTCAAACCATGCCTGCAAATGGTCAGTTTTCCTCTGCAGACTAGCAAAGCTCTATGCAAAGCTGGTCTACAGAGGAAAATAATTTGTTTGCAGACACGCTCACTGTCAGTAGAGTTAGTGAGCCCCACTTTCCAAGGGACAATCAAGAGTGTACTTTAAGCATCCAATTATTTCTTTTTGGCCTCATCTTTACCTAATTTACCCCAATGTCATATATGTTGTCAGGTGTGGGATAGGTAGGTGTGGTTTGCAAGAAATGGCCTTGTGAACCAAATTAGGATCCTTGTTGGGCCTAATTTGACCACAGGCTACAACTTCCCTATGCCTTCTCTCTCTCTCTCTCTCTCTCTCTCTCTCTCTCTCACACACACACACACACTTACTTTATTATATTCATTTAAAAAAATGTTCAAGTCACTTATGCTTCCTGGCTGTTATCTACTGACAGTACTTTAACCTAAGGTTAAAACTACAGAGGTTCTCATTCAGCAGTTCTTAAAATTAAGAAATTTCATTTTCTGCATAGTAAATCAGCTTAATGGATTTTTCCTGCTCTAGCCTCTGCATATTTAAGTAGTGCTTTTTGTCTGAAGTTTACATCTCTTAAGTTATTATTTTTATTTCTCAAGACCAATGTTTTCAAAAGGTAAGTATTTAGAGTACATAAGTCTACTTTTGAGCAATGCAAAGTAGCTGAGAACCCATAAAACATGGCAAATGACTGACACAGTGTAGTTGCTTAGATGAAGATGCATTCACCTGCTGAAGTTGTGCTTTTGAGATGCGAATGACAGGGGGGAACTTGTTTCCACTGGGAATGACAGGAAGTTGCCTACGGGCAGCTGACCAGGAAGAGGAAGAGTGGCTGTCTCCTGATTGACTCCTTGGAAAGCCAGCCTCTTTCACAGGGTCCGGGTGGGTGGTGAGGTGGGTTATAGGGCTCAGGGTACGGAGGATGGGACTTGAAATTCTTGGGATGGAGAAATGCAGCATGTGAAGTGAGTTGAGCTGTGAGAACAACATGGCAAGGAAAAAAGAAAATGCTTCAAATATATAAAGATCACTTTATTTCGGTCTGCTCTCTGTAGCTTTGAACTTTGTTTCTTCCAGTAGCCAATATTACAAAGAGTAAATACTGGCAGCCACATGATGCTGATTAGAACAGACAGAGACAGAGTTATACTGTTGAGAAAGGTTAAGAGTTTCAAAGTAAGCAAAAGTGACGAAGAACTGAATAGACAGAGGGCTGTGAAGAACCAGAGAATTGAAACAACAGTTTACACCTGGGTGGGTGGGTGAATATTTTTCAAAATACTTCAGTATCTACAACCAACAGTTACTGGCCTCTGGTGATAAAAATAGAATTCAATAAAAGTTAAATTATATCAGGTAATTATTCAAACTAGGTGCATTCCTCATGTTTTTTATATTTCAAAAGTGGTTTTTGGAACTGAACAAGCCACTTTTTTCTGCGATAAAAGAACAACATTATCTATATTAAAGGTAAAGGGACCCCTGACCATTAGGTCCAGTCATGACTGACTCTGGGGTTGCAGCGCTCATCTCGCTTTACTTTATTTATATTACGTCATTGCATATTACGTGGTACCTCGAGTTACAAACGCCTCAGGTTACAAACGCTTCAGGTTACAAACTCCGCTAACCTGGAAGAGTTACCTCGAGTTGAGAACTTTGCCCCAGGATGAGAATGGAAATCGTGTGCCGGCACAGCAGCAGCAAGAGACCCCATTAGCGAAAGCAAGCCTCTAGTTAAGAACAGTTTCAGGTTAAAAACGGACCTCCAGAACGAATTAAGTTTGTAACTAGAGGTACGACTGTATTTTCAATAATTCTCAAACATGCCATCATTCTTGTGCTTTCTTAGCATGTATCTTAATTAAATCAAAATTGAGAGTTATGGATGTTATTGAAATACATGCTAAACCCTGAAAAATTGCTTCTGCAAAGTGCAGTTAACTATCATACTCTTCTTAAATTGACTGCAAGCAGGATATTATCTCTATGCAGTATTTTGATTAAGCTTCAGTTCTCATGCTTTCAGTTAAAGATTTCTCACAGTGACTGAATACAACAGAGATGAGCTACAGCTATTAACAGTTCACTTACTGGAGTAAGAGCCCCTTCTGCTTGAGCCTCCATTAGGCTTGTGGGTGTGACTGCAAGAAGATGACCAGCAGTTCCAACTGGGAGTTCTAGTTGATCTGTAAACTGTTCAGAAGCGGCTGTACCATGACACTCAATATCTAGATCCAATGCTGGTCCCATAGCTGTATTCTTGGTATGAGCTCTAAGCTTATCTTCTTGTGGGGGCTCTTCAAGGACTTGAAGCACCTCAGGCTCCTCATCAGAGGGGCTTCCAGTTGTTTTATGCCCTAAAACTCCATTAGTCCTGAAATCCTGCAAGTCTCTGTCTTTATCCACTATCACCCATTCCTTGGAGTCAACCTCCTGCTGGCAGGAACTCAAATTGACTGCCACATATCCATTGCTGACAACACCATCACCCTGTTCTGGAGAGCTGCCAGAAATGGGCTTGGAAGCTTCAGGTAGGTATTCTTCATCATAGTGCCAAACATGCTCATGACTGGAAGCAACTGGAGGCATGGGTGGTTTTTGAAAAGCTGCAACAGCAGATTCTTTGCCAGGATTCAACTCTCTTTTCTTCTTCTCCATGCTTGGGAATGTTGAGAGAAATTAAGGAAACATGATAAAGCAAATTAGGATTGTGTAAACCATGTTAAGTGAAAAATATGAGGATACTATCTAATGTAGACAAATTAGGCCATTTGTTATCAGTATCATTACATTTCTATTTCTAGTAGATGTTCTGGGGTAGCTCCTGTGGCATCCTCCAGATGTTCTTGGACTACAACTCTCATCAACACTCAGCATGTCAAATGGCCAGGAATTATGAGAGCTATAGTGCAAGAACATCTGGAGGGCACCATGTTGGCTACCCCTGTTCTAACTAATCTTTTAGAACTGGATTTCTTAAATTATATTATGAATTACTGGCTCCCCATTCCCAAAACCTGACTTTACTTTCCCTGCATTTGTAGGGTCAAGCATATGGCATGAGTAACAGTGAAATCTGTGCCAAATAACTAATCAATTAAAGATGACTCACTATAAGCAAAGCAACTGCTAAGAAAGCTTAGCAAAACAAAAGCCATTGCATACCAGACTTCCAGAAATTTATCCGTATCTGGCTTGGACTCCAAGGTCAGACGTTTCTCCAGTTCAAAACTGTGAATTGATCGTAGCTTCCGCACCAGAGGAACATCCCGATCTAGCTGTGTGGTCTCTGAGCGGACTCTAATTGGAGAACCAAGGCTTGGTGCATTAAGCATGCCATTAATTGGTCCATGGCTGTTTTCCTCTTCTGTAGCATGCTGTGATTAAAAACACCATAAGAGAACTATAAAATACCAGGTAAAAGACACAAAATGTAACATTTAGTTGTTGGCATCCCGGCTTTTCATTCTGTCAAAACACTTTCAGTTCTTCTATTTGTTAGGCTTGCAATGCTAAATGTAGTCAGAACTGCAGCAGAAAGATCGCTGCTCAACTTCATTTACCACCAGAACTAACTAATTTCCACATGAACTTTCAATTTTGCATGTGGCTAATATGCAGTCTTCTGTAAATGTGTTTTTGAAATTGTTTGCTTGTGGACTTAAACTCCAAATCAGTATCCATATCTAAAAGCAGCCCTATATACTACCTAACATCCAGGGTTTAGATACTAATGAACATAGAAAACTGCCTTATTTCAAATTAGACCTAGCTCAATAGCAGCAATCTACAGAAGCAGGAGTCTTCCTAGCCCTATGTGGAAAGACCAGGATTGAAACAGAGGCCCCTAAGTTGCAAACAATATACTCTATCACTGAGCAGATAGCCCTTTTCAAAAATTAAGTTTTAATGTTTTCTGATTTCACTCACACACAGCTGATCCCACTAGCAAACACCAATATTTAAAGAGCTATACAGGGAAGATGGAACAACCTTGTTTTGTCCTGACAGAGGAGCGGTCTCCCCTCGGGAGGTTGTGGACCCTCCTTCCTTGGAGCTTTTTAAGCAGAGGTTGGATGGTCATCTGTCATGGATGCTCTAGCTGAGATTCATGCATTGCAGGGAAGTGGACAAGATTACCCTTGGGTACCTTCCAACTCTACAGTTCTCTGATTCTATAGGTGCTCTTATACAATTCATTTAGCAGAAGCCTCTGCTAACAGAATCAATGAGTTTTTTCACTAATTCTACCTCCCACCTGCAGTCCCCTGTGCCACCTTCCATGCTGTTCTGAAGGGTTCCCAAAACTCTTCAGAGCAGATTATGTGTGAAGCAGCTGAGGCAGGGAGATGGCACCTTCCATTAGCAGAGGTGCTCACCAAACTGAAATATCTTCCATCTGTGGAACAACACCTGAACTCTACCCAACATCCCTACCACCACACAGAAGGAACTACATGTCCCATTACTGCTCTAAGAAAGGGCTGTTTTGTCTAAAATAGCAATACTTTGTGCCACCTTAGCTGTGACCAAAGAAGCATCAGGGAGACAGATTGTAATATGCTACAGAGACAAGCAGCCACAGAAGACAAAGCTGAATCTTCAGCTTATTCCTGTGATCAGTGGTCAAAAGGTGAAAACATAAGGTAATGAAAAATGGGGTTATATACTTCAAGTATATACTCTGATATATGTCCCAAATGCTGTGCCTGGGGCCACAGTAAAATTGCTCACTGTAATGCCAACTAGGTGTCCTTAGCAATTTAACAAAAATTTGGAAAGAATATATAAAGAGAATATATTTTCACAATACTACTATGTAACCTAAGATGCAGCAATATAAAGAATACAATACAGTTATGGCCATGCTCAAAAGTTAGCATAGAGCTGGAGTAGATATAGAAAATAACAACAAATTATCAGTAAGAAACAGTATCTTCCTCACGAATACTTGCTTAAAAACGGAGAGTTCTGTGATGGGGGAAAAGAACTACCACAATAAGGAAGAGCAAATGTAGGTTTATAAAATTATAAACAAATAAACTATTCTCTCAACACACTAGAACTCTTGAGTCATCAAATGGAAAGCTGTCAGTAGGTTCAGGACAAACAGAAGAAAGCATAACTAACTTATGAAAACCACTGATGTCCACTATCTTATATAGTTCACGGTCTCGTATGGCTTTCAGGAATGAACAACTCTTTATCAAATAGCAGAAAATAAAACCTTAATGTTAAAAGAAATATATCAAATGCTGGGACAAATGACATAGTTGTCCCCAACATACCCAGCTTCTTCATTTCCCAGGACATCTGACTTGCTGATAATATAGTGATTTTATTTGATCCATTAAAGCAAATCTTAAGATACAGAACCAAAAAAGAATTGAATGTTATTGTCTGCTCAATTATAGTTCTTACTTTATGGACACCTGCTTTTATTTTATTCCTGTTTGCATCCATTTCCTCCCACACATCCTTTTCCTGAAGATGATGTCCAGGAGACTCTGGTAGCTTTTCTGGAGAGATTCCGATAGGGATACCATTCTCGCCATCACTAAGATGTTCATCCGGAAACACATCATCTGTATTCTCTCTCAACATATCTCCTGGTATTGGTGTAGCATTGGCAATTCTATTAAGAAGAAGAAAAATAACAAAGAAACAGTATTGCAATATGAAAGTTTGACTCAAGGATGCAGCACAGGTTACACCCTCCCTTCTTCCTCTGGATGTTGTTAAGACTATAAAACAGCATAGCCAGTGGTCAGTGGTGATGAGAGCTGCAATCCAGCAACATCAGGAGGGCCACAGGTTCCCATCTATACTCTAAGTGTTTAAACCATGATCCTTCAGGTCTCAGGCCTCATCTAATAAGCTATTGTAAAACAGTGTGTGCGCCATCCTCGGAACTCTTCAGGGTTCAGGCTTTGCATCTGGCAGCAAGTAAGAAGCACCTGGATTGGTCAGACCTGGTATCACACACTGAGATTCTAAACAGAGCTTTACTCTCTACTGGCTGTATACTCTACCTCCTTTCAGCTCAAACCTTAGGGAATCTGAACCCAGAACATTTCCATCAGTTCCAAGACTGAAGGGCAGCTCTATGCTTCTGCATCTTCCCTAGTCATAGTGCAGCATGCAGGAGCAAGATTAGAATGCTGGTACAGTGGTACCTTGGTTGTTGAACTTAATCCGTTCCGGGAGTCCGTTCGACTCCTGGAACCGTTGAAAAACCAAGGTGCGGCTTTCAATTGGTTGCAAGAGCTTCCTGCACTCAAGTCGTGGAAGCTTCCAAAGAACATTCGAAAGCTGGAACACTTACTTCCAGGTTTTCGGCATTCGGGAGTCAAAACATATGCATACCAAGGCGTTATAGAACCAAGGTATGACTGTATTGTGTTATTTTGCCACAATGCTATGAAGTGGGGGGGGGGGGATGTCAGGAGATATGTAAACTACATTAATGGGTTTGTCACCTATAACCAACAGAATTAATACAAAGTTTTAAATTTTGTCACCTATTCAACAAAGACCTCTAGGCTGTTCACAAAGTTATCTGGGTAGTAGTACACTCTCCAGGTACTCTCCCAAATGGAAAGTGAGCAATCTGTTTTTCTTAATGCTGCAACACAATTTAGAATGAGAATCACATATAATCCCATCACAGATTCCTAAAACTATTCAAAACAGAAGCACTGACTTTTTAGAGAAGTATGAAAGGTTCTTCCAAGCAAGCTCTCCAGAGTTTGTCTGTCAACACCTGGTTATGGAAGAAGCACATCTGGTTCCCTCACGATTACAATGCTATCACGTAAGGAACAGAAGTCTAGATGCCTTTAGATCAAGGTCTTAGGACAGAGAAAGAATGCCTACTATCCAGAATGTCACATGTCACTTCATTAACTGGATGATATCAAAAGGAATGCTCCAACATACCCTATGGCAGCTGGGGTCTGACGAGTGTGCAGTTGAGGAGTAGTTGAAGTGGTGGTTGTTGTTAAAGAGCCATCAGCTCCACTCTTTTCCCAGTCAAATAGGTCACTCTCAGTCACCCCAGAAGTCTTCATACTGTTGTCAAAGACGGACATGAGAAGCTATATAAACAAAAGAGAAGAGTTGGTATGCTCCCAAGTTACATTTAGAAAACTCACGAAAGTTGTTCTTTCACGCCATTCATGATTTTTTTTTTTAAAAAAAATATTATTTATTTATTGAATTTCTATACACTTCAGCCAAGGATCACAGGGCAGTTTACATTATAAAAACACAAAACTACACAACATAATAACAAACAATGACACTCAACAGTTTAAAAGACCATAGATTGTTTAATTTGCCAAAGGCCTTGGAGAAGATGAATGTTTCATATCCTATGAAAGGCAGACATTATATTGATATCTGTTAAAAAAGGCAACACAGCATTCAAATGATGGACAGGTTTCATTAATAAGTTGAAGCCGTTATATTTACATGACTGTCATCGCAAAACATTTTCTTACACCTGTTTTCTATTACAGGTTAAGTACAGTGTATATTGTGGCATGAGGATTAACAGGAAGTGGGCAATAAAAAGAACACTGTATGAGCAAGCACAAAGAATACAATGGAAGAAATGAGGAACTAGACACTTTGATATATTCTATTTTAAAAAATACTTTCCAATTTCTTCTGCAAATCTTTGCAAAACTACCCAAATATGAACATTGTAGAATTCTGCCTCATCAGCTAATTTCTGTAACTGATACAGGGATACAATTCCTGCAGAAAAATGGTTTCATATACACACTGCATAAAACATGCAGGGCCATCTGAATTGTGTTTGGAAATCAATATATTCAATGTATTGAAATATGTCTTAGACACCAGAATAAAGACACAATAAAAAATGTACAAGCAGCTTAAAATGAGTAAAAAGGAAACCATTCACTTCAGCTGCTTGTCATTTTTTTTACTTTAGAAGTTCTGTAATAAAGTTAGTATGGATTTGTCTAGGTACGATATGACAAAACACAAGAGGCAAAAGTAAGGTATAATGATAGTGTACCTAATTAGCCATTGCTACTCATTGGAACAGATGTGTGAATGCATGTTGAAGTGTTTAACAAGACATGGGTTTCCAATAAGACATAAAATTAAGACATTAAAAAAATCATACCTGGTAATCAGGTTTAGTAAAATAATCTAAAGTAGAAATGTGATCTAGAAAGGTGTTAAATTCTTGAGGGAGATGTTTCAGCATCAGCCGGTGGTCATACCTCTCTTTTATGGAGCCCACTTGCTCCTACAAGTAGGAAAATGAAATATTTACCATACTTTCCTTCAGTTCCTTATAGACATTATTTATTTATATGCCACCCCTCTGCCAAGGAACTGAAAGCAGTAAAGAATTTTAAAATGCTAAACAAATAAATGAATATACAGTTGGCCAGGTGAGAATACAGCCCAACTGGAGCTGGTGCCAAATTGTCTCCCTCACCTTCCTTCCTTTCTTCTTTCTTCCATTAGAGTATATTTTGTATTATTTTAACTTCTTATCTGCACAGTAGGACCTCAGATAGGACAAATGGTCTTACCTGAAGCATAGATTTGATAGGTTCTGAGGATATGAATGAGTTTTTCTCAACGCATTAGGGTCCTCAGTAACCATATCAAATCTGAGTTTCTAATCTTTATTCAGATCAAAATTAATAGCTCTGGTTTTAAAGGTAAAGGTCTGTAATAAGCTTTAACATGAACCATCTTTAAAATAAAACAAATGCTCTTGGATATACCTCCCTGTTAACTTAAGCCTAAAAACACATAAAGAGCCATTTGAAATGAAACTGAACTTCTGCCAAGATCCAAGTTGCTCTTCTCCAAACAGCAAGTGGTGAACTAACAGCTGGTCAGATATAGTGAAGAGATATATTAAATTATGTCTAAAAGACACTGGCTTGATTGTGTAGCACAAACATTGAGCACTTCCAGCCTGCAGGCCACATTAGGCACACCAGAGAGCATAATCTGTCCAACAATATCAATTTTCTTCCAGCGATGCCTACAAGCCATCGTATGATGTCAGATGTGAGATCAGTAAAGTTATGGCTGAGAAGAAACATTCAGGACCCCTAGAATGTGCTCCCAATGGTTCCTCTGCAGGCAGGGTTTGAATTAGGTGTCTTTTTAATTTGGCACCAAATGCAAACACACTGGGTTCAGCTCAGAGCTCCTAAGTAGACTGGATTCCCACAGAAGGTGGGACTTACATTTGACAGGAATCTTTGCAGCTGCAGGTTGAATTCAAGCTGTGGCTGCAAAGATTCTCAATGCCAATGTTTATTATTATGGCAAACAGCCAGAATACTTGGCAAAGATTCTGCAAATAAGAATCAGGAGTACTTTTAGAGTGTGTTCCCAATTATTCCTTTTAAGTTTAATAATCTGACAATGTATGACTGATAACTGACTAGAGGGTGGCCCTGTGCATCTATCAAAAATGAACCATGGAAGGTTGATCACCAGATCCCGTTCCCAACCCCTTGTATAGAAGATGGGTTTTATTATTTTTAACTAAGATTAATGAAATTCTGTACTCATGCCGGCTATGTTAATTAAAAAACAAATGCATTGAAGTAAGCAAACATTGTTTTTAAAGAACTTTAATATATTGAAAGGAATCTCATGAACATATTCAAAGACATTCTCCGCAGTTTATCTCCAATGGTACATTTCTCAACAGACCTTGTCCTTAATTTTCCTCCAGGGCAACTGTCCAACCACAAATTCAACCAACATGTAAAACAAAGACCAGAGGTCATCATGACGTCCCATTTCCTAAAGAAAAAGAGACAGTATGTTATTATATAGTCAATTCCCCATTTTCTTGTGCTACCAATCACAATGTATCACATGCTAAAATTCTAATGCCACAATAGCGAAGTATGTAGCAAAAAAAGATTGATCTCAACATGTAAGCAGACAGACAAGATGCAGCTAAAAATGTTGATTAGTCTTACCTGAATAGTAGATTTATTAGGTGGATGATGAAATATTTGGATTGGGCTGTTCCTCTTGCACGAGAATCAGACAGGAGCAAAGAATTGTGGTAGACCATTTCTCCTCAGTTTTTTGGACTTGCCAATCAGGAGCACCATGACAAAAAAATCTAAAACTAAATTAAACACAAGGCCTACCTCCTCCTGGCTAACATGTGAACAGGAACAGGAACAAGAGTAAGTAAAGTAATGTGCAGCAACATGAAAAAACCTGCATGTCAAGAAAACGAATCCTCCATAAAACTCAAGCATATAATAAATCATATGGTCTGCTGCCAAGTAGGGAGAAGCCATTTTAGGCACCCCCCTACCTGTTGTGACACAGGGTCATTGAGTATGCTGCTTACCACCCTTGGTGGCTGGGGCGGCAGAAAAGCATTGGAATGGCTGTCTACCTTGGTAACGCTGCTTAAAGGGTTGAGACTTGAATCTCACTGCCTATTCTGGAACCTGAGCAGTGAAAGGAATGAAACTGAGTGGGGTATGGAACAAAATGCCTAGTATACCTTCTATCAGCCTTCTGACTTAAAGAAACCTTACGCTTATCCTTTGATTCCACCAAAATATCTTTCAGAGCTGACTCTCCAAGTACAGGTAGTTGGCCTCCCACAAAAGGTACCACAGACAAGTTAGCCTTAGTGGCAGAGTCAGCCTGCCAATTCTTAAGCCACAAAGTGCAGCACACTGTTACCTGTGCAGATATGGCTCTTGGCGCAAACTGCATAGCATCCACAGTAGCATCTGCCATGCAGGCTTGTGCTTTTATGAATTTTGAAAGGATTTGATGGTGACGCACCACATCCTGAGGAGGATTATGAAGCAAATCCTCCAACCATACCACACAGGCATGTGTGCAGGAGGAAGCTATACAAGAAGCTCTCAATGAGAATGAAGCAGCTTCATGTACTTCGCAAAGGGCAAACTCAATTCTCCTATCTGTAATATCATGCAATTGAGCATTTTCATCCTTTGGGGCCAAATGACATGAGGAAAGATGCAGCAGAGGAGGACCAACGGAAGGTGACTTCTTTAAAGCCATAAATTCTGGCTCTAAAGAATATAATTTATTCACCAATCCATTAGTCCTTTTCAAATGCATAGGAGCATCTAGCTCTGCCTTTACTATCAATTTTAGAAGAGATGGAACCCACAATCTTGAAACAGCCTGGAAGATTGTGGCTCTTCCCACGCATCCTCTTCTTCCACATCCAGTGATGCATGAGATAATGACATAGTAAAATCAGCCTCCTGTAATTCCTCAGACATAACTTGAAAAGGGTTAGGGGAGCAATTCCCTGCAGAATGTGGCATACGCGTACAAGAAGCTTTGATTTAGTAAGCACAGGAAAGGCAGCATTGGGACGTAAGTCATGCTTAAGGTCTGATGATAAGGAGGCAAGAAGGGCATCCTTCAACTGATCAATTCAAGAAGCAGACAAGTTCACATTCAAAACCTCTAATAAACCTTGACCCATTGGTGGCACTGAACTTTGCTCATTACAGTAGATCCTAATTGGTCATCAGCAAAACCCTGAAATTCAGGCTCAGGATCAGAGGATATGGCTATGGTCATTATTAGTATTGCCAGCAGATGGCAGTAAAATCTCACTAGATAACTGAGCAGCACTCTGTGGCTGAGCCATGGATTGCTCTGAAGGAGATTTGTTTACACGGGTAGACCTTACCTTACTGACAACACTGAAAAATGATGGCCCTTCGCATGGGAGGAGTGATTTGAGTGACTGCAGGAAGCAGAGGACCACATTCTACGTTTATTTCACTTTTTTATGCGGAGAGGCACCCAAACCTTGCAGAGACTCTAAGGACGCCATTGAAATTTATTGGGAGAAAATTGAGCCGCTGAACCAGACTGCTGATTCAAATATTACTGCAGGCGAAACGTGTTGAAACAGCCCTTTGCGCTGCTGAAGCAGACAGGAGAACAAGGAGCTGAAGCTTATTTTCTTTGTCCCTTTCTTTCTCTGTAGAAGCAGCAATTCTTGAAGGAAAGCAAATGCGCTGAATAAAGGGTCCAAAAGGACGGTGAGGGTAAGGCGCAGAGAGGCTGTTAGGGAAGCAGCGCACAGTCACTGCACGAGGCAGCCTGCACCGCAAAAAAAGCTGGAATAAAAGGCAGCCCATCTGCCAAAACGACAATAGCCAGCAACAAGAAATAAAGATAAAAATTAAGAAATTAATGGAAAATAGAAGTAAAACACTGAACGGAGAACAGGGAAAGATGTTTAGCAGGGAGACAAGTTTTTTTTATTTTTTTACACCTCAGTGGAGGACGCATAAAAGGACCAATAGACAGGAAAAGTAGCCAATTACTAATTAACTAAGAATAACGAAGAAAGTAGTTAAAAGAGAACTCTGCTAACTAACAATCAACAAAACAGTGAGAGCTGAGGAGGAAAAAAATGAGGGGAAACAGTCTACCTCCCATAATTCTTTGCTCCTGCCTGAGTCTTGTGCAAGACGAACAACCCAATAAGAACACTTCATTGTCCATCGTAATAAATCAGCACCATCCATGCACAGGGAAGGAGATTAGTAGACTCTTGGGCTTACACAAGTACCTTGGTGGGTGAGGGGAACAAAACTGCCCAAGAACAGACTGAGAACATTCAGTGGCCTGATTGGGGGGCGTGGAAATAGACTGCCAGAGGGGAGGAGACATGGAATGAGGCACAGCCTGGGAAAGGACATGGCCGATTGGAACCCTAGAAGAAGCACTCTACACTGCAACATTTTGTGGCAACTCACTTGTAAGAAAACAATGCTTAAAGAGTTGAAATGTTCTCTATAGATTCAAAACAGATGGGGGAAGAAACTCTATAAATATACTCACAGAAGTACACATAGAAGCAAAGCAAGCTAGCAATTAGTTTAAATGTGTTTCACCTCTTTCCTTAAATTACCGTATTTTTCGCCCTATAGGGCACACCGGCCCATAGGGCGCACCCAGTTTTTTTTGGGGGGGGGGAATAAAGAAAAAAAATTATTTTCCCCCCAGGCGCGGGGCTGGGGCAGGGGAAGCCCGAGCCTCCCCCGACCCCAGCCCCCAGAACAGGCTTGTGGATATCTGCCCGAAGCCCGGGGTGCACTCCGTTGCGCTCCCCGGGTTTCGGGCTGCAGGCTGCTGTCCACAAGCCTTGGGAGACCGGCGCGACTTCCCGCCGGGCTCCCAAGGCTTGCGGAGAGCTTCCTGAAGCCTGGAGAGTGAGAGGGGTCGGTGCGCACCTCGATAAAAAAAGAAAGTCAAAAGTGGCCAAAAGACTGTGATCCTTTCCGTCAGTTCTCACATCCCACCAGAAAAACATTTCCCCAGCAAAGCCAAACCCTACCCTAGTCTATATCAACCTCTCACAGGGAGGGGAGCATGTGTGTCCCTTTCATCCATACCTACTAAAAATTAATTAGCACTCTTTTAATATGCCATGTAATTAAAATGGTAATCAATTTATTTAGCAAATTTCAGTCACAGTATTATTTCCATTCTAAGATCATCCAGTATGATTAAAGATGCATAAGTAGACATTTTCTTTTGCCAACAATTTAAATATTTCAGGCAGTATTACTTACAATTATAAATCACCTATAGGAAAAAGACATGTGAAACAGAAAGTTAAGACACACCATTTGTAATTGTTTCAGTAACTAAACATTCAGGGTATTGCAAGTACTAATACTCACTCTGTTCCTGTGAGCATTGACTGACGCATACCGCACAGTCCCTCTAAAACCAGCAACAGCTCTGGGCTATCAATACAACAGAGGGGGAGAAATTCTGTTACACTGTGTTAGTTAAAGATATACAGTACATAAAAGCCACACTACAAAGAATAATGTAGGCCTTCTACTCTGGAGTCTTCCTCTGCTAAGAATGCACAGGTCTGTTTGATCTATATGTTATTGGGGCAGCATGTTTGTATAATAAATAAAATTTAAATGGGTATGGTAAACAAGCAAACACATTTTGAACACATTTTAAGTAGTTCAGAAACATTTTTCTATTTAACCAGATTTATTAACTATAAGCTGCTGAGAATCAAAAGCGGTGAAAGTGCTTTTGCACTCAGAACCTGCTTGCAGGCTTTACAATAGGCATCTGGTTAGCCACTGCGAGAAGAGTTTACTAGACTGGATGGGTCCAGCAGGGCTCTTCTGTTCTTATTCAAATAGTTCCATTTTATTCAACCTTAAAGAAGCCATTTTGTTATTTCCCTTTTATCTCAGCACCCAAATTCCAGTGCATTTTATTGCCAGTTTCCTATTCACTCCACAACTAGGATACTAAGTGCCCAGACAAACAAAAAACCCTGTCCCCTTCATACAAAGCACTTTTGAGCTCTTTGCAAACATACTCCTAGTTGCTGTATGCAAAGTACTAATGCTCGTTGCTAATTGAAAGTGCAATAAGCTCCAGACAGACACCTTTTTATTCCTTATTTTGGGAGATCAGGGAATAAGGCAAAAGTTTCACAAGTCAGTAGTAGCCAGCACCTTTTTTATTTATTTATTATTCTATTTACATATTTATATACTGCTTAATAGGGAGTGGGTGGCGCTGTGCTCTAAACCACTGAGCCTCTTCAGCTTGCTGATCAGAAGGTCAGCAGTTTGAATCCGAGCTCCCGTTGCTCTGTCCCAACTTCTGCCAACCTAGTAGTTCGAAAGCACACCAGTGCAAGTAGATAAATAGGTACCGCTACGGCGGGAAGGTATACGGCATTTCTGTGAGCTCTGGTTTCTGTCACGGTGTCCCATTGTGCCAGAAGCAATTAAGTCATGCTGGCCACATGACCAGGAAAGCTGTCTGTGGACAAACGCTAGCTCCCTCGGCCTGAAATGAGATAAGCGCCACCACCCCATAGTCGCCTTTAACTGGACTTAACTGTCCATGGGTCCTTTACCTTAATACTGCTTAATACTAACACAAAGTGCTTTACAAAAACAAAATACTAATTTTTCTACATATGAAACTGAAAAACAGTGATGCAGTACAAATTAATCAAATAATAAAAACAAAAACAAAATCCAGAAGCACATTTTGGAAACATATTGAGTCAGGGCCCCTTTCCCTCCTTAGCCTCTAACTTGCCAAGTCATATCCTGACTCACAGTATGTTACATTCACCCAACTGCTGTTTTTCAATTACACAAATTGTACAAAATTCACTACTCATGCTGTATCACTTATCCCATTCTATTCCCACCTCACACAAGCAAACTAACCACCCAATCCCTCCTATATCTCGCACTAAATCACCAAACCACTAACACCAATCACTCCTTACACGTTATTAAAAATGTACAGCAACAACACCGGGGACAATGAGCCTACTCACTGACACAATTACCTCACTTTCATGTGATATTAAACCATGGTTTAAAACAAAAAGTTACCATGGTGCTCCCCCTCTCTCTGCTCTTACTGTGCAAGACAAAATAAGTCAGAGTATGGCTTGTCAGGTTATCCAAACCTGGCCTTGTGGTTTCCTTTGCTCAAACAAACAAGTAATAAGTGAAAAGGAAACCTTGGTTACCACTCGTGGGGGTTTTGGGTGAAAGAAACCACATGCTCATATTTGTATGACATGACAAGCCACACTTTGCCTATTTTGCTCAGAGCATAGCGGCAGCAAAATGAGGGAGGATTACCCTGAAAACTTTGTAACAGCACATACCAGCATGCTGCCCATTAACATTAAACCATAGATTGTTGAAACCATAGTTTGGTCCCACTCACTTAGCCCTTGGAGGTTTGGCCAGATTAGAACTTGGGTCTCAGATCTCTGGCATAATGCATCAAGCATGGATAAAACAGTTATTTTAAAAGCAGTCCAATATATCAAATTTAAAATTACTAATAAAAAGTTTTATTAGAATTTCTTACCGGTCTGACATCCCCACATGAATTTGTAAACTGACGCGCCAAGCCAAAATCCAGCATGTAACACTTCCTCCAAGTGCTAGGGAAACGTCCCATAGCAAAGTTGGACTGGGGAGGGAAAAGAAGACATATTGATTGATAATACCATACATGTTATTCAACAACAATCTCCACACAAGACAAACGCTGAATACAACATTAAGGCTGCAATCAATTACTTAAACTACTCCACATAGGACTACCACTGGATACAGTTATTTAAACTTTTGGGTAGACATGCCTAGGACTGTGCTATTCAATCATGTTAAACAGAACATCTTAATACTTTGAAATAAAGTACAGAGTAATATATTCTCAGTGGATGCAATCATCTTAGGCTTTCCTAAATTAAGAACTTACTTTTAAAACCGAAAGCAATTATTATTTGCTAGATAAGACCATTACAGTTAAAGAGTTCTAATGTTACTGAAAATCAATATATAAAAGAAACAATCATGGATTAGCTTTTTAACTATGCACTGTCATCTTAATAGTTTTATATCCAATTGTCTGATTGTTCTAACTGCATGATCACCTCCTAATAAGTGACAACAGTTGCAACTTAAATTCTTGGCTCTAACAAAATTTGTGGATAAACTCACTGGCTTAATATCTCTGTGTAAAAAACCAACAGAATGAATGCTCTCAATAGACTCTAGAATTTGCTTGCCAAGTCGCAAGGTAGTACTGATTGTGAAGGTCCCTCTAGTTTGGCTTCGACGCAGATCGGCCAAGTTCCGACCCTGAAAAAGCAAGAAAGTAAAGTACGTTCAGTGCAAATTTCCCTCTTCCCATCCAAAATGAGGAAGACAGACATTTTCAATCATATTTATTTTTTTCATTTAGCTTTCATAATCATTTTATAATGGGCAAAATTAATCAACATTAGATTTATTCTTTACATTGAACTGATCAAGAAGAGAATAGGGTATCAATTAAGCTATTAATTTTTTTTTCAAAGAGGTACATTGAACTGATCAAGAAGAGAATAGGGTATCAATTAAGCTATTAAAAATTTTTTTCCAAGAGGTGGCCCAGATCACAAGGCATGATAAGTTGTAGCAGCAGTAGCAGTTGTTATTATTGAGTTTGGTAGTTGCAATGTAACAGCAAGATAAGTAAAATCAAGTAAAACCCAAATTAAAAGCAATGTGCAATACAAAATTTATAAATTGCACA
This sequence comes from Podarcis erhardii, assembly GCF_964252035.2. NCBI lineage: Eukaryota > Metazoa > Chordata > Lepidosauria > Squamata > Lacertidae > Podarcis > Podarcis erhardii. The sequence goes on from NC_138497.1 coordinate 45,873,571, forward strand.
TCTAACAATACAAAAAGAAAAAATCTATTCTACACCTGTAAAAGATGAACAGCACAGTAGCGGTCAACTTAACCTTCAACAGTCTGGGTAAATAAACCTGTACTAGCCTGGTGCCGAAAAAATGACAAGGATGGTGCCATGTACATTTTCCTGGGAGATAGAGTTCCAAAGACATGGAGGTACCACTAAAAAATCCCATTCTTGTTTAGCCACCCTCTGCAATTGCTTCAGATAAGGCACATGGAGAACAGCCTGTGGTTTCTATTTACCCTTCTCCTATCAAATAAGCATTGTTACATTAGCTGGACATTCTTTCTTAGGGGGTTGTGGAGATTTAATTTATATCTGTGAACATCCTTTTAGAGCAGGGGTTGTCAACCTGGTCCCTATCGCCCACTAGTGAGCGTTTCAAGATTCTACGTGGGCAGCAGGGGGTTCCACGGCACAAGCTGAATCTTCCTTCCATCGAGCACTGGTGGGCAGGAAGGAAAATTTACCATCAAGAAAGATGCATTAGTGGGCAGTAGGTATAAAAAGGTAGACTACCCCTGTTTTAGAGAACGAATAAATGTAACAAACTTACCTGCAACTGCATGACCACATAGTTGAATCTGTCATTCCTTCCACAGCCAATGAATTTGCAGACATGATCTTTTCCTGCAGAAATAAAATATACACTTTTTATGTTTCCATATTTTTCTTCTCACAAGTTTGGATGCAGAGTCGCCTACAGAAATGAGGTTGGAGGAAGGCAACACCTCCTCTAGAGAAGCCTGTCCTAAAAGTCAAGGGACCTTCCTGAATGGGGTGCACTGTGATTCAGGGGGCTGAAAGGGGAGATAAGCCAAAAACTGGGCAGAGACTCCCTCTCACTGGACACGCCTCCACCCTATTTTCAGCAAGTCCCTGCACCCCAGCACACCCCACTCAGGAGGGTCCCCAGTTCTCAAGAGAGACTTTTCAGGAAGCTGCTGGGGAAGGAGGTGGCAGAAAGATTACTTTTCACTAACCCCACTCTCCCCAAGCGCTTCCCTAAATCCCTAAATCTATTACTTACATTTCTGGGTGGCAAAAAAAGGAAACAGAACTTAAGGAACTCAGACATGTGGAAGAAACTTGTCAAAAATAAAAACCACTTTGTCTCTAATTCTCTGCACCAATTCATAAGTAAACAGTGCCTCATTATCCAAAAGTTGTTAGCATTCATGGAAGTAAACATATTTCAGTGTTAACATTTTTTTAGTTACTCTGAAACACCTCACCCCATGATAATGTTGCATGAAGATGAACATAAGCAAGGTTTGCCACTGCCTGGATTTGAGCATAAACCCAATTTGTGATTTGCAAACATGGCCACTAAGATGCAACAAAAATGCTTTTTGCTGATAAATTAGAAGCAAGCTTTTTATCTGAGGTGAAGCAGGAGAACCAGGAGAAACGTACTGCTGCGACAGGCAGGAGGAAAAAACGGAGGGGAGCGTGACTGCCTCCCACAATTCTTCTCTCCGGCCTGTGACCACGTGGCGAGGATCAAACCACACCATTGGCCCCAATATCCCATGAGGTAAATTGACAGCTATCACCAAGACTACTGACACACTTACAAAATTAATGGTCTGAAAAACATTTATTTTTACTCTGCTTTGTTTTGGTTCTGCTGCACCACAATTTACGCCTCTATTAAAGTGAAACCAAAAACCTGAATAGATACATGTTGAGTGTCAAAAGAGATACATGCTGGATCTCTCAGCGGCGTTTGATACCATCGACCATGACATCCTTCTGGACCGTCTTGAGGGGCTGGGAGCTGGGGGTACTGTCATACAGTGGTTCCGCTCCTTCCTCCTGGGCCGTGTTCAGAAAGTGGTGGTGGGGGATGAGTGTTCAGACCCCTGGCCGCTCACTTGTGGGGTGCCTCAGGGTTCTGTCCTCTCCCCCATGCTTTTCAACATCTACATGCAGCCGCTGGGAGCGATCATCAGGAGGTTTGGGCTGGGTGTTCATCAGTATGCAGATGATACCCAGCTCTACCTCTCTTTTAAATCAGAACCAGTGAAGGCAGTAAAGGTCCTGTGTGAGTGTCTGGAGGCGGTTGGAGGATGGATGGCGGCTAACAGATTGAGGTTGAATCCTGACAAGACAGAAGTACTGTTTTTGGGGGACAGGAGGCGGGCAGGTGTGGAGGATTCCCTGGTCCTGAATGCGGTAACTGTGCCCCTGAAGGACCAGGTGCGCAGCCTGGGAGTCGTTTTGGACTCACAGCTGTCCATGGAGGCACAGGTCAAATCTGTATCCAGGGCAGCTGTTTACCAGCTCCATCTGGTACGTAGGCTGAGACCCTATCTGCCTGCGGACTGTCTCGCCAGAGTGGTACATGCTCTGGTTATCTCCCGCTTGGACTACTGCAATGCGCTCTACGTGGGGCTACCTTTGAAGGTGACCCGGAAACTACAACTAATACAGAATGCGGCAGCTAGACTGGTGACTGGGAGCGGCCGCCGAGACCATATAACACCGGTCTTGAAAGACCTACATTGGCTCCCAGTACGTTTCCGAGCACAATTCAAAGTGTTGGTGCTGACCTTTAAAGCCCTAAATGGCCTCGGTCCAGTATATCTGAAGGAGCGTCTCCTCCCCCATCGTTCTGCCCGGACACTGAGGTCCAGCTCCGAGGGCCTTCTGGCGGTTCCCTCACTGCGAGAGGCCAAGTTGCAGGGAACCAGGCAGAGGGCCTTCTCGGTGGTGGCGCCCGCCCTGTGGAATGCCCTCCCATCGGATGTCAAGGCGATGGACAACTACCTGACATTCAGAAGACATCTGAAGGCAGCCCTGTTCAGGGAAGTTTTTAATATGTGACATTTTAGTGTATTTTTTATCTCTGTTGGAAGCCGCCCAGAGTGGCTGGGGAAACCCAGCCAGATGGGCGGGGTACAAATAATAAATTATTATTATTATTATTATTATCATGCTGAGTATCAAATATATTCATACAGCTTAAGCTTTCTTAGGGTGACCAGGTGAATAAACAACACCTGTTGGAATTCCCTCTACTACAGAACTATTTAAATTTAGTAAAACTGTCAGGGAGAGTAAGCTAGGTCATCCTGTAATTTCAGAAGTTGCTCAGGAATTTTGTGTTGATCAAAATATTTCACAACGTTTTTCAAGGACAGCAGTCATAGGTTCACATCTCAATCTGCCTCACACATTCTCTCAGAACAATACTTGCCATCTTTTCACCTACCTCAGATTTAAGGCACATCATCAACTTGAATCATTATTATTTTAAAAATTAGTAAAACTTCCCTATTCTTGTCCTCAATGCAAGGCTGCAATTCTATGCCCACTTACCTGGTAGTGAGCCCCAGTGATATCAGTGGGATTGCTTCTTTCTCGATAGACATGCACAGGATTGCACACTAAATCTTAATTCTTCCTTATTATATTTGGAATCCATACTGACCAATATAGTATACTTTGATACACTGAGCCTATCAGATTTCCAAGAATGAGACATACATTCAGAACAAGGATCTTTTATCCTCCTTACCTTGCAGTTTTTTCAACACAGCTACTTCCATTTTCAGAACCTGCTTTGGTTGCTGAGCTGACTCGACTTTCAATGCAACATTGTCTCGGGTAAGCAAGTCCATTGCATCGTAAATTTCTCCAAACCCTCCACCTCCTATCTTTTTGAACTGTAATGAATAAAAATATTAGTTCTGCATTGTTTAAAAAATACAGAACTTTTGAATTAACAAGCCTAGACTATGAATATTATCTAGCCACTAAATCTGTTACTTTATTAAGTTACCTCTTTCCCTACTTAATGTAAGACTCATTTTAAATTTTATTTCTTAATCTATTAACTACTGTTAATGTGACAAGAAATCAAGCCTTTAGCACAGTGGTTCTCAAACTTTTTTCTCTGGCCCACACTTTCAGAATAAAAAATTGCTTGCACAACACCAATTTTTTATTGATAAGAAATACACTGGAAAACAAAAAGAAACAACTCCTAGCATTGCTTGATTTATAACACGGAACACAACTCCTTTATAATATGATCATAGGGCATCCAGAAAGTATAAAACAATACAGCTACATAAGAACATAAATCATTCCCAAATTATAAACAAGTCTCTATCATATGTACCTTAAGTATGTATACAAACTCAATAAGAAGTGTGAGCTTGCCTTTGCCAAGTGATCTCATCTATTTTAGGCCTCATTTGAGACAAATAAACTCTCATTTCCTCATCAAGACAAATATATTTCATATTTAACAGAGCTGACACTTGCCATCCACTTCAGTCACACCAGTGTGACTGCCACACCAGTTTGAGAACCACTTTGAGAACCACTGCTTTAGTGTCAATTGCCCAGTCCTGTGGAACACCATGCGGAACACCATGCCAATATAAATTCAGTGGCTGCCTTCTTGTGCAAACTGTTAAATGCCTGCTGAAAACGTTTCTATTCCGCTGGGGCTATGCAAACTACTGATGTTTGTTTTTAATTTCTTTTGACTTATTTTTAAGTTTTTATAATTCTACTGTTTGCTGTTTTATATTGTTGCAAACCACTATGATATATATTTACAATACAGCGGTATATAAATATTTTTATAAATACAGGTAACAGGCATCTTATGTGAGGTTTTTGTTCCACAGGGCCACATTAAGGTAAAGATGAACAACAGCCAGCAGCACTTTTTAAAGTGCTTTTCAAGCTGAGGAAAACCACATCACTTACCTACAGCCACTATGCTCAATGTTACAAACAAATAAACTCTCAGGAAAGAGTTTCTTTATTTGACACTATCAATGTGCTAGAAAAGACCAGCACACCAAAGTACAGGCAAGGAGACTGCTAACTTGTGTATTTATTTGCAAAAAAGGTGTCCAAGACGGGGAAATTTCTCCAATTCTATATTACTATGCTTTCATATATTGCTAACAGGATGCAGTTTGTGACTATGTCTTCCTTTTACCCGGTTCCTTGCAATTTTATTTCTTTTTATTTAGTCTAGTGCTTTCATATATCTGGGGAGGAAATAAGAAGGATTTAATATACTTACCACTTTCCATCTTTCTTTGACCAATACTCCTACACTCAGGATATCTGGCTGTTCCCCTCCTCCACTCATTGCAATCTCCTGGGGTGGTGCAGCTGCTATGCAAAGCCTACGTCAATAGAGACCATCCAGCTCCCAAAGGTGGCTTCCATTTAAGCAGAGGCTATAAAGATAAACAGCAATAGTTATCAAGTTCATGAGAACTTGATAATTAAAAAATGGCAAAATGAATACCTTCCTAACTCTATTGTAAGAAAGTTATTTTTCAATTTTACAATTCAGAACTGAAATAAAATTTCAAACGAAACACAAATATTTTAAAATCTTTTACGTAGTGAAGTCAGCTTTCTGCTGTGTGTGTAAGTACGTTCCTTTAGAAATAAAAGTATCTGCAACAGATACCTTTTAAAAAGTTGTAAAGCTTTATGCCAGTTGAAGAGTGTTATCCCTGCCTCAAATGAGCAACATTAGAATATAACATTAATTCTTCTCAATTCTTTCATACACATCAAACTAATTCTTGTAACAGCCCTGTGGATAATCCATTATCCTTTTAACACCCCATACTATATGCAGGAGGGTTAAGCTGAGAACCATTGACTTGTATAAGGCTAAAAAAATGAGGTCAGGGCCAAGGTTGTGTTCTCTACATAAACCCTTACCATATCAGATTTCCTTTATTCTAACTCCTCTCTGACCTTCAACACCAAATTATTTCATCAGAGATTGGTAAGAGTTTCTTATCCCCCGCCAGACCACACTCACTATGAAGTCCATTGAAATAGATTATTTTCTCCTTTAAGAAAGCTGTATTACAACTTATATAATAGGACAAAATATACCTTCTATCAATAATGGATCGTTGACAGCTACAGGAGAAACCACTATACAATTCAATGGAGAAAAATACTCACACTATTATCGACGCAAAAATTATTGTAGGTGTCAGATACCCACTGATAGCAAATCTACAGCTCATGTGCAGCAACTTTTAATCTTGGAGGCAATTCACCAGTAGGGTCAGGTGCTTATATATAAACAAAGAGATCTTCCACAGCTTTAGTAGCTCACTAGGCCAATTGCTATTGACAGAGATATTGTGAGTGGGTAAGTTTGCACAGGAGTGCACTCCCATAGAAGGATGCAATATGCAGCTGGAAAAATTGGGAAAACTCAAGTAGCAACAACGGCCAGAAGTGTTTTTTACCAGCTTAAGCTGATATATCAGCTGAGACTATCTGGAGAGCATGGAGCCTGTCTCAGTTGCCCATGCACTAGCAGTATCCAGGCTGAACTACTATAAGGCACACTTTAAAGACTGAGGCAAAATGCGCCTAGCTATTGGTGACGGCAAGGCAAGTGAAACAAGCTTTGCACCTATATTATACCAAAAGAGGCCAAAGATGATGAGCCACAGAAAAACCCTATAATGTGTGGGAAAACGGTTTCTCATATTCATCACAATTTTTTCAACACTTGAGCTCCAACTGTTGACTCAACTGTTTTGACAACTGCCTGCAGCTCCACAAACTGCAACCAAGCTGAAGGATGTTTCATTGGGTGGAGAATGTTTAGAAGAAGTTATCACAATAGACTGCATAATTTTCATATCCAAGCACAATTCAAAGTCTTGGTGTTGACCTTTAAAGTCCTAAACAGCTTCAGCCCTGTATACCTGAAGGAGCGTCTCCACCCCCATTGTTCAGCTTGGACACTGAGGTCCCCAGCTCCACGGGCCTTCTGGCAGTTCCCTCATTGAGAGAAGTGAAGTTACAGGGAAACAGGCAGAGGGCCTTCTCAGTTATTGCATCCACCCTGTGGAACGCCTTCCTGTCAGATGTCAAAGAACTAAACAATTATATGACTTTTCGTAGACAGCCCTGTTTTGGGAAGCTTTTAATGTGTGACATTTTGTTCTTTTATATTTTGTTGGAAGCTGCCCAAAGTGGCTGCAGTAACCCAGTCAGATGTGTGGGGTATAAGAAATGAATTATTATTATTATTATTATTATTATTATTATTATTATTACTACTACTATATCTCCATAACATCTGAATCAGGAGAGGCCACACAGCTCCTGGACTGGTACCTGGACACAGTGGTGCCACAATGCTGGCAAAATGGAGGCACTGTGGGTGAGTGGTTCCCATGCTTCAATGTAAGAATTGGCACTTTTATGTGTGCTGCACAATACTCATTTTGCAGCTCTAAGAAATTTATCTTTTAGCATGGCATTACCTATACTACCTGCCTACTGACATTAGACAAATGCCTTCACTATACTCTTTTTCGAGCCTGCTTAAAACGTTTTTGTTTAGGTAGGCCTATGCAGACATATAGAAGCATAGAATCGTAGAGTTGGAAGGGACCCTGAGAATCATCAAGTCCAACCCCCTGCAATGCAGGAATATGCAGCTGTCCCTTATGGGGATCAAACATGCAACCTTGGCATTATCAGCACCACACTCTAACCAACTGAGTTGATGTTGAAATGCATTCTTTTTTGATGTTAATTTTAATTATTTTTAAATGTTTTAACTGTTTTTATTGATAGTTTTACTATTTCTTGTGAACAACTTAGAGGCTTTACTAAAATCAAGTGGTATTTAAATTTTGTTAATAAAAAATATATATATTGTTATGAATGTGAATGGGCACTTGTATCGGGCTTATGGACTCCTCCTCCATGCACAAAGGGAGGAGACCAAAGCTTCTACTTGCTGTTCGCTACAAACTGTCAGTTCCCATTTCATATGAATATGAGGAACTGTGGCTTGTTCAAGCTATTGTTTGTGTTCCTGTCCCAAAAAATGTGCTTTATTGCATGGAAGAGATATAGGAGGATTTCAAACCCTGTCAGCAAATATGCCTGAAAAGTGACTGTTGCCAGGGTCATGCTGGGATGTGTCATGATGATTTACACTGCTGAATGCAGTTTGGTGGATTTGTGACCACCTAAGTAGTGGAATGATGCCTTGGAGACATTCTGCCATCACTATGCATTGATTGGGACATTCTACCATCACCATGCACTGATTGGTTGCTTCTATGCATGATTGATGAAACGGTGATGACGCACCAAGCTACAATTAGTATGTGTCAGCAATGTTGCCACAGATGCTGTGTGCATATGTACACAGAGTGTTACTACATTTTCTGTAGTTTAAAGCAATATCATTTTGCCTTTTCTCCTAAGCACATGTAGAATCCTGACTTCCCTAAGCTAACATTCCACCAGTATTAAGGCACCATAGGTTTGTTTCTCCCATAACATATTGCTGAACTTTGGAGATTTGTTGTACAATAACTAATACAAGTTCAACATAATATTTCCATACATACTGCTTTGGAGCAGACAATTCTTAATGATTCTTGCTCACCCATAAACAAGAAACAAAAGAAATCCATGGTTTATATTTATTGAAACCACAGGCAGACTACCAATGCAAGAATCACAATAATTTTTTCCTCTCAGATTTAACTGACTTTGCTTGACCTCCATATAGAGGAGTGTGAAAGAACTACAGATACTATTTATAACCATGATTTCACATATCTGTAGCACCTACTGCATTTATGGACAACTATTTAAACTAACCATCTAATCAACTACCAGAAATGTTGTGACCATTGTTTTAGCATTCTCAATATTTAATGACAGGTGGTGAATAAAAATAAACAGTGTTACAAATGTAGAGATAGAAGAACAAGAAGCCCAAAAAAAATAATCCGGGAAGCTATTAAGAAAAGGATCAATCCCTTTTAACCTATTAGGAAAGGAAACACTGCAGTCACCTTTACAAAACAGCAAAATCCCCTATTGAGCATTGTGTTATTTTGTTTAAGAATGTTTATAGCCTGTCCTTCAACTTGATAGATCCCAGAACAGGGTACAAAATATAAATTTATAAAATCACATAGAATAAAGGTAAAGGTAAAGGTAAAGGTAAAGGGACCCCTGACCATTAGGTCCAGTCGTGACTGACTCTGGGGTTGCGGCGCTCATCTCGCTCTATGGGCCGAGGGAGCAGACAGCTTCCGGGTCATGTGGCCAGCATGACTAAGCCGCTTCTGGCAAACCAGAGCAGCGCACGGAAACGCCGTTTACCTTCCCGCTGGAGCGTTTCCTATTTATCTACTTGCACTTTGGCATGCTTTCGAACTGCTAGGTTGGCAGGAGCTGGGCCCGAGCAACGGGAGCTCACCCCGTCACAGGGATTCAAACCGCCGACCTTCTGATCAGCAAGTCCTAGGCTCTGTAGTTTAACCCACAGCACCACCTGTGTCCCTAAGAATAAAAGGCAACCATAAAACCAATGCGAACAGTTTGAGCAGCTAAAACAATAGAGCAGGCAATCCTATCACTAAAAAATAATATACTAAAATTCTGGTTGTGCCCGGGAAAAAGTCACTACATATCCCCCAACCATTTGTACACAGAGAAGAGCTCCTTGGAATATCTTAGGGCATGGACAGGATGCTATGGAGACAAGCTATGGAGATCTTTGGACCCCAAGCTGTTTATCACTTTATGGTAAACAGCACTAGCAATTTGAATACAGCCCAGAAGCATATAGGCAGGCAGTGTAACTCCCTCAGAATCAGTATGATGAGATTTCATTTGGATGAACTAGTCAACAATCTTACAGCATGTTCTGCATGAACTGCTGCTTCCATCTCAACTTCTTGGGCACCCCAACACAAAACACATTATAGTAACCAAAATAGGAGCTTACCAGGGCATGCATCACTATGGCAAAGCCATCTCTTGTGAAGGAATGGCCATAGCCAAGGAACTAATTGAAGCTGGAAAAGGACATGACACTTGGTGCCACTGAGGCCATATGGGCTCAGTTACGAAGCTGGATCTTGAAGTACCACCAGTCTACATACCTGACACCTCAAGGAGAAGGCAAGCCCCTCTAAAGCAAGGTGTGCAGCCAGTTCCTGGATATAAGAACTACCTACCCACAACACCTCTTTATTATAGCAATTCCATTTTAGTTTACTGACTTTCATCCAGCCTATTGTTTTTGTTATATGCCAGCTAATACAGACACTATTTTTCAAGTAATTAATACTAAAGAATGTAGCCATCATCCAAAGATGTATCCAAGAGCTAGCTCATTCCCAATGAAAGTTCTGATGTCGCTCCCTTTGAACACAACATTCCTACACTTTATCACAAATGGCTTTTGAAAATCCAAGCCAAAAGCTTCCTTGGACATGAGGAACCAGTTAACAGTTCTTTTAATTCCAGTATTGCAGCATCAGTACTACTGCTATCTCCACACTGAATTTTCCATGAAGATATTATTTTAAAAACCCACACCACTCTTGAGAAGGAAGAGAGATTTATAGTTTTGTAAACAAAATAGATTCTCCTCAGTGAGCTGTAATGCTTTCCATATTACATCACAATTCATACAGAATAAGTGTGGACATGCCTAGACCCCACTCACTTTTGCCAACAAGCACATCCATGTTGAATGACATTTCATTGCCCAATCAGGCAATGAAATCAGAGCCACATCAGGCCACTACAATCCTCACCACAATGCAACTCCTTCCACACCACAAGAAACTAATGCTACATACCAAGATGCAAAGGTGAATCATTAAGGCTATATGAAGTACAATTAATTTTAAATTTAGGAAAATATGCTTGGGTCTGCAGTTGCCCTTCCATGAATAGAAGAAAGGGCTCCTTCTGCTTATGGAAAGGCCTTTGCTCCAGCTGAGATTTCCACTTGCAGAAGGAGGAAGTCAACTCAACCTTTCCCCCACAGTCCCACACTTGTCCTCCATAGCAAGAAAGGCCTCCTCCAGTTCTACCAGCAGGTATCTTATGAATTAAGTTCTGTTCATAAGATCTCAGGATTCAAAGCAGAATTGGGGCAGAAGGAATCTTTTTACTGAAAAGTATTGACATATTCCATCCAGTGTACTATCCAAAAAAGAAACCCAACACACTAGCACTAGCAGATCATTTTACAATATATGTTTCCAATAAACTTAAAGCAATGTAACATTTTTCAAATGTTACTGGCGGGGGGGGGGGCAACATGTTTTTATGGCCCAAATATCAAAGACTATTCAAATACAGTAATCATTAATTCTAATTAAAAACCAGCAATATATGAACACTGAAATTCTTCCAAAGCTATTTAAAAAACCGAATGTTCTGTCTCTTTAAGAGATGCTAGACACAGCTTATCCAACAGAAAAACAAGGAATAAATCAATGTACTGCATAGTTTATGTCAAGCCATTATAACACACCAGCTTTCTGTTTTGCAACTTGTAATAATTGTATTCTGCTGCCACCGCCACCACTCCTAAAATAAAACTCTAGGACTGCGTTTTTAGTAAGGTCATGTGAACCTTACACTTAGAACAGATCACATCAGTCAGATTAAAATTTTCGTCAGCTGAGAGATACAGTCACAGACAAACTGGTGAACTGGAACACGGTAGTCATTCTGAACAAGTTATAATCTGTTTGTATTTAACCAAGCTTTTATCCGATAAAAAAGTCTATTAAGTTCCAAAAATATATTCTTTGTATTTTACCAGCCTAGGAAGTGTTTTATGCTTTTCTTACTAAATTAGGATGCATTGTGCAACTTGTTTACTCCAAACTCAGTTCTTAAAAGTATGGAGATGTTTTCCCTAAGAAGACAGTGTGAAGGAGGTATAAGCTGCATCCTAACCTTCACAGCGGGTGGCGCGGTGGGTTAAACCACAGAGCCTAGGGCTTGCCGATCAGAAGGTCGCGGTTCAAATCCCCGCAACGGGGTGAGCTCCCGTTGTTCGGTCCCAGCTCCTACCAACCTAGCAGTTTGAAAGCATGCCAGTGCAAGTAGATAAATAGGTACCACTCTGGCGGGAAGGTAAACGGCGTTTCCGTGCACTGCTCTGGTTCACCAGAAGCGGCTTAGTCAAGCTGGCCACATGACCCGGAAGTTGTACGCCGGCTCCCTTGGCCAATAAAGCGAGATGAGCGCCGCAACCCCAGAGTCGTCCGCGACTGGACCTAATGGTCAGGGGTCCCTTTACCTTTAACCTTCACACCAACCCCATTTTGTGCATCATTTTTTCTTGAATGGACGTGTTAGAAGACACACACAGTACATCCCACCCATTCAGATTCTGCAATAATCCCTTCCAGTACCTGCCCACCACAAAACCTTAAACCCCAGACCAGTAAAGCATCCCATCCCTTGTTTTCCACATGCTTTCTTCAGTCTAAAGGACTTCAAAGCTCCCTTGCTTTTTTTGAACCCCAAGAGAACAAGTGATGCCAAATACTGTATTTCATTATTATGATATTTTTTCTCTTTTGTCTTGGGGCAAATCTGCATAAGTTTCTTCTACTTCCCATATGAGCACACAACCAAAGGAAGGCAAGATTACTATTCACAAGACTTGATCAGAGACCAGGGATCAGTTCCAAACATTTAAAGAAAGAATCCCACTGAAAATATTTTGAAACAGCTACTCACAGAAATTTATGTAAACTCAAGCCTTGGCACATCTCACTTATAATTTAAATATTGATTATCAGTGCCAAGAACATTTGATATAGTGCAGGATATTCTGCACTAATATCAGACTCTCTTTCTCTGGGTAAGTGCTATTCTGTCATATTCTTTACTTCACTGCTTTCACCATGAAAGTTTTCAACATTGTGGTCGGGCAAAAAAAAGGATTCTAGATGACACAATATATAAAATATACTGCAAAGGTTTTTGAAAGTTACGGGTCCTTTAAAATATTCACCTTCATTGTTGTAGTTCATTTGATACTTCTCTGCAAATGCATTTTCAATGACTGGTTTAAATACATCAGAAAAAAATTACTTTATCTCATTTTACACACCTTGGGCTGCAACCCTATGCACAGTTACCTGGGAGTATATCCAGTTTATCTAAGTGGGGCTTATTTCTGAACAAACAACAGCAATAAACACAAAAGGTCAAGACCACACTAAGCAAAAAATGTGAAATGTATATAATCTTTATAAGAATAACAATTGCTGGCTTAAAAACCATTTGGTATGTCCCAATCACAGAAGCAAATTTAAAACGTTACCTGCTATAGCCTAAAATAATTATTTCCTGACTAACCAACATCAGAGCAAGTTTATTTATTTCAAGAAATTTATAAACTGCTTGATTATTTTTTAAAATCTGAAGTCATCTACATATATTAGTCTTAAATAACTTGTATGGCAGGATATATCTGTGATATATCTTACTGTTACTAACAGAAAATGCTAATCTCAAAGCATCTATATTTTAGCAACATTCTGAAACCCACCAATACTTGGTGCTATACTTAAGGTTAAGTATCATTTAACCATCCCTCTTGCTGTTTCATGGCAGAAAGACACAACATTGCCAACCCTCTCTAGCAGATTTTCTCTACACCCATTGCTGGCAGTTGGTCTCTTTAAAGATCTCTGGCAGAGGACCATACCTCTCTCTTTTAAAAGAAAGTCTATGTATCTGTATTCATATCTTCATGCAACTGCTGATAGCAGCGGCAATGTTTAGCCTCAGCCTCCATCTGCCTGTATGCCAGAGCATATTTGTATTACTAAAGGAAACACAGAAGCATCAACATTAGCAGATTTACAAGTCAAGCAGCCTAGTTTCCCCCTCCGGGAGCAATGAAAGAAAGGCAGGGAAAGCCAGACCTTTGCCGAAATAAGCGAAAGAACTCTTTTCCCACCACCCCGCAGAGCCTATATTTTTGCAGCAGAACCGCTCTCAAACCGCGAGAGCATCACTTGACATTTCATCGGTACCAGGCAGGAAACTTCTGCGATGCGCCTCACCGCTGCTGCCCAGTTACCAAACACCCACAACGAGCAGCTCCCCCGCTCCCCAACCCTGCAAAGCGAACAGAGGGGGCCTTAGGAGAAGACACACCAGAAGTGGCCAAGCGCTGCCAGATCTTCTCCCATCCGAGGCTGGGAGATGATTCCGCCCCCCCTAATAATGCAGCATCCCCGCCCCCCTCCTTGCCCCTGCACGGAAAACCGGGATAAATAACCGGCGGGACGAAATTACGAGTGATGCTCTGAAGGTTACCCTCCGTGTAGCCGCCGCCTCCTCCTCCTCCGATCCCAGAAACCCGGCACTGCTCCCTCCGCTCTTAAGCTCTACCAGAGGCGCATCCCGCGAGGCCCCGCCAAATCCCCCCCCCCTCCCGGCGCCTCCGATAGCAGCATCCCTCCCGCCGCCCCCGCCCCCCGACCAGGCGGGCCGGCGGCACTTGCGCACACCCCGCCGAAGCGGCCTTTCGCTGGCTGGGGGAGGCCAAAGGCCGGGTGACGACCGCGCTCCCCCCCCCATGCCCCGCTCGCCAGCCCCTGAGGGGAAGCGCCTACCTGGAACGCAGCGGCCGGCGCTCCTTCCCCCTCAGAGCGAGGCCGGCGCGGGGTTCACTCTTCCTCTCGAGGGCCTCCGAGGAGAGAAGGAAACGCGGCTGAGGTGGTGGCCGGGGGGGGGGGCGGGAGAGGCGATATTACCGGTTGTCCCACGGCGCCCTCCGGTTCAGCCCGGCGCAGCCCAGCAGCAGGCTCCTGCCCATGGCTTGCGAGCAAGCGGCGCCGTCGTCGCCTCCGCTGTCTCTATGGTGACTGCGGGGCCGGGCCGGACTAGGCGCAGGGAGAGAGCCGCGAGGCGCAGGGACCGGCGGGCGGGGCAGCTAACGGAGGCGCAGGCAATCCAGTCAGCGGCTCAGCGGCAGTCGCCGAACGGCCGTTGTCTCTGTCGCTGCAGGGTTAACCGCTTCGTCGCCAACTCTCCGCCGCCTCAGCTGCAGTCCCCGCAGGACGCGACTGGCCCGTCCCCCTCGCTCCTCGCTCGCTCTACCTTCGCAACAAGCCCCCTCCTTTTCCCTTGCCCTCCATCCAAGGGCCAGTGAGCCAGCTATTCCCTCAAGGGTGCCCGCCCACCCTTCCGACGCCTTGAAACGCTATTGGGTCGTTCGCGAGGAGCCCGTTGAGCAGATTGGACAGCGGCCCCATCAGTCGTCCCGGCGGGCGGCCGTCTCTTAGAAACGCCGCTGTGCTCACGTTTGCTTATGAGGCGAATCCAGCGAGTTTGTTCGTACTGCGCTGATCTGAAGAGAATTCTGGGAATTGTAGTTTAGCCCGGCCTTTGTCGGAAAGGGTCTTTTAAGGATTTCTCTAATGGTAGCTTGCAGAGAGGTGGTGGTTGGTGGCTGCGTCATGGGGGCTTGACAGATGGCTGTCGATGTTCTCTTACACGCTGGGGTTTCCTCTTTTTTGGAATATTAAAGTACCGAAACGCGCTGGTAAAAGCCATTTGTTTTCCCGTAACAAAAAGGGAGAAAACATTTATTGCTATGAGCCACTCAGAATTAAGGCTGCAGAAGCCACTAAGCTGGGAAATATACTGAAAAATAAAATGTTTTTGGTGAGGTCTTTAGTAAAAAGTGCAATATGTAATTGTTTATGCGGTGTATCCAAAGTAAGCTGGGGAAACCCAAAGAGAAAAAACCTTGGGCTCAATCTCATTAAAAAAACAAGCATCAGTGTCCAATGGCAGTAGACACACACACAGAAAGGGGCTGAAAAGATAACTGCCCCACATTCTTCCATAATTTTTGTGGAAGGATATTTCTGTGTCCTAACATGGTCCACCATGAGTGCTCACTGGAAGGACAGATCCTGAAGCTGAGGCTCCAATACTTTGGCCACCTCATGAGAAGAGAAGACTCCCTGGAAAAGACCCTCATGTTGGGCAAGATGGAGGGCACAAGGAGAAGGGGACGACAGAAGACAAGATGGTTGGACAGTGTTCTCGAAGCTACCAGCATGAGTTTGACCAAACTGCAGGAGGCAGTGGAAGACAGGAGTGCCTGGCGTGCTTTGGTCCATGGGGTCACAAAGAGTTGGACACGACTAAACAACAACAACATGGTCCACCAGCCCTCTGTTTCGAGATACAAGTTTGGGGAGCAAAGGGGGCTTCTGAACAGAACAGCTATGTTTCAAAAATAATGTGATTTTTAAAATACCAATATGCACAACACATTTATACATAAATGTGCATAGAGGCCTTTTTAAAGTAGAAAAGCAACACGAGTCAAATCCCTGGGTTGTGTAGTGGTTAAAGTGCCATATCTGGGAGCAGGCCTGTGCAGAGATTTTCTGAGACCCCAGGAAGGGAGTTCAGTTATAAACTGAAACGGAAAAGAGCTGGTCTCTGGGGGTCCCCCAGCCACCTTAGACCTAGGAGGCCTGGAGCAGGTGTACCAGGCTGCCTGGGAGACCAGGGTTTGTATGTGACCTTATTCACTGGCAGCAGAAGAGCATCTCTGCCATACCTGAAGCCTATACCACATTTTGCTAATTTGGCATACTTTTTTTAAAGTTATATTCCGGCACATTACAGTATACCAACATTGAAATATTTTTAAAACGGGGCGGGGGCAGAATCTATATTTATAATTTTATAATTAGTCCATTCATATTACAGAACTGTAGGGTGGTAGGAAACTGTTCCGCAATCTGCCCAGAATGGGATGATACCTCATTTAAGATGATAATGCAGGAGGCCTCCATTGTTTAAAAGTACTAGGGTGCAACATAAAATAACAGAGAGGCATCATATTTCTCCCTATCATTTTACCATTTGCTACCATACGTAAATGCATACTCTATGTAACTGTGAAGCTAAGCGTTTTGCCAGACAGAATTGTAATGCATTATACCCAAATTCATTTCGGAATAAAATAAAGCCTTGGGGAAATTCTTTGTCATTGCT
Organism: Podarcis erhardii; assembly: GCF_964252035.2. Lineage (NCBI taxonomy): Eukaryota > Metazoa > Chordata > Lepidosauria > Squamata > Lacertidae > Podarcis > Podarcis erhardii. The sequence goes on from NC_138497.1 coordinate 45,890,452, forward strand.
TACCGCTTCCTGTAAAACAATATCTTGCATACTCTGCTTTGGAAGATTGTATTTAGGTCAAATAGCTTTGCTAGTAATTCTAGAGGTCAGAAAGCAGACCTAGGACTGATTGCCTTAAGTCATAGATTACCATTACACAGAACACAATTTCAAAATATAATTTGTTGTTACTCTCATTTATTTCCATATGTAAACTGGTAGCCAACAAAATTATTCCAGAACCTTACAATTTAACACATCAATAAGAATTTTGATCCCATGATTCAAAAAAATGCTATATAGTGTACTTGATTCCTCCTGCCACATGTGCAGTGATGGATGCCACAAACTTCTAGTGTCATAAGATATTAGAACCATGGTTTTTTTTAACCATATTTAAGGAAAGGAGGAAAGGTCAGGGAAGGTGAAAAAAGGAGATGCAATCCAGTAGTGTGGCAGTAAATCTTGAACTACATCCAAGAAGAGTCCTAAAATCTAGCCAGCTGTGTTGGTTATTTCACATACACCCCCCCCCCAAGAGCAGCTGTATATCACATAAAACACTTTGTGGTCTTTCCTGATTAACAGTGGTATATAAATACTTAAAATAAATAATGGAACAGCTCTGCCAGCAGCATGCTCTGCTGGTGTTATCTGAGGTTTTATGTGTAGCTTATGTTCTGCTGGTGTAGCAGAGTTTCTACTGACTCCTATAGCCCCTCGTCAGAAGATCTAGATGAACGTTTACCAACCTGGTATCCTCCAGAGTTTGACCACAACTTCGAGCCAGCAGGGCCATGGTGATGGGAGCTGTAGTCCCAAACATCTGGAGGGCACTAGGTGGGTGAAGACTGATCAAGAGTATAGTCCTCTGCCCTTAATAATTTTTGAGGGGGTAGGAGAGACTCTTATAGTCCAGGATAGCACTATTCTCATTATACACTGACCCCTGGATTTAGTGCCTTGATTGATAAGTACTTAGCTAGAAACTTGACAAGATCACTAGATATTCTTATATCATGCATGGTAAACCACTTAAGGTACCAGTTGTGCCAGCTCTGTTTAGGGAAGTTTTTAATGACTGATATTTTAATGCATTTTTAATATTTTGTTGGAAGCCGCCCAGAGTGGATGGGGAAACCCAGCCAGTTGGGAGGGGTATAAATAAATTATTATTATTATTATTATTATTATTATTATTATTATTATTATTATTATTAATGTTTTTAGCTTTGTTTTTCATTTATTTTGTTATGGTTATGTGTTGGTTTTAAATTATATTTTATATGTTGTGTGGATTATGTACAATACCCTGGAATCTTTTGATGAAGGATGATTAAGAAATAGTTTAAATAAATAAGCTGAAACAAAATATTGTTTGACCTGGATGCTGCCTTCTCCCCTGCCCCCTGCATGCCTTCATTGTGTTGAGATTAGGGAGGGGTGGGCATTATTGTTATTTATTAAATTTCTATACTGTCTTTCAGGGTGGTTTACACTACATTAAGTGTCAAAAAGTTAACATCACACTTAGAGTTGGGCCTACGTGAGCATGGGAACTGTATATTAAGGCAGTCTGACCCCACAGCTTGGTGCCTGCCCACCCCCATGTCATTGGACTCCAAATTCCATCAACCCTAGCCAGTGTTGCCAATGGGCAGGGATGAGGAGAGTTGTAGTTTAGCAACATCTGGAGGACACCAAGTTGTAGAAGGCTATATTAAGAAATAAGATAAATGGTCATGAGTGCCACCTCTGTAAGAAAGGTACAGATACATGTGAACAGGAGGTATCAAGGAGATTCCAAAGGGATTTTTCTTGATGGACTATGGGAGTTGAGAAAGTGGTTGTGGGAAGGGGAGCAGTAACCGCAGAAGTGTAGAGCAAGTGAAAGGGAAAAGGTGCCTTGCCTTATGTCACAATATAGTGTAGGATAAATCGCCTTACTAATCATAGGCTTTAGCCTTTAATAAGACCTACTGAAACAAGAGTGGAATTCTACAGATATGAGACACCTAACCCATTATATCAAAACATAGCTTATTGCAGGCGTTATTCAGCATGGCAAGGTAAAAGGACAAACTCCTTTCTTGTGTCATCTGGAAAAGTTTGGCTGTAGTGTACATTTATGTCACTAATATCAGAATCTGCAGCAATACAGTAATAAATTGTTTTTTTAAAAAAAAATTGAAGTGAGGAAACAAATTCTCTCAGCTTGGTTCAAATTTAAGGCAGAACCCTAGGACAACATAGATAACAACTTTATAAGTGTGCTAAATTCTTAGCATAATTGAATCTAACTTGGCTTGGCCATGAGATCATCAGCTGACTATTTGTAAGATGGAACAAGCATTCAAAATATCAGTATACCTACTCTGAGTAGTGTTTGCTTTACAAAAAGTCAGAAAGCCACAGTGTCATCGCTTTATAAATGTTAAAAAGCTTTTGTCTGTCTTAAGGGACTCTAACCATGCAGTTGTGCAACATATTCTTAAACACAGCATAGCATAGCCTGCTTCATAATAACATCAATGTCCAGTTGGGAATGCTTTCTTAATTAATGTTCAAAAGACAGAAAGTCCCATATACATTAGCTAAAGACTAATAAATGTCTCAAGCGGCCAAAGAGGGCATGTAAACCAATAAAACAGACCTTGTCGAGTATTAATGCTGTGCTACAGGACTCATGTGTCTCCAGACTGAAAGAGGAAGGAAAATAAGTGCTGCAGATGGGAACAGCACAGGGAGGAACAAAGAAAGTGGCCCCATTAATTATGCTAAGCCTTCAAGTCTCTTCCATTAAATGACAAAATTGTTCGTTTGAAAGATTGCCTGGAAGATATGAACAAATACATTTTTAAAATGTAGTAAGAAATAGAATATAGTGGAAGAGAAGGACAATATAGCTTTCAGTTCAGTTTATACTGTAAATAATTTAGGACATTTATTTTACCATATTTATTCTCATGTGTGTGTCCTAGGGCTCATCCAGACTTCCTTTTGTGCCATATTTCTAGGCGCAGGTCTGGACTTTAAAGCTCTGTGTCCAAGTGATGGTATTTTTTGTCCTGGGAAAACTTGTGTTTTACCACCAAATTGGAGCAAACGGAAGTAAAAGGCTTACAGGATAAGATGAGACAAAGTTAAGAGAAGAGTGGAAGTGTTTTGGAGAATATCTTAGAGAGTATAATATTCAATTCAACCTGCAAGTGGAAGTAAACATGTGAGCAGCAAATAATATCAAACAAAGGAAGATTTGAGATAAAAATGGGTAGAAGATCAGGATATGCAGCTGATAGAATGAAATGGAGAGGTGGACTGGGAAGTCCTTAGGAAATGGATATGTGATGGCAGTGCTTTTTTCTGGGGGGACACTGGGGTACGCATACCCCTAAACATTTTGTGAATCTAAGTTTGGCCTCATTGAGACGCAGTATTTCAAGATGAGTATGAAAATGAGAGCACCCCTAAACATTTTTTAGAAGAAAAGCATTGTGTGATGGACAATATATAATTTATGTACAACAGTTATAAAAATGCATAAATGCAGGTATGTGTTGTGTGCTGTAGACAAAGAAAAATCCATGCAGGTGCCCAGAGCCTATTCAGATGTTACTTAGAATCATAACATTGTAGAGTTTTAAGGGACCCCAAGCATCATCCAGCCCAACTCCTTCGATGCAGGAATCACAGCAAGGACTAAATGTTCTCCCAGTTAAGAGTATCAAATTGCAGTCGCTCGTCCTACAAGAAAGCAGCAAGTTCTGGTTGTCATAGCCAGCATCAATTTATCTGACTGCAGAATCTCTCCAACTTGCCCCGTGAAAGAATGGGGGAAGGGATGAAATTTTGGTCCCAAAACAGCTGGAAACCCAAGTTTGGGAAACCCTGCTTTACGATAATATTTGCATTGCAAGCCTTGCATTGCACATGATTTAAATTCCTAGTTTAGGCTGAAATCCTTATCCCATTTACTTGGGAGTAAGCTCCAAACACGTAGGGACACGGGTGGCGCTGTGGGTAAAACCTCAGCGCCTAGGACTTGCCAATCGCATGGTCGGTGGTTCGAATCCCCGCGGCGGGGTGCGCTCCCGTCATTCGGTCCCAGCGCCTGCCAACCTAGCAGTTGGAAAGCACCCCTGGCCCGGGTGCAAGTAGATAAATAGGGACCGCTTACCAGCGGGAAGGTAAACGGCGTTCCGTGTGCTGCGCTGGCTCGCCAGATGCAGCTTGTCACGCTGGCCACGTGACCCGGAAGTGTCTGCGGACAGCGCTGGCTCCCGGACTATAGAGTGAGATGAGCGCACAACCCTAGAATCTGGCAAGACTGGCCCGTACGTGCAGGGGTACCTTTACCTTTACCTTTTTAAGCTCCAAATACACACAACTGTAGTCTTTTAAGAATCTGTCAGAATTTGGCTCATATTTGTACAATTTATATATTAATTTGCTGTTTTATTAATTTTTTATTAATTTTATTAAAAATTTGCTGTCTTTCATTAAAGAAATAAAGCTTTCAGTGGCTACTGCCCATAATGGCTATGTTTGAGGCAATACACTTCTGTATACCAGTTGCTGGGAATCCCAAGTGGACAGAGTACAGTTGCATTTGGGTCCTGCTTACAGGCTGCCCATTAGATCCTCTGGTTGCCACTATGAGAACAGGATGTGGGACTAGATATGGACCTTTGTCCTGACCCATCAGTAATGTTCATTGGGCAAAGACTCCCCTACCCTCTCTCTGGTGTGTACAGCAAATGCAAATGTTACTTGAAATGCAGCTGTGTTGGGGGACAACCTTCCTGCGTTTAAAGACATTCTTTTACATAGCCAAAAAGAGGATGAAGGAGGAGAATGGAGGAGAGTATACAGTTAGACCAGTAGTGATGTATGGAAGTGAGAGCTGGAGCATAAAGAAGGCTGATCACCGAATAATTGATGCTTTTGAATTATGGTGCTGGAGGAGGCTCTTGAGAGTCCCATGGAACGCAAGAAGATCAAACCTATCCATTCTTAAGGAAACCAGCCCTGAATGCTCACTGGAAGGACAGATCCTGAAGCTGAGGCTCCAATACTTTGGCCACCTCATGAGAAGAGAAGACTCCCTGGGAAAGACCCTGATGTTGGGAAAGATTGAGGGCACAAGGAGAAGGGGACAACAGAAGATGAGATGGTTGGACAGTGTTCTCGAAGCTACCAGCATGAGTTTGACCAAACTGTGGGAAGCAGTGGGAGGCAGGAGTGCCTGGCGTGCTTTGGTCCATGGGGTCACGAAGAGTCAGACATGACTAAACGACTAAACAACAACAACAATACAGTTAGATGACAGGTGAGAAGCAGGGAAGTAGAGACAAATGGCAGGGCTACCAGCAGAGAGAATTTGGACACTGGCTGGAGAATAATTTTTAAATTAAAACACACAAGTGGATATTCATGCCAATACTGCCATCTATTGTTTTGTGTCTTTCACTGCTAATAAGGACAGGAGTCAACAAAACAGGAGCACATACATTATTCATTATTCGCCTTAAGGCATTTGAAGCCCTTCCATCCCTGATTCCTGAGCGGGGTATTTTGGTAGACAAATGTTTTAAGTGCTATACTAAGTTAAGGTTTCTGAATGGTTTTCCAGAAGAAGGAATTGTCCCTTTCTGAACAGCAATCTGTCTAGATTCCTTTTGGTATAACTTGCAGGCTCCACTTCCATTACAGTGGTTTCCAGCAAAACATCCGCCATTAGATTAAGCAACCGAAATGGAGAAGCAAGCTGCCAGTCTACAAATACAGCAAATTCATGTTTCTGAAAGAAAACACTTTGGGTTGTTTTGAGCCCCAGCTTTGTGTCCAGTCTCCGTACTTCACTATCCTTATTTATGTCCAGGTTTCATTATTTTATTGGAGGCAAGCAAAGGCTACCAAGAGCACAAGCCGTAAAACTGGACTGGCTCCCCTAATACACATGTGATGGTTTTGCCCAAAAATTATTCCCTTTAGAGGAAAAAAAAAATCAAATGAGAGGACAGGGCAGGCATGTCTCCTTACCCTATGCAAAGGTGTTCACTTCAGCGTGATGCTTTTGAGAAACAACTCATCAAACGGCAGTATCTTATAACAAAGCACAGGAAACATACAATTTTTTGGATTATGTCATGTAAAAAGGTTTAAAAACGCAGCACTGAAAACACAGTGAATGTACAGTAAACAGGAGAGTGAACACAACCTAACCTAAATCAATTTTTTTCTTATGAGGGCTTTAATACAGAAATCTAAGGGCAGCCAATGAATCTGTGAAGACTGGTGGTGGTGGGGAAACAGGTGAAAGTGGGTGCCCTGAGAGCAGCCAGTCACAGGGGTTTCAAATTACATTTGGTTAAGTGGCATGTTTTGCAGGGTTTAACATGAAGACATAAGTCTCCTACAATAAATCTCTTAGGCATGATTAGGGATGCAGCGGGGATTAGCAAGGGCTGGCACAGAGAAACCATTTTCTCTGTCCTCTCAAGTGCAGCACTCCTAGACTGACGTGACAGGAGCCAAACCGTCCTGAGGCTGGGGGATTCAGCCTCCCCTCCAAAACTGGCCACAGTGCACCAAGCGCCCACTCTGAGAAGATGCTCAGAGCACTAAAACAGGTTAGTGGCTTTATTCCCATCAACTGTTCGTTTTAAAGAAGCACATATATGTGAAAAAAGCCTTTTCTCTCTACTCTTACTAAATCTAATCTGTGCCTCATTGATCTACTGCATTTTGAAGCAGCCTTTTTACTTTCCGTTTTGCTGGTAAATTTGTGTCCGATGTAGCTCTTGTCTAAAAGAAACTGTCTGGAGTGTGATTTAATATAGGAACAGGAGAAGTACGATAATGCTGCAACATGTTGCATTTGATACTGTTTTCGAAGTGCATGTTTAACAACAGGACAGTTCCTATGCATTTCAATGAAGCTCTTTCCATGATAAGTGCATATAGAATTGCAGTCTGGATGAGGAAAAGTATAAACAATGAAAAAAAGAAGAAGGTCCATATTGGTTGTACGCCAGCTTTGCTTTTTAAAAAAGAAAAAATGTATTTCTCAGTTTTTCTTCGTTAACAGAATATAGCTATTCCAGAGAGAGAGAGAAAGGAAAGGGATTTGTGATTATTGAACATAGGGGTAATAAAAAATATGTGGTTGCTAATACTCCCTAGCAATTTAAACAGACAAGTGTTGCCTCCAAAGGGTCAATAGAAATAAAAGCTCAATTATTTCTATTTTCCAGGTAGAACCTAATACGTGCAGCATAATCCTTTGCATGTCTACTTGGAAGTAAGCCACATTTATTCAAGGGAACTTCCCAGGTGTGTATAGGATTACAGACTTAAAGGATAGCATTATATGCAGACAATATAGGACACTGCAATGTTTTTTTTGTTTAGTTTTTACTGCAAAGCACAAACATTAGACTGCAAAGGCAATCTAATGTTTGTGCTTTGATTGTCTTCAAAAAGCCTTTAATTGTGATGCACTTGTAATCTATAAAGTTTATCTGGAATGATAAAAAGGCTAGTAATAGAAATACATTTATTTGAAGACCTATTCACAAAAGTGGATTTGCAATACTTAATGTTATATAACTATGTACTCTCATACAGCACAAATTTGCAAACCATTTAGAGTACCTTTGCTCCTCCTGGGGAATCAAAATCATAGCACTGCAGACAGCCATCCTTGAATACTGAATTTATGGGATCAGGTTGTTTATTATCAGATTTACAAGCCCAATTTTACGTATCAGATTTACAATCCCAAACTTTAAGATTAATTTATGACAATACTTCCATTTAGGTTGATTGTTTCTAAACAATAACTCAGGCATAAGGCAATTTTAGTGGTTTCCAAAAGTATAATCTCAATTATCTTTAAGAAACTATTGTGGTCTCTTCATATTTCAAATATATATATTACATGTCAACATGACTGAAAGACCTGCAGATTCAATGGGAACATTACACTTAGGACACCTTATGGGTAAAATAATTCATCTTCTTTAGGGCCCTATTCATGGGTGTAGCCAGGGGGCTGGGAGGGGCAGCTACCCCCTCCCAAATCAATAAAAATACATAGCTAACTGAGGTTTTGCCCCGCTAACAAAAGGCCCGCCCCCTAACAAAAATCCTGGCTACACCCATGGCCCTATTAGTGGTTTAGGCATGACATGCACAAGCTCTCCCCTCTCCTCTTCCTGCAGGGAGGAGGACCTCAGCAGCATTTATTTTCATCTCCCCCCAAATTTGGCTTGTTGTGTTGATCACACCAGGGAAAATGGGTTATAACTAACTCTAGTCAGTTTCCAAAGAACGCAACTTCAATTCAATAGGCCGGCTGAAACTAACCAGGATTTTTTAAATATACAGTGGTACCTCGGGTTACATACACTTCAGGTTACATATGCTTCAGGTTACAGACTCCGCTAACCCAGAAATAGTACCTCGGGTTAAGAACTTTGCTTCAGGATAAGAACAGAAATCCTGCTCTGGCGGCGTGGCAGCAGCAGGAGGGCCCATTAGCTAAAGTGGTGCTTCAGGTTAAGAACAGTTTCAGGTTAAGAACGGACCTCCAGAACGAATTAAGTACGTAACCAGAGGTACCACTGTACTTCAATCCCTTGTCCCTTTGTCATGGCATGCCAAAATTCGGAGGAAATGACAGTAAACACTACTGAGGCGTCCTCCCACTTGTGCAGGAGGATGTGTGGATTGTGGGTCGCAGCTCACCCAGGTTCATTTTAGTTCATGCACACTACTCTAAATGATGGTTTGGTTTGATGTACAGACACGGCCTCTATGCACCAGCAATTACAAAGCAAAATTCAGAATTACAAGCAGGTGGTCCATAACTCCCGCCAAGTTACCATGTGACCATGCCACTTCACCAAATTGTTATGAACCTGCCACTTCCCTGAGTGGCAAGAAGTCTAGGAAGAGCACTACAGCGTTTAATTTCTTTGAATGAACTCACGGTGAGAGCTTACAGTGGCTTTGTAGTCTTTGTTTTGCTTACATATATACAAGCACTGGTAAAGGCGTCATGAGGGAAATCGGCCTTGTTGCTGCAACCAAGAGTTCTCTATTTAGCCCACAGCCCTTCCTGGAAGATAAAATAGATGTACAAGCTAGCTGCAAAACCTTATGAACTGGCAAGGTGATGAATGGTCAGCTATTTACAAAGGTATTTCTCTTTCTCTGGAATGATGAACCATCAATAACTCTAGCACCAATAAATGTTTTTCTTGCTCTACAAACCTGTCCCCTTAAATGATTCCCATCCGGATGATTACATAATTCAGTATCTGCCATTAGTCAAAGCATAAGTGAAATGTTTGCCCACTTACACAAAATCATTGCTGCTGTCTTGGGTACCTATTTGTTTTACATCAAGACAGCCACATCTTTAGCAGCCCATTGTTTGTTTCTGCTTTCAAACACTTAAGGTGTCCTTCTGCGGCTCCTCATTATTTAGTCCATTTTCTACAGTGAGAGGAGCTCCACTCTCATGGGTAGGGGGCAATGATGTGAGGACTACTCAATAGGACTTACTTCTGAGTAGATATGGTTAGGATTGTGATGGACAGTACCCAATGGCAATTGTAGAATAAATAGAAAGTGTCCATTATTTGGATAACTCCAGGGAAAGTGTTGTCAAAATAAAAAGTATTTAATCTTCATCTTCGTCAATCACATTACCTATGTATAGCCAAAGGCCTTTACGATGAACAGCAAGGCTTTCCTCTGCAATCTCTACTTGACAAACACAATCATCGTTCCAGAGTGATAGATAATATTTGTTAAAATCCATTTTTAAAAAAGGAAATGTAAAGAAACTATGCAACCATTACAGGTACCTATGACATCACAGCCCCTCTATTACTGTGCTGATATTAATTTATGTATATGACAAGTCTGTGGAAAACCCCCAGCAATGGAAGCATTTCAGCAGTGCCTGTTTACAGTTTGGCCAAAACAGTTTGAATGACAGTGCCGGATCTACAGATTTTGCCCTCTGGGGCAAAAGTCTGCACTGCTCTCTACCTCTCCCTAACTGAGAACTCCTGTAGGAAGCCACAGGTCCTGAAATATTCCTGCAGGAAGCCTTTTACAATGCTTATGGATTGGTTGCCCCATAACAGGTTTTTAAGTACAGTAATGCTCAGGGTGGATTTCCCCTCACTCTTTTAATCAAGTTAAGCAAATCTGCATCTAATACTTAGATGGGAGACTTCCAGGGAAGCCTAACCCAAGCTTTCTTTGAAGAAAAGCTGGATAAAGTTTGGCAAATAATTAATTAACACATTGTCATTTAGCTCAGTATTGCCAATACAGACTGGGAGGAGAACTTGGAGATACAAACCAGTTGTTCTCCCACTGAGCTAGGGTGCTTACCCCTTCTGAAACTTGCATTGACTTTGGGAAGAAATCCCACAATTGGCACCAATGATAAATTCCCAGTGCAACCACACCTCCAGGGTTGCAGCAGAGAAGTAAAGGGCTAACTTCCCCCCTCCTCACCTGCTTGGTTATCATTAATTATCTGTGGTTTATCAGATAATGGGGTGGCTTTAATAGGAAAATGACAAAGGATCTTCTCCTCCACCCATAGGTCTCCAGTCTTGATCTGATTCAGGTCTCCTTCAAGTGATATTAACTTCTTTTTAAAGTCCACATAAGATCTCCAGCCTCATTTGTCCCTGGTTTTAGAGATAAAACTTAAGAATCTGATCCTTTCACATTTGAAGTTCAGTTTTGAGGGATACTAAATGCAATACTTTTACAACTGACTTATCTGTAAAAAAGAAAAAAAAACCCATATCCAATAGTGTTTGTGATTGATTACGCTGTAGTGTGGGGTGGGGGCATACTTTCTAATTCTGTGAAATAACATTTTGAATCTTTGTAAACAAGTCCCTTGTATGTGGAAATCGATCTCTGAGCTTGATCGATGGAGCCGCGATCTCAGACAGCTTTACGATCCCAATCAGTCATTTGCAGCGTCCGGCACGCTTCCTTCTAGCTGCGCACCAAAGTCTGCTGTCTCTTTGGCCACGGCTTAGCAGAGTAGCATACAGCGGTATAAAACAGTCTTTTTCTCCCTTGCTCCATGCAAGCATACACAGACAGATCCGTCTATTTACAGCTTTTATTCAAACATTTGTCCATCACTGCTTGCAGCCATGTCCGTCTCTCTCAAGACACACAGAGAGAACAACAGCAGTACAGTCTCCTCCCAGACTCCTCCCAGCTTCTACAGCTGACGTCAGAAAGTGACGCACAGCTCAGAACACTTAACCAGTTAAGTTCTGAACTCTCACAGATTTCAGTCTGTATATAAAGATGAGCTGTATATAAAGTGAGCACCAGCACTGGAATACACCTGACTGTTTCTAAATATTTAGGACTCCTGGAAATCTCTCAAGCCACCAGGCTAGCAGCAACATATGTCTCCTACAGGCATGTGCCTGGTTGAGAAACAGTCAAATATGTGTGCCCATGCAAGCGGGTAAACAGCATACTTCGACATATAATACCTTGCATCAAAGTGAAACACACTGCACTTGGGCAGGACAATGCATCGTATTACAACTCCTTTCCCTAACACAAATAGAGGAGGCAGTGTGCCTAACTCCATTTACCTGGGAGTAAGCCCCACTTAATTTAATAAGGCATGCTTCTAAGCAGATGCGAAGCTAGCTGCGTCCCAGGGGGGTGGGGCGGCGATGTCACCCCCACCCCAGGGACGACACCCGGGGCGAGTCACACCCCTGCACCCCCTTTCCCCGCCAGTGCTTCTAAGAAGACATGGTTAAGAGTGCAGGGTTTTCCAAATAGTTCCTCTGCTCGGTGTTACTTTGCTGGCTGTTCTTTCTGCTGCTGCCGCCCCTGGCCAGCTTCACCCCTCCTCCTATGCATTCCTTACCTATCTGCTTCCCTCCTTCCCTTCTCCTAGCAGAGAACAAACCATGCTGCCCTCCTAACCTGCCGCCTGGGGCAATACCCCAATTTTACTCCCCTTAATATGGGCCTGTTGAATGGGCTTTTGGAGCAGAAGCAAGCTACTGATCAGATGTCTGCCTCCCAAGTCAGAGACCTAGACGTGCAGAGTTGGAAGGAATCACAAGGATCATTAATAATAATAATAATAATAATAATAATAATAATAATAATAATACAGTGGTACCTCGCAAGACGAAAAACTCGCACGACGAGTTTTCCGTTTTTTGTGTCGTTCCGCAAGACGAATTTCCCTATGGACTTGCTTCGCAAGACGAAACGTCTTGCGAGTTCTTGCGAGTTTGTTTCCTTTTTCTTAAAGCCGCTAAGCCGTTAATAGCCGCTAAGCTGCTAAGCCGTTAATAGCCGCTAAGCCGTTAATAGCCGCTAAGCCGCTAAGCCGTTAATAGCCGCTAAGCTGCTAAGCCGTTAATAGCCGTTAAGCCGCTAAGCCGTTAATAGCCGCTAAGCCGCTAATAGCCGCTAAGCTGCTAATAGCCGTGCTTCGCAAGACGAAAAAACCGCAAGACGAAGAGACTCGCGGAACAGATTAATTTCGTCTTGCGAGGCACCACTGTAATAATAATAATTTATTATTTATACCACGCCCATCTGGCTGGGCTTCCCCAGCCACTCTGGGCGGCTTCCAACAAAATATTAAAAAACAGTAATGCATCAAACATTAAAAGCTTCTCTAAACAGGGCTGCCTTCAGATGTCTTCTAAAAGTCTGGTAGTTGGACTAGATCATCTAGTCCAACCCCCTGCCATGCAGGAATCTTTTGCCCAAAGTGGGGTTGGAACCCATGACTCTGAGATGAAGAGTCTCACGATCTACCAAGTTGTACATACACCCTCTGTTTCTCTCAAAGACCATTTAATAAATATATTTTTAGTTTGTTTATTATATTTATATCTCATTGGTCTTCCTGAAAGACCCAAAGAATCAATAGTTGAGCCCATACCTAATTTTTCTGTGATTACATATAACAGTACACAAATAATAACAGAAAATAAAAATAGGAAAATCAAAAAGTACCTTATGTTATATATGCAATTCTGAAGCGATTTTCAACTGACAAGGCAACAAATCAAAATGAACTCAACAAATCGTAGTATTTTCCTTAAGAACAATTTTATAAATAATCGTTTCCGGTGGATATAATTAATTCATAATTAATACAAACATGGATAAAGTATTTTACAATGCATAAATTAATTTACCATAAATTTGGCAATTGGGTATCGGTGTTACTTGGTTTACATCTGATGTTGCAATAAAAAGTAAAATGTTCCTGGTTACTGATAAAGGTAGACATAACATACTTTCCCAGTGGATCATAATGTACAATTGCACTTACCTTGCCTAGCATAATTGTACTCCATACTTTTTGGCCTGGGACAAAGGCTCCTGTTCAGTCTAAATTGGAATAAATAAGATAATCCAATTGTGTAAGAATGTGAGTAGCTTGTATGATAGAATTAGTAGTTAGGTGGTGCACCTGAAATATCTGGTAGAACCATTTTATATGTGCATTATTACATTTAGCAAAATGTTGCTCCCCTGAGAGAAGCTGACCTTTATCTAATAAGTCCATAATTGCATGTAGACCTCTATTTTCCCATGTTGCAAATTGATGACATTTTTCCTTGTCAAAGAAAAACAAATGATTTTGAAGCTGGGATTAAAGGGGAAATTGGAGGGGCTAGCTTTTGTGCCCGGTTCGTCCATACTTCGAAAATAGCTTTTGCAAATGGATTAATAATGATAACTAAATTACATAAAGCAGACGGAAGACAGGGAAGAGCTCTCAAGGACAAACGCTGGAGGCCATGAGTTTCCATAAGCACCCAATGCTGTGAATAGTTATTCCAAATGACATGAATCAATTGCTTCAACTAGAGAGCATTGTTACACAATTGCAGCTTGATTGCTCAAAAAATGCCATTCCTAGTGTGCCTATAAAGAGCACTCGTTTTTAAATGACACACATATATAAATATATATACACACAGTTAATAAATTGTTTGCTATTTTTTAAAAAGATGGTGAAATATAAAGAAGTACTGTATATGAAGTACTGTATATGAAAGATAAAATATAATCTTGGAGTTCATATAATTTTTTATAGCAACTGCAAAATATTTAATTCTGCGGTCAACAAACAGCAACAAAACCTGCACATTTCTCTGTATAAGGTAAATTATTATCTTGTGCTTGTGAATTCTTATCTCCCACGCCCTACTCCTCAAAGGATAACAGCAATCTATTTTGTTGTCAGTTTTGTATGAGCCCCTAAAAAAGCACTTTTCCCATCACATCTTTTGCCATATAAGCTTTTGCCATTGTTTGCGCATATGCAGCTCACTGTTTCCTCTGTATGCACATTTTTGTGCCTTTGTTCACACATCAGCCCTTTCAATTTTATGCCTATGAAATCTATCTTGATGTTTTCCATCCACACCAGCTCTGCTTGGTGGGATGTAGTTGTGCTGCATGTTATTGCCCCCTACCCTTGATTAGCCTGCTCATACAGTTCCTACCCAGGGTGAACTATCATTAATTACAACACTGTGCAGCAACTGCGAAGAAAGCAAATTCCATGTTTGGGATCATTGGGGAAAGGGTTCAAAATAAAACTGCCATTGTCAGACTTACTTTTCTTATTTTACAGTGTCTTGAGTAAGAAACCAATATGTTGCTTAAATCAAGCAGAGCTTTAATCAGAATTCCATGTGAGGGGCCATTAGGAAAGGAACTGAAGATAACGCCGCCAAGATAATGCCATTACAAAAAATCTATGGTGTGAAAACACTTGGAATGCTGTGTATAGTTTTAGTTGCCTTATTTTAAAAAGGATACTGGAAGAGGGCGGGAAAAGGGCAACCCAAATTATCAAGTGGTTTAGTAAAAAGGCAGCTAACAGGGAATATGATAGAGGTATATAAGGTTTTGTATGCTGCAAAGAAAGTGAAGTGGGATAAGTTTTCCTCTTCTCTCATAACACTATGGGCTGAGTGTTGGAAGATTCAGAACAAACAAAAGGAAGAACTTCTTCACGCAGTACAGAGTTAAACTGTTAAGTTGTGGGTTGACATAGCCGACGACACAGCGATTTCTCCAACTAGCTCTTTATTTCGTAAGCTGGAATAGAACTGACTGCAAACAGCTCAGCCGGCCTGCTTTTATAGGCAGCCGGCTGTCAACATTGTAACAACAACAGCCCAGAGTTCCCGCCTAAAATAACTGACGCGGACCTGAGGGAAAACTATCTACAGACCTGATTGAAAACTATATACAGTATCCCCCTGCTGGCCCAGGGTGAAACTTCACTACATAACACCCCTCCCCACCAAGATAAGGCGTTAGTTACAATCGTAATGGTTTCCTTATATACAGCACTACGCGTAATGGTTCAATTAGGCACAAAAGCATATTGGTTACATTTCCCATACTTAGACCAACAGTGATACATGTCCAACAACATAGTCCTTTAAATAAGTTGGGCGCTTGGGAACTCTGCCAGACCGCCGGGGACTGGTAGCCAAGTCCGGAGGGCCACACAGTTCTTGCTGAGGCTGTGGTGCGACCCTAGGTGGCGTTGGAACCAAATCCCCTGGATCCGCTGCTGTGGGTGGAGCCTCCGCAAGTGGAGTGGTCTGAGTCTGTGGTAAGTCTGGCAGACCCTCTGAAGCGGCTTGGTTCGGCTCCACGCTGGCAGTTTGCGAGGGAGGTGTAGGTGGGGCCTCGCCATCTGTACGTGTCTCTTCTGGAGCCGCAAGCGCAGTTGGGGGCACCTCGGTAGTGTCCAAGTCCCCAACCCTGTGCCTAAGCTGGTCTATGTGCCGTCGCCACAAGCGTCCGTCTTCGAGTGCCACCTGGTACGAGCGAGGTCCAGTGACTCCCACTACTGTGGCTGGCACCCAAGGAATGTCCCCCACATAGTTCCGGGCAAAGACCTGGTTTCCTGGGACAAATGACCGTGGCGCGTTGGCACAGCCTGGGGGTTCAGCCACGGCAAAGTCCGGGTGTAGCCGGTCGAGTGGTGACCTGAGGCGGCGGCCCATAAGCAGTTCAGCAGGACTCCTCCCTGTGGCCGCATGCGGGGTGATGTGTTGCACGAACAAGTATTCGGCGACCCGCTCATGCCAGTCTCCCCGGTCCAGGCGCGCCAGTGCCTCTTTTGTCGAGCGCACCATTCTTTCCGCTTGCCCGTTGCTGGATGGATGAAAGGGTGCCGTTAGGGCATGGCGGATGCCCAGTCCCAAAAGATACCGCTCAAACGTGCCTGACGTGAACTGTGGTCCGTTGTCAGAGACAAGGACATCAGGACACCCATGCGTTGCAAACAGGCCTCGCAGCACCCGGATGACAGCTTCGGTAGTGGTGGAGGGCATCAGGGCGACCTCCAGCCATTTGGAATAGGCGTCCACCACTACCATAAAGGTCCGGCCGTGAAAGGGGCCAGCCAGATCGATGTGCACCCTCGACCAGGGTGTCTTTGGCGTCTCCCAGGTGTGTCCCTTAGCTGCCGGTGGTGCAGGCCTCGACTCTTGGCACGCTTGACAGGCGGACACCCAGGCAGTGATGGCATCGTCCATATTAGGCCACCAGACATAACACCGAGCCAACGCCTTCATTTTGACAATTCCCGGGTGGCCAACGTGCAGAGCCTCCAGGACGCGCTGACGGAGTCCCTGGGGAATCACGACGCGGTCTCCCCACAGCAGACAGCCGCGATGAGCTGAGAGTTCATGTTGTCTGGTTGCGAAGGGCTGGAACTCCGATGCAAAAGGCCCTTGTGGCCACCCCCTCCACACCCAGTTGAGCACCCGGCTGATGGTGCGATCCTGGGCAGACGCGGAGGCCACAGTGGCAGCTGATACAGGCGCTGCCGGAAGATCCTCAATCAGAAGGAGCGATGAAGCTGGAGCCGGGTCTTCCACAAATGCTGGAAGAGGGCAACGGCTGAGGGCGTCAGCATGGCCCATCGATTTCCCCGGGCGATGGATGAGCCGGTAGTGGTAGGCAGCCAGGAAAACAGTCCATCGCAGCATGCGTGGCGAGAGGACCGGTGGAGTTGGACGATCACCGGCGAGGAGGCCCAGGAGTGGCTTGTGGTCAGTGATGAGGTCAAAAGTCCTGCCATAGAGGTATTCATGGAACCTCTTCACTCCAGCCACAAGTGCCAATGCCTCCTTGTCGAGCTGGCTGTAATTCCGTTCCGTCAGAGATAGTGTCCTGGAAAAGTAGGCGAGTGGTGCTTCTCTTCCATCTGGAAAACGGTGACTAAGGACAGCACCGATGCCAAAAGGTGAGGCGTCGCAGGCAAGGACCAGCGGCCTGGATTCACTGTACTGTACCAGCACACTGTCTGATGAAAGGAGAGCCTTAACCGCGTTGAAGGCCGCCGTCTCCCGATGACCCCAGGCCCAAGGCGTCTTTGTACTAAGGAGTCGGTGAAGAGGCTCAGCCACTGTGGCTTTGTGGGGCAGGAACATGTTATAAAAGTTCAGCAGCCCCAGGAATGCCTGCAACTCCGTCTTGTTCTTTGGGGTGGGGGCCTGCTGGATAGCGCGGATCTTGGATGTGGTCGGGTGAAGGCCGGAGGCATCGATAAGATAGCCCAGGAACTCTACCTGTGGAACGGCGATCTGGCACTTCTCCCTCTTTACCTTGAGCCCGGCCTCTTGGAACCTGGTCAGCACGGCACGGAGGCGCTCGAACAGCTGCTGGTGTGAGTCTGCAGACACCAAGACGTCATCAAAATATGGTACCACGCCCGGAAGCCCTTGCAGGAGACGCTCCATAAGGCTTTGGAAGATGCCAGGAGCCACACTCACCCCGAACTGCAACCGGCGGCAACGGAATGCCCCCCGGTGGGTGACGATCGTCTGGGCTTCAGCAGTGGCATCATCGACTGGCAGTTGTTGATAGGCTTGGGCAAGGTCCAGCTTAGCGAAGACCTTACCCTCACCCAGGGAATGCAGCAGGTGTTGGACAACAGGAACCGGATAAGCGTGCTGCTGAAGTGCCTTGTTGATCGTGCACTTGTAGTCAGCGCAGATTCTCACCGACCCATCTGGCTTGACAGGCGTGACGATGGGGGTTTCCCACTTGGCGTGGTCAACCGGCTCCAAAACTCCTTGGGCGATCAGTTTGTCCAGTTGTTCGTCCACCTTAGCCTTGAGAGCAAAGGGAACCCGGCGTGGCTTTAGCTTGATGGGGGCGACTTGTGGATCAAGGCTAAAGGAGATGGGCGTACCTGTATATTGCCCCAAGGTGCCGTCAAAAACCTCGGCAAAGTCTTTGACCAGACCCTCAGTCTCTGCGTTAGAGATGCAGTTGATGCCGGTGACTTCCAGGCCGAGGGCATCAAACCAGTCTAGCCCTAGGAGGCTTGGCCGCTGACCTTCGACCACCACCAACCGGAGCAGGCCCGAAAAATCCTTGAAGGCAATCCGGAACCGGCCAACGCCTACCACGGGAATGTCGTTTCCCTGGTAGTCTCTCAGGTGTACGCGGTGAGAGTCGAGTTGCCTTTTGGACACTCTGGGTACCAGTCTTTTGATGGTGCTCCACGACACGATGGACAGGGCAGACCCGGTGTCGATCTCCATGTCACATGGAGCTCCTTCAATGAGCACCGTGACGTTCAGCTTGCGTCGCGTAGGCGAGTCGGTTTGGCCAATCGTGGTTCCAGACGGGCAGCGGCAGTTGGTGAGAGCGAAACAACTTTCCTTGGCAGACTGGAGGGAAGGCTTGGACTTGCGAGTCGATGAAGGGGGGGTGTCAGACGGAGCCGATCGGCAGACCTTAGCGATGTGGCCCCTTCTGGAACACTTCCTACAGATGGTGTCTCTGAATCGACACTTGGCACGGGAATGGTTGCCTCCGCAGCCGGCACATTCCGGTTGGCCCTTGGACTTCTGTTGGAACTTCCTGCGCTCCCGCTTTGTCTGGTGCACGTCATCGCCTTCACTGGAGGATGCCTCATCACTGCTGGCCTCTTCATGATGCACCGGAACTGGCTCCCTAGCAAGACGCGGGCTGCTGCACTTGCGGATCTCCTGGGCGGAGCGTTCAGCAGCTTCTGAGGCTACAGCCTCCTCAATGGCTTTCTGCAGCGTGAGGTCTGGCTTGGCGAGGAGACGCCGTTGCAGATGGATGTCCCGGACCCCGCAGACGATTCGATCCATCAGGGCATCGTCTAAGTCTCGGAACTCACAGTGCATTGCAGCCTGTCGCAGGGCGGTGGTGTAGTTGTTGATTGACTCCCCCTCTGCCTGGTTCCGGTGGTAGAACGCATGGCGGGCAGCAATCTTGGACGGCTTTGGTGCGTAGTGGTTGCGGAGCTTCTCTTGGATCGTGTCCCATGGTGTTGCCTGGACTGCTTCGGGCGCAACCAATGCTCGGGCCGTCTCAAACACCTCAGGCCCACAGAGGCTGAGGAATAGGCCCCGCTTCCGATCCTTTGATACTGCTGTCAGCTCGTTGGCTTGGAGGTAGCAGTCGAACCGAGCGAGGTAGGAATCCCATGATTCAGAGGCTGGCGCAAACGGCGGTAGAGGCACAAGTGAAGCCATGATTCCGATGCCGGCGTGAAGGGCGATGGATGGAACACAGTGCTCTAGCCAGAACAGTCAGCTCTGAATTGGTTCTGTCCAGTGATTTCGCTCTGTGATTTCGCTCTGTGATTCAGCTCAGTGATTCAGCTCAGTTCAGAGGCTGGCCGCATCTGGCTGTGCTCTGATGTCCATCAATCCCATCCTCGTCGCCAGTGTTAAGTTGTGGGTTGACATAGCCGACGACACAGCGATTTCTCCAACTAGCTCTTTATTTCGTAAGCTGGAATAGAACTGACTGCAAACAGCTCAGCCGGCCTGCTTTTATAGGCAGCCGGCTGTCAACATTGTAACAACAACAGCCCAGAGTTCCCGCCTAAAATAACTGACGCGGACCTGAGGGAAAACTATCTACAGACCTGATTGAAAACTATATACAGTATCCCCCTGCTGGCCCAGGGTGAAACTTCACTACATAACATAAACTATGGAACTTGCTTCCACTGGATGTAGTAGTGAGGACCACCAATTTGGATTGTTTTAAAGGAGAATTAGACAAATTAATGGTCTATCAATTGCTACTAGCCATGGTGTCTATATTCTGCCTCCACTAACAAAGGCAGTACAGGCAACATCCTATTTACGTAGGGATTACATTCCGGGTCCTCACGCAGAGCATGCATAAACCCATTCCACCCTCTTCCAGTGCCGAACATGGCCCACGGTCGTGCATGCATGGTACATACACAAACTGAGAGTTGCCTGTGTCCTAGCAGCTGGGTAAACCAGTGGGAAAAGTGCTATTGTGCTCAGGTCATGCTTTCAGGCTTTCCTCAGGCATCTGGTCAGTCACTGTGAAAACAGCATGCGGACTAGATAGGCCTTTGGTGTGATCCAGCCTCTTCTTATATTCGTAACATTGCAGTGGATATTTACAAAAAAATAACATTAAAAAGTTGAAGCAGTTTAACTTGTTTTCAAAGGCAGTACATTAATGTCATGGGAAACAAAATCATGTCTCATATTGCAATCCATTGCGAGTTGTTAGAGATATGGAATTAAGCAATTTGAAAGAGCATATTTCTTATAGGGCCTCATAGCCTATATACAGCTTTTCATTTTAAAGTACAACTGGCTGCTGATACATGTTTTAAACAGTTGGCAATTATGTTTTCTATTACATCTTCCACCAAAAATATGACTTAATTTACCTTTAAAATACAGTCAAGGCAAAGCCTTGCTGAAAAGTAAACGGAGTATCCTATGCCTGAAGAAGAGTCTTCAGCAATATGAAATAGTTGAGGGAGGTCAATATGAGAGAATTGGGCTCCTGCAGCCGCGTCACTTTTTCCATCTGGTGCATGTTCTGAAATTCTAGTTTTGTGTCAGAGATTGACTGGACACTGAGGAGGGGTGGCTGGATACTGATGAAGAAGAAGAAGAAGAAGAGTTTGGATTTGATATCCCGCCTTTCACTCCCTTTAAGGAGTCTCAAAGCGGCTAACATTCTCCTTTCCCTTCCTCCCCCACAACAAACACTCTGTGAGGTGAGTGGGGCTGAGAGACAGAAGTGTGACTGGCCCAAGGTCACCCAGCAGCTGCATGTGGAGGAGCGGAGACGCGAACCCGGTTCCCCAGATTAGGAGACTACCGCTCTTAACCACTACACCACACTGGCTCCCAGTGATGAGTGGGCACCAGGAGAAGGGAAGTTGAAGACTGACTTGGAAGAAGGGATCAGTAATCTGGGGGAGCCTGTTACAAGTGGGAGGTGAGAGTTAGAGGCAGGAGAAGCTGCAGGATTGGAGAGGGAAGAACAGGTGCAGGAGGGAGAGATAGGTCAAGCTGGTATAGAGTCAAGGCTTCCATGCCTCCTCCTCCTCCTCCTGCCCCCGTCTCTCCTGTCTCACTGTCTCCCAGGACGAGAAGAGGATTGAAGCAGAAGGAAGAGAAGCAGGGTACTTGGAGGCAGAGTCTTTGCCTGCTTGTGCGCAAGCTCAGGTGGGGGAAGATACATACTGTAAACTGAGGTCAGGGACGGAGCCTCCCTGTGGCGGTAACTGCCTAATTGGGTGCACACTTAGAAGTAGCTGAAGGACGTAGGACTGTTGGACATACCTTTCCCTAACTTGTAAGTGTACTTTTGACAATAAAGTATTAATTCCTCACTCTGTCCATTCCTTGTCTGAGAGCTCCATGGATTTTTGTAGAGATTATATCAGGGGTCAGCAACCTTTTTCAGCCATGGGCTGGTCCATTGTCCCTCAGACCATGTGGGACTATATTTTGGACTATATTTTGGAGGAAAAAAAAGAACGAATTCCTATGCCCCATAAATAACCCAGACATGCATTTTAAATAAAAGCACACATTCTACTCATGTAAAAACACACTGATTCCTGGACCATCCGCGGGCTGGATTGAGAAGGCGATTGGGCCGCATCCGGCCCACGGGCCTTAGGTTGCCTACCCCTGGATTATGTGCTTTTTCAAAACATTGAATAGAGGAGAAAAATAAAAGCTTAGAACATTGCCACCTTTCAATCAGTTTCAGAACCATGGACTCAGCACAGTTCAGAAGAAACTTCCCAAATCACATTGAAAGCTAAGTAATTTTAATATTTATGTGAGGAGTTAAAACCAATGGGATTTATGTTTCTGGTTTTAACCCCCTTATCTCATTTGGGAAGCCCATATGAGCCCAAAGGAATATGTTTCTACCCTACTGGGTTGGCCGCAAATCAACCCCCCCCCCCCAATGCTATTGGAGTCTACAACAGCAACCACGCCGGCCATTGGCCATGCTAACAGGGCTGATGAGAAGTGGAGTGTGACAACATCTGAAAGGCCACTGTTTCCCCATCCCTGAACTAACCAGCATTCTCCATGGAAATCAGTGGGAATTACTTCCAAATAATGCATATATATCTCAAAAGACATAGCCCCATTGTGAGACTGGCGTGAGAACTTGCAAGTTCTTGCAAGTCTTGGATAACATCTTAAGAGGCTATACAGGATGCTAGAATGCACGTTATATTAATACACAGGAGAAAGGCAATAATCTCTCTCTCTCTCTCTTTCTGTTTCACAGGCGTCTGCTATAGGCCTTTGCCTGTGCATCGTGATAATCTGATTAGGATATTTTGTTGAGCAACACTTCTCTTCCTAACACTGTGACCATGGCTGTCCTGAGAGTAAAATTCACCAAAACCAAGAGAGACAAATTGGCTCAAATCCTGTGGATCCTCAACTGGATTTCTGTGGTGTCCGGTGTAATTCTGTTCAGCCTGGGACTTTTCCTGAAGATTGAACTCAGAAAGCGAAGTGAGTTGATGGGCAAAGGGGATATTAACTCTGTCCCCAACATGCTAATATCTGTAGGGGTTGTAGCATGCATCATCAACTTTCTTGGAGGTAAAATCTGCTATGATTGCACAGACTCCAACAAATTCAACCGATGGAAGTTGTTTATGCTCCCTTATATTGTTTGCACGTTCTGCTTCACCTTCTGCATTTTGGTAGGTGCTGTCATGTGTTATACCATGAGAAATGAACTGGAGGAATCTCTGTATCTGGGGCTGAGGGACGCTATTAAGTTCTACAAGGACACAGACATTCCTGGAAGGTGCTTTTTAAAGAAAACCATTGACATATTACAAATCAGATTCCAATGCTGTGGAAACAACGGTTTCAGGGATTGGTTCGAAATTCAGTGGGTCTCAGTTCGCTATCTGGATATGGCTTCAAAGGATGTTCAAGAGTAAGTATTAAATGTATAATATTTTTTGATGTTGTCTCATAAAATCAGTTTTGGTTGAGCAAATGAATCTGAGTCTATAACCGGGAAACACTAGGGAATGCCATGGTAGCCTAGAGAAAGCAATGAATTTAAGAGCAACCCAACTGAATCAGGCCAAAGGCTCATCTAGTTCAGCATCCTGTTCTTCAAGTGGCCAACCAGATGCTTATGGGAATCTCACAAGTAAGACCTGACTAGAACAGCAGTCCTCCCACTTATGGTTTTCAGTGACTGATATTCCGAGGCAAGCTTCCCCTGACAGTGGCTAGCCTTATCTGTCATTGATTTGCTTAATCTTCTTTAAAAAAAACCATCCAAATTTGTGTTCATCAATACATCTTGTGGTGTGGAAGCAAATTCCACAGTTTAAATATATGCCCTGTGAAGAAGCTCTTTTTTTTTTGTCTGTCCTGAATCTTCTACCATTGAGCTACATTGGATGGCTCTGAGTTCTAGTACTATGTGAGAAATAATGACTTCTCCCTCTCTACGCCATGCATACTGTTAAACACTCTGTCATGCCCTCCTTAGTCACATTTTCTCTCAACTAAAAAGCCCCAAATGTTATAAGCTTTCCTCATAGGGGAGGTGCCCCAGCCCTTGATCATTTTGGTTGTCCTTTTCCAGCTCTATAATATCATTTTTGAGGGGAGGCATCCAAGACGGTAACCAGGCAGGAGTGAAGTAGAGGCATAATTACTCAGGGCACACAGTGATGCTGTTAAACTAATAAAGAAAATGTATTTAAATAGGACAAATATAATTTTAAAGAGAAGCACCTAGTCTGTTGACATATAGAAATAAACAAAACCATTGTAAACTATTTAATTATCCCACTCTATTAGTCCAAAGACTTACATGGCTGCTTTCGGTTTTAAAACAGTGCTAAAAATAAATCAAAACACACGCAATAAATATTCAGAAGCAGCATCACAAACAAGGAAAAACCACATTCAGCTCAAGAGTAAAAGACCGAAAAGATAACTCAAAGGCCTGGGCAAATGAAAAGGACTTCAGTTGTGTCAAAGAGACATTATGGTCAGCACCAGGATAGCCTCACTGGGGGGGGGGGACTATTCTACATCCAGGCTGCTGCAATGGATGTAGAAGAAGGTGGGGGAATTCAGTGAAAGATATATGAGGAAGAGCTTAACAGCTAGTTTGTTTCATGCAGAATAAGAGGGTCCTTCAGAAACCCAGGTCTGCACTGCTTGCAAATTGAAAGGAAATAAATTGCTTGGAAACAAACCAGCAGCCAATTCAGCTGTTTCCAAAAGTGATGTGTTTATGATCTGTTCTACTAGTTGTCTAGTGATGGATCTTGCCACTCTATTTTGCACCAAGTGAACTTTCCAGTTTCCAGAGGAATAGCTAAGCTAGTTTGTTATAGCAATAACAACAACATCAACCAAGTACTTGTTAAAGACTAACAAATGTATTATGGCATTGGTTTTTGTGGACTACAGTCCACTTCACCAGATGCATGAAATCTGTACCTGTAACACAGGAGAAGACTGAATGCATCTGGACGGTTAAATCCGGTCAAAGGTGACACCTTTAAGTGCATTTTAAACACATTGTCCCCCCTCAAATAATTCTGGGCACTGTAGTTTGTTAAGGATTGCTGGGCACTGTAAGGGTAAACGACAGTGCCCAGAATTCTCTGAGGGGAGGAAATGTGCCCTGAATGTGTTTTAAGGATGGAGTGTGTCCACACTAGCAAGCTGACCTATTTACTACTCTCACAATGTCTGTTTTCCACATCCTTGTTGCAGCCGCCTAAAAAGTAACGTCGATGGAAAGTTCTTGGTGGATGGAGTCCCCTTCAGTTGTTGCAACCCAATCTCACCCCGGCCCTGCATCCAGTATCAGCTAACAAACAATACAGCTCACTACAACTATGATTTTATGACAGAAGAACTTAATATTTGGATGAGAGGATGCAGGGAAGCCCTACTGGATTATTACACTGACATCATGAGATCCATCGGTATCACTGTGCTCCTCATCTGGTTGTTTGAGGTAAAATATTACAGCACAGTCCTCCAGGCTTTTCTGTCTGACCCTTGAGGCTCTCCATAGGCAATGACGCTCACTGGACCTGATGTGTTTAAGCACCATAAATGCTTTGGGCTGACTGGAATGTGCCCTTGAGCTGTGGAGCCTCTTGTTTGGCTGGACAGAGGTGTGTGTGTGTGTGTGTGTGTGTGTGTGTGTGTGTGTGTGTGTAGAAACCTCTGGTATTCACACATATCTTGAATATAGCCTCCAAGATAGGAGTCATATACTGTACATTTTTTGCTCTGTCTGGCTACATCCACCATTTTCATGCAACCCCAGAAGACTGCCCTTGAGGGAATGTAGTCCTCAGGCTGAAGAAAGGTGCCCCATCCATGTTATACGTTATATAGTGTTATACTGTACAGTGCAGGAACCAGGAACCTGTGCCCCCAATCAAATCTGGACTACAACTCTCATCATCTTTGACCTCTGACTGTGCTTCCAGAAGCTGATGGGAGTTGAACAACCCCCAAAAGGTCATAATTGTTTAATCCCCAATACAGAGAACAAGTGCTTTTTTCTGGGGGGATGCAGGGGTACATATACCCCTAAACATTTTGTGAATCTTTGTACTTTTGTCCATTTACTGTATTTATTTTCCCTGATATGAACTATAAAATGGTGATTTTCTTGAGTCAAAATGAGAGTACCCCTAAACATCTTTTAAGAAAAAAAGCACTGCAGAGAACAAATATTTGAGGATGTCTGCATTATCCAGAATTTTGGTAAATACACAACAATATCCTTGCTCAATCTACGTTGCCTTCGCTAAATCAATATGAATAGATTTGAATTGTTGGTTTTTTTAAATATATATATAAAAATTGAATTGTTGGTTTTATTATATATATATTATATATATATTATATATTTATTATATATATACATATATATATATATATATGCAGGTTTTGGTGTCCTCGGGTGTCTTCCCGTGTAAAAGTTGGGGTGTCTAGGCGACGTTTCGACGAGGTCTCACTCGTCATCTTCAGGCTGGTGCTTTCGGCTTCTTGTTACTGGAACAGAGCAGGATCTCAGTGTTTGAGTTCCTATAAATACTGTAGAGGGGGTGTGGTGTATAGCCTCCAATGTTCTGGGCAGAGAGGAAGTTCCCAGGCTAGTGTGCCTTATCTTCTTTTGTTCCTTAATTACTTGAGAGATATCTTGAGTGATTTCTTGAGTGATATCCTGAGTACCACTTAGGTGGGTCATTAGGTGTGGATTAGTTGTTAAAGTCTTTGTGTCTTGACCTCTTGAACTTTGTGAAGAGTTTTCCTGAGAAGATGGCTGTACTGTACTTAGTTGTGCTCTGGCTTGGCTTCGTGTATAGGGGCGAGCTGTGGTTTTGTGGCTTGTGTCAGCCAGGTCTGTGTAGGGATTGCAGGGGGGTGCAGCATCCGGAGGTGCCACCATGGATTGGCTACTGGATGGTGTCTGTAATTCATCTGTGGAGAGGGTCTGGGTTTGGGTCTGGTGTGGTTGATTGGTGTTGGCGTTCTGTGTGCCTCTGGATCTGGTGTCAGTTTTTGTGGGGAGGGCTAATTTCCAGATGTCTGGCAAGCGGGATGTGTCGTCACGCTTGTTCATGTTGTGAGGGTGTTTCTCTATCTCGATGGCTTCCATGATTATTCTCTTGTGGTGATGTTCCGTGTTAAAGAGCAATTTGGAATCTGCAAAATTAATTTCGTGTCCTGTTTCTTTCATGTGTTGGAAAAGAGAGGAAGTTTTTTCTTCTTTTTTGACGGCATTCTTGTGTTCTGCGATACGTGCATTTATTCGTCTGTTTGTTTGTCCAATGTACGTGGCTGGGCAGACTTTGCAGGGTATTTCATAGATCCCTTGGTTTTCCAACTGGATTTTATCCTTGGGGTTTCTGAGGATATTGGCTATTTTTTGGTTGGTGCAAAAGGCTGTTTTGATATTGTGTTTATGGAGGATTTTGCTAATTTTATCTGTAGTGCCCTTGATATAAGGAAGGAGGGCCATGCCATTGTTTTCTTCTGTGTCTTGGTTTTTGGGGGGTGTTTCCTTTTGGATTAGCTTCGTAATCCTGTTTTGCTGGTATCCATTGGCAATTAACACGTTTGAGAGATTCTGTAACTCAGTTGTCAAGTGGTCTTTGTCAGCCAGGCGTTTGGTTCTGGAGATGAGAGTCTTGGCTACGGAGTTTATTTGTGCAGGGTGGTGGTGTGATTGTGCATGTAAGTAGCGGTTGGTGTGTGTTTTTTTTCCGGTAGATAGTGTGTCCTAGGGAGCCATCAGGTTTTTTGTAGATTAGGACGTCAAGGAAGGGAAGTTGGTTGTTGGCTTCTATTTCCATAGTGAATTGTATTTTGGGGTGTAAGTTGTTGAGATGTGTGAGGAAGCTATCCAGTTTTTCTTTCCCGTGTGGCCAAATTACAAAGGTGTCGTCAACATATCTGAGCCAAAGTTTGGGTTTGTGTTCTGACTTGTCTAAAGCATTGGTTTCAAAGTGTTCCATGTACAGGTTTGCGATGACCGGTGAGAGGGGTGATCCCATAGGTGCTCCTTCTATCTGTTTGTATCTTTGTCCATTGTGGATGAAGTACGTGTTGGTTAGGCAGTGGTTGGTCAGGTCCAAGATGTATTCGGGGGGATTGTATTTGTTTTGAATAGCTGTCAAGGCTTCATTAATGGGCACTTGTGTGAAGAGAGATACAACATCGAAGCTCACAAGTAGGTCATTAGGATGTAGGTTTTGCTTCTTGATTGTTTCTATGAACTGGAAGGAGTTTGGTACGTGTGAAGAGATGGATTCTGCATAGGGCTGAAGTTGCTTGGCGAGAAATTTAGCGAGATTTTGTAGAGGTGAGCCTATGGAGCTGACTATTGGTCTGAGTGGTGTTCCTTCTTTGTGTATCTTGGGGAGGCCGTAGAGTTTGGGGCATCTGGATGATTTTTCTCTGGGGATGATTCTTAGCTGGATTTCTTCACTGATAGGAGAGGCTTTTATTTTGGATTTGGTGGTTTTTTCCAGGTAGGTGGTGGGATCTGTTTTTATAGGTTTGTAGGCAGGATCTTGGAGTAGATTTGATAGTTTTGCTTGGTAGTCCGATGTGTTCATCACCACTGTGGCATTACCTTTGTCTGCTGGGAGAATGATTATGTTGTTGTCTTTCCTCAGGTTGGTGAGTGCTTTCTGTTCTTCTTTGTGTAAATTGCTTCTGGGTGGTTTGCTGGAGCAGAGGATGTTGGTGACTTCAAGTCTGATTTTATTGGCTTCATCTGGGTTGATTTTGGTTAGGCTAGCTTCGACTCCGCATATGATGTTTTCCGTGGGGATGCGTCTCGGGGCGACTGCAAAGTTGAAACCTTTGGAGAGTACTTTGGTTTCAGTTGTGGTGAGGATCCTGTCTGATATGTTATGTACTGTTTGTTTCATGGGTTGCTGTGGAGGGTGGCTGGGCTTCTGGCGTTTCTCTAGTTTGTGGAGTTTGTTGGTGTGTGTGTCTGTCTTATGTGAGGTCTCCGTTTCAGCTCTCCAGACGGCTAGTTGTTTGCATTTGTCCCAGAGTGCAGGGTGGATTTTGTTACAGAGTTTGAGGTGAAGAGTGAGTAGATCTTTGTTGGTTTGGTCTAGTAGGTATCTTTTCTTGTGTAGTTCGTTTCTGATTAGGGATAGTTCAGTTCGTTTCAGGATCCTTTCGGTGGCTGGGGTTTTAGAATGGAATTTAAGTTGGAAGCATGTGGGAATTAAGTTGTTGTCTCGGCAGTTGCGTAGGAACAAGAGATCACATAAGATGGTGGCTCTTCGGACTTCTAGTTTCTCGTAGGTTCTTGTCAGCTGGAAGGTTTCCTCCCCGTAGAGGTAAGATATTTGCTTTCGTAGATTTTCACGGGTACAGGAATGCAGGTTTTGGTGTCCTCGGGTGTCTTCCCGTGTAAAAGTTGGGGTGTCTAGGCGACGTTTCGACGAGGTCTCACTCGTCATCTTCAGGCTGGTGCTTTCGGCTTCTTGTTACTGGAACAGAGCAGGATCTCAGTGTTTGAGTTCCTATAAATACTGTAGAGGGGGTGTGGTGTATAGCCTCCAATGTTCTGGGCAGAGAGGAAGTTCCCAGGCTAGTGTGCCTTATCTTCTTTTGTTCCTTAATTACTTGAGAGATATCTTGAGTGATTTCTTGAGTGATATCCTGAGTACCACTTAGGTGGGTCATTAGGTGTGGATTAGTTGTTAAAGTCTTTGTGTCTTGACCTCTTGAACTTTGTGAAGAGTTTTCCTGAGAAGATGGCTGTACTGTACTTAGTTGTGCTCTGGCTTGGCTTCGTGTATAGGGGCGAGCTGTGGTTTTGTGGCTTGTGTCAGCCAGGTCTGTGTAGGGATTGCAGGGGGGTGCAGCATCCGGAGGTGCCACCATGGATTGGCTACTGGATGGTGTCTGTAATTCATCTGTGGAGAGGGTCTGGGTTTGGGTCTGGTGTGGTTGATTGGTGTTGGCGTTCTGTGTGCCTCTGGATCTGGTGTCAGTTTTTGTGGGGAGGGCTAATTTCCAGATGTCTGGCAAGCGGGATGTGTCGTCACGCTTGTTCATGTTGTGAGGGTGTTTCTCTATCTCGATGGCTTCCATGATTATTCTCTTGTGGTGATGTTCCGTGTTAAAGAGCAATTTGGAATCTGCAAAATTAATTTCGTGTCCTGTTTCTTTCATGTGTTGGAAAAGAGAGGAAGTTTTTTCTTCTTTTTTGACGGCATTCTTGTGTTCTGCGATACGTGCATTTATTCATCCGTTTGTTTGTCCAATGTACGTGGCTGGGCAGACTTTGCAGGGTATTTCATAGATCCCTTGGTTTTCCAACTGGATTTTATCCTTGGGGTTTCTGAGGATATTGGCTATTTTTTGGTTGGTGCAAAAGGCTGTTTTGATATTGTGTTTATGGAGGATTTTGCTAATTTTATCTGTAGTGCCTCTACAGTATTTATAGGAACTCAAACACTGAGATCCTGCTCTGTTCCAGTAACAAGAAGCCGAAAGCACCAGCCTGAAGATGACGAGTGAGACCTCGTCGAAACGTCGCCTAGACACCCCAACTTTTACACGGGAAGACACCCGAGGACACCAAAACCTGCATTCCTGTACCCGTGAAAATCTACGAAAGCAAATATATATATATATATATATATATATATATATATATGAATTGTTGGGGTGTGTGTGTGTGTGTGTGTGTGTGTGTGTGTGTGTATATATATATATATATATATAATAGAATTGATGGTTTTTTAAATATATATATATAAATCACTGTTTATGGAGGAAATAACATGCAGTATAAAATATTCATCAGGCTTTAAAGTAGATAAGAATAAGATTCCTTAAAATTCATCAGCTTGTTCTTTTTGGGGAGGAGGGAACAGGACATTCCAACAGCACACCTCTCCTTTTCACGGTCTCCTTTAATGTAGGGCAAATAACAAGACTGTGACAAATAAAAGCTTCTTATGTCCGATGATGCTTACAAGTAACAGTGACCTTTTGAGTCTGGGGCATCCAAAAATACCAGCAATTTTATCCCTTACTATGCTTGTTGCAAAGCTACATCAAGGCAGAAAAGGTTCTAGCTGAAGACTAAAAGTACAATAACAGTACCCTGGCTACTAGATAATTCCTAAAATTTTCAGTTGGCATTGGGACAATGTCTAAATTACCCCAGACTTACCATTCTGAAAACAATTAAGGGTCTCAAATGTAGGGAGATAGTAAAAGCACAACTTCAGGCAATACCAATGAGACGGAAACATGGAAGGTGCCTAAAGAAGCCAGGGTGGCTATCTAAAGAACTTTTAACTGAGTTAAGATTAAAAAAGGATGTGTACAAAAAATGGAAAAGGGGGGGAAACCACCAAAGAGGAATTCAAACAAATAGCCAGCACGTGTAGACACAAAGTCAGAAAAGCTAAAGCACAGAATGAACTCAGGCTTGCTAGAGAGGTTAAAAGCAACAAAAAAGGCTTTTATGGGTATGTTCGTAGCAAAAGGAAGAACAAAGAAACAGTGGGGTCACTCAGAGGAGAAGATGGTGAAATGCAAATAGGGGACACAGAAAGGGCTGAACTCCTCAATGCCTTCTTTGCCTCAGTCTTCTCCGATAAAGAAAACAATGCCCGACCTGAAGAATTTGGAGCAAATGATTCAGCAGAGGAAACACAGCCCAGAATAACTAAGGAGATAGTACAAGAATACTTGGCTAGTTTAGATGTATTCAAGTCTCCAGGGCCAGATGAACTGCATCCAAGAGTATTAAAAGAACTGGCAGATGTGATCTCAGAACCACTGGCAGTCATCTTTGAGAATTCCTGGACAACAGGCGAAGTCCCGGCAGACTGGAGGAGGGCAAATGTTGTCCCTATTTTCAAAAAGGGGGAAAGAGAGGACCCAAATAATTACCGCCCAGTCAGTCTGACATCAATACCAGGGAAGATTCTGGAGCAGATCATTAAGCAAACAGTCTGTGAGCACCTAGAAAGGAATGCTGTGATCACCAATAGTCAGCATGGATTTCTGAAAAATAAGTCGTGTCAGACTAACCTGATCTCGTTTTTTGACAGAATTACAAGCCTGGTAGATGAAGGGAACGCAGTGGATGTAGCCTACCTTGATTTCAGCAAGGCATTTGACAAGGTGCCCCATGATATTCTTGTAAAGAAGCTGGTAAAATGCGGACTTGACTATGCTACCACTCAGTGGATTTGTAACTGGCTGACTGACCGAACCCAAAGGGTGCTCATCAATGGTTCCTCTTCATCCTGGAGAAGAGTGACTAGTGGGGTGCCACAGGGTTCTGTCTTGGGCCCGGTCTTATTCAACATATTTATCAACGACTTGGATGATGGACTCAAGGGTATCCTGATCAAATTTGCAGATGACACCAAACTGGGAGGGGTGGCTAACACCCCAGAGGACAGGATCACACTTCAAAACGATCTTGACAGATTAGAGAACTGAGCCAAAACAAACAAGATGAATTTTAACAGGGAGAAATGTAAAGTATTGCACTTGGGCAAAAAAAAGGAGAGGCACAAATACAAGATGGGTGACACCTGGCTTGAGAGCAGTACATGTGAAAAGGATCTAGGAGTCTTGGTTGACCACAAACTTGACATGAGCCAACAGTGTGACGCGGCAGCTAAAAAAGCCAATGCAATTCTGGGCTGCATCAATAGGAGTATAGCATCTAGATCAAGGGAAGTAATAGTGCCACTGTATTCTGCTCTGGTCAGACCTCACCTGGAGTAGTGTGTCCAGTTCTGGGCACCACAGTTCAAGAAAGACACTGACAAACTGGAACGTGTCCAGAGGAGGGCAACCAAAATGGTCAAAGGCCTGGAAACGATGCCTTATGAGGAACGGCTAAGGGAGCTGGGCATGTTTAGCCTGGAGAAGAGGAGGTTAAGGGGTGATATGATAGCCATGTTCAAATATATAAAAGGATGTCACATAGAGGAGGGAGAAAGGTTGTTTTCTGCTGCTCCAGAGAAACGGACACGGAGCAATGGTTCCAAACTACAAGAAAAAAGATTCCACCTAAACATTAGGAAGAACTTCCTGACAGTAAGAGCTGTTCGACAGTGGAATTTGCTGCCAAGGAGTGTGGTGGAGTCTCCTTCTTTGGAGGTCTTTAAGCAGAGGCTTGACAACCATATGTCAGGAGTGCTCTGATGGTGTTTCCTGCTTGGCAGGGGGTTGGACTCGATGGCCCTTGTGGTCTCTTCCAACTCTATGATTCTATGATTCTATGTACCTGGGGTTCATACATTCAGATAATGCACAGAAAAGTGAACCAAAAGGAGACATAATAAATTATTATTATTATTATTATTATTATTATTATTATTATTATTATTTATATATCAACCATCTGACTGGGTTGCCCAGCCACTCTGGGCACCTTCCAACAAATCAAAACATAGTAAGACATCAAACATCTGAAGGCAGCCCTGTATAGGGAAGTTTTTTTTATGCTTGATGTCTTCTAAAAGTCAGATAGTTGTTTATTTCCTTGACATTTGATGGGAGGGCGTTCCACAGGGCAGGCGCCACTACCAAGAGGGCCCTCTGCCTGGTTCCCTGTAACCTCACTTCTCGCAGAACCAGAAGGCTCATGGAACTGGACCTCAGTGTCTGGGCTGAGCAATGAGGGTGGAGACACTCCTTTAGGTCTGAAGGGCCGAAATTGTACGAAAGGGATTGAGGCAGAAAATACTCAAAATCAGTGCTGTGTTTTGTTTTGCTAATTCTCAGTTGGCTAGTTTGTCTTTTGAGAGGGAGGGAGGAGAAGGAGAGAGAGAGAGAGAGAGAGAGAGAGAGAGAGAGGAGAGGAATATTGGAGGGCCATTGTGGAGGTCCTGGGAGAGAATGGAATATAAGAAGCTGCTTCATACCATATGCTTCATCTAGCTCAGTATTGTCTACACTGACTTGGTTGTGGATCTCTAGGATTTCAAACAGTGTTCCTTTCCAGTTCTATCTGGACATGTTGGGGATTGAACCTGGTATCCTCTGCATGCAAAGCAGACGCTCTGTCAATGAGCGGTAAAGGTAAAGGTAAAAGTACCCCTGACCATTAGGTCTAGTCGCGGACGACTCTGAGGTTATGGTGCTCATCTCGCTCTATATGCCGAGGGAGCCGGCGTTTGTCTGCAGACAGCTTCCGGGTCATGTGGCCAGCATGACTAAACCGCTTCTGGCGAACCAGAGCAGCGCACGGAAACGCCGTTTACCTTCCCGCCGGAGCAGTACCTATTTATCTACTTGCACTTGACATGCTTTCGAACTGCTAGGTGGGCAGGAGCTGGGACCGAACAACAGGAGCTCACCCTGTCGTGGGGATTTGAACCGCCAACCTTCTGATTGGCAAGCCCTAGGCTCTGTGGTTTAGACCACAGCGCCACCCACGTACCTCAGTGAGCCATATCCCACCTTTTATGTAAGATAAAGCATGACACCACCTAGCTGCGCTGGTAGCATGCTTCACTTGGAAATCCTCATCTTTTAGTGTATAATAAAATTTGAGAAAGCCAAGAAATTCATTGCTACAATATTCCATTAAGCCTAACATTAAAACATTAATAGTAAATAATTTAAATACAAAGAACAGAATTGCAACACTAAGCAATTCCAGTTCCCAGTGGTCATAACAGTATTCTTAATAAGTGTTTCTTTCTTTTTTTTCATTGGTTAATGGTTTGTAATGTTAATTTGGTTCTTTTTCTCTCTCTAGCTGTCTGTGCTTACTGGAGTTCGTTACCTTCAAACAGCAATGAGGAATGTTCTCCTCCTGGGTGATCCGCAGTGTGACTCAGATGGTTGGTTGCTTGAGAACAGCTTTGTAGAAACTGCCAAAAACAACATCAACATCATTAAGAATCTTGGCAAGGCTAATCAGATATCAACGGTTTCAGGGAATGACCCAAACATGGACATTAAAACTGCAAACCATGGTCCAGAGAATGTTCCAACAAAATCAATCCCCACAGCTTAACTGGATGCAGCACTCCAGACTTCTAATATGGTTTGGTATCACAGTCACTAGTGTGCATTTTTGCTGTGCATTTTTCCCCACAGGTGAGAATAAAACGAGAATCCAAAGAATGGAATCAGTAAATCACATCCTGGTAACAAGACAAAACATGAGGACTTCTGGCAGAGGGTAGAACTTCAATGTACTTACCCAGTTTCTGAATTTACAGTGTTACCTAGTTCTACACAGCTCTTCTCTCTCTCTTTTACAATGCACATAGAATGATGGTTTGGAATTTGCAATGTTTCCCCTTCTTTTACTCTAAATATGTTATGCCCAGTGTTTATGAAATGTGAACACCAGGAAGATAACTGCATTGCTGTATGAAACAGACTGAACACTATATAGCTTTAGGAGTGGTGGGTTTTTAAATCATTTATCGCTCAGTCTTTTTGTAGGTCAAGTTGTTCCTATATTTTGCAGTGACTGTACCTGCCTAAAGCACAGCTTTCTAAAATTCCCAAGTCCACTTTCTGCACTCTCGTCACAAAAAAAGCTTGTTATATCATCTGAATATATTTTATCTTAATGTGACAGAAGTATCTTTATTCACTTAACTGCTGTAAGGCTGCCTTAACTGAATGCAATTTATTGTCACTGTAAGTTTTGAACTTACAACGCTTCAAACCTGTTTCTTTAACAGGTTTTTCCATCTCCGTCGTATTAAGCAGTTGGCCCCTTACCTTTCTCGCCCTGATCTGGCCACAGTGATCCATGTGACGGTCACCTCCAGGCATGATTATTGTAACTCGCTCTACGCGGGGCTGCCTTTGAAGCTGACCCAGAAACTCCAGCGGGTGCAGAATGCTGCAGCGAGACTCCTTATGGGGTCCTTGCCATGGGATCACATTCATCCAGTGCTTTACCAACTGCACTGGCTTCCGGTGGAGTACAGGTTCAAGTTTAAGGTGCTGGTTTTGACCTTTAAAGCCCTACTCGGCCTAGGACCCACATACCTACGGGCCCGTCTCTCCTGGTATGCCCCATGGAGGACCTTAAGGTCCACAAATGACAACACTTTGGAGGTCCCAAGCCGCAAGGTGATTAGATTGGTCTCAACTAAGGCCAGGATCCTTTCACTTCTGGCCCCGACTTGGTGGAACGCTCTGTCACAAGAGACTAGGGCTCTGTGGGACTTGACATCTTTCCACAGGGCCTGCAAGACAGAGCTGTTCCGCCTGGCCTTTGGTTTGGACTCAGTCTGACCCTTATGTTTCCCTCCCCTTACGGTTTTGATCCATGGGCTACTTTTAAAATGAGGCTGCATTTAAAATTGCATTTTAACCTGTATTTTAAATTGCTCCCCCCCTTATGTTTTTATTGTAATTTTACTGCTTTTAGCTGCCCTGAGGGCGGGGTATAAATAAATTTTTATCTGGCTGGGGAGGGCGGGGTATAAATAATTTTTTTTATTATTAACTTGTAATTTGAAAGCAAATCATTCAGGGCAGTTATAGATTTGCATTCTGAAATAGGGCTCCCTCATAAAGGTGCTAAAGTGAATAAAGGTTGGCCTCAAATCCCAAACGAATAATGAAGTTAGAGAGAGAGAGAGAGAGAAAGAAGGTTCCATGAACAGAAATGAAACCACAGTGGACCTTACAATATAGAATTTAGCATACACTAAAATATGTGCATGTTGTGAGTAACAACTAGCAGATAGCAACTTTGCAGTATGTAATTCAGAACTAGGTATCAAATAAAAACACTTTCAAGTCTTTATAGATATTTATTAGCAATGGTGACTAAGTGAATAAAAAATTCAATGCTTTTTTCCTAGAAAAAGAGGTGCCGGTACTCACCATGAAGTTGTTACAGTAAGTGCCACACTTTTTAACAACAACAAAAGAGGTGCCGGTACTGCGTACCCTTGGGTACCCCTAAGGGAAAACACTGGTTATGCTGCTAGGTACCAGTAGCTCATAATTTAAATTTTGAAAATATGCAAATGCATTAATATTTCACTCTGCTCTTTTTCAAAAAATCCCAGAAGTTACAGACTGAAAAAGAAAGAGATTATGCTCTCTATATTATCAAAAACTATATTAGTATAGTTTTTGTAAATATAATGTTTGGTTTGCACATGCAAAGGGTGAAAATGTCCAAATAAAATCAATCCATTTAAATTACATGAATGTGTGTGTGTGTGTGTGTGTGTCCATTTATTCTTCTATAAGGATACTAGGAGAAATTCCACACCGCTTCCTCCTGCACAAGGGGCCATTATGATCATTTAGTCTGATTTTCTCCCAATTTTCTCAGTAGCAGATTGTGCAGTAAGGAGAAAATTATTCCTTATTAGACATGTGACCTACCTGTAATTTGTTGAAGAACGGCAGCTGCGGCTCAACCCCTTTTGCAAATCACAAGCTCTAGGGAGGAGAGTTGGGGGCAAGAGCAGTTTCTCTGGACATATTTGGATTACTAGTAGTCACCTCAGATAACTGACCTCAGAAATCACCATTTCAGTTGATGGTGAACCAATCTTTTTATGGTAACTTAATTGTGCTTAATGCTACATACATGATTACACAAATCAAGTGATTAAGCGCAGCTCCTTCTGGCATGGTGCCAGGCTCTGATGAAGGAACCTGCTGTGGGGGTGCCTGTTTGCGCCCTTTCAAAATTGTGCCTGGGGCCACAGCCCCCATGCTATGCACCACAGTGGAACCTATTTATCTACTTGCACTGGCATGCTTTTGAACTGCTAGGTTGGCACCAACCCTTCAAATTCATCAGCATGAATGTCAGATTTTCTTTCATGAGCCCAGTTGCAGACTTAGAGAGACCCTTTTTGTAGCTTTGACTGCATCATTCATTTGGAAACAGCCAAGTCCTCTTCCTATTCTTTCTCTGGTGGATGGGTGGGTTGGTTAAGTTACCTAGACAGAGATTTTGTGGGCCAGCATCCTTCTTTAGGACCATTCTCTTTATCATCTATCTATCTATCTATCTATCTATCTATCTATCTATCATCTATCTATCATCTACCCATCTATTTAATTTGCATACTGCCTTCACAACATAAAAATGTTAACATAAAATACATAAAGCAAAAACAAAGCACCAACTCCCCTCCCACAACACATTTAAAAGGTCACACAGAGTTTAATCACACAACTCTGTTATAGAAAAACGTTTTCACCAGGCACCTAAAGATCTGTAATAAAGACACCAGATAAACCTCCTTGGGGTGAGCATTCCACAAGCAGGGAGCCACTGCAGAAAAGGTCCGTTCTCATGTTGCTGCCCTCTGGACCTCTCACGGAGTGGGAACATGAAGAAGGGCCTCAGAGGGTCTGGGTTGGTTCACAGAGGGAGAGGCGGTCCACTGCCTCTCCTGCAGAGGTAAAGGCCAAGAAGAGCTGGGTGTCATCAACATATTGCTGACCACATATTCCAAACCTCTGGATAACTCCACTCAGCAGTTTCATGTAGATGTTAAAACAACATAGGGGATAAAATCTAACCCTGAGGAACCCCACATTGAAGGTTCCACTGGGCTGAAGAACACTCTCCAAGCAACACCCTCTGGAAACGTCCATCCAAGTATGACTGGAACCAAGGCAAAGTGGTACCACCCACCCCCAACTCTGACATCTGCTCCAGAAGGAGACCATAGCCAATGGAAACAAAAGCTGCTGAGAGGTTGAGGAGAATGAACAGGGATACATTTCCCCGGTCTCTCTCCCAACAGAGGTAATCATACAGGGCAACCAAAGCAGTTTCCGTGCCAAAACCGGGACGAAACACCGATTGAAAAGGGTCTCTTCCATCTTGGGTCCCCAAATGTCAGACTACAACACAAATCATCCCCAGCCAGCTTAGTCAATATTCCTCTGCATTTCCAGTCAAGTCATGCATAGAAAGTCATGCAAGCCTCACATGTTCTCAAGCTCTTAAAAGAAGGACAACCGGCCAGTTCTTGTTATAAATGTGAAGTAAGCAATAGTTACCCAGAAATGAAACTAGACAGGCAGAGATGTGGCAAGGCTTTCAAAAAGGTTTCGTGTTTAGAAAAAGTGGACACTCAAGCAGCAACACTTGTTTAAAATTGAGCGGTCTAGTAACTTGGAGAGATATGGCAGGCATATTCCTTAGAATCTTTGGCAGAAAATATTCTAACCCAGAATAGTCTCAGCATTGCTTGTAGGATGACACCTCTAAGGGTGATTTATCTTTCTTCTTTCTCATACACTTTTGTTTAGTATCTCCTAAGTGCTCATGTACCACCAAGATTATCATGACAGGTTGGAAACCATGGATGTAAGTAAGCATCTAGCCCCAGGGTAGACACGAGCGCAGCCCATAGCCAGTTTTCTGTTGGTCTATTACCCTAGAGCTTGCTGGAATTCTCACAAATAAGGTTGACCCAGCAAGGCATATCACTTAAGTAAGAGTATATAGCCAGGATCACTTAACGCGGATTAATTAAGCTTTAACTGTTAAGTAATCTCTCGTTTTCTTTTTTTAAATGTAAAATGAGCAAGCCAACCTTTCCTAGTGCACCAGTACAATGATACTTCCAACATTTTCCAGAGTTTAGAAATATTTGTGTTCCAACCAAGGAAAACTAGCTCAAATAGCAGCACAGTCCTTATTCGAATTCTCATTAGAGGAGACACAGATGGCATTAGCAAGGCAAGTCTCTAAGCTGCAGCATCTGCTCAGATACAGAAATAAATACGATTTGTTGTAGACTTCTGCTCCTATTTATCATCAATGTGTAAGCCAATCAGAAATAGGAGAGCAACGTTTTTTTTAAAAAAAAACACACAACTTGCCATACATGGAAATAAATCCACTGCATTCAGACAGTTTAAGACACTGGTCTTAAGGCACCTATATAAGAACCAATGCAATATCCACTCACTTGACAGGTATATACATCACATATACTTACTCTAGTACAGTGGTACCTCGGGTTACAGATGCTTCAGGTTACAGACGCTTCAGGTTACAGACTCCGCTAACCCGGAAATATTACCTCGGGTAATATTTTGCTTCAGGATGAGAACAGAAATTGTGCGGTGGTGGCAGCGGGAGGCCCCATTAGCTAAAGTGGTACCTCAGGTTAAGAATAGTTTCAGGTTAAGAACGGACCTCCAGAACGAATTAAGTTCTTAACCCGAGGTACCACTGTATACCCCCATCCTTGATGATATATAGCTGAAATGTGAACCACTGCCTCCTCTTAAAATATTGTGACCTGTGATTAGCTAATGCCTCTCTGTAGTTTTTGTTATGTTACGTTATGGCAGTTTCACATACAGAGTTTCATAATTTCTTGTGGCACTAAGCAATGAAAATGTTACATCAATATTTTTTTTGGGGGGGGGGAGTTCACATATCAGCTATTTGGGAAACACTGAGTTAGTGCTTATAACTCTTGTTATAACAGGCAACCAGTATGTACCAGTCACAGGTATTACTGACATAGCAGTAATATGTAATGACAGATTAGGGTTTGTTTGTTTTTTAAAGAAGACACATAGGTGTAATTTCTGGTTTAAATGTTGGCCATATCTCTCTGCCTGGTTGACATACTTCAGTATTGTGGCAAAAGTGGCATTAAAATATTGGCTGATAATTGCTTAGCTCTTGTCTCTTCATTTTCCTTACCGGATATTATCCATTACAGTTGTCTAGAAACGTAACATTTTGAAATGGAAGTCCACAAGGTATGAGAAGTTACTTTATTTCCTTTTTAAATATACAGATACAAGATATTTTAAAAGGACAAGAACATTATACAAGGCTCAAATTTACATTTTTGCAATTAAAGGATAACAATATATGCATGTATGTAAATAAAATTCCATTCATCTTCCTTATGATTCCTGTCAGTGGCATTAGCACTGTGTGTTCACTAAATACAAATAATCCTCACAGTGAGATAAACTGCATAGTAATTAATGAAACTAAAAATGACCATTCACTCTCATCTGTGCATGAGCTTATTTGCTAGAAAAGTAAAAACACATAAGAACAGAAGTTAGTTTGTTCATTTTGCCTCTGATTTTTCTCAAGTCAGCTTATTAAAAAAAATCAGAGTAAACTGAACAAAAAACCTGCTCACTGGAGTAAACACTGTTCAGCTATATTCCTATATGTGTATCCTTAGCTGGGTAGGAAACTGCACACAAACATCAACTGCCTGCATTATTCCTCAATCTGATCAGACAGCAGAGCTTGACTGCACAGGACCCACCCATTCAAGAAAGCGAGAATCCTAGTTACTGGTTGATCAGCAAGAAAAGGAGTCACACATTTTGGATCTCCTACGTTCCTTTCCCCTCTGCTTATGGGTGAACGTTTAGCTTCCTTTAAGGGACTAGGGATGTTAACCTCTAGCTGCTGTGGTTGCACACTGTTGAATTCAGCAAAAAGCAGTGTTCACATGCAACTGAATTAAAAATTAATCTTGCTGAGTACAATCCAGCCAATGTTAAGCATTTTGAAGTGTGATTTCCTATTTCAAAATCAAGAATGCACCTAACTTTCTAACTGAACCAATGGAACTCAGGTGCTGCCTGAATCATGCTTATTGTTTTCAAGAACCAATCCATTGTTTGAGAACTTCCCAGTGAAATTAGCTCTCACATTCTCCTCATTAGGCATCTGTTTACAAGCCTCTCTTTGCAGTTACCATGCTGAATGAGGGATCTTCCTACATCACTATTTTTGATTGGGAGAAGAGAAGTGATTATTCCATGTGTGAGAACCTCTCACCCCAGAAAAATAGAGCAGGATGTCCAAATCAGGGTGAGATGCGCCTGCACTAACACAGAGCTACCACTGAGGACATGCTAAATCTACAGTGGCAAGGCAAATCCAAGCATAGTTCCCCTTTTAAATCCAAAGTATAATAGTATGAGCAAATGGATATATAATCAAAACATATCACAGTAGAGTGAACATGACCAAGACACCATGAACACTATCTAATCTCTTCTTACCATGCAGTGCTTCTGGAACATTTTGCAGTAATCTCAGCACACATGTTTTTGCAACGACTGTTTCCCCCCTCTATAACCAGCGTAAACCTCTGTTTGGAATTTTCCAAAATGATGTTTATGTGCAGAGTTTTTCATACCCAGAAAACTATCCAAGAAAA
This sequence comes from Podarcis erhardii, assembly GCF_964252035.2. Taxonomy (NCBI): domain Eukaryota; kingdom Metazoa; phylum Chordata; class Lepidosauria; order Squamata; family Lacertidae; genus Podarcis; species Podarcis erhardii. Next base: position 45,932,534 of record NC_138497.1, read on the forward strand.
CAAAATCTTCATGGCAATATTCTAAACGCTATTTGAAATGCACAAGGAAACTTAAGTGGATAAGCAAACGAAGATTTTGAAGAAATTATCTAGGTACCAAAACATAATTAAAAAGTATAACTCACTGTAGTTCAGAAGCAGACAGTGGGGTGGAGCAGTGGTGCTTACTTTACCACTCGGCAGTAAAGTCTCTGCTGCTGACCAGGAGGGAAATTGGGAAGGGCAAGGCAACAGGAAAACCAGTGCTGTGTAAATGCCATAGTGGCTCTGCCAGTGCATTTGCGTAGTGCTGACCTCCATGTTGCCTTGCCCCTCCCACTCCTGGGGAGGCAGCAGACTCCACTGCCAGGATATCAGGTAAGTGTGGCTGCCTTGGCTCCACCACCCACTATCCTATGAACAGTGATAACTCATCAGTGCACTAATTAGGATTTATACAATATGAAACGTGAAATCCTATCTTTGGATTTCACTGTCTGTCATGTCTTCTTTCTTTGCCAAATGGAGACGGGGTTTTTCCCAAATACTCAGAACATTTATTTTCTTGCACACAAACCCACACATTTTCTTATCCTCACTCTTAAAATCTTAAATATACACAAAAGACTCCAAAAAGAAAGGAGGAAGGCTAGAGTACACAAATAAAATGCACCATCAGGATAATTTAACTTTTAAGACAAAAAAGGGGGTGATTCCTTGAAGGGGATAGTTACAAAAGGCTTATTGGGAAAGTTTTTCCTCTCTCATCACTATGTCCCTCTGACATAGTTATGGCTATACAAGGAAGATGTGACTACAACATTTCAATATCAACTTCTATAAATGGGAGCTATTGAAAACAACTTGTTTGTGGAATCAGCATGATGAAACCAGACAACATGCAGTCACTGAAGTCTCCCACAGAACCAAAAACATAAAACTGAATGAAAAGCCCTTTGTACATACACTGAACTAATTTCCATTTTTATTTTATTGTTCCTATTAACCTCTAAGATGGTGTTAGTAGCTGCTTGAGAGCAGGTGCTCATTTAAATGGCTTCTTTTGCTGCAGTCTGGGGCCTATGATGGTCCACAGTAAGAAAGATTGCTATGGGGAACATCTGGCTACCCATGGCAGCAGGTAGCCAAACTCCTGGGCTGCAATGCTGGAGAGCACAACAACTACAGTTACAAGGTGCTCATCTGGCTATGCCAAAAGCAAAACATTGACTTTCTGATGCATTAAAGCTAACTGGAAGCTTTTGTGGTGACTTAATGAGTGAATGGGTCCTCACAAGCCTCAAAGCATTTTCAGTAACTTCTAAAATTCCCCTCTGTGCTCCATCCTCACACTGTTCCTATGGATTACTAGATGCCTGGTAACACTACTTTCCCTAAGAATAAGTCACAGACCACACCAGTCACAGGGTGTGGCTACTCTGAGTGTTGCTAAACTGGAGGAGGAAGCCAGATGCAGAGTTGTGGAAGGAAGGATTAAATAGGTTTAAGTACATTGTTCTCATATTCAGATGCACTGGAGCCGTTTAAGTAATAGCAGTTCTGTTCTGAACTGCTACTGATATACATAAAGGGAAATATTATCTGATCCTTTCATCGAAAGATGACAGGCGGAAAATTGAAGCACCTAAATTAGTCCTATGAAAAGCAGACTCTGGCGGAAAAGTAATTCCCCAAAGACATCCACTGACCAACCCACTTCTACAGAACCCAGCAATTTCTGGTTCTGATCAATCAATAATCACACTGAGAGGTTGTGTGCATGCATATTTCTCTAAGCAAAGTTGACCCACCAAAAACTGCTTAGTTTAGTGGGCTAGGGATTTCTCCTTAAAATAAGCGTCTTATTATTTCATGTGTAAATTTTAAAGAGACTCAGTCATAGTAAACTAGAAGAGTCTGACACTCAGAGCAGGTGCCAGTTGAATCCAAAGAAGATCTGATTAGTTTCCTGGCTTCGAGCAATCTCTTCTATGATGCAGTGTTGCTGCCAGAGCAAGTGGAGTTTCCTGTACCTTTCATGACACAAATGCAGAGGATTGCCTCGCCTTTGGAAGAGAAACAAGAAGAATATACGTGTTAGGGTTTGAGAAAACTGTAAGTGGCAAGTACTTTTAACTTTGCTTTATTCTGACATATTTAGGTTGGTTTATGTACAACATGCTAGCTACTAACAGTGAATAATCACAGTTAACTCGCAAAGAAATGCATTTATGGCTAGCCACCAGTCTCACCAAAGAACTTTTGCTAGCAACAAAAGCCTCTGTTGTTAAGCAGTCAAACAAGAAGTTTGCATTGTAAATGCATGTTTACGTTGAAAAGGGTAAGAACAGTCAGAAGGCATCCAAACAGTTACTTTAAAATACCAAGAGAAGGTTATTTGCCAGATTTTTGGCATCAGATAATTGTAGTAAAAAAAGCATAATAAGATAACATAAAAAGCAGCAAAGTGAAATTTCCTAGGCAACAGAGCAAAGCATCTACTTACGCCAGATTTGGGTCTGTTTCTCCATATTCATCTAGATATGGTGCAGGATAGAAAGAGCCTCTGGTTTTCCCTCCTATTAAGATAACTTTGCAGTCCCTGATTCTAAAGCAGAAACAGTTACGTTAACAAGAAAGCCCCCAAAATGGCAGTGGTCTCAGTACACCATTCACTTTGAAGAATATGTAAACACAGTAAATAGTGTTGCCTATTTAAAGCCTAATATTTCCAACACAGCAGTATCCTTGGCAGTGACCAGAGGAGGAATGACCACTGGTATGAGCGAAGAGAAGAAACGCCATGGTACATCTGCAGCAGCCCAGACACTTTCATTTGCCACAGCTGCAACAAAACATGTCTCTCCTGCATCGGTCTCTACAGACACAGCAAGCCCTGCAACCTTCCAAAAGCTTGACTTCACCCCCAAAGGCGCACTCCTCCACTGTATCCTCTACTGTATCCTGAGACAGACAACAACAATTTCCAATATCCTTTTGTATGCAGACTTTCTGGGAAGGTGAGAAAATGAACAAGCTATTCAACTCCCTGAATTCATATGTGTGAACTATAGAATGCTGAGTTACAGGGTAGTGTATGGGTAATTATAGCACAAAAAAACATTTCTGCCCTTAATGAGCAGCTCTGGGCTATAGTGTAAGGAATAAAAAAGAAACACGAGACTTCTGTAGTCAGCCCCATTTTATGATTTAGGTTAAGATGATCTGATCCTAAAGATAAAGAAATTCCCAGGTATCAAAAGCTCTAGTATTTTAAATTGTATTATGGGAAATGAACAAGCTAAAACCAATGTTCATCTCTTCCTATCTAAGTATAATCTACCTTGGTTGTCGAATGCCTTGGTACTCGTACGTTTTGGCTCCCAAATGCCGAAAACCCGGACATAAGTGTTTCGGATTTTGAACGTTCTTTGGAAGCCAACGACGCAGCTTCCGCAACTTCTGATTGAGTGCAGGAAGCTCCTGCAGCCCATCAGAAGCCGCGCCTTGGTTTTCGAACGGTTCCCCGAACAGATTAAGTTCGACAACCAAGGTACGACTGTAATGCTCTTGTAATAGTCTAAAAGAAAAATCAGCATGGCATTTGGCACATCAACACCCCATCCTTCCAATTAATTTCAATGGGCTTTACACTCTACTCTGTTACCTACTTGAGAAAAATGCACACTCCAGCACCACAGTGGACAGCATGTGAAGTGCAGGCTCCCAGTTCCTCCCCATTCACCAGCTCCTGACAGCAGGTATTTTCAGAGCATAGCATAGCCCCACAGAACAAGCACAACACGGGGTGCTTGGTTTCATCATCAGAGGATCGAGGGCATCTGGAAAGGTAAAGTTAACTGGAGAATGACATTTGGAACCAAGAGGGAGATTAGAAAACAAAAATATGAGAAGGACATTATTTGCCAAGACGGCCTGTGAACAAAAACCTGTTGCATTGCTAACTTTCATTTTATCAGGCCTTCCTTAGAAACTTGATGATAAAATATCCTTTTTTCTAACAGGATGCCTCCAGATGTACACCAGCTGATGTACAGAAAAACTAGCCAGAATGATTCTGAAACTAGCATGCCATTCAAATTAAAATAGAATTTTATGCTTCAAAGTTACTTCCAGGGTTCTGAATGCAGACTGAGGAGGTGTGGTTTAGGTTCAGATGGAATGCAAAACCATATATCATTCTAATGTCTGAGCCCAATGGGAATGGAAGTTGTAATCATATTGTTTATTGTTTTTACACTGTACACCACCTAGAGATTTTAAAAATATTAAGGGGCTTATAAATTATTTTAAATAAAATAAATAATTCACTTCAGAAATGTTGTGATGGCAAGTGAGATTTCCAATGCACTTTGCAAATTCTGAACATGATAAAATAACAATATTGCACAAGTTTAACCATTTTATTAATCAGTATGACCTGTTACTACTCCAGTGGTAATAATATCTCCTTATCCTAAAATGAAAATTGTATGATCTACAGCTAAAAGGAATCAGTGCTTCCAAACCATTGGTTTTATGCACAATTTCAGACAAATTTCTCCATATATACAAAAGACCACTTTAGCTTTTATAAACATAAACTGCAAGGGGGGAACCAGATATTTGAACCAAGTCCATTTACCACTTTTAATTTTTTTTGCAATACCATTTGCACAATCAAATTGTGCTGCTTTTTCAATTTTTTTTTTTAAAAAAGGCTATATATGTCTACCCAGTGCTTGTTTTCTAAAAAAATGTTTAGGGGTACTGTCATTTTCCTACTCATATTGAAATACCGCCCCTCAATGAGGCCAAACTTAGATTCACAAAATGTTTAGGGGTATACGTATCCCTGCATCCACCCAGAAAAAAAGCACCGTGTCTACCTTAAAATTATTCTCTTGTCACAATTATGCAACATATCTTGATCGCTTAGACAGAACACAGTTTTATGAAGAACAAATCCGTAAAAAGTCACAAAAGAAACTTCTAATTCTCACCTAAACTGAGAGCCTTTATTGAGAAGGCAACTGTAGTCTTCTGGAAGCTCTACCAATTTATTTCTTTTTCTTGGGTACCTAGTTAATTCAAATAAGAAGAATTACAATACTCCAGGGATACAAAAGCATATCAAAGAAACAGCTACCAAATATTCTTCTGCTGAACTTTAAAACGTTCACACTTCATCCAAAATTTGCAAAGGCTGATGACACAAAGACAGCTATGATCTCTGCAGTAGGAGCTTGCAAGTGATAGTTATACATTAGAACCTTGCTGTAGGGAATTCAGCCTATGTGTCTAGGGAAATTATATTGCAGAGGACAGGCTAGGATTAGCACTCTGGTTCATTGTGTGTTCTGTTTGACCTGTTCCTTGCTTTCCCCATTTTTTCTAATAAAGTTTCACAATTGGGCTGATCGGATCAGTGTGTGACTGCCACGTGCCTAGATCACTTGGGGTCACACGGTATTAGAAGTCTAGGGCCAGAGTGGTAAAGCCAGGAATTTGCCATATTCCCAAGGAGAAACAGAAGGCTAGAAAGCAGGCGTTACGCTCTGCATAACTGCAAGAAATTGGCTGGAGGCACGAGGCATACTGGTGAAAGCTTTAAGTTCACTGGGTGTTCCGCGTTTTCCCCTTGATTCTAGGGCTGTACATAACTGAAATGGGGTGATGGCAGATAACAAGATAACAACTACCAGATTACAAGAACCCACTGGCAGCATTGCAGGGATGTTGTGCAGCAGCTGGGCAAGGAAGGTGGTGTGAAAGGCTATCCTGAGCACCCAGCTTCTCCACACAATGCAGCTGGCACCATGTGCACTACTGTTCTTATCAGAACAGAAATATTGTGGGAGTTTGGTTATCTACTCTCCTGACATTTCTGTATTTACCCAAGAGCAGGTGTTTGGGGGAGCAATATATCTAAAAGCAAAAGGGGCAAGGGGCACTGATGAAAACACACTGCTAAATATTAAAAAGAAGTAAAACTGACCTTATTCCAATACTTTTCCCCTTCAGAAAGCTGAGTACAGCTGGATCCGCACACCACCTGCATGTGAAATTCTCCATCAGGACAATAATATATTGTAGTACTGTCCATCGCTAGCTTGGTCCCCAAAACTACCAGTTTAATTAGTGTTTTGCTACACTTACTCATAACTGGAACCATTCCCTCTCCTGCCCTGAAGTGGTGAATAAATCCTGTCACAGATTAGAAGTGTGCATGCACACAAAAGCTTATACCAAAAACAAACTTAGTTGGTCTCTAAGGTGCTACTGGACAATTTTTTTATTTTCTTATATATTCCAGCTTTGATTTTCAGTTTGGCACACTGGATGCCCACAAAGATTTTGGGTCGGTATGACTGGCCAGCAACCCCCAAAAGGTGTTTGCTTTTCCTAAGGCCATAAACAAAGGCAGAACCATCTCCCTTGATACAAAGGTGCTCAGAAAGCAAATGAGAACTAGGCACTTAATTTTTAGAAAACTAAGTTTTGATAATATAATATAATATAATATAATATAATATAATATAATATAATATAATATAATATAATATAATATAATTAATATATCTCATCTTCAACACAGTTAAGTAAACTGAAATATGTTAGGCTGCCTGTATTCAGGTTATGCTTGTTCTACCTTGAAAGACAGATCAACACACACTGTATCCTCACAGCCCATCCCCATCACATTTCTGGGTCTGTCCTTTTACCCCAGTGCAACTTTGCAAACTTGTTCCAAGTCTTTTGGATCAACAGACACCTTCATATGGCTTACCTGATCACAACACACAGTGTCCTAAGCTGTGCAATGATGGTGGCTAAATGATCCCACTTTGAGGCAGGGGGCTAGATTAGATCAGCCTTTGCCAACTTGGTTCCCCACTGGACATCCTGAACTATAACTCCCACCACCCCTAGCCAACTGTGAGGGCCAAGACTGGTGGGAATTTTAGTTCTAAACATCCAGAGGGCACCAAGTTGACAAAGGCTAGACTAGACAGTCTCAATTCCACTGCACTCTATGGTTCCCAGCCCACTCTTTCTCACCCAGCCAACAGTTTCTGGATGTTGGGACAATCATGTGCTCTATGTGAGAACCTGAAATAACACACATATTTTTCTCCCAACAGCAGTCATACCTCTGGAGCAAGGGCTCTATAGTATCCCAATATTCTTGGAAAAGCAAGAACAGATTGGTGGGTAGAGACAAGTATCCACAAAGAGCCTTGAATTGGCCTTCTTCTGAAACTGAAAAAAGGAAAAAGATGTTAGACGTACCTTCAAGTGCAGGAACTAACATAAAAAACCCTTTTTCTGTTAAAAGTGAATACTCGGTGCAGATTTAGAAAAGTAAAAATGTATCAGATGAAGACAATAGCCAGTTTGCAATGACAGCCTGGAACTACTTTGGACAAGACTCTTGATGCTGTGGAGGTAATGTCCGTAGTCACATTGAAAGCTGTCAGTTATTTTTCTCCGTAAGTCAATGTGAACTGTTGTTGTGAATGCACAAACTGTAACCTCCCCATGTTAAGGAAGACTACAGCTGCCTCTGTGTGGGAAGATGTGGGAGCAAACTATTTTGGGGGTACCCCCTACTCTTTGTCGGGTGAGAATTTCTTAGTGCTGATGTGTCCGTTATGGAAGAGCAGATTTACACTGAAAATCTGGGAAGAAAGCACTTCGTATGAGAGAGGCAGTGGGAGTGTGGCCAGGGCAATCTTGTGCCACTGGGGTTAAAGGTATTGCAGTCCAGAGCATTTAAGGCTTTATAGGTCAACATCAACACTTTGAATTGGGCCTGGAAACTAACTGGCAGTCAGGATTGGTGTCGTATGCTCAAACAGTCTTGCCCTGGTGAGCAATGTTAAACTAGAGATTATTTATGGAGAAGGATTTTTTAATATATATCAAAAGAACTTTTTCAAAACCATTTTGTAGTGGTTGATACTGTTCAGCACATTTTTAATCTGGCGTTACCTTGGCATGCTGAGATTACCATGCTCTGCTACTTACCCGATGAAAGTTCTTCTGGTGGAGGCACTCCCAGCAAATAGTGGAAAAACAAAGCAGCACAACGGAGGTAGGGCATGATGCCCTTCTTAATGCAATCCCACAAATACCAGCCTGCAACTGTTTGGCTATAACAACTGCAATAAAGATTTGAATATGTGTATTTAGTATCTTAGGTTGTCAACAACATTTAATTTATTCATTAAAATTCTATCCTGCACTTCCTCCCAAAGGACTGCAGGGTGGCAACTAAGCAGAAAAACAATACAATTAAAAAACAAAGTGAAAAACATTAAGTACATCTAAAAACATAGAAAAAGAGTCACATATTCTTCCTAACTAATGTTTTCAAGGTTGCCAGGCAAGCATCTTTCAGCTATCAATTGCCTGGAATATTTTAAAATCCCCTCTGAATGTTACTAATGAAGGAAACAGACACACCTCACCAGGGAGGGAGAACCACAAATGGAGAGCCACCACCAAGGAGGTCCTGCAATGGGTCAGGTTTTAAAACATGATATAAATTCCTGACTGATTAAATACAAATGGTTTAATGGTGAAGATTAAAAAGCTCACTCACTGAAAGAGAGATACTTTTTAAGCTGCTTTTTAATAAAATACCAATATTTCTGTCACACACAAATGTATATATACACACTTGGATGCTTTGCAGAGAAGTGATTACAGCACACTTCTAATCCTCCCCACTTCTTCTTCAAACCTCTGTGGTTCGAAGGAGAAATGGGATGGTAGTCTGAAAGCCATCTGTAAACATCCCTGCTCAATGTTGTTTACAAGGTACTGTTTGAAACCCTGAAGTTCAACAATCAGGTGGCTGACAGGTGAGTGGCCCAGCCTGCCTGTCTACTTTGGCCCATCAGAGGTGGAGAAGGTAAAGATCAGGTCCTCTTGCCAGAAAGGTTTCTCTACCCCTGCCCAAGAGCTTGAAGGCAGTTTTTTAAAAATATAGAAGTAAAAAACTGTTACAGGAACTTTGCACATAGTATTACAACTATGTCAGATCCTGATTTGTTAATCAACCTTTCTCCCTTCTTTCCTGGGGAATGTGAAACATCAGTACAGTAAGGTAGCAATGATAGTTCATAAGAAAGAAAACCCAAATCGTATTAGGGCAATACTTTTATTAAGCCAATGAAAAACGTTACAAAATGTGTGCAAGCTTTTGAATTCTCCATGACACTTCATCAGGCTAGAACTACAACTACAACTCATGACCACTGGCTATGATGGGTAGGACTGATGGGAGTTGTAGTCCAACAACATCTAGGCACCTGAAGTTGAGAAAAGCTGGTCTAGATTATAAACAAAGCAAGGTTTGGGGATGGGAGTGGGATACTTGGCTGGTGGTGAATGTATTCTGTCTTCCAGAAGCCTTAAGTTCAACTTCAAACCTGCACAACATCTCTCACAACCTCACTGGAATACTTGATACTTCCCTCCCATATTCTATCTTAAAACACTGACCAGACACAGACTCCATTGTTTCACAACCAGCCATATTTTAAACTCCCCTTCTCAGCTTTCTTTACCATCTACCTTAGGGAAGAGTTCTAGAGAACCTTAAAGCTAGCACACTATTTTGTGACATTTTGTTTGTCCTAATAATGGAGCTGGATTCAACACAATGCACTCCTGATCCATCAAAATGTTGCAGAGAAGCTACTTACCCACTTGTGTACCTGCAAATTTCTTTACAGAAAGAATCAGCTGCTCGTGCTTCCTCACTGTCATGCTGTACTTGTGCAGACAGGCACTCTGCAAAAAACAATTTTAAAAAGATTGGATCTCTTCCCATAATAGGATCTACAAATTTTCGTGTACTTTTTCTCTTCTATAACAATCCACTCATTTTACATTAATATTTACTTATTTATGCAATGCCATCAACGTGCATGGGAGAAACAGCATGTCCCAAGTCACTTCTAAATCCAGGACGAGCATAGAAGCGGACTATAATTTGACTCAACTCCACAATGCCAGGCCAGGGGGAAAATTAACCTTAAAGTCCAGAAGACATCCATGCAAATCAAAAGGCAAGCTGGAACTTGTAGTCACCACCTTGATAATATTGTTGGGGCAGATGTCCTGATGCTGTTGACTAGAGTGAAACAGCGGTGTAGACATGGGCTGATTTTGTTGGAACAACACGCTTACCAACTACACATTCAGCTTGCAGACAATTAACACACAAAAGTAGGTAGCTGGAGTAGCTTTCATAATGTCTCTTTTCAGGCCCTTTATTTAATCACTACTTTACCAGAGATACCCAAGTGGAGTTTTGGAGATATAAGACCCAGTCTTCTAAATCACAGTGGTTAAACTCAAGACAATGAACAAGAGGAAAAGTTCCGTATAAAAAGACAGGAACTTTAAAAGCACTAATATAAGCATGTGCAATGACAGGTGGGAAATCAAAAGCTGTAGTTCAGCATGAAGTTCACCAGTATGGGAGTTTCCAGGAAGTTGTTAACACCCTTACACAGCTGCCCTAGCCAATAAACACAGTAACTGCTCTAACCAGATATGTTGTAAACCAGGGGCCAATGGTCTGGTTCACACATCCCTTTATAACATGGTTAAGGTAAACTGTGGTTTCAAGATAAACATGCAGCATGGTACAGCATGGAGCAAAACTTGTGGCTGGTTTGCGCCTCCATCACTCCTGCCATGCTGCTAGGTTTAGCTTAGCATTATATTAAAATCCAGGCTCATGGTTTGTGTCTCTCCAAACAAGCCAAGAGCTATAACCAAGGTTTGTTTTTGGCTTATGGGCCTGATTTGTTTGCAAAGACACAAATCATCAGTTCAGGGATAGCACCTATATGCTCCACACAGTTGTTAGACGTAGGAAAGGGTTAGGTGTGTGCAACCATGTTTGGATTTCGTAGCTGGATGGAGGCAAGGGATAATTTTAAGACCCATGAAGGAAATCTCTACTGTCAGCAGATCTTTTTCCTTGCCACTTAGGTCCTAGAATGTCAGCAGGTGAACACTCTACCATACAAATATATGGAACTATTTTTGAGAACTGGAAGGCATAAAAGCCTCCTGCCGAAACATCTAAAAGTACTTTATGATGTTATCTAGAAAAACCTAAACACAAAAGATACCATCACCTGTAGTTGTAGTGAGAATAATTTGGGTTATGTGTGCCATAGTGACCAAGTGGAAGAGGTAGAGATTGTTACAGGCAGAGCTGATCGATGAAGGTTGTAAGTCCACAGTATCCTCCCAATACAAAGATGGAAATGATAACACAGCACCAACCTAAAAAGGAAATAAGACACTGATAGGCCTGGCACTCATTACAAATTAAACTGTCCATTTGCAGGGGCATTTTTTACATGACTGACTCAAGGCTTAGGAAACAAACACAAGTCAAATCCAAATCCAAAAAGAATCAATGGCACTCTCAAGGTAATTCCCACAAAGGACTGCCCACCCCCCAGGAAGTGTTACAGACATGACTCCAGACTGTACAAGTCATAGAACTAATATCTGCACACAATCTCAAACTTTAAGAGCATCATCGCCAAGAGAATCCTACACACACTTACCAAAACATGAAACAGATCCACGTCTAGAAGGGATGGTGTGTCTTCCGCTTTTAAACTGGGCAGAAGAACTACAAGAGCAAAATATATATTAAATGTAAATTCTGACTTTCTGCTTTCAATAAAACAGATTGCAAAGAAAGGGTTTGCAATGATGTAAGATTCCCTGCCCCCCGCATTGTCAATTCTTGTTTCTTCAAGCTTACTAGACAAAAAATAAAAACCCATAAAAGCTTATGTCTCTTATCTGAATTATGTTACTGTTTCAGAGATGGAATCTTTCCAAGAAGACTTTACTTATTTCCAAAACTTATAATGGGGGGAAAAAACACCATGTTACCTCCTAGAAGACGTACAAGATGTTGCTGGATCAGGCTTTGTGGCAATGTAATCCTCTGAGCAACTGCAAACTGCAGCAATGCTTTAAGACCACTGTGCTAGAGGGTGAGGAGATAAAGGAGAAAGGTTTGGTTAGAAGAGGGCTGTGCTTCCCCATCCCTATTCTCTAAAAATATTTGCGTTCTAGTGGCTGGAGATAGCAGCCAGGACCTGGGCTCCTCACAGGCAGAAAGGAAGGAAAAAGGCAAGTAAAGAAGATGGCATTTGGATTGCAAACTCCTGCATAGCAATTAACAAATGCCAAAACAAACATCAGTTGAAAAATTATATATGACATAGCCTGAGCAACTACTTAAGGAATGGTCCAGTGGTTACATATACCTGATCTTACCCCCCCCCCCCACACCACCCTTGCCAATCCCCTGGAACAGAATCCTTAGCCCAGAGTTTTCAAACTTACTTGTTTTGTTTAATTGGGTCACTAGGCCGACTATTGACTTGAGATAATCAAAGTTCAAAGCCTTGCTGAGCACATGAATAAGACAATACATCAGGCAATATCCAATGTCAAGCGAGCAAATGTGAGGAAGTCCCCCTTTCTCTCCTTTCCTGAACCCCCTGAGCAACCGCCCAAAACCTGCTCCATGTGGTTAAGGCAGCATTTGAGAGAAAGGGGAAATCCTACTGCACAAGCCAAAGTCCACTGTGCCAGCAGGATACCACTGGATGCCACTCATAGGTTCCCCACCCAGCACTGGAACTGAAGTATTTCTTAATTTTTTTGTCTGAACTTTCTACTTGTGGTACAGTGACAATAAAGTATTTCTATATTTCTATAAAAGACACTCATTAAACACAAGAGTCCACCCTGCACGACCCCTACATTTGGAAGAGTGTTATGTGAATAACTAGTTTATGAAAGAAGTGTAATAAATGTAGTTGCTGTGCTCAATAGTCTACCTATAGCAGCACATTAGGACCTTACCTCAAGGCAACACAAGAACAGGGCCTTCTCTGCAGTGGCTCTGTGTCTGTGGAATGCTCTCCCCAGGGATGTTCGCCTGGCACCTGCATTGTACATCTTTAGGCACCACGCAGAAACGTTCCTTTTTAACCAGGCCTTTGGTTGACCTGATGGACATCCTATACCCTTTTAAAATGTGGCTCTTTTTGAGGGGGAGGTGTTATTGGGTTATTGTTCTTGCTCTGATTTTATATATTGTGATCTTTTCTGTGAACCACACTGAGACCTCTGGGTATGGGGCAGTATATAAATTCAATAAATAAATTCAATAAATAAATCCATTAAATAAATAACTGATGTGGGACGCGGGTGGCGCTGTGAGTTAAACCACAGAGCCTAGGACTTGCCAATCAGAAGGTTAGTGGTTCGAATCCCCGTGATGGGGTGAGCTCCCATTGCCTCGGTCCCTGCTCCTGCCAACCTAGCAGTTCTAAAGCACATCAAAGCGCGAGTAGATAAATAGGTACCGCTCCGGCGGGAAGGTAAACGGCGTTTCCGTGCGCTGCTCTGGTTCGCCAGAAGCAGCTTAGTCATGCTGGCCACATGACCCAGAAGCTGTACGCCGGCTCCCTTGGCCAATAAAGCGAGATGAGCGCCGCAACCCCAGAGTCGGTCACGACAATTACATCCTTTATTGTTCCTACCTGACGGTTTTGCAGAGAACCAAATAAAGGCTTGCCCTCGTCTTCCAGAAGATTCTCTGAAAAAGAAACAAAGCTGGTAGTGAGTCATGTACTCTACAAGCAGTCAAAATGTTTTGCATTTCAGTTTTCCAATAAGTTAAGGAACCTGCTTGTTTTGGCTTTCAAACTCTTTTTAGCTTACTGTTCATTTTAATTAACTTTTGATCTATGGAAAGAGGTAACAAACTGGAGCAAGGTCTTTGAATGAAAGTGTCTAATTTTTACTATTTCAGGGAACACACACACATCTGTATGCTTGCTTCCAAGTCTGAACACAGTGTTCATATCAATTCTAGAGCAAATAAAATATTTGCTACTGTGCCATTTTGCAGTCTGTGGGAATTGAGCATTCCCAACTAAAATAGATTTTGAAGTGACTTGTTAAGTAGTCAAATGTCCATAGCATTAGTCAAATAAGTACAAGAAGCAGATCTTGAAAACACTTCCTCAAATTCAAACAAAGCATTCCAACCTTTTGCCATTTTGGGGACCCCAGCATTTTGCTGTCAATTTTAAATGGGATAGCTTGATAACGGGGACTGTAAAAGTCTGATTTTTGTACACTATTTGTAATGTTATATAGGATTTGCCCTGTAACAGTATTTTAGAAACTACGTTGTAGTAGCTTTCTTATTTTTTCAAGTTTAAAACCCTGGCTATTTTCATGTCTAATATAATAAAAGCTGAAATCCAATTGTGAAAGGAATTCTATTTTTGATTTACCTAAACACTGGATAGTAAATGCACATGTGCTCCAAGTCATCATAGGAATGCGTGGATCAGTTTCATTGGGTGCAACTTTTAATCCAATTCTGTAAATTGCAGTGGCAAATAGAACCACCATCTCCTTGATACTATTAGAATGCTTAACTCTGTGGAGGAAGCCAGGAGAATGTCAGATTGTGAACAAGTGAGGCTAGACAAAGTTCAAAGAACTGATTATGAGAATATTTGCACAGTTGCATTTAAATCAGCAGTTCCTGGTAACAGGAAATCATCTTTCAGCTTTTGCTCATTATTATAGACTTCTCTTAGGTAAAAAAAAACAAGTTTTCAAGTTATATTCTCAGATAACGGTGACCAATAATTAGATAAAACTCTGGCAGAGGTTTGCTTGATCAGAGATAATAATCATAATGGCCCATATAAATGTTGTAGAATGTAGATACTTTAAAGAAAATATTATTTTCCCCTAAGCAGAAAATAATGCCCACTGTATAGATTCCAGATTTTTTTTTAAAAAAAAATTAGTCTAAAGTGGAAATGTGATTCTTAACACTTACAAAGGATCTACTCCAAAGCTAAGAATGGAATGGAAATCAGATGAAGTCTCTTCCATTTCTATGTCACGTAAAGATGGAGCAATCTGTTTTCCATCTTTTAAAAAGAGAAATAAATTCATGTCAGACTGCAGTTCAACTAAACAAAATAAAATTATTTATTTTCTCCTATATACTTAAAAACATAAGGCTGTTGTCATGGTGCAGTTCACGTAGCTACCCTGTGTGCTGACAGGGCGGCAGGCAGCCGAGGCAAGCTGTTTAACAGAGGGGAGGTGACGCTTCATAGTGCGGTTTGGCAAAGTGCTCTCTGAAGTGTCTCCCCCCTCGTTTAAAAGGGGCAGGATGTTGGGACAAGCCATGAGGAGAGAGGGAGGGGCCAGGGTCAAGCCTGGAGTGAGTGGAGCTTGGGATGAGCTGTGAGGAGAAGGAATGGGGTGATCTACACAGGGATGGGCAAGGAGATGTGTGAGGTATAAAGAGAGGGGGAGTTGCTCAGGTATAAAGGGAGGAGAGGTTTGGAAAGGGGTTGGCAGGCAGAGCAAGCAAGGGCAGCAGTCCTTCCTATGGTAAAAATTCTTAGATCATGAATGATAGATTGGGGTCAGCAAACTTTTTCAGCAGGGGGTTGGTCCACTATCCCTCAGACCTTGTGGGGGGCCGGACTATATTTTTTTTTGGGGGGGGGAATGAACAAATTCCTATGCCCCACAAATATCCCAGAGATGCATTTTAAATAAAAGGACACATTCTACTCATGTAAAAACACCAGGCAGGCCCCACAAATAACCCAGAGATGCATTTTAAATAAAAGGACACATTCTACTCATGTAAAAACTAAATCCGCAGGCTGGATTTAGAAGCTGGTTGGGCTGGATCCAGCCCCCGGGCCGTAGTTTGCCTACCCATGGATTAAGACATAATTCTTACATAACAACCTATTAGATGTCAATAGGTGGTAAGTGCTATGTGCAGCTGACTCTATTAATATGCAAATGGATTAATCTTTGAATATCAATTTTCAGTCTAAGTCTGTGAGGTTCATTTGCAGAACAGTCAAAAAGCTAACAGAACACAACATTTTAAGGTGGGGCTGGGGGAACCAACCTAATATAAGAAAAATGGAGCCTATATCTTAAATGACTTCATGATTAGTATATACCTAAATAAAAATTCAATAAAAGTCTGTGCCAGACTTCAGCGCTATCCAGCAACACAAAACAATGGAATTATAAGCCCTTCAATTTGCATTCATAACTTTCCACACTCTGTTAGAGATGCACAACTTTCGAAGATATTTCAATTACTTATTTTTAGGGCAGACAATAGGATTGCAATGATCCTCAAAATGGTACCTGTAACCAATAGCAAAATAAAGTGTTTTATAAAGATTTGGCAACCTCCTAAAAATATTTTAAAAATGTTAAGTGTAACATATACAGACCTTCAGTGTTTTTCTTGTTGTAACCAGATATCCTGGCCATAACAATCTCTATCCATTTTTTCAAAGATAGAAGCTGAACCACCACCTCGGCATCCTCACTGACAATACAAAAAGGTAGTTGTAGTTTTCACAAGTATAGCAAAAAATATAACCCCTGGAGCCCAGTCTGAGATGCTCGTGTCTTATACAAGAGAATTTAAATAGCTATTTAGTTGTCTGGTTCATATGTGAATAACTTCATTTTATAAAACTTCTTCTAGACACTCAAAATTGATGGGTAAGTAAAATAACAGAATGGGCCTTTTCTGTGGTGGCTCCTCACTTATGGAATGCTCTTCCAGGGAGGCTCCCCTGGTGCCTTCATTACAATGCCAGGCAAAAATATTCCTCTTCTCACAGGCCTTTGGCTATTTAAACAATTTATGGCCTTTTAAACTGCAAGGGAGGGTACTGTTTTTGTTTGTTACTATGCTATGCATTTTTGTGTTTTTATATTGTAAACTTCTTTGTGATCCTCAGTTGAAGGGTGGTATAGAAATGTAATTCATCATCACCTTCATCATCGTCATGTATTTTCCCCATACATGCAACGAGAAAACTGCTATCAGACTAAAATTGACATCCAGTGCCTTTAAAAATGTGTTGGGTGTGTGTGTGATTAGGTTCCTTTTGTTTTTATTTTGATTATGTATTTTGTGTTTTCATATTGTGATTTTATCCTGTGAAATGCCCTGAGATCTGCAGGTATAGAGCGGTATACAAAATTAATTAATGGGCTATTTAAATGTTTAAACTTACCTGTTTATCTTGTGTGTTTGCAAAGGAAGAATGGGTATCACAGTGTTGCACAGAGATTTGCAAAGTGGGCAGAGGTATTCTCCATTCTCCAAGTCAAAAACTTGTTCGACATGATGTCGCTGCCGAGAGTTTAACTGAATGGCTTCAAAGTACCTGCAATATTGAAACAGACAACCAAAAGAAAGTCTTTAGTGTTGAGTGTTAACAAGGAAAAGCAGAGTTTTGATACCCTTTGTTGTTACGCACTTGGCTTACTGTTATAACTTTGTTGTTGAGCATAAGCGAAAAAGAGGGACAATGATCAGAACTTTGTACCCATCATACAAAACTTTGTACCATGTAAATTAACTATGGGATATTGTGGGAGATAACAAGAAGTAGAGTGCAGAGAGAGAACTCAGGATCAAGCCCCAATAGGCAGTTCTGGAAGCAGAATTTCAAGAGCTCCAGGTTAATGTGATATCCCCAGCCTGGTGCCCTCCAGATATTTTGGACCACAACTCTCATCAGCCCCAGGCAAAACAGCCAATATTTTTGTCCATATTTGCCTTTTGATTACACTTATGCTAGCCTGGTTTCATTTATTTTGCTGAGATACTTGAATCTGTTGGACATTAAATATGTCTTGAGATATGCTGGAAGAGATAGTTTCAAAATTGACTATAACTAAAGCAAAAAATAATAATAAAGTTTACTAAATGTATCTACTTACTTCTGCCAGCAGGCAGCATGCATCACATGACCACAACTTCCTGTATGAGTTCCACATGACAAGTCAGGATCCATAAAGAGAGGATCTATTTTATCTATTGAGGAAAAAATGATATGAAGGATGATTACATCATTTAGTGTCAAATGAAAGATTTTGCAAAGACTATTCAAGCAAAAATTCTGCCAGAGGAGCATCTTTTAAATCTTGTACATCTTATACAGTACACACTGAAGAAATAATTCTTTACCTTCTTTATTAATACCAACTAAGAAACCGACCTTAAAATAAGATTTTGAGCTTTGCTCATACATTCAATATAGTTCAGGTTTGGGGGATTTTTCTTTCAATTAGAAGGGATAAAATGGTTGATTTCTCAACTGCATTTGAGATGGCTTCTAAAACTATTCACATCAATGTTTCGTAATATGACTTTCAGTTCTGTAACTTGAGCTAACAAAATGAAACCCGAAGCAATATTACTGCTTATGCAAGCAGGTGACTTGAAGACAGGATACATACCCCCAGAAAGTTCAAGCATTTTCCCTCTATGTTGGGATAAGGCAGTGGATCTCTGGACACAGGCAGATAAAACCATGGCAGCACACTCTAACCTCACTTCCTGCTCTTCCTGACACAGAATACATGTCAGAACTTCCTTTTCTGCAACAGATGGCCCTTGCTTGGGTCCCAAGGCAATTCTGGTATAATCTATAATTGGTGGGCTGTTATAAAGACACAACAAAAGTCAAACTAACACATTCCTGTCAGCAAACAATTATTTGCGATTTACATTTAAATAAAACCACATATGATTTAAAATTTATACATTAATACTGTAGTTTTACCTCACCCTCCACAGAAAAACAGGACTGCAACCAATATTTAGCCACATGCTGAATAGATGTCGATTATATCCCAACACCACGAGAGCCAATAAAATTGTCCAATGACTTCTAATTTTGTATTATTTTATATTATCAAAAGCTACTCCAAAATCTATTACTAATTGTTATTTTCCTACCTCTCCTCTTCCATAACATCCCTTCCCTGTGTTTCTTGAGTATTTTCATATAAGAGCTTGTGAGTTTCAATGAAGTTCTTCTGCAAAGCAGACATCTGGGCCATGATCTTCTGGCGATGAAGTCTGGCTGCTTCAGCCTTTCTCTTCCTCTCAGCCTTTTCCTTGTCCTGAGTTCTTTGCATCTTATTTAGCGGCAAAGCAAAAAAACAAACAAAAAAAAACACCCAGGCAAGCTATTTATTAACAAAAAAGAACTGGAATAAATCTTTAAAATAGAATCACTTTCCAATAATGTAACAATGGTGTTTGCTTAGCACTTGTGAAACTCTGCTTAACAAAAAATAATGTGACACTACTCCACCTCCATATCCCAAGCCTCTCACAGCTAACCTGTGAACAGACTCTGTCCCCCAAAAGGTAATGAGAATTTCTTATCAGTGCAATGCTGTACAGGGCTAATAATAGGTTTTAGACACAGGCACCATAATGCTGCCCTTCATCTTAAACCTAAAGTTCCAGTGTCTACAGATTGTTCTCAGGGCAAGAGAGATTACAACTTCACGTACAACAGAGTTGTGGCTGGGACCGCTAGGAACAGCTTCCCAGAAAGAATAGCCTCCAGAGAGATTGGTTACAGAGGGTTCTGCCAGCAAGGAATATCGGGGGATAAAAAAAAATCAAGGAGCCAGGAAGTCTGCCATTCCAAATCAGTTCCCACTTGTAAAATATATAATTTTGTTAATCAGAATGGAGTATTTAACCTTGCATTTAAATGCATGGAGCTGTGAGCCCAGGGGCTAGAATTCCAAATGTAGAAACAGCCAAATCTTCTTGTGAATACATTATTTCTTTCCTATTTTATAGTTACCTCGTTGGCTTTTGCAGATTCTGGCCCAGATGCAATAGCTGCTGTGGGAAAAGATGACTTCTCTCTCAGCCGTTTTATTGTGTCAAACATCTGGGAACAGAGATTTAATAGTTACAATACTAATAGACTGTGATATTTCTATATTTCCAAGCCACATTATGGTTTGCCCCATGAAAGAAAGCATGCTGGACAAGATATACCCCATTAGCAGCAGCACCAATATTAAACACAATCAATACCAATTGTTGCCATCTTTATGTTTGGAAAAAAATCCCTTTATTCACTTTTCTCTATTCAGTCTGTACAAAGACTACAGGTAATAATGGTGTGTACAAATGGTGCTGCTCAGTGTACAAAAAAGTATACATAGTTATAAAATGGCTTTAACAATTATGTACTTTTTTTGTAAAGGCTATTCAAAAATGTCTGCGGTATTTATTGTCTGTGGTATTTATTATTAATGTATACTGCTTATATAATAAAAAAAATCTAAAGTATTTACATAAAAACAATAAAAATGCAATGTGCATTAAAATCTCCTGAAAACAAAACAAAACAGTATGTCACAAATAAAACTAAGTAGTACACAAAACAAAATAAAAAATAAGAGTCACAGTCCAGGAAAGCTTTGGTAAATATGTAGGTAAAGATAATGGTAAAGGACCCCTGGATGGTTAAGTCCAGTCAAAGGCGACTATGGGGTTGCCAATAAAGAGCAACATTTCAGTAGCAACTGTTGCATATCTCATTTGAACCAGAACAGAGATACTGTCTTATTCCACTAAGCTAGTTTTTGTTTAAATCCCCCTCCCACCAGCCAGTTCTATCACATGAATAAACAAGCATTAATTCATTAGGAGTTTTCTGCAACAAACATTGATAGTAACAACATTATCTGTATATGCTATCTTTTAAAGAGATTACTTTGTGCACCAGCAACACTGTGGAGTAAATGTGAGAAGTTCTTTTTTTTATTATTATTTAACACGGGACATTTTGGAGTGTGTTTTTTTACCTGTAATACCCAGTTGATCATGTCTTTTTGCGATTCCAGAGGTTGAATTCCTTTTAGTTTTTCCAAAATCATTAGTATGTTCATTGCATTCAAAGCAGAGCTTCCCATTCCTTTGCAAACAGATGGAAGATTTTTTTTTAAAAAAAAAACAACCACACATGTTCTCTCGTAAAAGATAATCATTTCTCCCTTTTACTAATCATTACAATGACTTAAAAGACTAGACATGGGACATTTTATTGTTACAACACCTCCTTATATCACAGGTGATGCATGACTTCTTTGTCAATTATCGCTTTTCACTACTTTACAAAATGATGGTGGTAACAAGCTACAAAGCAGCATCAATGCATTGTGTTTGGTTCTATGTTTCATTGTTTCTCACCAAATGTAACATAATCCAAATGTTTGACTATGGATCTTCAGATGAAGGGCGGTATATAAATTTAATAAATAATAGATTCCATTATAGCATGCAGGTAATAACTGCAAGCAATTATTTTACACTGTAGTTCTTTTGAACAAGTATTCACCATCAAATGAAATTCAGCACAAGCTGGTATCTCAAGTGGTGGCTACAGATTAAACCTGGTAAGATATATTTCCTCCGCATTAATGTAGTATCTGTAGACAAATTAAGACTGAATAATTTTCTCCTTCCTTGTTTTAAAATGGTGTTTATTTCAAAATATTTCTCTAAGTAAGCACTTTTCTGCTGGAAATAAACTCTTGGTGGCTTTTCATATCTAAGATCAAAGGTAGCAATTCTGCTTCAAATGCCTGTCGGTGAGTTCACATTGCACTTCAGAAATAACTTTAAGATTAAGATTCTTGTTTTACAAGATGGCATACTTACTTGATGCTTTGTGGTAGAAGTCAAAGGCCACTTCTTCCTCTGGAACCTTCTCTAACTGCTGCTTTTCTTCAAGTAGGCCCAAAGCAAGAAGGTGAAGAACCTAGAGAAATGTAAACAAGTACTAAACCTAGGCTGCTTAGAATGAAACACCCTCTGGTTAGCATAGGGCTGGGGACCATTTTTCAGCCCAAATGGCCACATTCCCTTCTAGGCAACCTTTCCAGGGGCCACTTGCCAGCAGTGGGCAGGGCCAGAAGCAAAATTGGGTGGAACAACAATTGCAGCAACAGACAAATGAACTGTCGATCATCGAGGTGCTGTTGAGCTGTCCTGCAGAGACTATTTTTTATTTATTTACTAGGGTTTGCTGCCCTTCTTTGCTCTCCTTTCCCAACCACCTTTCCCACACACTTGACCCAAAAAACCTCTCCCTCTACACCTCACTCACTTGCTAGACTATTCGCCCACAGCTCAATCCAAGCAACTGCAGCCTGCAATATTCACCATTTTATGGCACTAATAGATGTCCTGGGAATGGCATGATGAACAGGGTAAAGGTACCTTAAATACATGGGGGAAACACAGCGCTCTAGGGAAGAGCATTCCGAAAGCAACCTACACCCCAAAGCAGAAATATCAGAAGATACAGTCGACAAGCATACCATCTGGATCATGGCTTCTGTCCACAAGTGGCTTTCTAGCTCTAGTGCTCTTTGCAACACAGTTCTGAGAATATGCATCATGACATCAGAATTCAGAACGTTCACCACATTTCTGAAAGCAGCGCTGAATTCAGGCGGAGGAGGCGGTGGCAGTGCTATAAAAAAAGTAAACAAATACTCTTGCATTAATAACTTCCCGGCAGTCTTATGAAAGCAAGGAGCATAGACGTTCATATTTGGCTATAAGCAGTGGATGCTACTTTAATGTATCATACTTGTATGAAATAAAGTCCTGCCATATATACGTCCTCCTATAAAGTGCTCTGGTAGAACTCTCAGCTAACTGCAGCAGATATATGAACATATACTTTGGGTTTAGTATTGCCTCTCTCTCCAATGTTTGAGGCAGAAGTTCCCTACTTAACTACTCAGAGAACTCTAAGTGGCAATGCTTGGGGACTGAATCTGGGACCTAATGGATGCAAAGCATGTGTTCTAGCACTAAGCAATGGGCTCTCCAAATGTAATTGCTCAGTTGGAAACGTTTACATCTGAACATGCCAACTAGAAAGTAACAGCATTTTCCTAAGCACACTGATACTGTTTAACAATTGCATAACACCCTTTTTGGATTTAAAATGTTTTGTACTACTGTAATTCACAGGGCATTTCAGCATAACCTTAGAGTAACTGATTGGCATTCCTGGAAACTTGTATGTTATTGTTTAACGTAGCACTACACATCAGCTCCTCTATGCAAATCACAATATTTGTAAAGAAAAACTACAAGGACCAAGCAATAGCTTAAAAGCTGAAGCATGAATAAGTGAAACAAGGTAAACAGAAATGGCTCTGACCCACATTTGTAGCAGTGAACAAGAGTGCAGGCAGGGTATCCACCTCCCCCATGCTGGAGTGGGACATTAGTACTGATGGAGAATATCTATATGCAATCTCACAGCCTAGGGCGCACTGCAAATACCGCAGCATCTATAGCAACAGCCAAGCCAATCTTAAGAAGTAGTCCTAACTGTGACGAAAGTGGATAGGTGATCCCAAACTCTAAAGCAGATGTAATTAGTTTCTTCATCAAAATAGTAGCACACAAAAGTGGCACAAAGTGCAATTAGTTCTCTCAATGGAAGTCACCATATATTGTACGTTTGCAAATAAATAAATGACTTGGCAATCAGTAATATGTTTACATTCTCTGATCTTTACGAGGAATGAGGATGAATCATTTCTGGATCAAAGCTGTTTTTATTTTAAAACACACACACTTCACCATCACTTCCTTGCACTTATTTCGTTCATTGTTCCAACTTTTTACCTTCATCTCTGTTTTCTTGCACTCTTCTTTTCTTTTCCATATGCTCAGCCTGTAAGAAGAGTCAACTTGTTTAATCTCAAAATACCAATGAGGTTTTTTGACTGAATGTATAGACAAAGAGCTTAGATTAGATTCCATCAAAAGCAATTAATGATCAAGTACTAGGAAGTCTCTGAAGGCACAAAAAAGAGAACCTAGAGAAGAGACACACACACATATCCCTGAAAGCACACACTTGTTAAAGAGGTACTGGGAGTAAAGCAATTGCTCCCCTTTCCTTTTTTTATCCATCTATGAGCATAAACTAAATCTTTTTCTTTTCAGTACAGGCAGGCAGATGCTCACTCACATGTTAGACTAACAAAATTAGTGAAATAGTGCAAGGGTGAGGAAATTCTGAGTGTCAGCCTTTATGCTGAGCTACAGGATGCCAATAGGATTCCAAAAAGATGCTTTACTAAATTTAATCTGACCCTTATCTAGAAAGAAAGAAAAGGGGTTTTAGCAGCATTGTTTCAAAGTTCTGTAAATGTATAATTTTCACTTGGAAAAATACCTTATGCTACTATGTAATGAATGAACACATTAGGACATCTGCACTCTAGATAAAGAATACATATGAAGAACATGAAATCTGAGAATCCGTGTGGCACATCAAAGTCAATCTAGACTCAATAAATATGAATTAATCTAAAGCAATGAAATATATATGCAATTAGTTATTCCTTGAACAAGAATGATACAGGGGGGAAATAAACAAAAATAAGTAAAAGAGACCCGTGAGTCAAGCAGGGTTTTTCTTACCTCCACAACTTATACCCTCATCTTAAAAGACTCAGGGTACAGGCCCATGACATAAATATGCATAAAAATGTATAGTTGCAAACTTAGTCTGGCTTTCAGAGGGGGAAAAACAAATTCTGGGTATCAGGGATCTCTAAGCTATGGGATGCCAACAGGATTTTCTAGGCACAGTACACTATATGTGGCTTGAGCCCTCTGCTCCATCCACAATCTACTAGCAAGAAATGCTGCATATGTACATTAAAACTAAAACAAGTCCCTCTATGCAAATTGACATGGTAGGTGGCTGGGATCTCACCAGCACAGGGCTTTGTAATGTACCCAGATGCCCTACAACCAAAGTAAAAACACATTTTTTAAAAAGGACAGGAAACCTGGGTTTGAGACCCCATATGCAAACTCCTGGTGACTAGGTTAACATTGTTTCTTCAAAATATATAATCACATTAATAATTGGCTGCTATCCACAGTGGCTTGCAATCTACTATGTATTTTGGAAAGTGGTCTGTCTGTCTTCCTGTCCTCTAGGGGTTGAGCACTATGGATAATACTCCAAGGGGCAGGGGCCTCTGAGCACTAGGCGATTTGATCATAAGGGGCATAGACAGCTAGGTTTGCGAGAGGCATGCAAGCAACATGGTAACTTCCCCACTTGGTGGGAAGGTTGCGGGGGTCACATCATGATTTCCTTACCTTGCTGCGCTGTGTTTTGGTGTAATGGTAAAAGAATATATTGTACTCTCTGCGGCATTCTTCCTTCAGTTCATAGACTCCATGGCCTGATACACCTGGTTTCCTTTATTTGAAAAGCATACAAACAATGCAATTATTTTCAGCAAAGCATTAAGGAGAACACACAGTCATTTCATACACACAACATACAAAGAATCCTGCTGACTCCAACCAAGGGCCTATTCAAAGTGTTGGTGCTGACCTTTAAAGCCCTAAATGGCCTCGGTCCAGTATACCTAAAGGAGCAGTTCCAGCCCCATCGTTCTGCCCAGACACTGAGGTCCAGCGCCGAGGGCCTTCTGCCGGTTCCCTTGCTACGAGAAGCCAAGTTACAGGGAACCAGGCAGAGGGCCTTCTTGGTAGTGGTACCTGCCCTGTGGAACGCCCTCCCACCAAATGTCAAAGAGAAAAACAACTACCAGACTTTTAGAGGACATCTGAAGGCAGCCCTGTTTAGGGAAGCTTTTAATGTTTAATAGACTATTGTATTTTAATATTCTGTTGGAAGCCGTCCAGAGTGGCTGGGGAAACCCAGCCAGATGGGTGGGGTATAAATAAATTATTATTATTATTATTATTGTTATTACATCTTGTCCACCATCCTGCTTCCCACAGTGACTAACTAGATGCCTAAGAGAAATGAGTAAGCAAGAAATGAGGGCAACAGCAACCATTACTCAGAGGCATGCTGCCTCTATCCTGAATATCCTCACAATTCAAAGCCACAGGACATGTTAGGAATTTTGAAGGACAAACTGAGTGTGCACAGAACAGCACAGTGGCATCTAGCCAGTTTAATTTAGGGTGTTCCTTTGAACAGGCCACAGAATCCTCTGCAACATGCAAGTTCCTTCCACAGACACACAGTTCTTCGACAAGCTGATTTGTAAAACCCTTCCCTCTCAAGGTAAACAAACATGAAAAACCACTACTGAAACATAGCGAATGCTTTGGAAATCTGAGTAAATGGATCACTGCTTCAACACAGTTTTTATTCTTTCTGTAAAACTCTGAAAGCATATATATTTCAAAAGTCTGGCTTCTTTATGTGTGGCAAACACATGAGAATGTTCCTCTTCAGCCAGGCATTTGGCTGATTAACATTCTATGCCTTTCAAATGTGTTTGTGGGAAGAGGACTATTGGGTTTGTTTTTGTTTTAGTACAGTGGTACCTTGGTTCTTGAAATCAATCCATTCTGGAAGTCTGTTCGACTTCCAAAACGTTCACAAACCAAGGCACGGCTTCTGATTGGCTGAATGGCCCCAGAAACAATGCTGACAGCCAAAACACATGTTCGGCTTCCGAAAAACGTTCGCAAACCAGAACACTTACTTCCAGGTTTGCGGCGTTTGGAAGCCGATTTGTTCGTCAACTAAGCCTTTCAGGAACCAAGGTACCACTGTATGCATTTTGTGTTCTCATTTTGTATTTTTCTGTTGTGAACTGTCCTGTGATCTTCAGATGAAGGGCGGTATACAATTTTAATTAATTAATTATTAATATGCTATCACTATGCTTTAACTACTGATTTAAAAGAAACAAGAGCTTACTTGAATATGGCCACTTTGTGGATGACCTTCTCCAAACCAGTCTCATTGTTTTCCTGTTAAAAACATATGATATGGTAAAGTAGTAAGAACAAAATATATGTGGTGAAAAACAGTAAATTAAAAGCAAATCAAGCTACCCAAGAATCAGTAGCCGATAAACATCTACAGACACCCAGATAAGACTGAATGTAGGCATTTATCACCATGCTATTAATGCAGCAACAATTCAAACGAGAGCAAGGGCATGGGGAGCTGTGAAGCAGATTGTTACTAAAAACAATCAAAATTTTCAAAATCGAAATGTTATTATGAAGGCCACTGTGTCTTAGCAAACAGTTAAAATATAATCATGTACTTTTAAGCTGCTTTATCCAAAATGACATGGACACATGGAGCTCCTAGTGTGCATGTTTGCTTGTTTTTGCAATCACAGTAATATTAAAGAAGTTCTGTGTATAGAATGGGGTGTGGGTGTACTTGTGCTACAAGGAGTCTGGATTGTCTAAGAAAAGGATGTTAAACATTTCTGCTGAAAGAGGAACACAAGACAGAGGAAACATCAAGTACAGGAGGAACTTGAGCTGTGTTTCATTGATAATTTTATCATATACGCCCCTAAAGAGTTCTGTGGTAAAGCAATCTGTGAACCTTCCTAGATTAATAGAAATCAAAGGGAGAAATCACTCACATCCTTGGGCAAAGATTTTGCGATAGCACTGTGAGCCATTGGTTCAATGCAAAGCAGATGAATAATTTCCCGCATAGTAACGTCATCTTTTGTCACATTACTGACTCCTGGCACATATCTTTCCCCTGGAAGCAAAAAGAAGAAGAAAGTAATCTCACATATATACAGTGGAATACATTTTCATGCATGCAAGAGATCATACTGTAATGATGATGGTTCCTAGACTAAAAATTCCTTGAAAGTGGCATGGAGCGCTGCAAGGGGATGCATGGGCAGGGCTGAATATATTGTAGGTTAGATAAGAAGGCCGAGAATACTAAAGTGAGGTTACAGTCATACAATATCTGAGGGCTCCTACACATACATACATACACGCACATATGCACACACACCAACCCTCTCTCCATCCAAGCAAGCAAAATATATCATCACAGCAAGAACACATTTCAGCCAGGAAAAGCACTTGGGAGCAGAGCCAATGATCATGGCATGGAGAGAAGCCTGAGGATAAGACAAAGATGCCTGGAAGCATTTGGTCCATGGGCTGGAGGTTCCCCACCCTTGTTCTATGTCCTATCCCATGGGTGGGGAACTGGATCTAAGTCAGTAGGACAGATAGTTTTCTCCACGAACCCTCATGGGCCAAATCACCTTTTTCACATATGGAGTCTTCAAAAGCCCCTTCCAAAGCACAGCCTATCCCTTAGATTGATAATGAGCCAGCTGCTTTTATTTTGGTTTGGGTTTTTGTTTGTTTGTTTTGCATTTTTTCAGTCTTCTCTCTATTTCCTTTTGCTTTTAATAGTCCCACGGTTAATTTTACTTCCATTCCTTCTTGATTTTGCTCTAATTACAGATGGATAACTGCCTTCTGTCCAAGCTAGTTTTGAAACCCCAGCACTGGATCATTATAAAAAATGTATTACCCAAAGAGGCATTTAGTACAGTGCACCCCACCTAACCACAATCGTATCTGTACACATGATTTTCAGGTTTTATTGAAAGAAAATACTTTTCATTCACTATACAAATGCTCTGTCTGCCATTGTCTTCCTTCAGGCACTTTTCACAATGGCATGTGCAGACTATTCAATGAACTGCCTGTGCACACATCACAGCTAGGCTATTCCTTGGAGATACATAACCACACTGAATAGCTGAAGGTAAATCTACATATGTTTGCAAAGGAAATGAACCTTTTTAAGGGCCTAAAGAACCAGCTGATGGTGGAAGAAGGGGGGAAAAGGGACAATATTAAAAGGTGGCTCATAATTAACCCAGATTAGATATGTAATTAATATGCCACCTAACACACTTGTGTTAAGTGTGATAGTTTCAGATATTAAAGTTTCCATTATTGGAGAACCTATTACATATTCTAAACAACCTCCATCTTTTCTAAAAAAGCAATTTTCCTTACCCACCACGTAGATAAGAACTTGAAGCATCTCTTCTATTAATGTGTTACACTGCTTATTCAAATCCTGTAATATTTCAAGAAAGCACAAATGAAGTTCTTGGAAAATATAATTATGTGAAATACTGAAGCCTGAGGTTTTCTGAAGCACTTGAAAACATATTAAGCTGACCCAAAGCTTTATGAACAGAAAAATAACTGGAAAAATAGAGGGTGGAAACTAGTTGGTGCCCGTGAATTCACAGAAGGGCTTTTGATGCGCCACATGTTTCTGCAAACAGGACAAGTGGAGAGGCAATTTTTGCCAATTCCTGCTTCCCCCTGCAGCCCCAACTGCCACCCAAAAATCAGCTCCAGAGTGTTAGGGAAACCTACAGAGCAGGGAAGCAGTAGAAAGGGCAAACTGCCAAGAATCCCCCTCCTGTTAGTGTGAATGCATCAGTTGGGTCAAAGGTCCTTCCATGACCACAAGGGCAGCAACTGAATTCCACCCAGTATTTAAAAGTTCCCCCACCAGCACTCATGTCAGAAAATTAAGCCTACACGCTGGATGGAAATAATCTAAAGAAGAGAATCAAAGAGAAGGGATGGGATAAATTCCATTTTTAAGTTGTAAAGCTGCAATAATTTATGGTACAGAAAGTCTATGTGATTTAAGAAAGTCTCTTCAGTGGAAATCACTGTTTTTAGCAAAATATTGCAATTTCATTGAAGGAGATAGAAACAGTGGGTTTCCACATGCTTATGATTTCAAGGGTAAAAATTAACGGCATATAGCTCTGTACCTGGTCTTTGGTTGGCACAATTCTCTTAAAGGCATCAAGCAGTTCATATCGCTGGAGTACAAGCAAGAGGAAACTGTTTGGATCCATAAGTGATGCCCCAATCTATCAGAAATATACACATTCAATAGCATTAGAGAACAGAGAATTTAGGCAACAAACAACACACTGTTACTATTAGACCAGAGAAATTGCAAACATACTCACCTGAAGGAAAATTATATCCTTATCATACATTTCTTCTCGACATTTAACATCTTGATAATAAAACATCTGAAAGAAAATAAAACGTATATAAAGCTTCATATACAAAGCCGTCCTCTTTGGCATAGGCATTCAATTCAACAAAACACTACACCTTCCTACCCGAGGTCACAGAATTGCAGGGTTGGAAGGGAACCCCAGGAGTCATCTAGTCAAGCACCGGTGGACAGTGGGCACGATCCAACCCGTTGTGCAAGGCTAAAGATGCTGCTCAAGGCTAAAGAGGAAGCGCGCAGCCTGTCCGTTGCTCTTTGGGGTTGGGGGGGGGGATAATATTTTTTTTCTTGATTTCCCCCTCTAAAAACTAGGTGCGTCCAGTGCGTCCAATAGAGCGAAAAATACGGTATACTGGCAACTTAGCCTCTGTGGGATATATATCACTACATGCGAGAATATATTTGTAGTGAAATTTGGTTTGGTACCTGGCTTATCAGAGACAGCCCGTTCCTTCTCCACATTTCGGCAGCAACCTGAGCAACCAATACTAGACAACGCAAAGGATATTCCACCAACATCTGCACCTGGAATTCTTCCTAAAGGTTTATTAAAAAATTGATTGTGTTAAAACAACCAGCATTTGCACAAGGAAATCAATTACTACAGATAAGTTAGTAAAAAAGCGGGGCGGGGTTTTCTTTGCTATCGTTAAAAGAAAAATACAACAAAAGGTTAGAGGCAGAATTAAATTGCACTTTATTATGCTAGGCTCTAACACTGTACTGTGTAGTTTCAGCCAGGTCAAGTCAGTATTCATTCAGTGTTCAGCCACTACAGACCTATATCCTTCCTTAAGGAAAATGACTAATGATTCTGTGTTGTCAATTATTGATGGTAAACAGCGACTTCCGGGTTAGCGCGAACGGCTAATGGCGGATTCCCTCCGAGCTCCGGAGGGAATCGGCTCTGCTGAAGATGGGTCTTGCCGTGCCGGCGACACGGGGACCCTCAGAAACCGCAGGCGCGGAAGCCTGCGGACTTGGTGACTCGGTGGGCACCTTAAGCGCCCTCCCCGACCCACGAAGAGCCTTTTTAAAGGCTACGGAGAGGGTACGGAGAGTGGCGTGGTGCTGAGAGTAGACCGCTACTTCAGTAGAGCGAAGCCGCAAGCCATGGCCGGAGAGCGCTGACTTTCTTCCCAAAATTTGGACTGGATAACAAAGGACCCGTGAGTAGTGGAATTTGGACTTTAAAAAAATTTTATCCTTTGAATTCGGCACGACCGGGGGATGTGTTAAAGGGAAGTCCGCACCCCCTCTACTTATAGATGATTTAAAGCAAGGAACGGAGAATTAAGGCGGAATGAATACTGTTTTGATGATTTAAAAGTTTTTCACAAATTTGATAGAAGAAGATTTTGTGCTGGAGAGAAAGGGAGGAACTTTGGAACTTTGTGTGTAATCCACCCCAAAACCCGGGAGTGTCCTGTTTGGGTGCCGGAGGAAGAAGTGAAAGGAGTTTGACAGCTGTCAAAGAAGCTGTCAAACGGGCGGACAAAGTAAAGAATTTTGTTATTTAACAACTCTTTGAATTAAAGGTGATACATTTGAACTGAGGCGATTGGAAACAAAGTAGTGATTATAACAAAGTAACAGATTACTGGAAAAGGACTACTAAATAACTGAAAGCCCCCTAGGGGGAATTAGTGACATTACAATGGCTGCAGAGGGAAAATTACTGGCGGAGATAGAAAAAATGTTCTTTCTCGTGGGAATCCTGCAAGAGCAGAGTATGGCTTTGAGCAAAGTATTTATGACCTTGAATTCTGAAACAAACAACTCTGCTGAATGCACAAAGGAGACGTATGACAAAAACTCTGCAACTGAGCAGGAAGAGATGCTTTTGGAATTGGCAGAGAAGAAAGAAGGAGTGCAGACACTACAAGTGGAAAATATCAACCAGGAATCTACACTGTTAGAGTATGAGCAAGAAGACCTTTGGATTACAAACCTGCGAAAGATGAGAAAGAAGAAGAGGGAAGTCCCTGGAGTACTTGGAATATTAAAACTAAAAAGAATAAAGCAACATGATTGGGACTTTCCTCTTGAGTATGGAAAAGTAGATGATCCTTCGCAGCAAACACTTCTTAACATTCTGGATGAAAGAAAATATGATGTGACTCTGACTGAACTCCTTCGGGGTCTTAGGATCAACAAAGAGGACTACCAATATACTTGGCAGAGAGGGGCTGACAGAGAATCAGACGCCTCGGACGTGAGGAATCCGGGCTAAGAACTATTTTTTGTTTGTTTTTTGGACATTTGTTTGGGAAGGGACAGAAACCGGGGCGGGGGGGGAGAGAGAATAGAATTATAAAATGTTATGATTTGTTTTATTTGGTCAATGTGACCTATAATTAATATAATAAAGGGAAAATTTGTGGAAGGGAAGTTAGATCGACCTTAAAAAAAAAAAGAAATTAATGATTATAAGAGAATTGGATAAGTTGAATATAGATAAACAAAAAGAATTAAATTTTTAAAAGTAATATGAATATGTTTAAGACGTTAGGTAAGAACTTGCTGAATTAATTATTGGAACTGGGATGTAAGAGGAGGGGGTGGGGGGAAGTCAACGAAAGTGGGTAAAGAAAATTAGGGTATGAAATTGTATGTGTGTGTTTTTGTCTTTGTGTGTGTGTTTGTTGTTATAAAATGTAAAAACCCAATAAAAATTATTTTAAAAAAAAAATTGATGGTAAACAGCATCAATTTTTTTTGCAGAATAATTATTTATATTTAGCAGCCAATAACTACCCACAGCAGGGTACTGCAGTTTAAGATCTCCTGCAATTAAGAGCTTATTTGTATCTTTATTAGTTCTCTGCTACATTTATATCCCACCTTCTTTCTATGGAACTCAAGACGCCATACCTGGTTCTTCCCCTTCCCATTTTATCCTCAGAATAACTTTTTGAGGAAAGTTGGGTTTAGAGGGAATGGCTGGGCTGGCTGAAGCTCACTTAGTGATCTTCATCACTGGATAGGGAACTGAGCCTGGAACTGGATCAGGGAGACCCAACAAGTTAACCACTACACCACAATTTCTCTCATAACCGGCTGAACTTTCAAATACTATTGAGTATCCAGTGGAGATACTTACAGATGTTATGAATTCTTGGAGTCTGGAGATTACATTTGTTTTGCTCAACTGTATGTGCAGACCTAGGAAATACATTAAAAGTAATGTTTGTATCAATTTGTAAATTACAAGATGCATTTGTATGCTTGTTGTCTAAATACAGGCTTATAATTAAGCTCTCCCCTCACTAACTACGATCTGTAGCCAAGAACCAACATTGGCCAGAGAGCTTAATCACAAGCCAAGTTTCAGAGAGCATACGAAGTCCAACTTTGGCTTAGCTCAGTGAAGTGTGGGAGAAAATGGACTCAGGAGGAACTAAGCAGCTGCAAGATCCTCTCTGGGAGCCTACACATTTTCACAGTCCAGGTAAGTCATAGTTTGGCTTACTATGCCATATGCACCAAGCCCTAATAAATTTATACATGCTGTGAAGAGATACTTTCTGCTCTCTGCTGTATTAGAAGCCAGTCACCCAATCAAACTGACTGGCAAGTAGATTCAGAACAGCAAAATAATTTTTTTTCCTTTACAAGAACAGGAATTCAAAATGGTGTTATGAGCTTAGATTGTAAAGATGATTTGAAAAATTCACGCAGGAGAGATCTTACAGTAGCTATTGTTATCCATGATAGTTAAAAACAACCTCCAGGTTCAGAATGCTTCTCAAAATGTGAGCAGGAACTGACTGCAATTCTCATAAGCTACAAGCACAGGACACTCACCAGCAAGCATCCTGGACAATGGTAGATGTATGCTGACAGGATCTGCAGACACCCTGAAGCGCTTGCTTTCCAAAGTATGGCCACATAAATGAATCACTGTCTTGTCCCATGAATAATTACTTGCACTACATCTCAATACTGTTGCATGGCATTCCTTGTAAGCAGTCACCAACAGTGCTTCCTAGAATGGACAATATTTTTATAATTATATTTAAATATACAGCCTTATTTTTTCTACTTCAATTTAACTGTGCATTTTTATGTTTTAATATGGGTCATGCGTTTCATTTTTGATCAGCGGCAATGGAATTGTGCATTGCTATATGTTTAAAATAAACCCAATTCCTAAGAAAATTGGTTACTAATCATGCTGTGAAAATATGGATTGTTCAGTTGCATCTCTTAGGAACAGCTTTCTAGTCATTTTTTCTGTCACAATTCTGGTCAACCACACGTAAATATAAAAACAGAACAGTCTTTTCTAGATGACTTTCAGATACTTTGCTGCCTAACTATATGTTTTCAACTCCATAGCTTTATGAATGATCTGCATCTCCAGAAGCCACTTTTCAGCTTTCTATATAGAGGATTGTGAAAATAAGTAGGAGACTCTCAAAACAATTTTGAAACAACAAGCTTAGCAAAGATTCAGATCATCAGCCAAATCCGAAATCTCTATCTTCTCACTATTCTGTGTTGTTTATCATATACAGTGGGCCAGTGGGGTTGGTGGTTGATAGGTAAATAAATAAATGAACGGGGGAAACCCACCATTTCCTGCCCCCATTTATTATCCCCCCCTGCACACCCAGTGGGTTTTCCATGCTTACCAGCCTCTGGGATGCTCCCAGAGCCACCTTCCCAATGTCCAGCAAGCAAGGTGGCACCCTCCTTGCCAGCCTCTGGAAATGAGATGCGAGGGCTCTGGAAGCGTCCCAGAGGCTGGTATGGAAGGTCCGCCTTGCTTACCAGACCTCCTATGACCTTTCCACAGCCTGGTAAACACCCTCCACCTTGCAGGAGGAGACCCCCTCAGAACCAAACCCTTGTGTATGGGATGGGCCAACTGTATCGCATCCAGCTTCAATTAGGAGGGAAATCTTTCATTTTATTTTATTTTTTGCTAAATACAAATACTTCCACAGATCCTGCCGAGTAAGTATCAATTGAAATTATCGTAGCAAAATTTTGATATGTAAACTTTTAAGAGTTCAAGGTAAAAAAAGATTCATGGGTTAAAGTTGAAGCACCAGGCTTGTCAAGGTCATGGGGAGTGGTATGCTCACAAGGCACCTCCAAAGATTTGAGTCTGCTCCATAAACAAGTATTTGTTTCTACAGATAATGCTGCAATTTTATTGAAACAGGCTTACGTCGCAGGCACACCACTCCTGAAACATCAGGAGAATAATCTTCAGTTGCATCTGGATGACAATGGCTGCTTCCCAATCTGGATCCACCTCAATGTGCTGACCAACTTGCCTTTTTATTTCCTCCATGCCCTGGAATGAAATCCCCGCCCCAAACAGTATGTGACTAAACCGAGTCTTGTATCAGACAGATGTTCAAACCATGATTCTAAGCAAACAGAAGTAAGCGCCAACTAAAACAAGGCCATTTATATTTCTACAGTGTGGATAATTAATTAATAAGGTTTATTTACTGATTAATCAACAGGTAAACTCTAAGCAGTTATGGTGTGTGTTTTAATAGCATCCCAAATTATATACATATGTAATTGTGTTTGTAAAATCCAGAGCTCTGCTGAATAAAGTTAATTCATACTCACCTGAAAGAAACTGATTTTCTTTAAAACATCTGAGAAGAGCGCTTATGAATCATATTAGGACAGCACATTAATATTGTATTGGGCATATGGGCAGGTTCATAATACAGTAGCCATATATATATAGCAAATAGCAAATTAGAGATGTATATATTATATACTGTACCTGCATGCAAATAAGAATCTTCAGGAAAGAACGGAACCCTTCCAAAAACTGCTCTCGCAGTTTGTCTGTCCACACTGTAGGCTTACTGATTAAAATATATCTGTTGCAAAAAAAGTTGAATTTCAGAAGTCTTTTCTAGACAAAGCAGGCTTTAAGTTGGGGTATGGGGCTAGAATCGTATGTGGCTGGGAAAGATTTTGAAAGTCCTTTGAGGAAATAACCATTGGTGCAGCAAGAAAATGGCTAACACATTTGCAAAGCTAAGCAGGGTCCAGGATGGATTCAAACTGGATGGGGGACTGTGCGCTGAGATTCCTGCATTGTAGGGGGTTGGACTAGATGACCCTCAGAATCCCTTCCAACTCTAGAAGCCTATGATTCTATGATTTCTCTCTCTTGGAAATAGTGACAGCCTGGCTGAAATGTGGAAGAACAAGCTGACCTTGATCACTGATATCCTCTTGCACAACTGTGTCTCCACTAGGTCTACCCAGAAAAGGGTGACATAAAACACAACACAAGAGATAGATTGGTTTTTTTAATAGATATTGATCAGTTTGCAACATATAGTAAGGAAGTATGCCCTGATGGTGGTAATGACAGACACATAAATTATTATTCTCCACTGCCAGTGAATTGTGCCAGTAATTGGTTCCAGAATGACAAAACGGCCAATCTAATTTCTGACCATGATTCTAAATTTCGGTTGAGACACATAGGAGGCAACGTCTGACCAGGCAATGTTTCATTTTGATTCATTTGCCTAAGGTTGTAGTTGCATATCCACAATATGATTCAGTTCTAATGTGGCATGTTTTGCAATGCTTATCCCAGACACAAACACTTTTTTGCAACATGTAAAGAGCTAGGTAGGATAAAACAAATATTATTGCCAAATGAAGCACGTACTCATCTCCACAAACAAGAACACTTACTTGAGGTCATATATGACTGCATATACTCGACCCATTTTCTCTTGGCTGTAATCCTGGAAGTTGAATTTGCCATTTTTATCCAGATATTTGGGGAGCTCTTCAAGCAGTGTCTCTGTTATGACAGAGATTACATTTTGCTCTTCAATGAGATGGCGGGCCTGCGAGGGAAGCAGTAACAATTGTTGTTTGTATTTCATTTTCTATTTTATTCAAAAAAGGTAAAACCTTCAGATGTATTGCTGCTTTATGTAGGCAGTACAGTGGTACCTCAGGTTAAGTACTTAATTTGTTCTGGAGGTCCGTACTTAACCTGAAACTGTTCTTAACCTGAAGCACCACTTAAGCTAGTGGGGCTTCCTGCTGCTGCTGCACTGCCGGAGCATGATTTCTGTTCTCATCCTGAAGCAAAGTTCTTAACCTGAAGCACTATTTCTGGGTTAGTGGAGTCTGTAACCTGAAGCGTATGTAACATGAGGTACCACTGTACTACAGAAGTACAGTGTGGGCGCAGGGAACCACTGGCCCTCTGGATTTGTTGGACTCTACCTCTCACCAGTCCCAGCCAGCTTGGACAGGGATGATGGGTTACAGAGCATATTTTATCATATCACTGTCATCTGTCTTTGCAAATCAAATTTGCCAGCAAGGCTTAAATAATTAAACTGCTTTGAGTTTCTTTGTTTTCTACCATCAAGCAGCATATAAATAAAGAATTACACAGTGTCAGCACACCACCAAAAATTTGGCTTTGGGGGTGGGTTTCAGCACAGAAGAGAGGGCAATAAGGCCTTGTTTTGTAAGTAGGAGACTGCTTGTGGTTCATGGGATCCAAACTATAATAATGCTGTCCTGAAGGCTGGTTGTAGGCTCTTGACAAAAGGAAAATAGTAGACTATAGAGATATGGTTGCCCCTTTGGTTATAGTGACTGAAACAAAAATTAAATATGTTTGCTTATTTAAAAAATGAATGCATAAACTACTATAAAGGTTATTTGCAAGATTTCTTCTCACATATTGTTTATTGTTTCCACTGTATGATGCCAGACCAAGTCAGATAGGAATACAAATAAGCAATGTACAGTGGTACCTCAGGTTAAGTACTTAATTTGTTCTGGAGGTCCGTTCTTAACCTGAAACTGTTCTTAACCTGAAGCACCACTTTAGCTAATGGGGCCTCCCTGCTGCAGCCGCGCCGCCGGAGCACGATTTCTGTTCTTATCCTGAAGCAAAGTTCTTAACCTGAAGCACTATTTCTGGGTTAGCGGAGTCTGTCACCTGAAGAGTATGTAACCTGGAGCGTATGTAACCCGAGGTACCACTGTATCTTAAGCAGAATTCAACCAAGTCTTTCTTTGGAAAATTTCTTGCAGTGTCCAAGTTACCTACAAGTATTGCGACTAACACAATACGAAATGTTCTTTATATACTCGGATGATTGGCTGTACGTACCAATGTAGGAACGGTGAACATCTGAACCGAAAGTGCTGTCACAGAAATTTGCCTTTCATGATCATCACTGATGTATTCACTCTGTAGTTTTTTGTAATGCTGTGAAGAGAAGAATATGCAAAAAAGGTGATTGCCTGGCAGGAACTTAAGGCCAGAGGCATCATGAGGCGAGCATACGGTAAGTGAAATCCCTGCCTTCCAGCAGGAACACACACTATTTCACCAGACAACCCAACTGTGAAGGACCAATGTTCTTTCCTTTTTAAAATTTAAGACAAAGAAGGACTCTGTTTGGACCACTGGGCAGCATGGTTCTGCTCGTGTCTTCCATGACTGCAGTAGGCGGCTGGACACTCCCAAACTTTCAACGTACAGCACAGGCAAGTCATCTTTGGCACAAGGTAACAGAGTGATCTTATCGGCCAAAGAATGGGGAAATCTTCTCTGTAGATGCTTTGAGCAGAGTAATTAAAGGCAGCCATTTAGATGAACACTGTTTCTACCTCAGGACTTTGATGAAGTTTGTTGTAAAAGTCTCCCCACCCCCACCCCAAAATTCAACTTTGAGTGATGCTAATGATTGCTGAATCTCACTGAATTTTCTCTTTGGGGAGGACCTTTAATGAACTCATTTAATGAAGAATTTAATCTCTACTGTTTGTTTATTATTCTGTTACCAGTTTTGAACATGTGCCAAAAAAAAAAACTTACAAATGCTTAAATAATTAGTAAACAAGTGGTTTAAGAACATTATCATCATTTATTAAATTTATATATTGTCCTTCATCCGAAGATCACAGGGCAGTTTACAGAACTGGATACAGAGTTGGATGCCCAACTCCCATCAACCCCAGCCAAGATAGATAGATAGATAGATAGATAGATAGATAGATAGATTCTTTATTGTCATTACACAAGTGCAACATTGCACAAGTGCAACGAAATTGGATGCCATCCCTTAAAAACAACAAAAGCAAAACAACAACAACAACCAAACAAACCACATTCCAGCCACACCCACACCCACACCCATCAAACTCCCAGGTCACACTATCGAGTTACTGCATTTAAGAAGGCCACAGCTCTTGGATAGAAACTATTTTTCAGTCTATTTGTCCTTGACTTGATGTTTCTGTATCTCCTGCCAGAAGGCAGTAGTACAAACAGACTGTGTCCCGGGTGAGATGCATCCTGCAGGATATTGTTTGCTTTCCTAAGACAACGGGAACCGTACAGTTCTTCCAAAGATGGGAGGGGATGACCAATAATCCTTTGGGCTGTGGTTATGACCTTCTGGAGCACCTTCCTCTTCCTAGCTGTACAGCTGGAGAACCAGGCACAAATACAGTATGTGAGAATGCTCTCTATGGAGCCTCGGTAGAAGGACACCAGCAGTCTCTCACTCAGATTGTTCTTCTTTAAAAGTCTGAGGAAATAAATTCTCTGCTGGGCCTTCTTCACCAGAGCAGTGGTATTTGCGCTCCAAGTCATGCCCTGATCGATAGTCACTCCCAAAAACCTGAATTCCGCCACCCTCTCCACCCGTTCCCCGTTGATATACAAGGGCTGAATGTCCGCCTTTTTTTTCCTGTAATCCACCACCAATTCCTTGGTCTTAGCCGTATTAAGAGCCAGATTGTTCTCTCCACACCAAGCACAAAGCCGCTCCACCTCGTCCCGATAGGCGGACTCATCCCCTCCTGAAATGAGCCCCACCACCGTAGTGTCATCAGCAAACTTGATGATTTTGTTGCTGGAATAAATGGCTGTACAATCATACGTATAGAGAGTATAGAGCAGGGGACTCAACACACAACCCTGTGGTGAGCCGGTGTTAAGGCTAAGGGCTGTGGACATATGTGACCCTACTCTAACCCTCTGAGAACGTTCTGACAAAAAGTCCAAAACCCAGAGACAGGTGGAGTTGGAGAGTCCAATCGCCTCTAGCTTGGACACCAGTCTATGGGGGAGGATAGTGTTAAAAGCAGAGCTAAAATCCACAAACAGCAGCCTCACATAACTCCCCGGCTGCTCCAGATGGAACAGAGGTCAAAGTAGTGGCAAAGCTGGGGCTGCATGGTGTATCAGCACAGTCCGTTTGAGGCTTCTGCCAGTCTACCATTTTGCCCCACCCTCTCTCACCTCTGCCTCCTAGTGAGTGGCAGGGATGCTGCTGCCATATTGCTATGGCTCTGCCCCACTGGGCAAGCTGCAGTCAATAATTTTTTTAAAAGGCTTTGCAAAACATACCATGCTATAATAAGGGTGAAAAGTAACAGGAGAGATAAATTACCTTAACAAATTCCATGGCAAACCTTTTTTTGTACTCCATTTCCATGAAAAAACTGCTGAAGATTAGTTCATGCAAGATCTTCCTAGCTCCTGAAAAATTCAACAGTTCATGTTTAC
This sequence comes from Podarcis erhardii, assembly GCF_964252035.2. Taxonomy (NCBI): domain Eukaryota; kingdom Metazoa; phylum Chordata; class Lepidosauria; order Squamata; family Lacertidae; genus Podarcis; species Podarcis erhardii. The sequence goes on from NC_138497.1 coordinate 45,972,935, forward strand.
TCCCATAAGAAAAAGAGAATGAATATCTAATTATAAGAATATTTTGTTCCATTTTACAAAATGCAATGTTTATCTCAATAACAGAGTAAGTAATAACAGTAAGTGCTTACATTTCGAAATATACACAATTGCCAAATATACAATTGCCAAGCATAGTCCAGTTGGGAAACCATATTTGTTTGAAAGCCTAGACATCAATCTTTTTTCAAAATTTAAAAAGTAGCTGTCAGACTATTTCCAAATATCAAAGTTTCACTCATCTTAAACTGAGTGGCAGACACTGAAGGTGTAAAGAAGCTCAATTAACATCAATTCAACTTACCTTTGTAAAGTTTTGCATCCCAAAGCATCAATGTGCTTATAAGACAAGGTTTCTCTGAATCAATTTCTTCTTTTAGACATATTTGACAAAAGATCTGACGAAAGTCACCTAAGAGTAAAATAATCTCGATGGGTTATTGGAATGATTGTGGCCTGCTTAAATGTTGTATTCTTTTGATTAAAAAAAACTTTTGCCAATAAATCTTCAGATGTAACAGAATAGTATCTCTATTCTGAAATCAATTCCTTACATTTACAAGGACCCCACCTCATCGCTGACCCTGTACTGCCATGTTTATCTTTCAATCAATATTATTTCTTTTGAAATAAGAGTGTAAAGTTTCTAGAACTACTATTGCCTTGCATATTTGAGATGTTATTCTGGACCAGCTTTGAACAAACAATACCAATAACGTATGACTACTTATTCAATTTCCAACCCTGCCTCCATCGTAAGGTCCCAGGGCAGTTTACAACAATTTTAAAATATATTAAAGTAAGTTTAAGCAAACTCATGGTATTTATGCTAGCCACTTTTATTCTGAATTAAAAGCAGCCATGAGGAGCACATGAATTGATAATTAGGAACATGGCCTACAAGAACATACCCCAGCTAGCCATCACCATATAATTGAATATTTATTTCTGGGTCAGCCAGGGACAAGAAGACCAGAATAGCATTACTTTCGCTACCTCAGAAAAACACAAGGAAATTGAGGCTTGAATTCAAGTGAATGGGAATATTTCCCAAACACAACTGTGGGTTTTATATCAAGACATTTTGTAAGATGCAAATCCTTAGTATAAAATGCTTGCACATGAAAATTGATTTCAGTATCAATAATAGCTTTGACCATTTAAGAAAGACTGGTCCTGCAATTACATATACTGCTAAGGAAAGAATTCTCTTGTCAATGTTTCGGCATTTGATTATGATACAGAGCAATTTAAGGTGCTTACTTGAGTAGCTCATAAGTTTGTTTAACCAGGAACCAAGACGCAGAGCAAATTTCTGGTGAGCCATAATATCAGCATGAAGAACCTTAACATTTAGGGGACCTTGGGAAACGTTGTTCGAATGTTTCTAGAAAATTTTTTTAAAAAGACATTAGAATTAGAGGATATTCTTTGATCTTGTCTACTTTTTTCCTTTCATCTTCTCTATCATGCCATTTGTACTTCCAACTAAGGAAAAGAGAGGACAGCTGGAACAGTTGGAGCACAGTGTCTGAAGCTTAATTGATTAAATGTTACAAAAAATGTAGGATAAGAAAAATCTGAAAAGGTCAAGAATGATTCGAAGTCTTTGCATCTGTAAAGGAACAGAACAATTATTCAGTATTAACTGGGTATATTTGACACATTTCAGGAAGTTACCTTAATCTCTTCTTTTGCTTCCTGGCAAACAGCATATGATCCTGCCTTGACAGCCTTCCGGCCCTGAATAATTAGAAGAAGTGACATATTTAGGTCAGGTAATGGCAGAACTTGATCTTATAACAATATGTAAACAAAGCGTCTCCACCCCCATCGTTCTGCCCGGACGCTGAGGTCCAGCGCCGAGGGCCTTCTTGCGGTTCCCTCATTACGAGAAGCAAAGCTACAGGGAACCAGGCAGAGGGCCTTCTCGGTAGTGGCACCCGCCCTGTGGAACGCCCTCCCATCAGATGTCAAAGCGATAAATAACTATCTGACATTCAGAAGACATCTTAAGGCAGCCCTGTTCAGGGAAGTTTTTAAACTGTGATATTTTAGTGTATTTCTGGTTTTTATGGAAGCCGCCCAGAGTGGCTGGGGAAACCCAGCCAGATGGGCGGGGTACAAATAATAAATTATTATTATTATTATTATTATTATTATTATTATTATTATTATTATTAAGGCAAGACTGAACTAAGGATGCTCAACTGTTTCATAAGCAGCTAATGGTTTCAACTCTTTATCTTTGGAGATTTCACTAGACTGATGCACCCTATGGTGTGGGCACATTTAGAATATTGTTTGTACTGACCCAGTTGTAATGTTGTGGTGTGTAGCTCAATTTCCATGGATGGGTAAAGGCTCAGTGTCAGAGCATTTGCCAAAGGTCCCAGATTCAATTCCTGGAATTTCCAGGTAGGGTTGAAAAAGACGCCTGTCTTAAACCCAGGAGAGCTGTCCCCAAACAGTGCAGACAATACTGAGCAAGATGGACCAATGGGATGCCTTAGCTTAGTGTAAGGCAGCTTCAGGTCTCTCAAGACAGGCCCTAACCCTGAAGAGTGTTACTGCATGACCCAATTCATCCCAATGAATCCTTCCCTCATGATTCATTGCGCAAATCTACATATAGATAGATGATACAGATGATACATTATAGATGATACAGCTATACATATACATATTCCTGCTGAGATTTCCCTTGATAAAAGACACTCCTTTCAATATATTTTTCATATAACTGCCTGGAAAAGTAGGATCACAATATGGAGTGCCACAAGCAACATCGCACACCAAGTGATATTGCTTCGGAGAGAGGAAAATGCTGTCATGCTCCACCAAGAGGCAGTGCAATGTCAATACTGTTGGGAAATGGTGACGTTCTGTTCCTCTCTCTTCTCTTTCGTGGAAATAATCCCTTATCTCCAAAACAGAATTGTTACAGAACATGGTGGCAGGAATGTGGCAAACCCACAACCACAGGGTACAGTCAAATCTTGGTTGTTGAACGGCTCTATTTTCAAAAGTTTTGGTTCCCGATCGCCAAAAACCCGGAAGTAAATGTTCCGGTTTTCAAACGTTCTTCGGAACTCAAATGTCCAACCTAGCTTCCGCTTGAATGAAAGAAGCTCTTGCAACCAATCGGAAGCCGCGCCTCGGTTGTCAAATGTTTCGGAAGTCGAACGGTCTTCAAGAACGGATTACGTTCGAAAACTGAGGTTTGACTGTATTAGCTGATAACTCTTATTGTTTTCTCACCTACCACTTATGAAGCATTTGGCTTTTCTTGCTAAGTAATGGAAGCAAATTATAGACCACAACAGTACAATTGGCTCTCTCTCAACTGGGCTACAATATGGTACAGTTGTAACAGGAATGGTGCATACTACCAACCTCTTTATCTATAGCAGCAGTATATATCTGGGCTTCTCCAAGCTCACAGCCAAGAGTTCTTTGTAGGCTATAGATAACATGGTCATAAGAATGATGTTCATCATTGAAAAGGACACAGTAGTATTTGTCCAGCTTCTCTCTACTGGGAGGAAACCAAAATATCATTCTAACAAGAGAATACTAAAATAAACTCCAACATACATATTGGGCAACAAAACAAATGTAAGCCATTAAGTAAAAAAGGGACAAGCAATCAAATTGGAGGAATTGATTAAGCTCTGATTTACATAAGTAATGTTCTTGTTTGCATTAGAATAGCTACTGATCCTGAAGTAAGGAATGCCTTACTTGCGTCCCAGACCACTTTCTCATCTACACCCTGATTGAGGTTGACTTCAAAATATTCTTTCATTATTTTTTTACCTTTCTCTCTTATTTCTATATTGTTTAATAGTTCTTCGTTTAATCTCCATCCACGATGTGAGCTCACCTCCCCATGTAGAGTTAACATTATTGAATTATGGTTCAAGAAGGTCCTTGGTAGTATCAGAGATAATTCAGCAGATAATCAGAGATAATGACAGCAGACCGTCACTTTCCTACCTTCCTGTGCCTTATCATTGTTGTTTTCAAATGCAGTCATGCTTCTCACTAGTCTGACTAGTCCTTTTGGCTTTCCTTACCAAGTAACTGAATGACTCTGCTTTATTTTCGAAGGTTTTACCACTTATAGGCAAGTAAAACACTTGCCACGAACTCCAGCACATCACTTACCTAGTTATAAGCTCTGGAGGCAGCTCCTTCTCTTCCTCCCAAACAGTCATATCTACAATATATTTTATTACTGAAGGGAACATTTTTCTTGCTTGCGCTATTAGCTCTTCATTCAACTGGCATTCCACGTTCTACAGGGGGGGAAAACACTAATATGAATTAAGAAATGCTGTGCAATATTAATCTGTTGAACATAAAGAACACTCTTCCTCCAACTGTTGTTACAAAAATCTGAATAATGGGAATTTAATAAAAAGCTTAAAAATATATAAATGCAGCACTCTGACAATAAGTGAGCGGTTATTTATTTATTAAAAAATATTTTTATACTGCCTCTCATCTTAACACACTCCCATAACAGCAACAAGTACATCATGAAGTGTGAGGTCTTACAATATCTGTTTTCCAATATATTGCAGGCAGGTGTGTTACCTCTTCCATGCTTCCTGCTGCTCCAGGCTCATGATTTGTACACAGTGGTCCAGTCTTCCATGCTTCTGTATCTCCACAATCACAAAAACCTCCTCCAGTAGAAGTGTGCATCTGAAACAAATAAGGTCATCAGATACAAGGTGTTACTATTAGTACAAAAAGCCCTACATGATTTGGAATCAGTTTACCTGAGCGATCGCCTTCACCCATACATTCCCACTCAACCACTTCATTCTGTGGAACTGGCACTGTTACAGGTGCCACATAATACTCGTTCCACATTTCTAAGAAATGAATCTCTGTGGCAGTTCCCACAATTTGGAATTCCCTGCCTACTGGTGTAAGGCAGGCCTCTTCATTGCACTCATTTCAAACCTGCTAAAAACAGGCAAGTCTACTGTGATACATAGAATGTTTCCATGTATTTTCACCAGTCTTTCGCTTATCACTGATTTTACTTATTATCTGAATGTTTTAAATAGCTGTTTTTACTAATGACTGTATTGTTTTATCCTTTTTGTAAACCTCTTTGAGATTTTGGGTGTTGGTTTTGTTACACAAACAAATTTTATTAAACAAATAAATATTAAATAAAGGGGGGGGGGGAATTGCACCCAAAGCTCTTTTAGAACACTATGCTCAACTATGTATTAGCATTATGTGTGTGAGTAATAACGAGCCTCAGGCTTGGGTGCTCTCTCTCCTCCTCTGGCAGGGCCGCAAAGAGATTGTAATTTTTCACTTTTGTTTTAGAAACATGAGGAAACTCTGCTTAGTTTAAACTATGGTTTATTCGAAAGAAGCCAAAACCATAACTCAGGATCCCATCTTCCCAGGTGCTCTTCCAACTATGTGTTGGACATGCCATGTTCCAAGCACCAAAACTTTGCCCCATATGACTCCTTCCACCATTCTCTCCATTTTAGCTTTCCTCACCAGTGTGAAATTAGGTGGAGGCTGCAGATTCCATACTCTTGCATTAGAGTCCACATGACCATACCTGACTGAACAATTCTCCTGCTCCCATCAACCCACTCCCTGATCCTACAGCATTAAAAATGGGGATTGCTCTCTATGAAAAAACTACCATCTGCTAAACATCATAGATGATGCAGATCTAAGGAATACAAAGGATTCCCCCCCCTTTTTTTATTCTACTCATTTTCTTTCCTATTCCTTCTATTTCCTTCCTTAATTGCAATAAAGCTTCTTGGGTTTGACTGTATACTTTTATGATGCACCACACTTTCATGCTAACTAAACGCTTTGACCAAGACAAAACAGGCTGAACTTGTTCAGGGGAGATAGGAGTTGAAAGTTGCATCAAACTCTCAAAATTCCTTTTGTTCAGAGGTTAGGTGAATTGAGAGGCAAAGATGTCACCAGCTAGGCAAACCTTCAATGCAGTTCGAGCAATCTCCCCACCAACTGCTGTGATCTACAAAGCTACTGCAGGTGTGTACAAGGGCTTGGGTATATCACTTTACTTTTTTCTTTCAACAAATCCCCACGCCATCTCACAAATTGATTTGGTAAGTCTTTAATTACAAAAATGGTTTGGGTATGTGACATGGAACCTGCTGTTCAAGAAAAACAAGCCCCCAACCCCTTCTCAATAGTGGAAAAAGTTGCAGTGTTCTTTAGAGCTCAGTCTATATGTTAAGAATTCAACTGCTAAGACACCTAGTCAAAGTTTATTAGAAGTCTGGAATTTAGGAAAGCAATTAAACTAGTCCTCCCCAAGTCATAAACTAGTAACTAAAAACATATACAGAGCCTGAAAGCAAATATATGAATTCGAGTCGTCTTTGCATAACCTTATTTCACTATGTATAACCCTTATTAGAAAGCACAAGGGATTATTTGGATGATTTGCTTAAATTTATTTTTTACCAATGCTTAAACAGATTAAACAATACCTTGGAGCCTGGAGGAATTTAAACCTCTTGACCCAGGGCAGGGCAGCCAAAGTTAAAATGGCTGCTGTGCCCAGGCTCCTGTTCATTTTCCAAGTGCTCCTTATTTTAATTCCAAGTAAAACTATTAAAGGCTGGCAATCAGCTCTCAACATGTTCATCTCGCAGGCCCGTAAAGCAAAACTTGCTATGTCTCTCATTTGCCAAGTCAAGAGGATGGGGCTTCCCCAGCCTACAAACTTATTTTGATGTGCTGCAGTTATGCCAGATGATCCCACAGTTAACCACTGATGACGTTAAATGCTGGATTGCCATCGAGAGCCCCGAGTCAACTTCCTGGCTGGCTGCTCTACCTTGCCAACCAGGATTATGGCTGTTATGGCGAAACCTGGGAAACTAGTTGTATGCTGAGTGTCCGGTATAGATGGAGAGGGAAGTTGGTTTCCTCTCCATCTCCACTGACTCCCTCGCCTTTTCTTCATCATTATAAGGAAGTAGACAATCTAGCCTTGTGCAACAAGTTGCGAGAGCAAAAAATAGATTCGTTGAGCATCAAACATATCTCTCATTTTATTAAAGATGAGGAATTACAGACTGGAGACAGAAATTTGAAGAGATTTGAACCTCAGGGTATCCAAAGGTTCTCAGAAAGGACTTGTTTCAACACTTTATGCTCTGGCTTCTAGACTTTCAATTTTCTCCCTTTGAAAACCTTTGATTAGCATGTGGAGGCTGATGTAGCTTTAGAAATCGATCCCTCACAGTAGTCTAGAATGTGGTCCTCTAAACCTTTCATTTCAGTTTCAGCTCTGGTAGGGAAAATTCATTAAATACAGAAATGGTTTTTAACTCCAGGAAGCCACATGCTAAAAGGGTGCTTCCCATTTTGTTGGTGGAGTTGCAATGTGAAAGGCTCAGTGGTTTTTGATCTCAGCACCACCACCAGGCCAAAGATCTATAGGTCTATCCAGGTTGTGCTTATTTTCCACGTTTGTAGGAGATAATTCCAATTTACATAGCAAGATACTGATAACTCATTTGCTAACAGCTGCCCCTTTAGTCGCGACTCAAGGCTGGAAAGACCCTTCTATGTACTCTATTACAAACCAGTTATAAAAAGCTTTACTTATAGCCACAACAGAGAAATTGACCCACCAACTCCAGGTTCTCAGAGGGGAAGTGGACTCACTGGACTTCGCAGCTGTCTGATGGTTTTTTAGCTTGTTTAACAACACAGTCACACAAATGAGAAATTCCATCTAGATTTGATTTCATCTGGTGCTGTTTTTGATTAGATGAGTTTTTGATTCACTGTTTACATCTTATCTTGGAATACTGTCACACTGCTTCTTTTGTACACTTTTTTTAAAATACCGTATTTTTTGCTCTATAAGACTCACTTTTTCCCTCCTAAAAAGTAAGGGGAAATGTGTGTGTGTCTTATGGAGCAAATGCAGGCTGCGCAGCTATCCCAGAAGCCAGAACAGGAAGAGGGATCGCTGCTTTCGCTGCGCAGCAATCCCTCTTGCTGTTCTGGCTTCTGAGATTCAGAATATTTTTTTTCTTGTTTTCCTCCTCCAAAAACTAGGTGCGTCTTATTGTCTGGTGTGTCTTATGGAGCGAAAAATACGGGGGGTTTTTTTGTCTCTTTACATTTTGTTGAATTCTTGAAATACTCTCTTAGTCTTGCTTATTACATATTTAATAAAATAATAAAAGAAAGTTTAAAAAAGAAAAGAAAATGCTCTAGCAAATTATTGTGAAGCATACATTATATTACCTTGTAACGGTGGTTTTTGTGAATGCTGTTCTGGAAACAATCCATGCAGAGCACACAAGTTGGATCAATTGCACAGTCTCTGCAACGAAAGTAAGAAACCACTGTATAACCACCCACTCCAAAACACAAATCTCCCATATTCCAGCAACGCTGGTAGCAAAGTTTTAGATATTCTATTCATTTTCAGTCAAAGTATGAACATTACAAATTCAATATTAAAATTAATATTTGGCTTCAATATTAGGTGCAACTATATAACATAGAACTGAAGTTTGTTCAGAAGTAAAGGCAGAAGCTTTCACTCTCTTGTTCATGAAGAAGAGGAAATGTGCAACCCCAAGACTCACCAAGACTTGTCTCCATGCACCTGAACTACAGTTCAGTTCTCTATCAAAACTGAGTCACCATGTTATAATAGCGGTCAACAGTTATTATAAAAATATTTATTATTGAAAAAGATATTTAGACCCTTCATCCTCACAGATACCAGGTGGTATAAAAACTATTTAGAAGCAGTTAAAACAACATAGCAGACTAACCAACATGAACTACATAAACTGCAACTTAAAATGCATAAAGGTTTGACCTAGTGCCTAAAAATCGTGAAATCAGTGCTAGCCATGCCTCTATAGGGAGAGTACTTCAAACTCAGGGCAGCACAGAGCAGGCTCTCTCCCTTTTTGCTATATAATGTACTTCCCCTAGCAAGTGTACACAGAGAAAAGCCTTAACTGAAGATCTTAAGACTCCAGTAGGTTGATATAAAGAGAGGCACTCCTTCAGGTATTTGAACCTTCGGCCTTAAAGTTAAATACCAGTATCCTGAATAGGGCTTAGAAGCAAGTAGGTAATCAATGCAGTTTTTGCAAAATAAATATAATGTGATTCAGCCTAGTTACACTAGTTAAAAGTCTGGCAGCCACATTCTGTGCTAACTTAAGTTTCCAGGTTGCCTTCCAAGGAAGCCCCACCTACAAATGTATTACAACAGCAACAGACAGCTGCAGCACTACACCTTACACAGAAGCAATATTGGGAGCTGGGGGACTAGATGTAAGTAACAGGGGTTTTCTCAACTCCCCATGTCCCAGGCCCAGCTGCTGTGCCCATGTCTTTTAAATGGAAGTTTATTTGCTTTTACCATTGTTTTCCCTTTTATTTTAAGTTGCAAGACTCCCTTCGCTTGCCCTTATATGACTATTACCTTATACTAGTATCCTCAGAAAGTGCAAACGTATTAGAAATACATGATGCACCAAATCTATTTTGCAATCTGCATGTTGCTGTGTCACATAACAGAAGGAAATATTGCAGAGCAAGAGTGTAATTATTCACCTGCATGAATATGTTGTCTCTCCACCTTTGAACACCTTTCCACAGAGCTGAGGAGTGCCACTCTGCCGTAGCTTCTCTAGACAGATATCTGGATCTTCACCGAACAGATACCACTCCAGAGGGTACAATATGGTCATCTGAGCTATTTCTTCCTCCTTCTCTGGCAAGGGATCCATTTCATCAAAATAAATGTCCGGAACAACTTTTGCCAGATGCTGAAGAAAGGCAGTATGAAAATCAAGCTTCTCGTCCCACCACTGCAAAAAACACAAAAGTATACTTAGACATTGGCGGGGGGGGGGCGATAATCAGAGCACATGAACAGGCATTCTTTCATGTATCATGATCTCAAGCTAAGCAGTACAGGACTTTAAAGAGAAAAGTAACTGCTTTGAATTGTACTTGGAAAGAGGCCGGTAATCAATGAAGATGCTCAAGAACTGGCAATATATGTTTCCATCTTTCAGTCCTGGACAAAAGCTCTGAAGCTGCCATTTCCAAAAGCCTTCAGGAGCTACAGGCACAAGTTAGCTGTCCTCAGCTCCTCCTTTTCTTCCCCCACCCTCAGATCTTTATAGCTATGAAGCATCAGGAGAAGCTACAAGAGGGATGACTCACATGATACAATACTCTAGAAGCATTTCTCCCATTACAATCAACTTCATCAGCATAACCACACTTTCCTAATAGCGGGCTATAACTGTTCATAACAGGATTACAACTGGCATGCAATATAACAAGTGGGAAAATGCTTCACTTGTAAATCATAGAATTGCAGAGTTGGAAGAGACCATGAGGGTCATCTAGTCCAACTCCCTGTTTCCCAACAAAACCCACAACCCTGAGATTAAGAGTCTCATGCTCTACCACTGCAGCAATGTTAGCTTAAGCCAGGTTGAGCATCACTGTGGCTACAAAAAGTCATAAAATTAGATGTCAGCATGTATATGTGATTTACAAGCATACTCCCATATGCCATTCAACCAACATTTTCCCCAAAGGCACCAAGGAATAGTTTCTGATGATGATGATGCATTTCTCACCCACTCTTCACCATAAGGTGCCAGAGCTGGTTACAACACAGTCAAAAGAATACGGCTGATCCCAATATATCAGTTGTTAAAAGACAAGAATAACAGATAACATCACCATAGCAAGGATGGTATAGAGTGCCAGACTGGGGCAGGGGAGACAAGGGTTCAATTCCCCACTCAGCCACTCTTAATACCAAGTGCTGAAGGCAAACAATAAGGAAATAATAATATGTTCATGCTTGGTTGTTAAGTATATCTGAGGCATCTGAGAGTAAGCTAGAGTAAATAAACTCCTGATGTGATCCAGGAGAACACTTACGTTCTACCAAGAGAGAGGTGCTATATGTTTCCTGTTCCACAGAACTTCCATCAATCCCAGAGATCACATGTGGAAATCCACAGTGTTTGTATTTGTTTTTATATATTTTATACAACTTTTCTTTCATAAAGAGGTTAACATAATTGGAAAGCTGTAACCATGTTACAGCAGTAAAACAATAATAACTGCATCGTTTAAAACAGCCAACAAATTAAAATTTTAAGTACTGCTTGCTGATAATTTTTTATCCTGTACGTATGGTGGTCCTATTCCCATTTTACCCACCTTGTAAGGTTGGGTTGAGAGGGAGACTGACCATCTCAAAGTTACCCAGTTGGCTTTGTGGCTGAGCAAAGATTTAAACCTCTTCCCAGTCTAAGTCCACTGCACCATTCTACCTCACATGTCATAATGATTCCAGGCTAACATACTGGAGTGAACGCTTGGGAGCAAGGCCTCCACATCAGTTTTCAAAGAAAAGGCTCATCATTGGACAAACGCATTCTGTTCAATAGTCTGCACTTGGTTTTTTAGGGTTTATGGCTCATCATTGGACAAACACATTCTGTTCAATAGTCTGCACTTGGTTTTTTAGGGTTTAAAATAGTCTTAAAAATTAGTCAACAAAAGTTGCTAGGCCACCTGCAGGCATATTAGTCATGTGTGGAACATCAAAGGCCAAAATGAAAAGGCAGCACCTTTTCCTAATAGCTAAATAATAGCCTATAATCAATCCTAGCTCATAAAGCCATCTCTGATTAACACCCTGCCATCTTCACTGAATTATCTGGCACACAGCACAGTACAACCAGTACTTGAAAAAGGGAAGAGGACACAATTCTAAAATCAGCAAGAAAATAAATTACACGAGTTTCACCTTGTAATATTTTTCATTTTAAAAGCTCACTGAAAAGCTCACTAGCAAAGACAGGGCAAAGTCCTCTCCTCTTCATTTAGATACATGTTCTCCGCTTCTTACAAAAGCTTCTGCTATTGAATTATGTGGAAATGCAAAGTAGAAACCTTGAAAAAGTCTAATTTCAATGTAGTTTCTCTGAACCCCTTCTGAACTTGAAGGGGTTCTCTGAACCCCTTCAAGATTTGCATCAGTAAAGACAATAAGTATCTTGTTTATTAACTTCTGTTTTTTAAAAATAACTGTTTTTGATTCAGCAGAATCAATATTAACGTGCTAAATCCCATGAGGAAATGCAAAACAGTCAATGAACGGGCTAGCACTTTAATTAAATATTGTGCAAGTCTACACGATCCTTCTTAATCTGTTATGCCATATTGTAAACTATGTGCCCTTGTTATTGTACTACACATTCTACTACATATTTGCAGATGAATTGAAAATCCTCCTTACCAAATAGGATACTACAGACAATAAAGTTTGAACTGATCTCTTACCACTGTCCCCATACTAGCCTTTATTTGAAAAACTAAAGCAATTTAAGGCATTAGTACTTCTTATTTCAATATCCTATCAATACAGGCAACATTTTATTAAGATACGGTATTTCATTTTAATTTCATATTTAACTTGTTATTATTTCCAACACTAGATTCCTAGTATTGTGCACATCAAAAATAAAGCTGATATAAATTGCACAATCTGCTATCATCTTCAGACCCATGTTTCAAGATTATTAGTAAGGCTGCAATCCTAAACCTACTTACCTGGAGTAAATCCCATTTAATTAATTAGACACGGTTAAGATGCTCTGTAAGGGTCATTAGTGGTTCCAACATCTCTCTTGCCACTGCATATTACAAAACTGTTCTTCACATGGGATTAATTAGTTAATTAAAGTTAGAGGAGGTTGGCCATCTTTTAGGACAAAGGTCCTCTCACATGAAAACTATACTTAATTTGCATTGGACCCCACCCAAACTTTTTCAAATCACCCATAATCAATCCCCAAAATGTTGAAGGGTGTGTGATGCTTTGGAATCCCAGATCTGTATGTGGTAGGACTGCGCCCCAGCACAATAATTTTGGTGAAATGTCTTTCCTGAAATTTCTATTATAATTTATCATAAACTGATATCAGAGGGCGATATTCTGAGATTACTTCTTGGGCTTTGGTTTCCTATCCGATAGCTGCTGTCAGAATGGAAAAGTTTTCAGGTGGAAAACATGAGGAAGTCTTACTTTACATTCCTGGTTTACTCATGTGTAGAAAACAGCACTGTCTGAATGCTTGCCTCAGTGTGGCAGAGTGATAAATGGACAATGTAAGAAGGATAAGTTCTTCAGTACATGGTTATTGTTTACAGATTTCATTAACAAGGCAATACTGCTACTACAACTACCTGTGGCACGTGTATTGTTATGGAGAAGCTTAATCTAACCTTAAAATATAATCATATGTGCCTTAATTTTACCAACTGAAACTGACATATTGGCAAACTGTACTCCAAGTTTTGTTTTATTTTTTACTGTTCCACTATGGAAAACCAATAAAACAGATTTCTTTTTTCTCTCACACACAAAGTAGCTTCCATAAAAACCAAAACCACAATACACATAGGCAAAAAGATAAAATCCAACAACAATAAAATAACTGTAGGAGTATAAATAGCAATACCAGAGAAGCATAAAACTATCAAAACCAGCTAAAATTCTTAATACCACTTTAGCATCAACTTCATACCAATAATACTACAAAGGTTTCTGGATTTTAGAGGCAGCCCCCCCCCCCCAGTGAATTACAGTATTGACCATCACTACCACATGAGAAGCCAGGACTGTGTCCATCCTCTCTAGATATGGTTGCACACAAGCCTAAACTGAGAATCTGAACTCCTAGCCACTGTCACCATCACTGCAACATGTGGTTCCATCTACAATATCAAGTCCAGGAGAACCCTCTCTAGACAAGCTTATCTGGAAACTTCTTTGTGGTTTTTTCAGCACCAGATGAAGACCTTTTAATTCACCCAGGTTTTAAAACTGTTTTAAATCTGGACTGTAAACTGCTTTATGCCGTCTCTAAATGGAACAATAATTATACCTTGTTGGGTTTTAATTATTATGTATATTCTGTTTTTGATACTTTGTTGTAAGCCCCCTACGGAATGTTTATTTATGGGCAGCTGTTGTGAATTAGAATTATTTAAATAATAGGCAAGTCCTTAGTTGTGAATTTTGTCCTTCAGGGATAGTTCAGAGATGGTTGCATACCCCCATCTGGATCAATCCATTTCCTTATCCAGAGCAGCCCACATCTAGTCTGAATTAAGCTTCAGCTTGTTCTTCTCATGCACCCTAAAACTTTCTTCAAATACCAGTTCAGTAAGTCCATAGCCTCATCAGGATAGAGGGAAGCGTGGATTAGACATGCATGCCTTCTGTGTACTGATGACACTGCAGCCCAAACAGTATTCTTTTAGCAATCTCATGCCTTGAGCATGGTTTGAACTATGGAAAGGCGGTATATATACAAAATTTTGTATGTATGTAAATAATACAGGATACAAGAGAAAACTTTGAGGTACCTTCTGAGCCATAGGTATAGAAGTCTCCAGCATCATCTGCCAGGATGAGTCCTCCAGAAGGAGCAGAGCTACTCTAACTCAGAGCTGCCCAAGCTCAGTGCAACAAAAGAACCAATCAGCTTGCACTTCCCATATCCATTCTCCAGCATAAGACATCTGCCAAGGCAACCAAGGCCGTTTCTATTCTAAACACAAGTCTCAACCCAGACTGGAATAGATTCAAATAATTAATATCACCCCAGACCACTTTGAGTGCCTTTCTGTTGATGTTTTCCTTTCCTATATCTGATACATATGATAGTTGATAAAGTTATAGTGCCTTTCAAAAATACATGAATCCGTGTCCAATCATCTCCCGCTCACATGCACTTTAAAGAAATAAACAGAATATATGTGTGTGTGCCCTTCTTATTTGACATGGTAAATTGGACAACACATGTCCCTGGCTGCCTGCAACCCATCTCCCTTTTTGCCAATAAATTAGGTTATGATACTGCCACCTTTCCTGTTGATAAAGATGAAAACATTTGACATGGTATTCACTAAGTTTAGTTGCTCTGGAAGTTCAGACAGCTCAAAAGAGAAAGAAATGGCTGGAACTGGAATGCAGTTTGTTTTGTTTAAATAGAAACTGAAACCAATTTTGAATATGAAAAGTCAATGCTAAACAAGAAGTATATGCACTAACTCAAATAATAATGATCCATTTTAGGTACCTTCTGCTCATTTCTCTATTCCTTATCACTTCAGGCTTCCAGTCCTATCATTTCACTTCTCTTTCTGCACATTTAGGTCTGCCTATCATTCTGCACATTTGGTTATTACCAGTCCACTTTCTTTTTCTATTTCTGGCTTTTTTACACATTAACTCCTTTCCATGAAGAAATCATTTAATGAAAAATCCTGCCAAATTTGTTTCACACTATTTCAAAGAATGTCTTGCCTAGGAACACGACATATAAATTCTGGCTACGCTGTTCCTTTTACTCAGAACAGCATATGCACTTCCTGAAAACCCACTATTTCCTTGAACTGTTGTTTCATACTGTTAAGCTGCAAGTCCTTGGGTTGTCTATGTATTTTGCCTGTTTACGTGTCAATAGCATCAGTATCAACATGTATTAAACTGATGCACTTTTAGAATGACAGTAGACAGAATAAAACCAAAATTAACTATATAAAAAAAACAGTCTGAGCATTGCATTTGTTTATTACACCTTGAAAGTGTTTATGAGATTAAATTAATATATTTAGAAAGGGTTAGGTGCTTTACTAAAACGTTAACTAGAGAACTGGTGGAGGGGGGGAATGGCATTGCTGGTCACCGCACAGGAGCCATTTGTAAATAAACACACACTATCATAAACATATTTAAAAGAACTATGTCATATCAGACCCTGTGAGTTTGATGTGGCTTAATCTTTTCTTCGTCTTATTGTGGCCTAAAAAGAAAAAAACCCAAAACAATCCACTAAGCCCAACCAGAATTAGGAGGAAGAAGGTAAGATCTTTGGACTCAGCCCTCTTCCTTTCCTCTCTGCCAACTTTACAATAACAAAATCTTCTGCCTGATCACAACCACTGCCCTAGATTAAAATCCTCATTTTAACTGGTAGTGCCCTGCCTGTTCGCGGCTCAAGAGAAGATCTTCTCAAGACCGGGAGAGAGGAGGGGACGCTCACATTTAAGACAACAGCTGCGGCTCATAGCAAGTCGCCTGTTTTAGACACCGTAAGGGTCGCGAAGCAAAGGTCCTAATTCTTGCCGGTCATTTAAACGGGAGCATGCATGCTGTGTGGCACACCGTGCAGGTGCCCACTTCCAACACCTGACAGAGGGGCAGAGATTAACCGTTTGCAGAGCAGCGGGCAATTGGGGATTAGCAGGAGCCAGACCCCGAGCGCTTCTGGAGAAGAGCCCCTTCCAGACATGCAAGGAAGCAGCCGGCAGCCCCGTGAATGCGGGCGACGTGGGGCGTTGTTACCCGCGAGGAACAGACGCCCCCCTTCCTACGGCACAAGCCGGCGGGGAGGCTCCGAGCGCCCAGCCCACAGGGCTGCCAAGCCCACGCGGCGGCGGCATCTCACCCTGGCCAACTCGGAGGGTTTCGCCGCGGGGGCAGCGCCTCCCGCTCCAGCCATCCCTCCGGCTCCGTCGCCTGCGTCCGCCATCTTAGGAGACCTGCCAATCTCCAAGCCGAGCCCCGCCGCGGCCCCACCGGAAACCAGCTGCGGGGGGGAGGGGGGAGGAGCGGCGGAGGGGGAGATTCGCCCAAAAAACTTGACCCGACGCCCAGCGCTGGAAACCGAGGCGAATTTGGTCCTGGGCGACGCTGAGCATGCGCGGGAGATCTCACACGCATGCTCAGGAGAACGCTCCTCCACTGCCGGGAGAGGAGGGCGCCGGTGCAGCCACGGCTTGTTAAGCGGGCGGGAGATGCAGAGCGCGAGGAAGTGGCGCTTTTTAGCTCTGTGTTTCATTAGGGAGTCATCTCGGAAAGCTTTTCTGCGACCTGCATAAGCTTCCGTCCGGCACACACATATTTTGAGACAAGGGGGCCAACTTGAATAAAATATGGGGGCCCCACATAAAGCCCCTTCTCCATAATCAATCGCACTCGCACCATTCAATTTGGGGGGGCGACCCCCTCAAATATTTTATTGGGGTAGGGGGCAGTGCCGGATTTATGTAGAAGCTAACCAAGCTATAGCTTAGGGCCCCACTCTCTTGGGGGCCCCAAAAAATTTTAAAGGGAAAAAAAACTTCATTGTATTTCAGTTCAACAATTACTTTGATAAAATACATATTTTGTTGCGTGCAAATGGCTTTAGATACCTATTAGGTCCATAAATTACTGTATAGCATATATTCAACACAAAAAAGAGTGACAATTTGTTGTTGACAAAGGACAGCTGGACATAGAAAGGGCCCCATTACCTTCAGTACCTTAGGGCCTCATCAAACCTGAATCGGGCCCTAGGCCAGTGTCCCTAGGAGTTGCCTATGTTTGAAGGGAAAAGGTCAACTGAACTTAGAATCATAGAATTTGCAGCGTTGGGAGTGACCTCAAGGGCCATCTACTCCAACTCTGGAGTGAAACTAGCCTTTTTTCACCTGGGGCAAAGACCCAGTTTGGCACCCCGCCCCCCATGTCTTACTTTTAAAAGACAGCCCTGTTTAGGGAAGCTTTTAATGTTTAAAAACTCCCTAAATTGGTATAAATAATAAAATGATGATGATGATGATTAGAAGTGAGGTTACAGGGAACCAGGCAGAGGGCCTTCTCTGTAGTGGTGCTTGCTCTGTGGAATGCCCTCCCATCAGATGTCAAAGAAATAAACAACTACCCGACTTTTAGAAGACATCTGAAGGCAATCCTGTTTAGGATAGTTTTTAATGTCTGATGTTTTATCATGTTTTTAATATTCTGTTGGGAGCTGCCCAGAGTAGCTGGGGAAACCCAGCCCGATGAGCAGGGTGTAAATAAATTATTATTAAAGGTAAAGGTATCCCTGCCCATACGGGCCAGTCTTGCCAGACTCTAGGGTTGTGCGCTCATCTCACTCTATAGGCTGGGAGCCAGTGCTGTCCGCATACACTTCCGGGTCACGTGGCCAGCGTGGCAAGCTGCATCTGGCGAGCCAGCGCAGCACACGGAAATGCCGTTTACCTTCCCGCTAGTCTACTTGCCTTCCCACTATCTACTTGCACCGGGGGTGCTTTCGAACTGGTAGGTTGGCAGGCGCTGGGACCGAGCGACGGGAGCGCACCCCGCCGCGGGGATTCGAACCGCCGACCTGACGATCGGCAAATTATTATTATTATTATTATTATTATTATTATTATTATTATTCACATTTGTGTGCCCTCACACACACAGGCTGGGAACCTCAATGGTGCCCTTCTGGAGGTTCAACCTGGAAGCTGCAATCCTATACCCATTTACACAAAAGTAGGCTTTATTGAGCTTAATGGGACTTTGCCAAATAAATCTTAACTGTGATGGACTTATGATAGACCAGATTGTGCTGTCAAGAGTTTTGTGACTGGTCTATCCAGCAACTCAAATTGAAGTTACCAGCTACAATCTAGGGGCAATGAGAACTTCACCCACCTCCCTCGTCTTGAAGCTCACAGAGATTTCAAAACTAATTTGTGATGAAGTCTGCTATTCAAATTAAAATACCAGGCATCCTTCAAGAAGCTTTCTAGATTCCAGCTGCTTTGGCACCATATCCTCAAGCCTTCTCCTCTTGCGACATTTACTGCTATTCCTTTAATTTAAACTGATTCACAGCCTGAAGCCATCAAAGCAGTGTACAGCGAGATAATAAAAAAGCGAGCAAACCGTTTCTACAACAGAAAATGTGTTTTTTCCCCTTGCTTTTCAGCGGTATGCTATTGCTCATGGGCTTAGCAGCTGCCTAACCCTAAATCAAGTAAGGTAAAGGGACCCCTGACAGTTAAGTCCAGTCTCGAATGACTCTTGGGTTGCGGTGCTCATCATGTGCCCAGCATGACTAAGCCAAACCCTAAATCAAGTAAATAAATACAAATATTTAACTAAAGGAAATTGTAGAAATATTTTGACAGATTTGTCTGAGCACTGAGGCTCAAAAGGAAGTAATTTTAAACAACTGTTGCTGAGGCATTTCATTCTGAATTTGCACAGGATGTTGGCAGGTGGGTGTCCTGCCCCCTCCCCAAATCCTCGCTGTATGTTGCTGCAAAAGCCCCTGCTGTATGTCCCTGCAAAAGCAGCAGCAGCAGCAGCTGCAGTTCCCCCAAGCGAGGGCTGAGCCCTGATGTCACGTACGGGAGAGCAGCAGCTCCCGCCACTTGGCTTGGGAAAGAAGGCGCGCCCAGGCCGCACGCAGTCCTTTGGACCGGTCCAGCGCGGCTTGCAGCCTAAGCAGCTTCTGCACGGCCCGGCCGGGCGCTTGTTGCTTCACCTCGCGAGCTCTGACGGCGGAGGCGGTTCTCCAATGGAGCCGAGGAAGGGAGGGCCTAACCGAACACGGCGGGGCGGCTGGGCGGCCGCCCTACCCTTCAAGTGGGCCGAGGCGGAAGCGGACGGCTTTTCCCGCCGCGCTCCGTCTCATCAGGGACCGGCGGAGGTTTGCGCTCGCGTGCATGACAGCGAGCTGGTGGAAAATGCTGCGCTTAGCTGCCGGGCTCTTGGCGGCCGCCCTCGCTGCGGTGCTGGTGGGCTGGCGCAGCCCTTCGGGGTCCGAGCAGTTGCGGCGCCAGCCTCGCTCCTTCTCCTCACAGCCGGCGCCCGGATCCGAGGCCAACAACCTCTTCTGGATAATTCAGGCGAGTCGAGCCGAGGCGGAGCCGCCTCGTGACCCTTTCGTGAACTCCGGGGAGACAGTTACAGATAGGTAGCCGTGTTGGTCTGCCATAGTCAAAACAAAATAAAAAAATTCCTTCCAGTAGCACCTTAAAGACCAACTAAGTTTGTTCTTGGTATGAGCTTTCGTGTGCATGCACACTTCTTCAGGTACACTGAAACAGAGTCGTCAACAGGCTCATCACAGCTATCTGCCAATCACCCATTCCCACCACCCTTCTGAGTAATACCCCTCCCCACCTTCTCACTATATAAAAGGGTCTGGTGACTTCTGTTTCAGTGTATCTGAAGAAGTGTGCATGCACACGAAAGCTCATACCAAGAACTAACTTAGTTGGTCTTTAAGGTGCTACTGGAAGGAATTTTTTTATTTTGTTTTGTCTGGGGAGACAGACACGCGGCCCCAGCGCCCCGTGAGAAGGGTGCCCTGCGGAGAAACCGCAGCAGCACTTGGGGTTTAATTCTTAAGGCAAATCATGATCATAACTGTTATAGATGATAACTATCCAACGGTCGCACTGTGTTTTTCACCTATTGTTTTCCTCTTTTCAGAATCGGAGGGGTTAAAGGCACAAATAAACTGGTGTATTGGATGGGGGGGCGGGTAATGCAGGCTGTTGCTGTGAGGCCACTAATGAATGGCAAATAGTTATTCTGATAACTGAGATCAAGAAACTACATTAATGCACAGAGGGGTTAGATTTGCCTGGGCATGGATATGCTTTGTAACAGGCACAAGCCTTGCCAAGTTCTGATAAGTGAGATCAGAAACTGGCATTAATGCATTGAAGGGTCTGACTTGTGGGTTTGTCCACACTTCTGCTTGTCCCATATGGACATCGCCAGGATTTATTTTAGGAGGGACAGGCTTTATGTTGAGGGGGGGAGAACCGAAATATCTGCAATGCAGCCAGTTAGGTATTTCTATTTATTTACCTGGTGGGGGGCAGTTGCCCTCCCTGAACCCCCTGGCTACATCCATGTTGTCCCATGCTTAGAAAACACAGGTCTGAGCAGTTTTCCCTTTGCCCCACCACTTTCCCCCAGAAAACCTGTTCTTTAGTGCTAAATCAGAACAAATGGCAATAAGTAGAAAACCTGATTGCCATTTGTTCTGATTCAGTGATAAACTGCAGGTTTCCCCTGGGAACAGGACAAACAGAAGTGTGGAGAAGTCCTATGTTTGCAATAGTATGCTGTTAGATAGGTATGTTGCATGGGTAGACCTTGCTCTGGTGAGGATATGTCAGGTGAACCTCTGTTCACATGGTGCTAGTACAGCCAGTTTTGCTGGAAATAAAAACTGTAAAAGGCTGTTGATAATTTACATAGCTAATTGATATGAATAAAATAAATCCAAAAGTGCTCGTTGTGAAATTAAGCTGTCAGTGTTTTAACTCTTGTTCAGTGTAGGCAATATTTGGAACTGTTTTTATACACAATTTCCTAAATATGCTATTCTGTAAGCATTTTGCCAGCCTCCTTTTTTTTTTTTTTTTTTTTTTGCCTTGTAGGTATCAGATCTACACATCAGTAAGTTTCAGAGTCCTGAACGAGCTTCTGATTTTGAAAAGTTCTGTGCGGAAACGGTTCCTGTCATTCAACCTGTCCTTACTTTAGTAACAGGTGAGACATCGTCTCCTCATCTCTCACCTCCCACTCTAATTACTTTGTAGAATGCATTATAGTACTTGAGGTTTGGGTTTCTGAGGTCATGAATGTTGGTTGCTGGTCTGGATCTGAAGTAAAAAGTGGTAGCATTGTCATCAGATGTGTGACTAGGGAAGTGTAAGCACAGGGCTGAAGAGTGGAGCAGGGGAGTTGTAACCTAATAAGAGGCTGTTGGATTGGACCAGTGGCCTATCTAGTCCAGCATCCTGTTTTTATAGTGAGCAATCAGATGCCTGCGGGAAAACCACAGCACTCCTCCCAAATGTGGTTTCCAGCATCTGGTATTCAGAAGCATACTGCCTCAGAAAGCTACTTTCTAACACACTTTTAAAGCCAACAGGTTGGTGGCCATCACTGCCTCTTGTGAGAGTGGATTGCATAGTACTGTATAACTATGCATTGTGTGAAGAAGTACTTTCTTTTGTCCGTCCTGATTCTTCCAACATTGAATGCCCATGAGAGGGAGAAAAACTTACACCATTCATAATTTTATACAATTCTCTTACTCACCTTTTCTTCAAACTGAAAAGCCCCGAATGTTGTAGTTTTTCCTCATATGAGAATAACAATTCCTGTGCTCCTCCACCCTCCATCACTTTCCCAGTTCCATCATATGATTGCTTTAATCTTGTAAGAATTCAGCTTCAGTTTGTTTGGGAGCACCATAGAATAGAATCATAGAATCATAGAGTTGGAAGAGACCTCAAGGGCCATTGAGTCCAACCCCCTGCCAAGCAGGAAACACCATCAGAGCACTCCTGACATATGGTTGTCAAGCCTCTGCTTAAAGACCTCCAAAGAAGGAGACTCCACCACACTCCTTGGCAGCAAATTCCACTGTCGAACAGCTCTTACTGTCAGGAAGTTCTTCCTAATGTTTAGGTGGAATCTTCTTTCTTGTAGTTTGGATCCATTGCTCCGTGTCCGCTTCTCTGGAGCAGCAGAAAACAACCTTTCTCCCTCCTCTATGTGACATCCTTTTATATATTTGAACATGGCTATCATATCACCCCTTAACCTCCTCTTCTCCAGGCTAAACATGCCCAGCTCCCTTAGCCGTTCCTCATAAGGCATCATTTCCAGGCCTTTGACCATTTTGGTTGCCCTCCTCTGGACACGTTCCAGTTTGTCAGTGTCCTTCTTGAACTGTGGTGCCCAGAACTGGACACAGTACTCCAGGTGAGGTCTGACCAGAGCAGAATACAGTGGCACTATTACTTCCCTTGATCTAGATGCTATACTCCTATTGATGCAGCCCAGAATTGCATTGGCTTTTTTAGCTGCCGCGTCACACTGTTGGCTCATGTCAGGTTTGTGGTCAACCAAGACTCCTAGATCCTTTTCACATGTACTGCTCTCAAGCCAGGTGTCACCCATCTTGTATTTGTGCCTCTCCTTTTTTTTGCCCAAGTGCAATACTTTACATTTCTCCCTGTTAAAATTCATCTTGTTTGTTTTGGCCCAGTTCTCTAATCTGTCAAGATCGTTTTGAAGTGTGATCCTGTCCTCTGGGGTGTTAGCCACCCCTCCCAGTTTGGTGTCATCTGCAAATTTGATCAGGATACCCTTGAGTCCATCATCCAAGTCGTTGATAAAGACGACCAGGTCTTCCCACTTATACTACTACTTCTTTTTTTATCTCAGAGGCCCTTTTATGAGTCAGCAGTCTTTGGAAGTAGTATGTACAGCTGCTTTAGAGAAAAAGACAGGGGAAACGTGCCCCTGTTGATTCTTCTCAACCTGTCAGTGGCTTTCAATATCATTCACCATGGTATCCTTCTGGAGTTAGGGGTAGGTGGCACCACTTTGCAGTGCAGCCTTCAGTGTGGGATTCCTTAGAGTTCAATTTTATCCCCTAGGCTGTTTAACATCTACATGAAACCACTGAGTGGGATTATCGGGAATATGCTGATGACACACAGCTCTACTTCTCCTTTACATCTGCAGGCATGGCCTGGATCAGAGCCAACAAACTGAAGCTCAATCCAGACAAGACTGAGGCACTATTAGTGGGTGGTTCCCTAGACCAGATGGCTGGGAGGTTGCCTGCTCTTGATGGGGTTACACTCCCTCTGAAGGAGCAGGTACGTAGCTTGGGGGTACTCCTGGATCCCTGGATGTCACTTGAGGCTCAGGTGGCCTCAGCAGGGTAGATTGCCCTTCATCAGCGTCGGCTGGTGGCCCAGCTGCACCTCTGGACAGGGATAGCCTAACTTCTGGTAACTGTTAGGTTAGACTACTTCAAAGTGTTATACAAACGGCTGCCTCTGGCTTGGAAACTACAGCTGCTGCAGAATTTGGCAGCCAGGCCGCTCACTGGGACAAGACAGTTTGAGCATATAACACTGATCCTAGCCTGACAGCACTGACTGCCAATTAGTTTCCAGGTCCAACTCAAAGTGCTGGTTTTGACCTATAAAGCCTGAGACGGCTCAGGACTCCAATACCTCCCCATATGAACCAACCAAGACCCTGTGATCATCATCTGAGGTCCTTCTTTGTGTGCCGCCTCCATGAGCAGTCAGGAGGGTGGCAACACAAGAGAGGGCCTTTTGTGTGGTGGCTCCCCATTTGTGGAATGTTCTCTCCAGGGAGGCTTGCCTGGCGCCTTCATTACATATATTTGTTGTTGTTGTTTAGTCGTGTCCGACTCTTCGTGACCCCATGGACCAGAGCACGCCAGGCACTTCTGTCTTCCACTGCCTCCCACAGTTTGGTCAGACTCATGTTTGTAGCTTCGAGAACACTGTCCAACCATCTCGTCCTCTGTCGTCTCCTTCTTCTTGTGCCCTCCATCTTTCCCAACATCAGGGTCTTTTCCAGGGGGTCTTCTCTTCTCATGAGGTGGCCAAAGTACTGGAGCCTCAGCTTCACGATCTGTCCTTCCAGTGAGCACTCAGGGCTGATTTCCTTCAGAATGGATACGTTTGATCTTCTTGCAGTCCATGGGACTCTCAAGAGTCTCCTCCAGCACCATAATTCAAAAGAATCAATTCTTTGATAATCAATTCAATAATAATAATAATAATAATAATAATAATAATAATAATAATAGTTACAGATAGGTAGCCGTGTTGGTCTGCCATGGTCAAAACAAAATAAAAAAATTCCTTCCAGTAGCACCTTAAAGACCAACTGAGTTATTTCTAGGTATGAGCTTTCGTGTGCATGCACACTTCTTCAGATACACTGAAACAGAAGTCACCGGACCTTTCTAATTATTATTAGAAATAATTTCTAATTATTATTAGAAATAACCTTTATTAATTATTATTAATAATAATAATAATAATAAACCAGTGTTTCCTCTGTTGTGACACCTTCTTGAGAACCCCTACAAAGGCAAGGCTGGCTCCCTCCCTATGCATATTTATGACCCAGGACTTCCTGTTTTAAATCATTACGCTGTTTCATTCTTTGTTTGTTATTCTATTTATATTCCACCCCATCATGTGTGTTTAGGGTTAGAACCATTTCATTGGTATCCATTTCTGTCCCTCAGCAGTTTTACCAGTGCAATCCTAACCATGTTTATTCAGAAGACAATCCTATTAAAATAAATGTGGCTTACGCCCAGATAGGTGGGGTTAGGGTTGCAACCTTAATCTGGATACTAAGAGGAGCAAACTAAAAACAATGTTGGGTTTTGTTTGCATATAATTATATATGTATAACCCTATCCTGAAAATTGCTTTGGCCAGGCAGCAGGATAATGAAAAAAACACAAACATTTGAATAATGAGAATGCAAGGTCAGGACAGATTGTTTCTAAAGGTAGCAATGGCACTGCCCTTGAAATCTTGGCTAGTAGCTTCCTGTAATTACTGGATAGCATAGGACTTACAGGAAGAGTTCTAGAGATAAAGGTTATTTTCTTACCATCCTTGCTTACTTCAGAATTATAAAGATTATGTACTAGTGAAAAGACCGTAATTAGAATGGTACTGCCTTTGCCATGTATGGGAGGTCTGTGAAGGATGTCTTAGACTCCTCCCAGAAAGTCCTAATTTTTACTTTGACTGTCTGCTCTTGGGCTGATGGTCAGTTTTGATCCAACTTCCAAGTGCAGCCATTCTTTCCCCCATGGCTGCCAGTAAAGTTAAAAATAAAGTACACTCATAGGTATATTTGGGATGGCAGCTGATTTCTTTCTATTCTGCTGACTCCACTGTCTCTGGGCAGTTTCCCTCGTAAACCATTACGTTCAGTTTTTAATTCGAGCCGATTCATTTTTATGTCCCTTAAGTAAAATTGAACCTTTCATTCCCTGGGCAGTGGTGCAAAAGTGACCTGTGATATGCGGGGGGGGGGGGGGTGCCTGCTACTGCAGACACTAGCAACTCCAGAATATAAGGCTGGATAAATTAGTACAGGCACACCTGACTGTGTTCCATATTTCGGCCTCCTGGTTTTGCCATACAGAACTATGTCATTGGGGGACAGTGGTATGTTTAAATTCAGGGAGAGTAACCAGTCAGTAATGAAATGAACCATGTCCCTCCCCCCCCCACTTCCTGGTTCTCCAGTAGGCCTTGTAGTAGGACAATTTCCACACCTCCTATCCCTGTCCGTTTGTTCCTCCAGCTTTATAGCTAAATCTTCAGTCATTTGTAAGAGCTGGATCTCAGACAGGTTGGTTAGAGCAAGACTGTGCACATCATTTGCTGTATTAGGAATAACTGACAGTTGGTCACATAGCATATCAAAGTTCTGCTCAAGTGGAGCTAGAGCTGTTCCCCAGTCCAAAGCCAGTATTCCTCCAAGTCTCTGTCCTCCTCCATTGTGGTAGATACTTTCCTGCCTTTGGGGACCTTCATTTTGCTTTTGGCCATGCATCCTCTGAAACCTCAGACAGAGCTCTATTTCTTCCTGAAGAACTAACCTTGCTGTATAAAACTTTTTATTTAGATGCCAGTAGGATCCAGTCTGCTTAGATTTTGTCCCAGGGAGACTGGAGAGGCAGAATTATGCCGCTCACCATACAGAATTAATGGGAACAATTTTAAATTGAGCACAGCTTACTTACATAGCACGACCTTAGATGACCTATTTAATAACAGTACTTTTGTTTATCTGTGATGTTTTTATATGTTTAATGTTCTGTGTCTCTCTTCTTTCATTAACAGGTGATTTGACTGATGCCAAAACAAAAGATAAACTTGGGTCTGATCAGTTTGAGGTGGAATGGCAAACTTACCAGACAATCTTAAAAAGATCTAAAGTCATGGAAAAAACCAAATGGATAGACATAAAAGGGAATCATGGTAAGAAAGATGTGAGACTCTAGAGGTGGGTTTCCCATTTATTCTCCACATATGAAGGACGGTAGGAAGATGCGGGTTACCCATTCTTTTTGCTCCAGGAAGTCTTAATGCAGTAGAATCGTCATTTCAACTGGAAGAGTAGCCACCAATTTTAGTCCCCAATTTTGTTCTCCTCCATCGGCAGTGGCCTTGAACAATTCTCCTGAATATGGTCAAACATTGTCTTGAGTGGCAGTTATCAAAAACTTATCATAGAAGTATTATTCTTTTTTAGAAATCATGTTTATCATATTTACCAATCATATATATGCCAGTAAGACTTGTTTGTTGTCAGTCCTGAAAAAAGTCTTTCTGGAATATTTCTGTGGGTCCATTTGTAGTCTGTCATCTTTGGCACTGGCCAGCCCCCATGTTCTTCTGCAGTTCTTTGGCCCGTTCTTTCTGAAAAAATAGAATCTGGAATCTGGACAGTGTCAGCAACTCCCAGAGACCCAAAGAGATGGCAATACAAACTCCTATGTCATGTTAGTATAATTGTATCTTTATGTGTACTTTAATTGCATGCCTCTTTGAGTGGAAAGCAGGATAAAATATAATTATAAAATAAATGAAATCAATTAGTTTTTGGTTTTGTTCTATAGCAATTTAGGCATTATTCAGTGCCCCATTATTTATAATTATTATTCCAAAACAAAGGCTGTCTCAGCATATGCATTGTAGAGCAAATCTTGCTGTCCTGGTCAAACTGGAATTAAAGCTTTGATAGCTCCCTGGATATCCTTCTGCAATCTCAAGATTCATACTACACTGGGCTTGTCTTAACCTGGACTTATTTTTTCCCGCAGTCTCTTGCTCAATTCTAAATTTGTTTTGAAACGTTGTTTGCCACTTTCATTGCAGATACATTCAACATTCCAGGTCTGGAGAATGTCCGGAACTACTACAGGTATGTCAGTGTACCATGATGTCAGAGACTGGCTGGACTCTGAGGTGTGGTGACTGGATTCTGATGAGTGGGAGAAGGGGGATTGGAGACTGACTTGGAAGAAGGTATCAGTGAAATAGGTGAACCTGTCACAGCCAGGAGACCAGAGTCAGAGGCAGGAGAAGCTGCAGGACTGGAGAGTGAAGGAACGGATGCAGGAGGAGGGAGAGATAGGTCAGGCCGGTGTAGAGTCAAGGGTTTCCACACCTCCTCCTCCTGCCTGCATCTCTCCTGCTCCACTGTCTCCCAGGACCAAAAGAGGATTGAAGAGGGAGGAGCAGAAGGTGAAGGTGAAACACAGGCGGAGTCTGCACCTGCTTGAGCGCAGCTTGGATAGGGAGATACGTAAGCCAAGGTTGGGAGTATCTGCCTCATCAGATGCACTCTCAGAAGTAGCTGAGACACATAGGACTGATGGACATACCTTTCCCTAACTTGTAAGAGTGCTTTTGACAATGAAGAGTTGATTCCTCCCTCTGGACCTTCTTGTCTGACAGCGCTGTGACACAATACTGCATTCAGGAATCCAGAAGGAGAGTCAATTGTGTGTAGGACAGAGAGATTCTGTTTAAACAAGGTATATAAGTGTTAGGAAGAATGACTTCATTAAAGTAGCCTAGAAAATAATTATTTAGGAAGTAGTCATCAGCCCCAGTCTCTGGCTTGCCTGTGTTGTTCCTCCTTCCCTGCTGCCGCTGTTAGGATTTCTGTGCAGCTCTATTCCTCTGTTTTTGCCCTTAGATTCTCTCTTTCCTAGCCACTATTTTGTACCTTTCTGTGTTAAAAGATGGCATAGGTGATGAACTGAGTCAAATGCAGTTTTGTTTCTCCCTCCCTAAGTCTTACTGGGCAGTAGTCAACTAAGCTTTACTCAGAGTAGACCCATTGAAAGTAATGAATAGGACTAAACTAGGTCCATTAATTTCAGTGGGTCTACTCTGAGTAAAGCTTAGTTGAGCACTAGGCAATGTGTGCATTTATTCCTTTTTACATTTCTCTTTCTTCCAGATTTTTCTGACTACAGTATTCCCATCTCATTTTGGTAGGAAATATTCTGCTTGGAAAAAGGACGGCTCCTTCCATTACATCCACAGCACACCTTTTGGCAAATATTCTTTCATCTGTGTGGATGCGACTCTCAATCCAGGCCCCAAGAGACCCTACAATTTCTTTGGGATATTGAAAGCGGTAATGTAAAACACCATGCACTGCAGCCTTAGCTTGTCTTTCTTCTCTGGCTAATAAAATCCTAAGCCTGTGTGTTACACCTGTCTGAAGTCCAAAGTCTGCGGGAAGCCTTTAGAGCAGTAGCTCTCAAACTTTCTTGGGCCTGTGTGATTTCATGAACCCATCCCCAGTGCCCCCTTCCCTACTCCTATAAAAAGCATTATTCAGAATAGCCGTTTGCATGACCCACTAAGGAAGATAAAAACACAATAAAATTCAAAACAGCAACAATTTATTGCACATTTAGTCGAAATCCAATTGAAACTCTTTAGTTTAGTAATCCAACCAAATTTATGAACTTGATCCAGTGTTACCATCATTTCAAAATCTGATTTGCACTTCCAGTGCCCCCCTTGCCTCTTAAAGCCCCCCTAAGTAAACCCCCCCCCCCGGGAGTGGTACAGCCCACTTTGAGAAACACTGCTTTAGAGCAATAGAGGAGTGATTGTGTCTTACGACACTGTCTGTTACTGTTTTGATTTCCTCCTCTTTTCATCCCCTCGAGATGTATATAATATTTATTCAGGTGTGCAGTATTTCCCTATATGGCAAGAAGTTCCAGGAGTACAGTGCTTACTTGGATTTCATTTCTTTTGGAAGGAGGGATCAGTGGTGACTTTCAGCATTTCACAGTATTTGAATTCATTCACAAATATGCAGATTGAGCACAGGTGGAGGCAAACTCACCTGGTACCTTATTTATGAACTTTGCAGTGGCAGCTGAAGATCTTTTTATTCAACTTGTGTTTGTGAGTTTAAAAGAAAAACAATGCCTTAAAAATGTGTTTCATTTTATAATATAAACTGCTAGATGTTTTTATTATTTTATTGTTGCTTTTTCTTTGCTAAAAAGGAAAGTTCATATGCAACATTTTAATATCACCTTTTATTTTAGCCATTTTGATTCATAAATTAAATAATATAAGTATCTTATACTTTATTCTGCAGCTGGCTCGGAGAACATATACTGATGGCAAACCTGAAGAAAATAAATAAACACCCTTTTTCTCTTTCGCAAAGCAATCTTCCAACACAGAGAAGAGAAAACTCTAACCCACAGGCCTAATTAGTCCTGGCACGTATCCCAATTTGGCCCATAAGGCTGTGTTACACACAAATGTCATCCATCTGCCCTGCCCTTGGCATCATATGTGATGTGAGGGGTAGCACAGGTATAGACACAGCTACAAATTAAAATTAGCTCCAGATTGTTTCTTTTCAGGTAGATGGGATCAGCCATGCTAGGAAACTCCTTGCTGATAACTCTCAAGGGGGCTTGTTGTTCTCAGTTTGCAGGAAGATTCAGTTTCCTCCAAAAAGAGCATCTTTCCTTTCCCAAACAGACTTGATAGGCAGTTACAGCAAGCCCCTTTGAAGGTGCAGGGCCTGCGTCAATCAGCATGCATTTAAAACAGGCGTCAGCAACCTTTTTCAGCCATGGGCTGGTCCACCGCCCCTCAGACCATGTGGTGGGCCGGACTACATTTTAGAAAAAAATAATGAACAAATTCTATGTCCCACAAATAACCCAGAGATGCATTTTAAATAAAAGCACACATTCTACTCGTGTAAAAACACCAGGCAGGCCCCACAAATAACCCAGAGACGCATTTTAAATAAAAGCACACATTCTACTCATGTAAAAACATGCTGATTCCTGGACCATCTGTGGGCAGGATTGAGAAGGCAATGAGGCCGCATCCGGCCCCCGGGCCTTAGGTTGCCTACCCCAATTTAAAACAAGGTTGCAGTAAGTGCTGATTGGGGTTGTAGGAATTAAAGATCCAACCCACTGGCCAGATCTAGTCCCCCACCCCTGTTCTAACAGTTGGGCTCCAGTAAGGAAACACCCGCATCTCAGGCTATTAACATTCATGGACAAGTGTTGCCTTAAGGCAAGAATAGGGAACAGTTTTGCCCCATGAGCCACATCCTTATCGAGATTTGGCATGCAGGCAAAATGTGACAGGTAGATGGGGCCATCAGTCCTATCAATGGCATGGGTGTTGCAATGGCATTGTGCAAAGTGCTTAGATGTCATGGCTTCAGACACCTTGCAAGGTGTTGCTAGCAACAGGCGTTATTTTCCTGTTGTTTGGCAGGGGATTCAATGCAGGTTTGGAAAGCTGGGCTGCTTAAACAGAGCAGGATTTAACTCCCACCGATGAGTAAATCCTGCTGCTTTGGCTGCCAATGCAGGATTTAACCCTGTTCACCCCACTCACTGGTGATACAGCTGATGGACAGAGTGACTTGGGGGAAATGACAACGTGTACCAAAATGTGACCCTTTGCAGGCCAAGACTGAAATCCACAGTGTTTTGCAGTAATCTGATAGCAAAACACATATCCATATTAATCTACTGGATCTGGTAATGATAGTTTTCATATATTTTTCCTCTGTTTTTTTACATTTCGGCTGCAGACTGGAATGCTCATTGTCAATTATTTCCATTTGCCTGCACAAACTGTTACGCTTAAATCATAGTTTTGCTTTATATGAAGAATATTGTGGTGGAAGTTGGTGCTAGGGGAGGCATTCTGAGAGTTTCCAGTGGCACTTCTCCCCACCCCCCATGAAAATAACAGGCACTAGCATGGGTAGAGGCAGAGAAGCAGATCCCCACCCGCGATCAAGTAAAACAATAGAAATATTTAACAAACTGACCAATCACATTGGTTCTGCCCCCCTAACAAAGGTCCTGCCCCCCCCAACAAGAATCCTGGCTATGCCCATGGGCAATAGGAACCTGATCTGGATTGGATCCTGTTATGAGGCAAGGCAGTAGAGGAGCTTTGACCCTTTGATCCTTTCTTACATTGCCAAGAAAGGATCAATATTTTGGTAATGCCAATTGTAGGTGTGGTGGGCCAGATTGGGACCACAGCAGGGAGCAAAGACTTATATCCCCGGTACCCTCATGTCTCTGGTCCTCCTCAAGATCAGGTCCCTAGTGCCTATACTATTCTGCTTCCCCGCCCCCATTGTTATGTGGAATGTGGCTTACATGAAACTGAAGCTTATTTATTCAAACGTGCATACTGGCATTTTAATGACAAAAAGAACTTTGAGAAATAATTTGGAAATATCTGCTCACAGTATCCATGCTTTTTAGAGCAGCCATTGATAAATGCCTCTTGCAGCCCAGCCTGATGAATGATTCACTCAAAAGCAAGTCCTGCTCAGTTAAATAAGACTTAGCACCCTAGTGTGTGTACCTAGGACTACATACAGCCTTAATATCCCCTAAACTTTGCATTATGTTTAAGACCTGGTAGCCAACAGAGTGTCTGGGAAAACCCTGCCAGATGGGCAGGGTATAAATAAATTAATAATAATAATAACAATAATAATAATAATAATAATAATAATAATAATAATAATAATAATAATAATAATAACATGCTGCTAAAGCTCTTGTAGTTGCTCTTTCATTTCAGAATAAAATGCAAGAATTGTCTTCACTGGCTGTAGAAAGTAGCGACAGTAACCATTCCATTTGGTTTGGCCATTATCCCACCTCAGCAATTGTCTCTACATCCCCAGGAATACGAACGGCAATGCGGTAATATTTCTTTTCCTTTCTGGTGCAAATGTATTAATGTTTTTCAGCTGCTGTTGTTATTAATTGGCTACAGGTTAGTATTTCTTCTCCAAAATTGACAATAATCCTTCATGTTTCTTCTGTTAGCTCTGCCACAGCATATTTATGTGGGCATTTCCATACGCTGGGTGGTCTGATGCCAGCTCTATATACTCGCCATCATCACGGAACTCTAGAGCTGGAACTGGGAGACTGGAAAGATAGCAGGAAGTAAGAAAATTTGTGCTTTGGCCTTTTTTATAGTACTGTTCTTATAGCAATGTAAAAAGCCGCCCAGAGTGGCTGGGGAAACCCAGCCAGATGGGCGGGGTACAAATAAATTATTATTATTATTATTATTATTATTATTATTATTATTATTATTATCAGTGCCAATGTCATTTTAGCTGATTCAGAATGAATCTCTCCACTGGGATGATGGTGATAAAAATGGATGGCGATTCAAATGTGGGTGAAGGAGAACCAGGCATTGTTAGTGCAGGGGTATGGGAAAGCAATCCAGGGAGGCCACAGTACCTTCATATTGCCAGGATTCAAACTCAGCTTGTTTTTCCACACCCATCTCACAGTTGCATCCAAGCAGCTGTGACAAAAGCAGTACTTTGTGTTTAGAGTTGTCACACTGCTCTATATTGTTATCACTTTTTTGCATGTTTGACAATTCTAGATGAAGAAATTCTGACCGGTGCAAGGCATCAGCTGTGCATCAAAAATGGATTAAGTGGAAGCAGAGGAAATTGGAAAAATCAGTAAAACGTATCACCAGGCAGTATAAATCTTCTGTCCTTAGGATGTTATTTGTTAACCAAAAGTGTACTGTTTTGATTGCTGAACATCAGGTACAGGATCCTTGCTTTTGATCACGATCTCTTCAGCTTTGCTGACCTGAAGTTTGAAGAATGGCCTGTGGTTCTTATCACCAATCCCAAATCATTCCTTTATAGTAGTGCTGCTCATGAACCGCTGCAGAGAATCCTTCACTCCACCCACATCCGGTAATCTGATGTATCTTTGCTACTTCTAAACTTTTTTTAAAAAAAAAATTCTTGCGCAAATGTGACCAGACAGACATTAACACGGCAAATGCTGTCGATTTTGAATGCATTGTAAAAGATGTTCAACAGGCCACATTGTGTGTGCTGTTAAATGGGTTAACAATCTCTTACGTTAACAATAATTTTTAAAAGGAACATCCCGTTCTACAGCAAAGTAGAACAGCAAAGTCAATCCAGTAATTTCTGCCTCACCCACTATAGTATGCCTCAACTGAGAAATCATTTATACCAGGCATCCCCAACCTTCGGCCCTCCAGATGTTTTGGACTACAGTTCCCATCATCCCTGACCACTGGTCCTGTTAGCTAGGGATCGTGGGAATTGTAAGCCAAAACATCTGGAGGGCCGCAGGTCGGAGATGCCTGATTTATACAGTACATGATCATTTTTATTTTACGCTTACAAGTGCTATATCTTAACAAGTTCCATGATATACTGGTTTATTTCTTTTACTTAGAATTTTGGCATTCTCTCCTTCTCCTATCAAGTTTGTCAAGGTCAGCATTGATGGCATTCATCTGGGGAATGCTGTTCATGTTTCTGGACCTCTCTATGTACTGAAATGGGCCCCTCAGAACTACAGGGAAGGGTTTCATCAGATAGAAGTGGCAGTTCAGGTGAGGTCTCTGCTGATGCTTATAAATGTATCATACATTTTATAGCATTCAAACTACTGGGGGGGAAATGTATTTAAGAGCAAGTTGTTGCTTGGAAGAGCAAGGTCAATCCCTGTTCATCCGTGATTACTTATTGATTGATGCCGGGCAAATTATTATTTCTCATCCTCATTAAAATGAAGGCAGTATAAATACCACAGAGTTATTCTAGATGACAGAGAGCAAGAATATATAATGGCTTTTGTGTATTTTATGCTTGCTTTCCCAGTATTTATGACTCTCCCTGGTAGTGTAACCAAAGAAATGGAAGGTGAGGCTATGCAAATAGAAGCAGGGTTATGTCTAATGTCGCAGAAGTTGGAAGTGGATTTAGACGTCCCCCATAATGCTGTAGTTAAGTTTGAAGAACCCCTGGGCCCAGCCCAATGATCTTACTAATTATCAGTTAGGGTCGTGAGCTGTTTAGAGTCCTTTTATGCAAGAGGTAATTCTTATGATCTGGAGATTAGGCTCATTTATTTATTTATTTTAAAAATAAATGCAGAACCATAAAATATCAAGGCAGTGTGCAATAAAATACAGGGGGGGGGCAGGTAAACCCCACCCCACATAATCAATCACAAGACACGTGCACCATTTAAATGGCAATGCCCATCAACGGGGGGGCAGCCCCCTCAAATATTTTATTGGGGGGGGGGCAAAAGAACCTCGGCCCTTAGGAATTGGCTCCTACACTCAGAGCCAAATGCAGCACTGTCGAGTGATATTGCTTTTGTGGCCAGACCCAGAGGCATTCTGGCTGAGGTAAGTTGGTGGCCACTTCAGCCATGTGGCCCAGTGCCCCTCTCAGTACCAGTCCTAAAATAATGAGATACTATTAATAGGTGCCAATGTTGGCAATGGTGGGCACTCTTGAGTCCTTGGGCGTTGGTACTTGCTCAAGAACGCTGGTGTCATCCCTGCTTCATATAGACTCCTTTCAATTTTCTTCTACAACGATCGCCATATCTGGCAAAAAAATAAAATAACTGTGCTTGGGAATACTTTGCAGTGAAGGTGAAATCTATCCACTGCCCACGACATGGGATGCCCAAACCATCACTGGCTGTGATCCCAGGTTCCCTGCAATATGCATACCTGCCCTCCCATTCACATGTGCATGTTTACACACACACCACACCACACCACACCACACCACAGAATGATGGGCTTTTCACTAGTAAAGATGTTGAGTTGTTTTGCTATCACACATTAGAAAGTCTTGTTCATTTCTTTGTGTTCCCATATTTAGGATGCCAGTAATAGGAATGCCACTCGGCTTCATACGTTTGCTATGGAGGAAAACCTCTCCCTCACATTTAACCTTCTGGCATCTTGGGTGCTTCTTACTGACCTCTATGTATTGGTGAGTATTCCAGAGGGGGAAAGAGTGAGTGAGTTATGTGTGGACAGAAGTTTCTTTAACACACTTCGCCAGCAACTGCTTTTTTTGGCAGTTTGCAACAGCCGACAATAAAAAAATAAAGGTAACAAAATCAGCTAAAACAATGTAGAAAATAAAAGGGTACAAAATACACGGGAGCCTTAATGCATCCCAAAGCGTTTTGGGTAAGAAAAGTTTTGCATCCTTTCCAGAGTCCTTGTGGCACTATTTTAAAAGATTAAAATTCATGGAAAACATCACTATGCTGGATTTGACTTTTGCTGTGGGTGCGTGCGATCAGGAGATCCCTCTTGATCCTTTAGTATTTTTTTGGTCTGTTGCCTTCAGTGATTCCCAAATGGTGGTAAATAAATTTTATTCTCCCACCACATTATGAGAGATCAATATTGTGGGGGCTGTGTTTGGCTTACTAAATATATTTTTTTTAAAAATTGTCTTCTTTCTTTTTCAGGTTCGAGTAGTGTTTGTACTAATGGTTGTAGTTCAAATTGCCTTGTTGGTTATTTTCCGGTATCGAGGAAAGCCTACACTTAAAAGTAAGAGAAATACTTTTTCTTGAACACAATTTTGATCCTTCCTTACCTTTCTTCTTTTTCTTTAAGCACCGGTACTTAAAACAAAGCAAATGCACCAGTGTGATTTGCAGATTGATTCTACCCCTGCCCCTTTAAAAAGAATCTAATAACCTCTGTAGGCTGAGTATTCTATTCTTCAAAAGATAGATACCAATGAACAGCTAAATTGTGGTTTGGTTTGAAAATGTCAAACATCTCAAAGACTTCAGGAATACGTGTCCATACATCTTGGATGGATTTTGGGCGCAATCCACCGGGAAGTTTTCTCGCACCACATCCCATTGATTTCAGCGAATGAATCTGTCCTTTGATGGTGCTGTAAATGTATCACTTTGTAAAAAGTTACTGCATTTCTGTTTTTAAAAGTAGGGGACTTCAAGTTAAAAGTTTTTTCTTTTTCTTTTTAGGACCTCTGGGCAGAGCAATGAGGGCTTCTTTTTCTCTTCACATCTTGAGCAAAATCAACTTTTTCTACCACTCATTTCTCCTGTTGAGCTTCTATACTCTTCTGGGTAAGATGCAAGCAGGCACAGCGAGTTCATGGGCATGCCAATAGAGCTTCTAGCTCAAAATCCTCAATTAACTACCGTATTTTTCGCTCTATAAGACACACCAGACCATAAGACGCACCCAGTTTTCGGGGGAGGAAAACAAGAAAAAAAAATATTGGCTATCCCAGAAGCCAGAACAGCAAGAGGGATCGCTGCGCAGCAAAAGCAACATTCCCTCTTGCTGTTCTGGCTTCTGGGACAGCTACACAGCCTGCATTCGTTCCATAGGACGCACACACATTTCCCCTTACTTTTTAGGAGGGGAAAAGTGTGTCTTATAGAGCAAAAAATACGGTAAATAACGGCTTGTTTAACTAAATAACGGCTTGTTGTTTTTAAAAAAACTATGCATTTGCATTCTGTAAAATTTATAATTCAACTCTTAACGTGGGGCAGAAAACATCAAGCTTGCCTGAATAGTGATGACAAATAACTTGTAAATTTCAGGAGATAATTTGTTAGGCATCACATAGGAATGTTTTCATATTTGGCAAGCTACAGGTTTTTGTAAGAGGCATTGAATAACAATCCCAAGATAACTGCGTAATGCTGCTGAGAGGCACCCAGCAAGTCCTTGTGCTACCAGTGCTGCCCAAAACAATGCTAGTTCTTAGAAATTAAACAATGCAGTGCAAGTTGAGCAGTGCTTTTAAAAATGTGCACATTTCAGCCCTTATTGCTACAGTGTACTGTTTTAAGATTTAGCACTTCTAATTTCGCAAAGTTGTTTACAGATTCGGCCACTCTTGAGTGACTTGCCTACAGTCTATGACAGAGGTGGGGCACAACCCAGGTTTCCTAGATCCAAGTCCAGCTTTCTAGTTACTTGATCACAGTCGCACTTAAGAAATGTCTGAAAAAATACTCATCTCCCACCTTTCCTTGTGCAGTTCAAGGAAGCTCACCCACGTCATGCAATGCAATAAAATTAAGGATTCTATTTTCTGCCTAAATTATAAATCTAACAAAATCTAACCTCTAACAATATGTCACTGCTTATCAGTTGCATTATTTACACCAATACCTTACCTGGCTATCTGTTTTTGTTGTCATGACTTGTTTTGACGGATATTGGACAAAAAATTTTTTTCCTTGAGACGGAGATTTGGGGGCTAGGTAGGCTAGATTACAAGTTGTTCTTGTCTCCTTCAGTCTAATGCACTTTTCTTCTCTATAGGGCCCTGGTTTATTGGTGACATTATAGATGGACATCTGGGCGCCTGCTTTTCCTTTGGAGTAATTGTTGATGGCCATTTCTTTGAAGGCAGTACAACCTTCCTTGTTGGAATTATGCAGGTAGGATTCTTAGAAAACTGGTTAACAAATAGCCTCTTGTTTGATGTTTTTTGAAACATCTCATTTGAAAGAAAGGTGGTCAACCTAAATATTTGTTTTGAGGGGAAAATGAATATGCTATGTTTTAAGCAATAAATCTAATAGACTAGGGCATTTTATGTGTTATTATCATAGTTGGAGTTGTTCCTGGAAACTAATAGGAAGCCAGTGTAACTTGCAAACATCAAAGTAACATGCTCCATGAATTGGATCCCAGCTGAAGTTTCCAAACATTTCTTTAAGGGCAGCCTCATGTAAAGCACATTGCAGCAATCCATCATTGTTATCATCATCATCATCCAGCCTGGATGCAAACTAGGCATGTACAACTGTAGCCTGATCTGCCTTTTCCTGGAAAAGGGAGTATTGTAAGGCAACAATCTCTTAACATGTTTTTCAAAATGTCTTTGCATCCCTTCTTGATGGAACTGCTGCATTCTGCAGGAAAGCACCCACTCAGCTGTCCTGTGTGTGTCTTTGGGGGATCACAGAATTGCACAAAATGCAAGGCAAAATGATGGTGGTATTGTCTAGAGACAACTAAGCAGAGTCTGGAATGGTTTCAAATGGGATGGGGGGCCATGTGTTGAGATTCTTCCATTGCAGGGGATTGAAGTAGACGGCCCTT
The DNA here is from genome assembly GCF_964252035.2 of Podarcis erhardii. NCBI lineage: Eukaryota > Metazoa > Chordata > Lepidosauria > Squamata > Lacertidae > Podarcis > Podarcis erhardii. The sequence goes on from NC_138497.1 coordinate 46,011,752, forward strand.
GGGGTCCCTTCCAGCTGAATGATTCTATGGACCTATATCTATTTTGTCTTGGCAGGTGGCATTCTTTAACTTACCATTGATGGCATATACATGTTGGTGTCTATTGCTGCGTTGCCAAGGATATGGCTTTGGCTACTATCTGCGTCATGCCAAACAGTGGCCCATCCACCTCAGTATGGCACTCCTGTTTTTGTGGCAGGTCTATTCCTGCTATTTCCTGTTGAAGACATATGGAACTGTGGCTTTCTTCTTATCTCCACTGAGAATGTGGACTGTGGGCCTAACCCTCTTTCTGGTCTACAGAACCTGGACATTGCAGTCTTCTATGCTGAGAAGCTATATTGTTGAAATGAAGAATGCACAAAGTTCTTAATAGGCTGCTTTTCGGGCAACTGAAGTACCATTTCACTTGAATTGTTAAGTGGTGAAGCTGTGAACTGCAGGTCTGTGTAGATGCTATCTCTGCAGCCTGAACAAGTGAATGTGGAGGCTTGGAGCTGCCCCTAATTTATTTCCGAACTGCGGCATAATAGGGTGTTCAGTTACACAAAGCTGTAAAGGGATCCGTAATGTCTTTCCCAGGAGCTGCTTCCTTATTACATTTGTAATTTTGTTTTGAATTGCTGTCACCTTCATGTTGAATGAAGTTCTCAAATGGAATATTGTAATGGAATACAATTGCTTCTACTTTTCGTTTATATCTGGCGCATAATACCTGTGTTTATATAAGGTGCTCTGGAAGCACACACTGTTATGGATTTGGCCAGAACAATCATATTACTTATATACCCATATGTTGTATTGACCACAGTTTAAAGCACTTTTTTGTTTTTGTTTTGGTTTGGTTTTCTTCACCTTCTGCACTTTTACTTCCCCGCTGAAATTTTAAATGATTTTTTATTTTTTAAAAAAAGAAAGGAAGATGCAAGCTAGAGTCTAGAAGCAAAGCTTCAGGCTGGGAAGCGAGATAGTCAGAGGGATATTTGATTTCTGTTTTAATCCAAGGCTGCTTCTATGGGGGAAGTAAAGCCCTCTTGGGGTGTTCATGCTGTGAACCCCTCCATTATAGGCTCAGGTTGTAAATAAACCATATATCATAAAGACACCACAGTCTCTGCTGTGCCTCATTCCGAAAGGAAACACGAACTCCTCGGTAAGCTCCTAGAAAGTGCAACAATACAAACAATTTCTTCATGTTGCCACAACTTTTATTTGGATATTTAGTGACAAAGCCAGATCTAGACACAACCTGATTCTTTAAGGACAGCATGTCGCCATCTAGAATAGACTGAACTCCACTTCCCTGAGCAAATGCATCACTTATCCGTAGCACCTCTGTCTTGCTAACATTAAGTTTGTGTGTTGGCCCTGATCCAGCTCATCACTGATTTTGCACTTCTGCTACGTCACTTTAATAAGCTGAGAATGAAAACTAGAGTTAGAGGTCATCTGCATGCTAGTGACCCTTCAAACCAAATCACTGAATGACCTATTCAAGCAGCTTCCTATTGAAGTTAAAAAGCCCTGGGAGTTGCTATATTGGGGGGGGGGGGAATTAATCCTGTGAACACTGGCGGAATCTTAATGCATGCTCACTTCGAGGAGTACATGAAATCGTAAATTAAGTGGTATTTCGTACGCAATTTTGAAATAATGCAAACTTCATACACCCCTGGCTCTCCACACATGTACATACAGCACACTAGACATGCAGTCTCAATTCATATATAAACACTCATACATATGTTCTTTTGGCACATTTCCAGCCCTCCAGGAGTGGGGTAAGAGTAGCTGGAAATTGCACCTTTTATTTTGTACAGATCAGTCTATGCAAAACATCCCTCTGGTTGCCCTTTATAAAGCATCTTTCTCAAAATAAAACAGAGCATTCAGACACGTGTCACCTCCAGTCGCAAGGCTAAGCACCACCGCTCTGCCTCCCCCCTGCTTTCTCTTTAAGAGTAAATGACAGCTCCCCTCCCATAGCTCTGGAATGAGGTTAGGGGGAAAATGCTGCCTTTTATCTCTTAGCTCTCTGCTGAGATTAGAAATATAATATCAGTCTTGACTGCTCCATCAAAATCCACTCTTACGAGGCAGTCAGAGGGATGTTTTATCTCCTGAGCAGAAGATAAAGCACTTTGTCTGCTCTTTAAAGATCACACTACAGAACAGACAGAGTTTTTATCACCCGATCAAAGCAGGAGATAAAGTTGCAGGGGAGGCTTGGCTGGTTTGAGTCAGGCTCCCCTCGCTATAAGCAAATATCAATGTGTGTTATTTAGTTCTTCCCCTATTACTCAAATGGTTGTTTAGGCTGCCACTACTATAGTATTGGGCACTGGTGTTCCTGCAAAAGGCCTCAAGAGTAAGAATCCTTTCAAAAATTCACAATGCACAAAAAGGCTGTTTGCTCTTCTTACTGAGTTTGTTTGTAGTGGCTCAGCCTCTCCCTTAAATGTTTCCATATTCCACCGGATGCCAAGAGTAGACACCCATCCGCCATATGTTCTGAACAGAGGAGAGGTACACAGGTGTGGCAGCAGCTGAGATAAGTAGCTCTTTCCCGTTGGTGGGGGAGGAATGCCTTCACTATATGGGGACACTGACTTTTCCACCCTTGTCTTTTTGCATGTGGCAGCCATTTTGTGTTATGCCCCTACAGCACTTTCTCAAAATTCCCACTCTGCCTACTGCCCCCCCCCCCCCAAGTGGGCAACCTCTGAAAGTTGTCTTGTTTTCGAAGATGTTATCAACAGTTATTTTATTACAATTTATTATGTTAGTTGATTTCTACCCAAAAAAAGTCCCAAAACAATGCAAGATAGAGTACAGACAATGTTGAAAAGCAGAAAATTTAAAACCACAATAAAAATTCCTAACAAGCTCATCCAGGAATACACCTAGAAAGGTAAGTCCTATCCCACCAAAAGATGAGCCCCATAGTAGAGACTAAACTGCACAGCTGTATTCCTGTTACATTTATATATACTTTGGCACAGTATTAATACCCATAGAAAGAACCTAAAGGTAAAGGTAAAGGTACCCCTGACCATTAGGGTCCAGTCACGGATGACTCTGGGGTTGCATGCTCATCTCGCTCTATAGGCGGAGGGAGCCGGTGTTTGTCCGCAGACAGCTTTCAGGTCATGTGGCCAGCATGACTAAGCCACTTCTGGCAAAACCAGAGCAGCGCACGGAAACGCCGTTTACCTTCCCGCTGGAGCAGTACCTATTTATCTACTTGCACTTTGACGTGCTTTCGAACTGCTAGGTGGGCAGGAGCTGGGACTGAACAACGGGAGCTCACCCTGTTGCGGGGATTTGAACTGCCAACCTTCTGATCGACAAACCCTAGGCTCTGTGGTTTAGACCACAGCGCCACCCGCATCCTAAGGCGTATTAAACCCATTCTTGGAGTTGAAAGTAATGGCTTCTGTTTGCCAGTTTTCTTTTGAATATAAGAGAGATCTATCTCACAGGAAAAACATGGGCTTCCTTCGGTATGATCAGGCACAGAGTCATCATGCACCAGCTACCAATTCCAGTTCAGAAATGGTGTCATTCATTCAGATCCATGAATTTAGGGTTACGTAGTAGTGTACTCCAATAATGCTGTAACAGATCCAGTGGGATAGGAGAGCTGAAAATAATGTCAACATATTTCACATCTGGCGGAATCAGGTATACACTTCCAGACTTAATGCTAAATACATTTCTTCTGGTAAATGAGCCACCATAGACGCGAGAGAGTTGTGAAAATTGTGTCCCGGACTTTTTAGACTCGTCTACCCATGTACTATCTGAAACCAAAGGGGAACATTGATTGCCAAATGTGAATCCCCCCCCCCCAGCTCTCCTATCCCATTAATCAGCTCCTGCAGAATTTCATCACTGAGCAAGTAGATGAACATATACCTTAATTGCAGTGCTGGTAATTAACATTTGTGTAGCTCTTGTGTGTTCAAAGCATTTCATATATAAAATCTCATTAGTCTTACAACAAACCTGTAAGCTAAGTCAGTATTATTATCCTTCACATTGTAGATGGGGACAGGTGAAGATGAGTTTACCTATGCTTACCTAGCAAGATCATGACAGTTCAAGATTCAAACCAGGCACCTCCCAAATTCATTGCATTAGCTATAACACTACACAACTCTTATGCTCCTAGCCACACACTTTCCTCTATCTTTAACCCCAATACATACAATGTGATAATAAAATTTGTGGTGTGGCCTGTTCTTACAAAATTTGATTTCTTTTGTTGCATACAATAAATGATATGTATACTCTAGTTTGGGCAAGGTTATGAAGAACTGAAGGAATCAGGTTACTGTACCTAGAAGGACACTTGATCACATTAATCAAGAAGCCATTAGAACTTTTTTTTTTTTAAAAAAATCAGCTTTAACAGCTGTAGTATCAGAAGCATTTATCTTTGTTCTCTCACATCTAGTAGCAACCGAGGTATACTATAACAGTGTGGCACAATTATTGCTAAATAGTAGTATTCAGACACTTGAGATTCAAGGGCAGCACAGATAATATTCTTACTTTTAGAAAATTCCTGTCTTAAGGCAATGTGTACAGAAATACACATGGAACATCAGATAAGGGGACCTGGAATCAAAACTTGGACTTGCCTTCTGTTAGTGTCACAACAGTGAGATAAGAATGTCAGCTATTAAATGAGAATACGAAACTAGAAATCTGTTTCTGGTTATGCAACGGGAGAACCTATCCAAGGAGATTATCATGCCAAACTTTTGCAAATAAAAGATGCCTTTTCTTCATAGTTGACACTCAGGAAACAGTACGATGACTTATTTACTCAGAAATAAGCACTATTTGTTTCCCGATGTTGCCCCCGCTCATCATAGACTGGAAAGCAGCTACAATAAAACGAAAATAATTAGTAAAAGAGCATTGTTCCTTTTTTTTAAAAAAAAAGAATCATTTCTTACTGGACTTAAATGTACTTGGTTTCTTTAATACCAAAACAATCATAATGCAAAGATCAGTTTTGTGCCTGTAAAATGATTTTTCTTCTGACAATTTTTGTAAGGTTAAGCAGTAATGCATTGTTAAAAAGGAACAATGGCTACCTGAGACTTTTGCTGCCCAACTATTTAACACAGTTAATAGATTTTATTCCTGTATAGATTTATAGTCAAATGCTTTTAAACTGAAGTAAATTCAGTTTAAATCAAACTCCTAAACTGTGTAAGGGATAAAGTTAGCATCCCATAGCTTTAGTGTTCATAGGAAGCCATATTTATAATGCTTACACTCAGGGCTGTTTTTTTAAGGGGGCACTCACAGGAACTCAGTTCCGCCACATTCTAAGAGAGTGAGGGAGATGTTCATGGTGAGTTCTAGCACTTTAATTTCTAGAAAAACAGCACTGCTGACAGGGGCCCTCATGCAGCCAACTCCAATCCTCACTTGCCAGTTTACCCAATGACCAGGAATGATGAGATATGTAGTCCAATATCCTCTGTAGGGTTGGGGGTGGGGAAAGGTTGAAGAACATGCTTTACAACACATGTTACCAGATCTTTTCAACTGGAGCTGGAAAGCCTGGGGCTGTCTACCTGCTCTCCCACTAGACTATAGTTCATCCCTGCCCTGTACTTAAGGACAGGTGACTGTGAAGAACAAATAATACCTTACCTCCAATGTTTTCTAAGCCTTTTACTACAGTCTCTTTAGCCTGTAAAAGTAGAAAATAAGAAAGTATAAGGTGTTTGTTTTCTACTCTGGTTTTGTTTCCTAAAAGCAAACAGTTTTCAACTCACTGGGGAATAATAATAAAAATATCAAAAGAAGTTAGTTTTACCTCATCTAATTCACTAGAGTCAAAGATGAGGAACCTTTTTTGCTCTGGGGGGTCAGATCTTCAGCCAGCCCCAACCCAGCCAGCCAATCCGCTTGCCAGTTACATGATTGACAGGGGGTTGCCCCACCAACCTTTCAAAACCCCATTTGCAGGGTTACCAAGCTTTGAACCCCAATGCTTTGCACGCCACTCCATATTGTTCCTTTTGAGCTCTCATTTTGGAAGCTGAAAGCAGTCTAGAATATTAATTTTTTGTTTTTCTAAAAAAGCTTCTATGCTCATTGGATGAAATAGGATATTTGAGGCACTATACAATGACCAGGACAAATGAGAAAAGCTGGTTTTCATGATTAAAAGCCAGAGCTGCAACCCATATGCAATTACCTTCAGATTTGTGTCATACCTTCAGTTTTCCCTCTTTGATCCATTGGCAGAGCTGTATAGTACTAGCTGCAAATTTCTCCACATAGTTCAGAACTAGAAATCTTTCCCTATGAAACAGGAGAATGGGTGTTTCATTCATTAGGTAGTGATGTTAGCGGAAAACATTCCAGAAGGCTCGTTTTAGATTTAATTCTGCGTGCAAGAGGGGATTACTACAGCAGTTACCAATTTAAAGCAGTAATTAGATTTTCTAGCCCAACATATCCATCTTTTGCAGAAACAACAGTATAGATGAACCCTAAATTGCCATGGCACAACAAATCCATTTTAAAACAGCAATTGTTTGCAATTAGGAAAGTGACAGGGAAACCCTAGGCAAGCCTGTTCCAAAGAAAGTATCACTGAGTTCAGTGGGGATTATTCCCAAGTAAGTGTGCATCCTCAGCGTACCAAACATCTCACAATATTAAGTGATATTCCCTACTTCACATACATTTATCCAGCGAACAGTTTATTAGCTGCACATTTCTCCACGTGCTTCAAGCACTAGGCGCATTTCCCTCAAGAGTGAATGGAAGCTTTTCTTCCCAGCTTGTTTTTTGTCAAGTGGCTTCCTCACTGATGGTAAGCAACATGGATATTGGTTTCAGTAAATATCTGATTGAGCTCTATTTTCAAATAAACATTTAGGGGACAACTTTCCATAAAGGCGCTGCAATGTAAAGATCTAGTAAGTCTGCCCTTAGGACAAAAAAATATTAACATGGCCTTTTAAACTGTGGGGTTGTTGCTCTTGTTTGTTACTGGGTTGTGTATTTTTGTGTTTTGATATTGTAAACTGCCTTGTGATCCTCAGATACAGAGAGGTATAGAAATTTAATAAATGATAATGATAATTAATAATAATGTGTTCAGCCCAGGAGATGGCTAGGCCAACGAAGGAGAAATACCTTGTGATATTTCGCACTTTCCTTATTTCTTCTATTGCAGGAGGCAGAGGAGGGGGGTAAGGTACATCCTTGTTGTACTGGGAGATCTGGCCACATAAAATGATATGGCTATTTGGATTCATCTGTTGGAGACAAAATGAGAGTACTTTACTGCCTTGCCATAAAGACTAAGCTGTAAGCAGACATAAAGTACATTCTGTTTCCATTGCTCTGTTCCTCGAGGAGGGATCTAGGGCTGCATTGTTGAGTGCTTGATTTCCTTCAAGGAATAAGATCTGCCCCAGATTCTGCAAGCAGCAGTTGGTGGAAACAGAAAAGGGTGACGTCTCAGCTACTGTGATAAAAGGACAAGGAAGTGGAAGTATCATGGAGCTCTAAAGGTGCCTCTTACAGACTGTCACTATTTCGTGGGAGGAATTCAAACACATATCAGAAGTCCAAATTTGCACAATTAAAGTTGATTAAAATTGGGTAATCCATACTGTGTTTAATGTGGATAGTAAGATTCCTGGACCTCCATTAATTCTCCCTTTTCCATACGATGTTTTCCTCCAAATCATCACCTTCCTACACTTTCTCCTTCCTCAATCTGGATTTTCTTATACCAGATATATATATGCTGAAAAGGAGAGGGTATGAGAAGATCCACATTGAAGGAGCAGAATGTATGGGAAGGTCGTGATTTAGAAGAGAACATCATATGGGCGGAGAATTAATGGAGGTACAGGGGCCTACTATTTACATTAAACAACAGTATACAGTGGTACCTCGGGTTACATACGCTTCAGGTTACAGATGCTTTAGGTTACAGACTCCGCTAACCCAGAAATAGTACCTTGGGTTAAGAACTTTGCTTCAGGATGAGAACAGAAATCGTGCTCCAACGGCACGGCAGCAGCGGGAGGTCCCATTAGCTAAAGTGGTGCTTCAGGTTAAGAACAGTTTCAGGTTAAGAATGGACCTCCGGAACGAATTAAGTTTTTAACCCGAGGCACCACTGTAGGTGAACCCTAAATTGCAGTGGCACAACAAATCCACTTTAAAACAGCAATTGTTTGCAATTAGGAAAGTGACAGGGAAATGCACTGAAAAGTAAAAGATGAACAAATAATTAATGGGAAGACATGACTGTAAACATTATGCATGCAACGAGGATGAATGCTCATTGTCATATAACTGTCCCATTAACAAATAAGAAATAATGCTCAATAAAGACATGCCCTTCAGACTGGCGGGCCTTTTTGTGGGTGTATGTTGACACAATACCAGTGCATTGATGGTAGTTTATACTGGTCCGTCCACACACCATTCTACTTAAATAGTTGTTCTGCAATGCTTCCCAAGTGTTACTGAATTGTTGCTATCTGGAGGGGCAACTTTGCACAACAAAGGTGGGGCAGCCTGCACCCCCCCACCAGCAAACCAGAACTGTCTGGTGGAGAAATGTGTTTGCCACTACCAATATTCTCATAGGGGAACCCCAACTGGCTTCTGAGAGACCCCAGTATGCAGTCTGAAAAAACTTGCTAAATGGCAACTGTTAAAATGTTTAAATGTTAATTGGTTTACCCATGCCAATTAAGAGAACAGCCCAAAGATACAGTGTATGTTTACTATGCACTATGAATCAGAGCTGAAGAACATTCAGTGCATCTGGCCTACATGCTGCTACAACAACCAGAAATATAGTCTTTTCATGTACTCTTTTATATGAAAAACAAGAGTAAATATATGTCAACATACCCTCCATCTCAGTCAATGGTGCATTACAGGGGAACAAATTTAACTTGTCACCATGCCAAGCAACATGAACAATAGCAGTGAAATGGAGAAAGCTTTCTCCCATCCAGCTGAAATGTGCCACAAGAACACTTTACACCAGGAGCAGGGAACTGGATCAGGATGGCAGGCCAGATTATCATCTCTCTCACCTCCCACAGACCACATTTGGCAGGTGAGAAGGTTGTCTCAAATGCTAACAACCTGTCTAGAAGTCCACAGCAAGGGTGGCCAAGTCAGGCTCGAAGGTAAAGAGTTCTTACAACACTCTTTTTGCTCCATGTTTTACCTTGGATGGCAGTGGCACCTGGGGTCTAGAGCCCGGTTGAGCATTTAAAAAGGTACATATGAAAGGAATTGCTTTTGTAAAGCTTTTGTAAAGCTTCAAGTTTGCAATCCTATATGCACCTACATGGGAGTCAATCACATTGAACTTAATGGGGATCACTTCTGAGGAGACATACAAAGGATTGCACTGTGGATGTCAGTACTGGCATTCTGAATTGACTCCGGAGCAGGGAGCTAGTTTAACTCCTAAAGATGGAATGTGCTCTAGATCTATGGCTGCTTCATTCAGGTGTGCACAGCTGAACAGAAGGGCAGCACACAGCCTCCAATTATTTAAACAAAAAATAAATTTAAAACGGAAGATTCAGAAAGGCTCTTGGCCACTTTTACAGTGCAATCCTTTTACTTACACCTAAGTCACATTGCCCTGAATGGAACTCACAAGTAAGCATGCATAGGATTGCAGCGTCCATTAAAAAAAAAAAGTCTAGTGGAAACTGCACAGTGGGGTGAGGCGAACTGTGTAATCTCCAAAGTACAAGCCAGCGCAATAACTGGAAAGATCTCCTTCCCTGCCCCAGAACCACTAAACTCCCAGCGCAACTGTTCTTTTTAAAACTCTTTATAAGTTGTGGCCCTGTAGCTGTCTTTGGACATTTGCCTGAACAGGCAAGGCTTAAAAGTTTGTAGAGGGAAAGGGAGGCACACAGAAGTTCCACCTTCAATGTCTGCACAGGTGGGAGCTCCTCTCAGGCCTTTGCATGCTGAGTGTGAAGGTCTAAAGGGACTTCTAGTTGCACTCAACCAAAGATCCTTAGAAGCTGTTGTGTGATTGGGAATCCAGATTGAGCAGGGCTCCCAGTCACTTGGAAGACTTCTAGGCACATTCAGCCAGGCCTGTGCGGGGGCTTGTCTGAGGCCCAGGGGAGGAATCTTGTTGGAATAAAGTTATAAACACAAACAAAAAAGCAGCCATCCCCAGTGGGGCCCCCCAACCAACTTAACCCTCCAACGCCTGGGGCAAGTGTACTCAGCTGCTCGCTCCCACCTGCATTCAGCTAAACAGATGCAAAAACCTCCTTTAAGCCATTTAAGTCAGCATGCAAAAGTCTGAGATGAGCACATGGGGGGGGGGGAGATCATGGGCAGAGGCTTGTATATGCACTACCTGCCCCTGTCTATGTACTTTTAACCTCTTTAAATGCCTAATGCATAAGAAGCCTTGCAAAGGTCCTAGCAGCATACCTGGGCAAGGTTATCGTGATAATCTTGTCTTTCATCGGTCAGACAGATTTACAGTAAAATTCTACCAGTTTGCATGAAGTCCGGCGTAATTAATGGGAAGGCACAAAATGGGTAACACGCACACTCACTTGACTGATCACTGTATCACTGATGTCTCCACCAACATTGTCAAAGTACACATCCACTCCCGCCGGGCAGAGCTCGTGCAGCCGTTGAGCCACATCCTCTTTCTTATAGTTGATAGCCGCATCAAACCCCATTTCTGACACCAGAATGGAGCATTTTTCGTCGGTGCCACAGATACCAACCACTCTGGAACAGCCCTCCAGGGAACCTATCTTTGGAAGCATCAAAACCACAGTCACTGCAGTTCATCAACTTCTAGCACTATGCAACAATTTGTCATGCATCATGATGATTATTTCAAAAAGAAATCTGTAACAAAATAACCAGGGTACAGTGGAATCACAAGAGTGAGGGTCTGAAGTCAGTGCATAAGAGATTATCCACAAAATTGGTTCCAATTCACTCCACTTAGGATTGCAGATAATTTGTTTTGGTGCTTTGGGATGAATGAGTGGATCGATGATCGATGAATGATGTCACTTTCTGCTACTCCTTTTACCATGTCCACTACTTCCTCAATGGTTTCATATCTCTTCTGGCACTGCTTGCAACTATTTCCTATGCACGGAGGATTTCCTCCACCTGTTGATCCCTCAGGTATCCACAAAATCAGAAAAACTGCAGAAGCAAATGGACAATTGCGTGGCTTTGTGTTTTTATGTGCTTCTTGGGTGAGGAAAGTTTTTTTAAAACAACAACAACATGTGCATGTGTCTGTGGGCAAGCCCTCTTGGAACTTAATCAGCATAATAGAATCAACAAATCAGAAGAGGGGAGAAGCACAACAGAAAGGGCCATGTGGTATGAATAGAAAAGACCAAAGTTGTGTAGACTACTTCAATCTAATTCAAATGTGGAACGGGGGAGTGGATTAACAGCTAACTAATTATGAAATGTGGACAGGCCTGTATCTCGTGCAGCAGACTCACAGCCACAGTGATTTGCTTGAAAAAAAGCTGCTACAATCACAAAAATCACACCACCAAATGTGTCCACTTGGAGGTGCTGGTTCACACAGCCAGCAGGTCTATGAAATGCCAACTATATCATGAGTCTGTGGCCTTACACACATCCCTGGCCATCTCTCCTGGGCCAATGCTTCTCAGCCTTGGCCCCCTCTATGCAAAACTGATTTAATCAAAGGCTCTCAATTTCACCTGCTATCCCCACCAAGGTGAAAGCCCCGCCAGCTTCTGGTGAGTGATTATAAGTGGTTTTCAGAGGGGTGTTGAGGAGATGGAGGAGATTTGGATATGTTGGTTGGTCCAAATCTTATGCTTGGTTGTGGTTGTTGTTGTTGTTGTTGTTGTTGTTGTTGTTGTTGTTGTTGTTGCTGTGACGTTGGAGTCACTACAGCACTATTCCATCCTTCACCACTGGGGTAACGTGAGAAGTCTGGAACCACAAGGAGGAGCCCTACTGTAGCTCTTCCACACATCAGTACCAACTCCATTTCCCGAAGGTGGACATTGGCATGGGAAGGAGCCTCAGCATCCCCACTGCATGGTCCATGGTTTCTCATCTGGTGGCTCCCACATCACTGGCATAACACGAACACAATTACATCTGCAGCTAATACACTTTACCTCAAAATATGCGAAAAAGCAAAAATCTCCTCTTAAGATGCAAATACTAGTCTTAAACCAGCTTACCTGCCCAGCCAATGAACCACAGGCGCCAGCAGCCCCACTGACCACCATAGTTTGATTGGCACCTGGAGACACATGTCCTTTCTCCCTTATTCCTAGCAAAGATGTCAGCCCAGTCAAGCCAGCTGCACCCAGAAAATGGGAAAGATGACCGTCTACAAGCTGTGGATCAATCTGAACAGATACAAGTTGTTTAAAAGGCATAGGCCCCAGTGTTATAGCACCCCCACCCCCTGAATTAAATGGAACAATCAGCTGCCTTTCCTCTATGCAATAACTCTACCTTCTCAAGCTGCTTCCCATCTAGAATGGCCTTCGTCTGCCAGGGCCAGTTGAAGGAAGTTACAAAGTCTCCTGCAGCAAAACGGGCATCTTTGCTTTCCTCCACCGAACCAATTCCCCCACCATCAGTGACTTCGGACAACTTCCAGGACTGGAGGTACTCAGAACCAGAGTTTTCATTCATACGACATCGCTGAAAGACAAAATGTTTGCCATGAGATAATCCTTTAAAATACAACCATGTATAGTTATTCTGAACATCTCTTAACATTACCAACAACTAAAACCCTGTCTTATCTTTGGAGCTTTTTGCTTCTATCTTTATCCATTCCTCCTCACAACAGGGTCTTTTAATTTTTCCTGTATTAACAGCATGGCAATGCACAGTAACACTGAAGGAAATCCTATTCAGTTCCGCTTGACTAAAGGGCTATGCTATTATTATTATTTTCATCAGCATTCAAAACTCCCATTATTCTAGGCGCGTTTTGCGACAGGGAATTTCATTAGCACGAGCAGCTTCTGAGCTCTGGGTGCAATACTGTGCCTAAAATTTCAGATTAAAACTGCAGAGTGGAAGGAAAGGAGGACCTTTTTCTGCCTCCCCACTTCCAGCCACTCTCTGAAGACTGGAGAAGAGACCCTCTTAAGAATATTAGGGTGAGTGGGCAGGGGAAGCATGCCTTTGTTTTTTGCAGTCTTCAGATGAGGATCAGACCATGTGAAAAATGAACATAAGATTTTAGCTGCAGTTCATTCACTTTCAGCTTTGTATTCTGGTTATAAAAAAGCGAGCCTAGACATCCCCTTGTTGCGTCCATAACCTAGGTTTAAAGTGTCATTTAGCTCCTAGCTTTCATAGCTCAATTTTTAATACTGATTATCATCTATTTATTTATTTGCTGCCTTCTTCCCTGACAGGGACTTCCGGAAAAAGTAAGAACAGCTAAAACCAAGAGGAAAAAAACCAATTGTTTTATTCACTGAGTAGGAAAATAATTGGCACTATTGTACCCTGAGTATCTATCTACAACATCTGTCTATCTAGCAACCTTGTGCTCAGACTCTCACTTGTAACAGAATAAGGGAAGGTCCATAGTTCTATGGTACAGCATCTGTCAACTTGGCATGGAGAAAGTCTCAAGAATCCCCAGGTAGGACTGGGAACATCCCCAGTCTGAAACCTTGGCGAGCTCCTGCCAGCCAGTGCACACAGTGCGGAGCCAGACAGAACAATGGCCTGGTTCCGTATAAGGCAGATTCCTATCCTCCTAGACTGGAATGTCGGTAGTTCTAGAGCAGACAGTCCTTACCATTTATTAATGCCCTTCCTTTACCAGCTTTTGTCGGTAAACAAATTAGAACCTGTGAGCTTGTGAAATATTCCCTGTTCCCTTACTCAGAATATTATGGAATAAGGTTACTAAGGGCCAAACTAGACACGATATTGGTCACATCTTTAGTTCTTGTATAGACCTTTCTAAAATGAAAATAAATAGACAGCACAGAGTGAGGACAATTGAGGGGCAGGAACTTTGCAACCACCACATCCTGATTGAAGGCGAGGAACAAAGAGCCTACACTGGCATTAATAGGAGCTCCCCCCCCCCCACTGAAAACAGCAGGCTCAGAAGCCCCTATGCCACAATACTTCCCCTGCTTTTTGTTGCAATAAGCCAGGGGTATAGAACCTGTGGTTCTTAAGATGTTGCTTGGACTTCCAGCTCCCATCAGCCCCAGCCAACCTGGACAACAGCCCTGGGTTGACAGGAGCTGGAGTCCAACAACATCTGAAGGGGAGCATGTTCCCCAGCCCCGCAATAGCCTAAACACAGCTACTTCTCTGAACCCATGCCTCCCCACTCACCCTTGTTCTGGGCCCTGTTCTGAGGTAAACCAGTAATTCTATATTTGTGATGTAGAGCAGTGAAGGAATCTTAAAAGAACTGGAAGCACTCAAGCAGGCTTCAAAGAAAAGCTATCTAGCTATGAACAACGCTTGGGAGATCACATGGTTGGCTCATACATGTAACACTATGGGATGTCCACATTCTCATGACAGAAGCAGAGTAAGATCCTGATATTCCTCTCTCTCTCTCTCTCTCTCTCTCTCTCTCTCACACACACACACACACATACACACACACACACAGACACACACACACACACACACACACACACACAGAGCAGTTATGTTAGGGTCTGGATATATGGTGTCCGGACGTATGGTAACCCATGTCAGAAGTGTAGATTTTGGTGAATTTCCTTAAGAATAGCTCAAAAAAAATTTTTTTTTAGATTTTACAAAAAAAAAAATAAAATAAATCTCAACAACTTTGCCAAGCTTTTGTGTCCAGATTTTCACTTTTAGAGATATGGGAACCCTAAGTTATGTTACTTTCAGTCCTGACTACTGTGATCACCTAACTGTCTTAAACATTCAGGCAATTTATACGGGCCACAACAAGGAAAAAAGACAAGTATGTGTATACATATCTTGCACATGCATGCTCAGGACCTCAGTTCATAGCTATCTACGCTGGCCAAAAGACCCCCAAATCGAAACTGTACATAAGCCAATACTGGACCGAGATATGAATAATTTTGATCACATTAAATGCTACAGCTGGCAAACTGAGCTTCTGTGAGCTCCAAATTTTATTGCATGCTTATCACATAACCACCTGCCACACATACTTACCATATAAGGGTCAACAGACAGATAAAGTGTACGAACTTTGACTTGACCCTCGGCAATTTTATCCGGTAGGGTAGCTTCCTCCATACGAAAGTTTCCTGCAACTGGCTCTCCATTGACACCTAGAATGGGTTAGGTTACAAGCTGAATGGCAAAATTTGTCTCTTGGCCAGATGCTCACCCTCCTCAAGCGTTCCAGCAACTGGGTAAGTGCCAGGGGAAAGCAGGGTTATATTTCTAACTTCAGACAGCAAGCAGGCACCTTTCCATGCATGGGGCAGGATGGGAATGAGGGAAAAGCCCAGCAAGCTTGTTCCCCGTCCCTCACATATTGGTTTAGGCAGTTGTCAGAACAGCTGAGGAGGGCTGCTGGAGCAGCTAAATCAGGGTTTTAAATCTACACCTGAGCTCAGATGACTCAAAACAAACCAATAACTGAACTCCAGTAAACTTTATTGCCTCATCCTGTGAACTCCTCCCCCAGGCATCTCCCTATCAGTTCCTCCCTGCCTCCTTATGTTTCAACTCTGTGACTTCCCTTCCTCCTAGTATATTTCTCCATCTTGCCGCTATTCCTGCCTGCCCTGCTTGCTTCCTCCAGGCAGTCCTCTATTATTTCTAAAACTTGTGAAATGAGTGTGATACATATGCCAGGAACAGATTTGAGGGGGCCCTGAGCCCTCTGAGGTCCTCTCCAAGTACCCCTCTCCTGGCAGTACCAGAGAGCTGACTGGGTGAGCAGTGAGAAGGATTAGTGCAGGGGTCAGCAAACTTACCGCGCCTTGGGCTGGTGTCTCCAGCACCAATCGGGCCAGAGGGCAGGGGAGCGAGTGCCCATACACGTGCGCCCACGCTATTTCCGGCGCACTTCCAGGTCAGAGGAGCACCAGAAATAGCTTGTGTGCATGTGCACGGGCCTCCTCCGACCCGGATGTGCACCAGAAATAATGCCTGTGCATGTGCAAATAACACTTGCGCATGCGCACAAGCTATTTCCAGTGCTCCTCTGACCTGGAAGTGCGGGCGGCGGCGGTTGCTGTGGGCTGGATAAATGAGTCCCTCAGGCCTTATCCGACCCGCGGGCCTTAGTTTGGGGACCCCTGGATTTGAGGAGCAGGAGGTGCCCCAAAAGTGCACCACAGCTACCAAGTACTCCTCTTAGCATTAGCCACAATCCACTGTGCAGAAGCACTGCACCAGCCCAGATAGCTGCAGTCACTGCTATCTTTATTCCCCCACAAAATTTCTCTGGGCCTCGAGGCACTGGGAAAAGAAACATGGTAACTGTAGCCACCTGTGTTTTCCTCTCAGCATTGAGGCCTACTTAAAAAAATAAATAAATGACAATGAAGATCCGTCTGAGCCAGCATCAACTGTAGTCGGCCCTCCTGGGCCCCCAGCACCCCCGCCTGCCATTGCTGTCTGCTGACTCCAGGCCTGACAAAGCATATTTAGCTCAATGATATTCTGACTATGCTTACATGAGTTTCAGCAGGTACCGTCTGTTTCAGCTTTCAAATCGCCCACTGCAAACTTTTCTATTCCGTCAGACTTGTGCAGGCAATTAAGAATGCCTATTTCCTCAATAGTTAGTCGATTCCTGATTTTCGTGCATGGTTTTTAATCATATATGGTTTTATGTGTAATTGTTGTAAAGGCCTCTGATTTTTTCTTTTCTTTAAATGAACAGTGTTATAGAATTTTTTAAAATAAATAAATAAATAAATACCATAAATGAAAACAAGCTCTGGAAAAAACTCTGGGACTTATCTGAATTAGATACAGGATTTCGGGAGCTTGGGGACTACTTAAACGTATCTTTCCAACATGCCAGCGACATAAATGGAAAAAGTTGGGGAAAGATAATAAAAACTTAAGAGCAAGGATGTCCAGCTGCTTAATAAAACTGAGAGGAAATAGAAATGAACAACTGGCTAGAAGTATATATGCAGCCATCTTAGATGCCATTCATCAATTACTTCTTCGTAGGGATAGGCCAATTTACCAATTTCAGATTCTTTATCATTTTTCAAATCTTAACTTTTAATTTTTCATTTTTATTTCATTTTATTTATTTATTAGATTTATAAACACGTTTTATCTTCCAAGGATCTCAAGGTGGTGTACAATCATTCTCTTCCTCCCCATTTTCCAATATTCAGTTCTCCACATTTTGAAATCAGCTTATGATTTTTGTTTTGAAAGTTCTCATGAAAATTCATTAGCATTTTAGCGATAATTTATACTAATTTACACATTTTTATATGCAGGTTTAGCCTATTATACATATTTTTACGAATCAAGTTTTCCTACCATGCATTTTGCATGTTATTTTGATGGATATGTGTATTTTTATGCATGCTTTACCCTAGTATGTGCACTTTTGTACGTGTTTTTGTGCATGTGAATTGTAAAATTTGGAGACCTGCAGATTTCAGAGGATGACTGTGGTTTCAGTTTACATATCCTTTCAGAAAGCATTAATTAAGCAGGTTTGCCTTTAAAGGTGGACTGAACTGGATTTCTTTCCCACCCCTAGTTACTGGTACTAAATTGTTCCCTATTGCTATTGGTATGAATCACTAATGCATGTGCAGCTCTTGCTACTTACAACATATGGGCTTAAGTTCACACCACGCTTTGTAAAATGATACTATTCTTAGTAAGCCTATTGCTTACACTGTTGCATTCTTACAACAACAGCAAAGGTAATTTTCAAAAGCACTTCTGGTATAAAAAGAATGCCTGCTGTGAATGCCTCTCTGAAGATTTTACATAAGCCGTTAAAAGGTTTCACCACAGGCTTTTTAGACTGTCAAAAGCTTTCTGCAGAAATCTGGCTGGTAGTTGCATTTTTCCTGCCTGGCTTCCACATTATGCAAGCACACCAAACTCATTATCGTTCTCCGACAAGTAGAAACATACCAGGGCGTGAGCTCAACACAACTCTTTGTATAATCATCAGTCCTTTTGCCAAAATCCTGCACAGGTGGAAGTAGGTTTCACTGCAAAGCAAAAGATATTCAACACAGATAAGGTTACAAGACTTCTGTTTTAGGGTAATAAACGAGAGGACTTTGGTTGTGTTCACACATAACACTAGACCATGGTTTCTTTTAACCATGGTCTGCTCAGCAAATCATGAGTTGTCTCACAGAGAAGCAAACAAGCTATGGCTTGTTCCACCAAGGCTTGTTTTGTTTTCCAGCTGCCCTTGCCTTGTGCTTTTGTAACTTGGCAAGCATTTAGTTAAACAAGACTGTTGAGTGCAGATAAAACACCAAATCATCATCCAATCACGCTAAGGTTCATAATCCAAAAATAAGGCACAGCTTCATATCATAGTTTGTGGACAGAAAATAAGCCATGGTGAGTCTGTTGGGCAGGTTCTGGACGATCAAACAAACCACACTTGGGCTAGACAAACCATGGCTTAGAGTTGTGGGTTAACCAAGCCAACGCAAGAAGTCAAAGAGAGGGATTAGATTTATCACTTTGGACATTAATTGGCTTCCCACAGACACAGAAAATACAAACAACTAAGCGTCTATCCGAGTTTTAGGTACGAAAATCCAGCAAAGTGCTGTGCTTTCTTCTCGGCCTCTAGGACTTGCAAGTATGTTGATGGGAAACAATGTTAGCAGGCACAGAAGGTGAAGAACAGATTGCAAAAGCATGGTGTAAAGAACAAAGTGGGAAAGAGCTAGGCTTGCTAAAATATGCAAGAACCATGCAAACAAAAGCCATTTTAAAAATAGCATAAATATAAACACTAGCACTTTGTCTTAATATGCTTCAGAAACTGTTCTGGCAACGGGCAGGAACCCAAGGCTCAGCCGCTGAAAAGCATTTGCAACATGGCTTTTCTATGCAGTTGGATATCAATGGGCATTAAGTCAAAGCTTCTGCCAAGGGCAATGCATTTTCCAGCATCAACACCAGAGAAGAGCCCATGTTGGTTAGTGGATCTTCAAGTACAAAAGCCGCAATCCTAAACAGACTTAAAAGGTAAAGGGACCCCTGACCATTAGGTCCAGTCATGGCCGACTCTGGGGTTGCAGCACTCATCTCGCTTTATTGGCCAAGGGAGCCGGCGTACAGCTTCCGGGTCATGTGGCCAGCATGACTAAGCCACTTCTGGCGAACCAGAGCAGCACACAGAAACGCCATTTACCTTCCTGCCAGAGTGGTACCTATTTATCTACTTGCACTTTGACGTGCTTTTGAACTGCTACGTGGGCAGGAGCTGGGACCGAGCAATGGGAGCTCACCCCGTCGCGGGGATTCGAACTGCCAACCTTCTGCTCGGCAAGTCCTAGGCTCTGTGGTTTAACCCACAGCACCTGACTTAATTACAAGTAAATCCATAATAATAATAATAATAAACCATTAACGTAACTAACCATAACAACATAAATACGATTGAGGAACTGTACCTACAAACTCTTACTAATGGCATGGTTTTATCATCATCAGAGATACTGCACCATTAACAGCACAAACGTCTTCTTGCTGTTAAATTATGGATCTGGATGGGTTTAACTAGCAATCATGTTCCAGGTAGAAGAAAGATCACACCCACCCTAATTCCCGTGACATGCATGCTATTTTATTATATTTATTAGAAGACCTGTCATTTTGGGGAAACAATGGCGCTGCTGAAATCTTCAGTTTTTAAATTGGAATGTCTGTATAGCTGCACAGCATGTACATCCTTCCAAATGTTTGCAGTCCTTAGCTGCTTGAAAGAGGAGTAGAGGTGACTGTGAAGTCAAATATCACATTAGTGATACAAAGTGTCATGAAGCGTTTAGACCACAAAACCTTTGAAAGTAATATGTTGTTATGTAAAGATTGGGCACTCACCTTTGGATTATGCAAGCTCTATTTTTGCAGATACATAATGCTAAAATTAGAACACCATGGCATACACACTACCCATTATGTTAGGGCTGCCATATTTCTAAAAGTAAAAACCAGACTTAGGGTTGCCATATCTCCAGAAGTGAAAATCAGGACAGAGTTGTTGAGCTTTCGGGGGCATATTTGGGACATTTTTGGCTCAATTTTACCCCCGGACATTGGCCCGATTTCAGAAATGATCCAGGATGCCATTTCCAGGGGCAAATTCCAGAACACGTCCTGGAAAATCAAGATATATGGCAGCCGTACATTATGTTGAAACACCTGCCCATTTGTAATAGCAGTTTTCACAATTCTAATAACAGTTGCACATTAAGATATGCTGGACTGAGCAACAGGTAGTATGTACATTACACTTAAGTACACTTTAGAATCAAATGCAAAGGACAAACTCTGCTGATATTGAAAGAAGAATGGTGAATTATCAAGGCAAACTGAGATTTTACTTTGTGGACAGCATTAGCAAATAATTACACTATTTATAGAAGGTCTTCATATGTTTTTGAATGCATTTTTAAAGCTGACATTTTATTCCATTGAGCATTCAGTCATCACATTACAACAGATGCACACTTATTTCAGAGCAGGAGGTGGACAAAATAATTATAATCCAACATGGGAGTGGAATTAAAAAATACAGGGATGGAATTCAAGGATCACAGAGGGGAAATCCTCTCATCTTCATGAATGTCCTACAGAGTAAGACAGTGTTTGATCAGATCTTAGCTTAATGTTGAGATACAGTGGTACCTCGGGTTACATACGCTTCTGGTTACACTCTCCACTAATCCAGAAATAGTACCTTGGGTTAAGAACTTTGCTTCAGGATAAGAACAGAAATCGTGTTCCAGTGGTGCGGTGGCAGCGGGAGGCCCCATTAGCTAAAGTGATGCTTCTGGTTAAGAACAGTTTCAGGTTAAGTACAGACCTCCGGAACGAATTAAGTTCTTAACCCAAGGTACCACTGCACACACTACCACCATGTTCCTGCCAAGCAAACAAAGTCTATACTTTCCCATTTTGTCTGAACTGGGAAACAATGGTTAGCAATTCTGGAGCAAGCCATGATATTAAACCAACTTCAAATGAATAAATTGTGAATTAATATCCTGGGTTGTTTTCAAAGCTGTTAATCATCGTTTCCCATTTCTGACCAAATGGAAAACTATAGCTTATGGAAAACTTCCATAAGCAAAAGGGATGTGCATGCCGAGAAAAACGCTGTGATTTTCTGAACTTTCCCTGAGTGCCCAGGGCACAAGAGGCAGCCCTTGAAAAGAGCTTCAGCTTGTAATGTCACACACTTCCTTTAGCTTACATAAGGGAAGGATAGTTTATTTATCCGTGCCTCCAAATCCTAGTAGTGCATAGACTCAGAAAACATGCTGGATTATTACTTGTTATTATGACTAATGTATACAAAGGTATACAAACTCTTGTTTTGCTCCACAGGGCAGCCATTTTGTGCTGGCACCCACATCACTTGAGTACTGGCACCCCAGTAAAGCAAAAAAAAAAAAAAAACAAGCCTGAATGTATATATTATGAAAAGTGACGGGGTGGGGGTCCAGTTGTTTGTAATTAGTCATGCTTTGTTTTATTCAATAATAACAATTTTTAAAAGTGCAAAGGAAAAAGGGGAAGCAAGATGCACACACCGTTTTAAAAAAAGTTATAGGAGAACCCTTGCATGTGGTTTACAAGCCAGAGATGGGGATCAGCCATTATTTTTTTATCCCTGAATCCTAGGTATGCATCATGATAGTTAAACTTCAGGGAGTGACTGTCTTGGATCCAAATCTACAAGCTACAACAGCCAGCCTAAATCTCACATTTCTTGTTTTAGGTTCTCTCCCCCACACCCCATCCTGCCTTATGAAGAGATCTGGAGGATTCAAAGCTTGCCACAATTTTGTGACATTCTAGTTGGTCCTTGACCTTGCAGACATGTTAACGGAACTACATTCTGAATTGCTGCAGACCCAGGCATTAAAAGAAAAAAAGAAAGTAAACTGTTCCTGGCAACCCTGAGGTCACTGGGTGGAATAATGTTCTCAACTGGGACTGCTTTTAGATGTTTCTAACAGTAATCATCTTTAGAATGTTTAAACTGTTTTAGAACACTTTTGTTTTCTTTCAGTTTTAAACTGCAAATCTGTTTGCCATGGTGAGCTCCTACGAAAGGAAAGGTAGGATATAAATTGAATGGATAATAATAATAATAATAATAATACTGTAATTAGTAAGAGAAGCTGTAGGTGAATGTCCTTTGCTCTACAGGCTTTGCAGATAACACAGCTGGAAAATGCTATCTGGTGACATATAACCATCAGATATTACTTGGGTGGGTGAATATCTTTTTCCGCCCAAGGGCCACATTCTCCTCTGGTGACCCTTCCAGGGGCCACATGCCAGTGATAGCAGGGTCAGAAGCAAATGTGGGCAGCACAAAGCTTTTTGTCCTTAGTTCAGCAGGCTAATTTCTATACACCCCACACAGCCGTCTCTACCCATGCAAGAGGCAGAGATCAAAGCCACATTCTGGCCAGGGGGACAACTCAAGGAAAACATGAAGCAGGGCCAGGGAGGGGCATTCACTTTTCATCTTTGAGTCAAGTTCCTATATAATATTAGGATGAAAGGGACCCCTGACCATTAAGTCCAGTCGTAGCCGACTCTGGGGTTGCGGCGCTCATCTCAATTTATTGGCCAAGGGAGCCGGCATACAGCTTCCGGGTCATGTGGTCAGCATGACTAAGCTGTTTCTGGTGAACCAGAGCAGCACACGGAAACACCGTTTACCTTCCCGCCAGAGCGGTACCTATTTATCTACTTGCACTGTGCGCTTTCGAACTGCTAGGTTGGCAGAAGCTGGGGCAGAGCAACGGGAGCTCACCCCGTTGCGGGGATTCGAACCGCCAACCTTCTGATCAGCAAGTCCTAGGCTCTGTGGTTTAGCCCACAGCGCCACCCGCGTCCCAATATTAGGACAGGTCCCACCAAAACCTATAATCTACTTTCCTGACTTATATGTGCAAGAACAACAACAGAAAGAGAATGTATGATGGATCAGTTGGTAGAGCAAGTGACTCAATCTCAGGACTGTGAGTTTGAACCCCAAAAGATTCCTGCATTGCAGAGGGCTGGATGGTCGCTTCCAGTTCTATGATTCTATGATTTTGCAGACAAAACAACCTGTCGCCCTTTGATTTCTATATGCCTCCCCTCGTCCCCGCCGATCACCACCTACGCAAGAATTGGTAACACTTTTCAAAGTGTCAACCGCACCAGAGGCGGCAGCTCACATCTAAGTTTTCATTTCATTTCTTGCTGGCTCCTGCTAACTTAATAGGTGCACAAAGGAAAGTTTAGCAAGGAAACTGTTCAGTCACCACACCACCGTGCAAGGGAGGGAAAAACTTCACCTGCTGAACTTCCGCCTGCCGTGCAGCTCTTGTCATGCAGCTGCTAAAAAGAGACAGGAAAGCTCCTTCGGTGGTCAAGAGGTGGGCGTGGGCTGTGTACAGGCTGCACAGAAGGCGAGGCGAGGGACTCATTAGTTTTGCAAGGAAACTTATTTAAAGTTTGTCCCATAGGCAGCTTCAGAAGGTGCCTTGCACCGAGTCGGAACACTGGTCCACCATGCTAGCTGAGTATTGTGTACCTCGACTAGCAGCGAATCCCGGGCTTTCAGACGGGGCTCCCGCCTGCCTGGCAATGAACCTTGGACCTTTTGCATGCAAAGCAAATATTTTACTGCTGAGCTATGGCCGTTTCCCTAAGAAGCTAGTAACTGCTAGTCCCTGCAATGCCAATGCTTCTTGCTGGAGAGGAGAAAAGGAAAAGCCCTTTGCAGGGGGGCTGGGTTCCTCCTCCTCCTCCCGTTTCTCCCCCCGAGGCAGAAACCGGCCGATCACCTTGTCGGAAATGCACGCAGGCCCGAGTCAGTCCTTTGCGATCCGGATCGCCAAGAAATCGCGCGAAGGGCAACTAGCCCTCCGGAGGAGACCTTCCCAGCGTGTGCCTAGCCTGCCTCTTAAAAGGGTAATGCAGGGAAACGCGGGCGCACTTAAAAAGGGCAAGCCTTCCCACTTAGGTATGGTTGCTCCATGCATAAAGAGCAGTCGAAAATGCAGCCATGCCTTGCTTTGGAGCAGAGGCACTTTCGTGTTTGTTCTTCTGCTTTTAAAATGGCAGTGCTATGTAAGCTTATTTGAGAGTAAGCTCCATGTATCAGGGTGGGATTTGATTCCCAAATCGGCATGCCTATAATCGGGGAAGAAGAGAGGTGCAGCCTGTTTGAATGACAGGTCTTCTGACCTGGGAACTTTGAGCTCTGGGACGTGTAATAGGAGGGTGTCGTTGAGACCAACAACACTCAGTATACAGTAATAGATAGGTAGCCGTGTTGGTCTGCCATAGTCAAAACAAAATAAAAAAATTCCTTCCAGTAGCACCTTAAAGACCAACTAAGTTAGTTCTTGGTATGAGCTTTCTGAAGAAGGTATCTGAAGAAGTGTGCATGCACACGAAAGCTCATACCTAGAACTGACTTAGTTGGTCTTTAAGGTGCTACTGGAAGGAATTTTTTTATTTTGTTTTCAGTATACAGTACTTTGAATCCATGCTCACTGTATTAATTTGATGTATGAATAGGCACTGGACCATAAAGAAGGCTGATCGCTGAATAATTGATGCTTTTGAATTATGGTGCTGGAGGAGACTCTTAGAGTCCCATGGACTGCAAGAAAATCAAACCTCTCCATTCTTAAGGAAATCAGCCCTGAGTGCTCACTGGAAGGACAGATCCTGAAGCTGAGGCTCCAATACTTTGGCCACCTCATGAGAAGAGAAGACTCCCTGGAAAAGACCTTGATGTTGGGAAAGATGGAGGGCACCAGGAGAAGGGGACGACAGAGGACAAGATGGTTGGACGGTGTTCTCGAAGCTACAAACATGAGTCTGACCAAACTGCAGGAGGCAGTGGAAGACAGGAGTGCCTGGTGTGCTCTGGTCCATGGGGTCACGAAGAGTCGGACACGACTAAACGACATGAATAGGCCTGGATTTTTATTTTTTTGCTCCAACTGCTGCATGCATTTTTCTCTCTGCTTCTTCATAATATTAATTTGGGGTGGTGCTGTGGCTGTGAAACGCTAGAAGCTCAGAATATTTTTCGCAGCCACAGAATCAGAAATTGCAGGGTTGGAAGGGCTTATGTGATAATAAATTTGTTAGTCTTTAGATGTCCAGTGGATAGCTCAGTTGGTTAGAGCATGGTGCTGATAATGCCAAGGTTGCAGTTCCCATATGGGACAGCTGCATATTCCTGCATTGCAGGGGGTTGGACTAGATGATCCTCATGGCCCCTTCTAGCTCCATGATACAACGATACTTATTTTGTGTTACTTTTTTTGGGAAAAGGAGGCCTTATTTTGGGAATTGCATCAGAGTTGCCAACCACCTTAATCCAGTCTTGGTCAGAAATTGGCTGGACATGGCACACGCAGTACATATTTGCAGATTGGTCGTGTTTAGTATCAGAACAGCAGAAGCAAACCCCACTTTATCCCTTTAATCATGATAGTGATTTAAAATAAAAATCATAGCTGGTAAATAGTGGTTTGTTTTCCTCCTCTTACATATATGGAATACGGAAGCAGTTTCAAAGCATGGAATAGCAGGAGAAGTGGTATGTTAATTGTGTGCTTCACAACTCAGCTAAAACACTTGACCATTATGTATTTGCCCCAAAGTGAAAGGATGAAGAGAAACAAAGAATGGATACAGAAACTAATGGTGTATGCAGAAATGGCAAAACTCACCAGAAGAATAAGAAATAAAGACAACAAACTTTTTAGAAAGGAATGGAAATGGTTTATTGAGTATTTACAAACAATTTGTAAACAGATCGAGACATTTTACACATTTTATTGTAAAAACCTGCAGTTTTTGGGGTTGTTGTTTTTTTTGTGTGTGTGTGTATGGATAGATGATTAAAAGAATAAGTTAAGGCAAGTTGAAGTATGCAGGAAAAGATGAAAACAAATGTAAGGAACCGCAGAAAGAGGAGGAAAGGAGTCAAAGTTGAAAATATAAATTATGGTTAAATAATTGTTGTAATGTATATAAATGAAAACTACCATTTTTTAAAAAACAGCACTTGACCATTATAGCAGGGGTTTTGTGTGTATGTGTGTGTGTAAGAGTGTAAGACTATTAAGGTCACAGTCTAAAATTTCCCATCTGCACCATTGCCTTCAGCAGGGTTATTTCCCTGAATTAAAAACAAAGGAGTTGGTACCACCAGCAGAGTATAAAGTTGCAGAAAGGAGTGGTGCTGACCTGTTCTCGGATTCTCAGCCTCACCTGTGTCTTTCTCAAATAGTTTTAACAGCTGTGACATTATCAAATTGTACAGCACTTTAATTTTCAGTCTGCTCCATCCCGACATTTTAGAGAGGTTATATGAGGATACAAATGCTAACTCCCAGAACAGACTATTCTGTGTTTCCAGAAACTGCTTTTTGTTTGTTAAACTGTTCTTGTTTATTTCAAAAATGGGAGGTATTACTTGAAGGTGGGGTGTACGTGTGGAATGAACAATGTTCATCCAAGACAATCATGAACTGGAAAATACACAAGCCTTGCAAATCATAGCAACAGGGAGGACAGCCTGGCAACAACAGCTGCTGCAATGAAAAGAAAAGAAAAATCTGATGTTGGGTTTAAAGGGGGAAATGTAAAGCATGGAGAGACTGTCTGCAAGGGAGCTGTGCAAGAATAAATGCTGGTAACATGATTTGTAGTAGGAAAGAAGGTATTCAGTTTCTCTTAATAATAAACAAAAATATATGTGTTAGTGTAAGTATAGCTATGCTGAGGTTATTTCACCAAGTTCCTTACCATAAGTGTATATTAAGTAATTGGGACTTCCAAGACAGGGTTAGAGTTGGAGGTCATCCAAACACTGAAGTTTAATGTGGATTTGAAGCTGCTCCCCATCCTTTCTTTTTCTTTCAGTATCCACACAATGTCATCGTCATCTTCATCCAAGAGGCACCCCACATTTCTGCCCACTAAAGGCAGATTTCCCCATCCCACAGATAATCCAGTAAAAGGAAGGAGCCAATAAAAACTGCATATGACTTGACTGTGGGTGCACTAATGTGCATTATGCAGGTTGGCCTTTTTTACATGCACGGTAAGATTTTACTGGGTGCCATCTGTTGCCACATCCCTATTTCCACGTTGTTTCCATCAGTCCAAAGGAAAGGATGCAGCCTGCCCTTTCCACTGGTTGCTGCTAAAGGCACATTGTGCATGGTGCTTAAAAGAAAAGCAACTCTTTTGTGCAGAACTGTCCTTGCACAAGGGTGGCGCTGTGGGTTAAATCACAGAGCCTAGGACTTGCTGATCAGAAGGTTGGCAATTTGACTCCCCGCAACGGGTTGAGCTCCCGTTGCTTGGTCCCTGCTTCCACCCACCTAGCAGTTCGAAAGCACGTCAAAGTGCAAGTAGATAAATAGGTACCGCTCCGGCGGGAAGGTAAACGGCGTTTCCGCGCACTGCTCTGGTTCGCCAGAAGTGGCTTAGTCATGCTGGCCACATGACCCGGAAGCTGTACGCCAGCTCCCTCAGCCAATAAAGTGAGATGAGCGCTGCAGCCCCAGAGTCGGTCACGACTGGACCTAATGCTGTTATATATAAAAAAAATGCTGTTATAGGAGGCAGCAGTCATGAGCCCTGCAGTGCTGTTGAGACTGGGGCTGGATTGGCTGGCTCCAGCAGAGGAAGGAGAAATGAGTAGGATGCTGAACTGGGGAAACTGGGTTGCAGGAGAGAGATGCTGGCTTTCCCCTCCTACCTTCCTGCAGAGTGGAGAGCCTCAATGGAGGCTGGGGAGGGCTTTGCTCTGCCAAGGGACTGCACATTTGAGAAGCAATGCACACACAATATTAACCGCAATCCACACCAACTATCCTTCCTAGTTCTTAAAGGCTATGGCCCTAGGCAGGCCAATGGGGATGACAGAACCACAGAGGAACGTCTATTGGAAGGTGATGACAGTACCAGGACAAAGTGGGTTGTCAGCACCGGGGCAAGGCAAGTAATTTGCGCCCCTAACCCCTAACCTGACGCCGCTGCCAGCTTCTTCTTGCTGCTGCCTGGGCACGCGCACAGCTTGTTGGTTCCGCGAGACATGGGGCTCTGCTACAGCCTGCGCCCGAGGCTCTTCGGCGACTCCGGAGGCGGCGAGCGCGCCCCCCAGATGTTGCGCCCAGTGCGGCCGGCCCCCCCTGCACCCCCCACGCTACGCCACTGCCAGGACCCCTCCCCCAAAAGCCATCAACAGGATTCCTGTTTCCACCATGTTCTTGCGAGCTTTCCAGGGGGCATTTGGCTGAAACCCCAGGGCTTTCTCCATTCTCTCCCTTTGCTTTTTACAAATGCGTGCAATAGGAATCTGAAGCTGCGTTTCGTTTTAACATGTCGTGGGTTCGAAACAAGCACCTCGCCCTGAAGCCTAAAGGGGTCCTGAGTCTCAGACGATACTTGGAGGAGGGGAGCAGCAGCAGCAGCAGCCCTCTCTGTGGCTGAGGCTGCACAGGGCGGTGAAGCAAGCAGAGGGAGGAGCTGCCTTTTAAAGGGCCTGCCCTGGCATCCACCCCTCGGCAACTTACCGCGCTAGGAAGTGACGCCTTCCCACAATCCTAGCGAAAGGCACTCAAAAGTTGGGGTTTGGTTGCCTGCGGGATTCCCCCCCCCCCGCCGCCCCCGTTTCTTCTTGGGCTTCTTGTTGGCAGTGCATTCCTCTGCCCCGGACTTGACTCAGGACGGGACTTGTTGCAGCGATTCTCTGCGACTGAAGGTGAGCAAAACTTTCGCGCTCGGTTTGGACGCTGGGTGTTTGTTTCCTTGTCCTTTGGTGCCTGGATTAATATAGTCTGGGGTGGTGTAGCAGGAGATCTCCTCGTTTTCTTGCTACTTCCAACCCGCTCCGCCTCCCACTTCCAAGAGAGAGAGAGAGATGCAAGTCGATTATTGGGTTTGGCTCGGGTAGATGTGAAGTGGAGCAGACAGAATGGAGATCCGGAGTTTTTCTGGGATGGCGGAGAAAACGGCTTGGCGTTGCTCGGGCACAAGTGACAGCAGCTGCAGCAGCAGCCGACTGAACTTTGTGTGTGTGTGTGTGTGTGTGTGTGGAGTTGGGGGGAGGATCTGAAGGCCACCCTCTTCGGACTAACTCGGTTCTGTCGCTTCTCCTCTCCGGAACCTGCGAGCGTCTCCCTTTGCTCTGCAAAAGAGGCTTTTAGCGAGTTTCGTCTCGGATCAAATCCGCCCGTGCATTTAAAAAACAACAACAATCCACGTTTTGCACTTTTGTTCGTTTGTTTACTCCCGCGCTAGTGGCTCAAGTTTATTCCGCAGACAAAAGAGTCCTGTTGGACGAGCCCTTGCTGCTGACTTCGCACCGGGGGTGGGGGGGGGGAGAGAGAGAGAGAGAGAGAGAGAGAGAGAGAGAGAGTCGAAGTGGCTCTTCCAAATATGGGACGAGCCTGTGCTGAGGAAACAGAAGCAGCCTTGCCCGCCTCCTTGCAACAAATGATGACGTCTCATCAGGCTGCAAAGGATCTTTTGGGATTTAAACGAGTTTTCCCCACCCGTCGTGGCCTGGTTTTTTTATGTAAAACAAAACAAAACAAAACAAAACAAAACAAAACAAAACAAAACAAAACAAAACAAAACAAAACAAAACAAAACAAAACAAAACAAAACAAAACAAAACAAAACAAAACAAAAGCTTGTTGCACGGCACTTCTGGCAGATGTTGTGTGCTGTTAATCATGCAGTAACGGTACAGGACGGGTACTTTGGCAGTTTGTCGACAAAGCTGTCCAAACACCCACTTGCATATGTGACTGTGCCTTGCACAATCCAAGTCTTATGATAATCCTGGATGAAGGTTTATTTTGGATGTATTAGGCTTGCAGGCTGCACATTGGACATGTTTTTTGCTTTTTGCTCTCTGGTCGGGGACAGAGGGTGGCGCTTGGGGGGGAATTGTCATCGCGCCACTCCTTGGTGTGCGGAGTGCCTCAGGGTGCGATACTCTCCCCGATGCTTTTCAACATCTTTATGCACCCCCTCGCCCAGCTTGTCCGGAGTTTTGGGCTGGGTTGCCATCAGTATGCCGATGACACCCAACTCTATCTGTTGATGGATGGCCATCCTGACTCGGCCCCAGACACACTGACCAGATGTCTGGAAGCTGTGGCTGGATGGTTACGTGGGAGCCGGTTGAAGTTAAATCCTTCGAAGACAGAGGTCCTTTGGCTGGGACGGGACGATATGGGATTGAGGGAGCAACTCCCATCTCTTGCGGGGGTGCAATTAGTGCCAGCACCGTCCGTTAAGAGTTTGGGTGTAATCTTCGATACCTCCCTCTCTATGGAGGCGCAGATTACAGCTATAACAAAGGCGGCATTTTTTCATCTCCGCCAAGCTAAGCAGTTGGCTCCTTACCTCTCTCGCCCTGACCTAGCCACTGTGATCCACACGACGGTCACCTCCAGACTGGATTATTGTAACTCGCTCTACGTGGGGCTGCCCTTGAGACTGACCCAGAAACTCCAGCGGGTGCAGAATGCTGCAGCGAGACTCCTTATGGGGTCTTCGCTGTGAGATCACATTCATCCGGTACTATACCAGCTGCACTGGCTCCCGGTGGAGTACAGGATCAGGTTTAAGGTGCTGGTTTTAACCTTTAAAGCCCTATATGGCCTAGGACCCTCGTACCTACGGGACCGCCTCTCCTGGTATGCCCCACAGAGAAACCTACGGTCTGCAAATAAAAACATCCTGAAGGTCCCAGGCCTCAGAGAGGTTAGGCTGGCCTCAACTAGAGCCAGGGCCTTCTCGGCTGCGGCTCCAATCTGGTGGAACGCTCTGTCACAAGAGACTAGGGCCCTGCGGGACTTGACATCTTTCCGCAGGGCCTGCAAGACAGAGTTGTTCCACCAGGCCTTTGGTCAGGGCGCAGCCTGACTCCCTCCTCTGGCAACCTGCACAGAATGTTGCTTAATGGTTGCCATCAACTTGATTTTAATTAATTTTTATAATGAAATGAAATATTTTTAGAATGTTGGATTATTTGATTGTTTGATTATTTGATTGTTGTTAGCTGCCCTGAGCCCGGCTTCGGCTGGGGAGGGCGGGATATAAATAAAATTTATTATTATTATTTATTATTTGCTTTTTGGTTCTGTTGAATTCTGCCCTGAGCTCTTGCTTGCTGTGATATTGTATACATATTATTGTATTATATGTATTATTGATACGTATTATTGATACAAAGGTTTTACTGAGGTTTGAGACAGATGAAGGGAACTGCTGTTTCTTAGTGGAAGGGCATCTGCTTTCAATGCAAAATCCCTGGCATTTCCAGGTACAGCTAGAAGAGACTCCAATCTGAAATACTGATGAGCCACACAGTACAGTGGACTAATGGCTTGATTCAATATAAGGCAGTTTCCTGTGTTTTCTGCAAAGAGGTGTTGGTGTTGGGGAAAGAAAAGCAAAGAAAGCAAAACAAAAAGGATAATTGTGCAATCTGAACAAGCTGTTCAGACACACATGACTGTTTACCTCTGTGTCGTGGGAAGTCGCTTCTAAGTTCTTGTTATTGCAACTGCTACCTTTACAGTGCATCTGGGTATCTTTCAGTGAGCTCCACAGTACTGTCAATGCAAGACAGAATGTGCAACAGAAACTTAGTCACTGTATGTTTCGCATCTACATTATAGATCAACTGACGCACCAGCTGATTCGTATGCCTCTCACTTTTGAAAATAGAAATTGCTGCTGGTGTATGAGTGCCTGCAATCAAAGTGCACTCAGCACTTTATTGCAGATATGGTTTCTGGGTATTACGTGGAGTCTGATCAAAAGTTTTATCTGGTTGCATCATATAAAAACCATGAGGATCTCACAAGCATAGCTGACACGTATCTTTTAATATTCTGGGGGTGATTGCATAAGAGTACTTGAAGAGGATTGTGCAAAACCCTGTCTCTACTGGGGGGCAGATTTGTGCTTCAAATAAAGAACTGATAAATTGCTCCTTAGGTAGTTGCCAAGTTCTTGCTTGACCTCAAGTATATGATCCTCCTTGGAGTCTTCCCAATAATAGGTGGAAGATGTGCATTTAAGGTTGTACTTGCACTTACAAAAAAGGAAAGGAGAAGAGAAAGAATGGTGCAAGAAAATTATATGCCTATAAAAGCCCTAGAGGAAAAAAGACAACCCAGTCCAGGAAGAAAATCTTAACATTTCAGGAAGCTTTGAAAGCAGAGTGCTCAAAGCGATTGCATAGTGAAGATTAAAAATGATTCTCTGCTCTGCTCTGCTCCACTGCCACCCTCTGTGAAACTGACATAGCCTTGGGAAATAAAATAGGAACTTTGAGAAGGGCTTGCTTTGCTGCAGGGTGCATGTGCATGGAGGAATGGTGAATTGTAATATGGTAAAGCATGTGTTAGTATTGTGGCTGTAGTTTTTGTTTGGATAGGCCAGGGGTAGGGAAACTTGCCTAGGGCTACATTCCCTTCTAAGCAACCTTCTGGAGGCTGCATGGCAGTGCTGGGAGGGGCCACAGGCAAAACTGAGTAGAGCAATTGGAAGCAAGAGACTTTTTTTTTTTTAGTTCAACAACACATTCTAGACAGGCAAAAATACCCAACGAGAGTGGAAAACAGCTAGTAATGGGTGGCTGGGTAGGTGGCGGTGGCCTGGAGAGTCCTAATAGAGAGGTTGGGTTGGACTAGATGACCCTTGGGGTCCCTTCCAACTCTACAATTCTATGACTCTTAAGCAGCATCTGGCAAGTCCTGGGTTTTAATGCTGTCTTCACCACATACTAATTACTTGGCCATAGGCAAGCCATTTTTCCAAGATGCAGGTCTACCTTCCAGGACTGTTATGAAAGTTGTTGAAATTCGTGTGTGGTTTTTGTTTCTTAACATTTGAAATGTGCTGCATGCACATTTAACCCTGTAACCAATTTATTTTTGACCACACAAACTTTTGGTGCATTCGGCAGACCTAAAGTGTGAAAGGTGCCCTGAGAGTGGATTCAGACCAGCACCACAGAGCTGCTTCACAGAGGATGCTTTGCCTTGCTACATGTGGCAGCTGCTTCTGTGTGCTGAGCTGCTAATCAAGGGAGCAAATTGCTATGCAGAGAACCCTCCTTTTGATCATGTCACCACCACACATTTCAATTGGGGTTGTAGTGGTGTGGCGACACTTTGGGCTTCTTCATGTAGTTTAGTATATTTGCCAAGCATGGCAGCACTGACTCCAGTAAAGGTTTCAAGCTCTCTAGGAAAACCCTTGCATAGCCTTTCTCTTTCTCTCTTTTCTTTTTAATGATTGCCTGCTAATTGCTGCAAATCACAGTGCTATTAAAAGGAGAGCTAGAGGAATGAGTTCAAGAACTGGTGGCTGTGCCCCTCTTTATGTTTTGGATGGGGGGGGGTATGCAACCTAAGGCTCGCCTTCTCCTTCTCAATCCGGCCCGCAGATGGTCCGGGAATCAGCATGTTTTTACATGAGTAGAATGTGTCATTTTATTTAAAATGCATCTCTGGGTTATTTGTGGGGCATAGGAATTCATTCATCCCCCCCCCCCAATATAGCCTACCACATGGTCTGAGGGACGGTGGACCGGCCCACGGCTGAAAAAGGTTGCTGGCCCCTGTATTGGATTCACCTTTGCTAAGGAACTCACAGTGACATACAGAGTCGTCGTCCCCCCTCCCCCCATTCCCATTACTATATAGCCTCACAACAACCCTGTGAGGTAGGTTAGCTAAGAGGCAGTGCCTGGCCCAAGGTCACCCAATGAGCTTCATGGCTAAGTGGGGATTTGAACCCTGGTCTCCCAGGTCCTAGTTGAACACTCTAAACACTACACCACACTGAATGAACAAAGGTTTCAAGGCAGAGAGGCAGGAATGGCTCAAGTTACGTTGTTGATCTGAAAGCGAATGATTCTGTTCCCGCTCTGTATCCTGATGTGTGCTGGGAGCGGGGAGGACAATAGTCTCCCATTCAGGGATCTTCCTCAGCCCAGAAACAATCAAATGAAGGATTAGAAACTTCTATTGGGAAAACTGGGGGGAGGGGGTACACCTGAACTGTTGTCCCATGGTTTGCATCTTTTCATTTTGAAGAGGAGTACAGTGCCTGTTGAATTCTGAGACCTTGAGTTGCTCCAGCCCTGGTGGGACTTTGAAAGGACAGGTGTGTCCAAGAATTGCAAAACATGTTGATTGTGAAACACGCTGGAATAAAATTTCACTCCAGGAGCAGGACTTTTGGACATCTTAATGAAATTCAGCCAGGAAACTACAGGTAACATATTCAGAGCTAACAGGGCTGACCCACTAAACAAGTAATCTGCACACCTTTGCTGTTGGAAATATAGAAGGTTTCCATGAACTTTGTGTGATTACTGCCAGCCACTAACATTTCCGGGTGTTACAGAAAAGATCCTCAGGTTGAGGAGTACCATTGAGGGTACCATTTTCATAAGAGCTAAAGTGCAAAGGTACCTCCTTAAAAAAAAGTTACGAAGTTAACCAGTGCCCTAGATGTTCTTGACTCCTGTGTTGTAAATTTTGCCAGGCTTCCTAAACTAGACTGGGAGTGCAGTGTTTGCTGAGTAATGCTATATAACTGTGGGAGTGCCCCCTCTCCACCCAAGAGAGTCAGATACAGTTACAGTTATTGTGTTTCAGATGCATTTGAGGGCTTAACATGCAGGCCACATATTTCCAGTATTTCCTCTGGTTTCACAAGCATGGACTAGAAACTATTTTTTTTTCTTTTAAAAATAATGAATTAGTTATCTAGGTGAACTGGGTATTTGTATGGTGATCTTAAATCTTTTAAGTTCCCCTGTATGAGTCTATTGGGTTGATTTTTACATAAATAATTTTAAAACCAAGACTCATAGACAATCTGCCTTTGGGGGTGGGGGGGGGGAAGGTCTGCATTCCTGGAGGTTTAAACCAAAGGAGCCCAGGCTCAAACTTCAATTAATTGTTCCATTCTTCCATACAGTGGTACCTCTGGTTATGAACTTAATTCATTCCGGAGGTCCGTTCTTAACCTGAAAACGTTCTTAACCTGAGATACCACTTTAGCTAATGGGACCTCCTGCTGCCGCCGGCAGGCAATTTCTGTTCTCATCCTGAGGTAAAGTTCTTAACCCGAGATACTACTTCCGGGTTAGTGGAGGCTGTAGCCTGAAGTGTTTGTAACCTGAGGTGTTTGTAACCTGAGGTACCACTATAGTACATAGCTGTCAATGTTTTCCTTTTTTAAAAGGAAATTCCCTTATTCTGAATAGGATTCCTCGCAAGAAAAGGGAAAATTGACAGCTATGCTGTAGTGCAGTGTGAAGATCAGGTTTCCCTGCTTGGTGCTCCTTGCCTTCAGATCTCTCCATGTCAAAAGCAGGGACGTGGTGGTTAAATGGGATAATAACCTGTGTTCAAATGCATCTTAGGACTTGTTTTCATATTTTTTTGGAGCTTGCCATTCTGTAACAGGAAGCTTCAGACACACCCTTTTGCTGACTGCCTGTTTTGGCTCATCCACAAGTCACTGGTGCGAGGCAGTGCTCAACAAAAATGCTGGCGCCCCCACTGCTCCAGGGCTGAGCTCAAAGGGTTGATGCCAACCCTTACTCAATTGCTGCTACCAACATGCTGAAAGCTGTAGACACGTGGGTTGCTTGTCCTTGGGGATGAACTGTGAGAAACTTTTAAGTAGGAAGGCCTGCAAAGCCTGCTTCCCAAGTACCCTTCCTTCCTTCCTTCCTTCCTTCCTTCCTTCCTCCCTTCCTCCCTTCCTCCCTTCCTCCCTTCCTCCCTTCCTCCCTCTCCCCCTCCCCCTTCCCCTCCCTCTCCCTCTCCCTCTCCCCCTCTCTTTCTTGCTCACACACCACACACATGCATTGTGACGCTACTTGGGAGCAACTGCCTGGTGGGGAACCAGCACCAAATGTACATGGCTGGTGTGATGTTGGAGGAGTGGGAGCCGTTGAGGTTGGATCTAATGGGTGTATATTATGTACAGTGGTGCATCGCAAGACGAAATTAATCCGTTCCGTGAGTCTCTTCGTATACCGGTTTTTTCGTCTTGCGAAGCAAGCCCATTGACAGCTTAGCAGATTAGCGCTATTAGCGGTTTAGCGGCTTTTAGCAGCTTTTAGCGGCTTATCAGCTTAGTGGATCAGCTGATAAGTGGCTTAGCTGCTTAGAAAAAGGGGGGGAAGGGAAAAAAACCCGCAGGAACTCGCAAGACATTTTCGTTTTGCGAAGCAAGCCCATAGGGAAATTCGTTTTGCGAAGCGCCTCCAAAACGGAAAACCCTTTCGTCTAGCGGGTTTTCCGTCTTGCGAGGCGTTCGTCTTGCGGGGCACCACTGTACAAAATTTGTCCAGTTTTTAGGCTGCTATATTACGGTGAATTGTGATGGGTCAGGCCTTGTTTCTCTTTGTTTCCACTGAAGCCAGCTGTAAAGATGTAACTCAGGGGTCGCCAAGATAGTTGTGGTGTGAAACGACATCCATGACAGTTGCTTGGGTTTGCAAATGTGGCCCAAAAATGTTGGTTTCCCCTGATGTATTTAGGACATGGTGTAGGATTCTGATGGGCCATTTGTGTTGTTATATAAGAGGGGGACACTCCTGGTACACAGGTATGGGTTTCCTGTTACAGTACTGCTTTATGGCTACCGTATACAATTACATGAAGTACAGGATCATGACATTTCTCAAAATGCTAAAGAGGTGAGTCAGGAGCTCCTCATCTCGATGGATTCCTGGCTCACTTTCAGCTTACTTATCCTTTAGCCTACCTTTTGGAGCACATCGGAGATCGAAGTAAATGGAAAACATTTCATCCATCCCTGGCAAAATTAGTGTAACCAATTGTGTCCACAGGCCATTAGATTGTCAATACTCTTATAAATCATTATGAATTTTAGTAATATTTGCCATTCCTAGAATAGAGTATGGTATAGTTGGATCAGTCTTAAATAAATAATGTTGATTTATATTGGGGGCTATCTAGTCAATATACGGTAATTGGAGAGCATTTAAACTTCTTATCTGGGTCTTCAGTTGCACAGCAGTTGTAACAGCAGTACGTTGTTGTTGTTGTTGTTGTTGTTGTTGTTGTACAAAGTGAGTTTGGAAATTGCTTTACTACATGCTGCCTCTGTTTGAAGGCATTACGAAACAGATGCAGTTGAGGCTGAAGGCAATGACCCAAACACTTGTTAATATTGGCACATGCTGACCCACTCATATTTGCTAATAAACAAAGTGCCAGCATGCTTTGATGTGTTTTAAAATGCCAGTTATCAAGGTGAGATAGTATTTAGCCATATATTTAAAATGAATTTTAAACAGCTTTAAATCTATATATCTTATAAGATATATTATATCTTAAATCTATTATGTCTTATATTTTGACTCTCAAATCCAAGGAATAGTACCATAATAACCCTCCCAATCTGCAGGCCTGTACAAATAATACAAGTTGATATTTTACACAGATGTAGGAGATATTACATTAGAATGATAGAATTGTAGAGTTGGAAGGGACCCCAAAGTCATTGCCCAACCCTCTGCAATGCAGGAATTTCAACTAGACCATACTGTATATGACAGATGGCCATCCAACCTCTTCTTAAAAACCTCCAAGGAAGGAGAGTCCACCACCTCTCGTGGGAATTTGTTCCACTGTCAAACAGCTCTTACTGACAGAAAGATCTTCCTGATGCTTAGCTGGAATCTCCTTTCTTGTAACTTGAATCCATTGGTTTGGGTCCTAGCCTCTGGAGCAGGAGAAAACAAACTCCATCCTCCATGTGACGGCCCTTAAGATATTTGAAGATGGCTATCACATCTCTTTTCAGTCTCCAGGCTAAGCATACCCAATTCCCGCAGCTGTTCCTCATAAGATGTGGCTTTCAGACCCTTTATTGTAGCTGTGGATTTCTGATCAATGTCCCAGCATGTTAAACTAAATTTAAACCAGACCAGTGGGCACAGTGTGACACAACAACAAACAGTATTGGACAACATCACTAACCCCCCCTCCTTCACATACGTACTTTTTTCACCCCATGATTCTTCCATGAAAATAACAAGAAAGAACTGTATGCTGGTATACTGCCACAATTTTAATCACTTTACTCCCACAATTTTCCGAGTTAAGGGGGCTGCAAACAGATTTTTCCCTGGCATCAAATGGCACAGAAATCAGCGCTAAACACACAATATATTGAATTAATTTTCCAGAAGTGACTTTTTAAGTCATGTGAAAGCTGAAATATAATGCAAAAATTAACAGTTAGGGAAATAGAATAAACCACCACATGAAAGCAGCCACAGATACATGAAAATATTGCTCCTGGTAGATTGCAACCCCCCCCCTTTCAGGAGCTATAATTACAGCAACTTTGGGGGTTGCTTTATTTGTGGGGGTGGCGGCATGATTCAGATAAGAAGTCTGGGGTTGGCAATGTAATGGGCAGTCATTATTTCTCAGCCTGGCATACCGCAGAGGACTTTTTTGAGGACAGCTTGGGAAGGCTCCCTGGACTCTTTAGAGCAGCTTTGGCCAATTTGGTGCCCTCAAGGTGTTTTCAGCAACAAGTCCCATCAACTCCAGCCAGGTGTCTGTTTGCCATCCTTCTGCACAAAATCAAAGCCTCCCAAGGCCAGTGGTGGACTTCGGGCCTTCAAATTTCAGTGGCATCCTGGGGGACTCCAACATTCGGTGCCCCTCTGCCCCTCGCCTTCCATCCAAATAATTGTTGCAGCGCCCTCTTGGCTCGGTGCCCATTGTGGGCCCATCAGTTGCACCCCCCTAAATCTGCCTCTGCCAAGGCTTTTAAAAAAAGGAAATCAAGGTTTTGTTATGTGTATATATGTTACATGTAGTTTGCCAATTGCTCAGTGCAAGAAATTATGGAATAGTCACTGTTTTCTTTTATTTGCATAAGAAGCACGGAGAAAGAACAGTAATATTAAACCCCACTGAGGGGGCAGTGTGAATCTTGCTGTATTTAATGTGGGTGTAAATTAATGCTGTTTGGGGAAGGAGGCATGAATAGGTCTTAAATAAATAAATTCTGCATCAGAACATAGAGCTACATTTTTTCACTGCCTGGGACTAAGGTGCAAGTACATGTAATAATAATAATAATCAGAAGAAGAAGAAGAAGAAGAAGAAGAAGAAGAAGAAGAAGAAGAGTTTGAATTTGATATCCCGCCTTTCACTCCCTTTAAGGAGTCTCAAAGCGGCTAACATTCTCCTTTCCCTTCCTCCCCCACAACAAACACTCTGTGAGGTGAGTGGGGCTGAGAGACTTCAAAGAAGTGTGACTAGCCCAAGGTCACCCAGCAGCTGCATGTGGAGGAGCAGGGAAGCAAACCCGGTTCACCAGATTATGAGACTACCGCTCTTAACCACTACACCACCCTGGCTCTCAGCACATAGTTGATCCCCACACCCACAAAATCTAGACACTGAAGCAGGTTGGTTGAACATCTGCAGTGCAGTGCAGTGCAATTGAATTATGGAATTTTAGCAACAGTGATACAGATGTGTTATTTGTTCTGGCAACTAGATTGCTTCAGAAACCCTTGGGCTTTTGTTTTCCAGGCAGATATTCCCCGGAATTGCATGTCTTGCTGTCTGCCTTCTTGGCAGGTTCAGGTACTTCCTTCAGGGAGCCTACTGTTCCCGTTTCTCAAATAATTCCACTTGTGCAACTTGTGTGACTTAGTTCTGTATCATGGCTAGAACCAATATAAAAATCTGTGGCCTAACAGAGTTGGAAGAGAACAGGAAAAATACCTATGTGGAGGTGTGCATTTCAAATTCCAGCTCAGATTGGTACATATGCTTCTACTATGGGGCGTTAACTAATTTGAGTGTTAAAATCCCCATGTAACTAAACTTAAAACAGAAAGAACAAGGAATGTTTTGGTGTCGTCTTTATTTAGTTCAATGTATACCCTGCACCTGTAGTTGGCTTCTATCCAGCTATTCAAAACAAGCCAAGAATTATAGCCCATTAGTCAGCAGTATTAATACTACCATATTTTTCGTCCCATACGACGCTCCATCCCATAGGTTGCACCTAGTTTTTTTGGGGGGAAATAAAGGAAATTTCCCCCCCTTTATTTCCCCCCCAAAACCAGGTCAGGGAAACCGAACCAGGTCGAGGAACAGCGGGATGGCGGCGCTGCGCCTCCTTGCTGTCCCCCAAGCTTGTGGGGCTGGCCGATGTCTGTCCGGCGGGCGGGGCGCTCTGCTTCAGGGTGCCCCTTGCGCCGGGCAGCAGGCTGCTATCCGCAGCGTGGGGAGCGCTGCCTAGGCTGCGGATGTGTTCCCGAAGCGCTGGGCGCTCTGCTTTCAGGGCGCCCGACGCTCCAGGAAGCAGGCTGCTATCCGCAGCCTAGACAGCCCTGCGGGACCTCCCGCAGGGCTGCGAGGCTGTGGATGTGTTCCCAAAGAGCTGAGCACTCTGCTTTCAGCGTGCCCGGCGCTCCGGGAAGCAAGCTGCTATCCGCAGCCTAGACAGCCCTGTGGGAACTCCCGCAGGACTGCTTAGGCTGCGGATGTGTTCCTGAAGCCTGGAGAGCGAGAGGGGTCGGTGCGCACCGACCCCTCTCGCTCTCCAAGCTTCAGCAAAAGCCTGCATTCACCCCATAGGACGCGCCCAGATTTCCCCTTCATTTTTGGAGGGGAAAAAGTGCATCCTATAGGGCGAAAAATAAGGTAACTAAAAGCTGAGGGAGTAAAAAAGTACTGGACAGAGCAGGTTGCCCCTGGAAGAAAGAGGTTAAAAACCTCTTGAGTCTGGCTGCCTAAGGCACTTGAAGCAGAGGCCTCTCTCCCAATGACCTAAGTGTGCAGGAAAGGTTCATATGGAAACAGGTGTTTACATTAGCTTCCACAGTCTCAAATCTTTCAGGGTTTTAATGGTTGGCTTTCAATTGTGCTCAGAAGCAGCTGTGTGAGTGGCGGCAACAGCAACACCCGAAGCTTGGGGAGGAGGTCCTCCGTCATCCTCTCTCTAGAGCACTCATTAAGATTCCCTCTCATCAGAGCTTCAGACTGTCCAGCTGCCCATATGAGGAGATGCCTAATTCTAGGAATCAAAGCATCTCGTATGGCCTGGCCCTGGATGCTAGATAGCACCCATGCAGGGAGGGGAAGGGCTATTGTCTTATATGGTGTGCTTGATACTTTTAGTTAAAACATACCCACTGGTGCTGACAGCAACATGGAAAAGACATTTTACATCACTGTCGCTCCAGTGCCATCATAGGTCACCACTACCTTGGGATGTGGGTGGCGCTGTGGTCTAAACCACTGAGCCTCTTGGGCTTGCTGATTAGAAGGTCAGCGGTTTGAATCCCTGTGACAGGGTGACTTCCCGTTGCTCTGTCCCAGCTCCTGCCTACCTAGCAGTTCGAAAGCACACCAGTGCGAGTAGATAAATAGGTGTCAGGAAGATAAATGGAGTTTCCATGTTGTCCTGTTGCGCCACAGCGGTTCAGTCATGCTGGCCACATGATGCAGAAAGCTGTCTGTGGACAAACGCCAGCTCCCTTGGCCTGAAAGTGAGATGAGTGCCACAACCCATAGTCTCCTTTATCTTACCACTGCCTTGTAAAATAATCACCTTATCGTTGTGTTTCTGAATATCAGTTGCTAGAAACCACATGAAGGGAGAGTGCTCTTCAGATTGGGTTCTGCTGGGGGTTTGCCAGAGGCAGCTGTTCAGCCACTGCAAGAACAGGATGCTGGACTAGATGTGCTGTTGGCCCTGATCCAGCAGGCTCTTCTTATGTTATAGAATATAGATCATTTTTCAGCTTAGAGTAGACCTGCTGAAATTAATAAACACAACTAATTTGGACCTATTAGTTTGAATGGGTTTACGCCAAGGACAACTTAGTGGCATACCCTCTGTTGGAATCTGCCTTTCACTGAGTTGGACCATTGGTCCATTTAGCTCAATACTGCCTGCACTGACTGGCAGCAGCTCTGCAGGGTTTCAGGCAGGATCTCTTAAGGCCATGGCTGAAGATGCTGTATGACAGAGTGCATTAGAGTTGTTAAGTACATAATGTCCAAATCTTAAGACTAATGTATGCTGATTATATATCGACTGGGCATTTTGCATTCATGTTTTATCTTACGTATAAAAGTCCTCAAGCTGTTGCACTTGTTTCTTTTCCTAGGTGTTAAAACAACTGAGGAGGAGAAGTGTTAAAATAACTAAGTTTTATACAAGAAAATACAGAAAACCAAAATTGTAATGTGATTTGGAGAGAGACTCAGTGGTCTTCTTGCTCATTCTTGATAAATATTTGACATTAATAAAAACTGGAAGACTTTGCAGTTCTTCTACATTTGCATCCTATCCCTCCTTTCAGGAACTCATAGCAGCTTCAGATATTACAAACGTGGACCTGCAGCTCCCTATGCAGTCTCTTCCTCCATTGTCTGCTGATGATGGAGGATAATGTTCAAAATGTATCTTGGGTAGGAGAGGAGAACAGGCTGCATTCTATAATATTTCCTGTACAGGAGCCTCTTTGGATTTTCTAAGCAAACAATGCTACGTGAAAGGGCTCCATGCGCATTAGATGTAAATCTGTGTACGAGAGCCCCAGTAAGAAAGAAAGAAAAAGAGAACTGAAGGATAAGAGAATTTGCAGCAAAGAAGCATCAATTAATTATTTCTCCACCTATTACCATATTCCTGTCTAAATTCTCTCCACTCTTCCCACAAGCTTTCCTATGGGGTTTGTGTCCTTGCAAACATGTAGCTGGACCTCTGTGGAGAGGAAAGCTACTGTGGATAATTAAGAGCAGACAAGTGACTGTAGAATAAATAAAAATTGCCTTCGTCTTGCCACCTTCTCAACTCTAATTTTTTTTTTAAATAAACTGTTGTGAAACTCACTCACAACGCATTTGTTTATCATGTAGACGT
Source organism: Podarcis erhardii (assembly GCF_964252035.2). Taxonomy (NCBI): domain Eukaryota; kingdom Metazoa; phylum Chordata; class Lepidosauria; order Squamata; family Lacertidae; genus Podarcis; species Podarcis erhardii. The sequence goes on from NC_138497.1 coordinate 46,055,021, forward strand.
TACCTCTTAATAATTGTGAGAGGAGGCTGTGCTGACAGCTTTTCTCTATAACATCTGAAGCCACTGAGCAGCTTATGTGGCCCTGTGATTCAGGCACTGATCAGCTTAGCTTTAACCCGGTCAGAGGATCACCTGCTTTCTAGGCTGCAGGTTTCATGGCCAAGTCATTAATAGCAATACAGTCGTACCTTGGTTGATGAACGCCTTGCGACTCAAACGTTTTGGCTCCCGAATGCCACAAACCCGGAAGTGAGTGTTCCAGTTTGTGAATGTTCTCTGGAAGCTGAACGTCTGATGTGGCTTCCGTGGCTTCCAATTGAGTACAGGAAGCTCCTTGGTTGTTGAATGTTTTCGGAAGTTGAACGGACTTCCAGAACGGATTCTGTTTGTCAACAAAGGTACAACTGTATTAACAAACTACAGTCATACCTCGGGTTAAATATGCTTCCGGTTGAGTGTTTTCAGGTTACGCTCTGCAGCGACCCAGAAGTAATGGAACGTATTACTTCCGGGTTTCACCACTCATGCATGCGCAGATGCTCAAAATGACATCACGTGGAAGTGGCGAAACACAATCTGCGCACGCTGCGCACGCGTGTTATGTTCTACTGAGGATGCATATGGGGCTCCGGAATGGATCCAGAGGTACCACTGTAATATGATGTATTCTAAGTCTTTAAAGAGCGGGGAGGGAAAAATCAATATTTGAATATTTTATATAGGAGCAACTTGGACATTACGTGACGCAACTTTTTAGGGGTCTTAAGAGTGTTGTGGAACAGGCATGGCCAAACTTGGCCCTCCAGCTGTTTTGGGACTACAACTCCCATCATCCCTAGCTAACAGGACCAGTGGTCAGGGATGATGGGAACTGTAGTCCCCAAACAGCTGGAGGGTCAAGTTTGGCCATGCCTGCAGGCTTAGTATAATTGAAGTCACTTTCCAGTCATATGTTGTTGCTTAAACAGAAGGGATCTGAAAGTCTAGTGGCATGGTTAGTTACTCAACATGTCTATTTTGGGGAGCTAATAAATTGGCAGGACATAGTGACCTACTCCAAAGTGACTTTTTAATGCAGATATTTCAATGAAACTTTATCAAGTCAGGCACAGCGTGAAGGCTTTGACAACTGAAATGTCACTGCCTCTCTTTTATCAAATTCCTGGAGCTTTAGATTTTTGCTATTCAGGATATTCTTGGCCTCAACGTAGAATACTCTGCTATTGTATCTGTGCTGTCAGGAAAGTGTTTATTTACCTTTCAGAATTTAACAGAAAAGACAATTCTGCCAGATGTAGCTTCTCCTGTCATCATAGCATTGTGATCTGACAAGCCACAGTGAACACCCAAGACAAAAGTGCTATGGTTAATTTATTTGAACTAACCAGACAATTTTTGGCCTGCAGGGCAGTAGCTTTAATGTGTTGCTATTCAGTGATGGTGCTTTATGAGGAGTACCCTACACAAGAAGTATTGGGTGGGAAAGTCACCATGAGTTGCTTTAAATTTTCATGTGATGAACACAAAATAATTAAAGGGTGACAGCATGAACAAAGCAGAAGTGGGTAATTCCTGAAAACTATTGCAGAGGTCCATGGGTTTGTTGCCAAACAAACAAACATTTAATTGCATGGAAATAGAAAATGAACATTGTTGTCACTACAACAAACTGATTAATGTTTGGTGAATATGGAGTGGTAGTCTCTTGGCACCAATGATAATGGTGAAGTCCTACTCAGGCTTCTTTGGGGATGTATCTTGCTTTAACTGGGAAATTCTGAGTAAAAGTATATATAACTGGGCTGCAAATCTGCTATCACTTGCAGCAAGCTTTTGCTGAAGTTAAACCATTTGAGCTCTTGTTTCAAGAAGTTTTGATAGTCATGAAAAGCTGAAGACAAATTTGTGTGAGAGCTTTCTGGAAAGCATCATCAACATATAACCCCACAAAAAAGGAGAAATATCCATGTCGTTGATGTTCTTCTGGCTCAGGACTGCATGCTTTGCACTCTGTGCCGAGAGCCAAAGATTTGAATTACGGCATAGCTGAAAGTGATAGCACTGAGCAGCAAAATGTTACAGTGCCTCTTCCTTTCTTTCCCCCTCCTCATAGAGAGATTTATTATACATATATTGTCACTACTCTCCTTGAATTGGTTGGCAAGGAAAGATACACAGTAATCTCTCCAGTATCCTGAATGTTTAATGCATATCCTGCTCCCCTGAGCTGCCACTATCACAAAGGTCCAAAAAGACCTGAGTCGGAAGATGTCCCTCAGAGCAGCAAACATCTAGTGATTTCTTTGCAGGCCTAGAAGATGGCTATATGCAGACATGGAGCCTGAATGTGGGGTTGTACAGAACAGGTAGGTTGAGTGATTTTGAGTGGAGAAATGGCGAGGTGTATGTGCTTAACTGCCCACCACTCAGAACTCCAAATCACCCTTGGAACATTTTGGATGCCCCTGTTTTCTTTGGAGAAATGTTGGAGGGTATGGCATTAAAGTGTTGTTATATAATTGCTGATAAAATAAATGAGAGGATGTTACAAAGAGAGTGTGCTTGTTCTCTCTCTGTGTGTGTGGTGTTAGGAGGGTGATGCATATATTGTGCATCTTCTAAAGAAATAGCCACATGCTCTCTCAAAAGTATGTCTCTCTTCATTTCAAGATTTTAAAAATTGCAGTGAAAAAATGTGAAATCTGCTTATACACTCTGAGGATGCCTGGGAGTAAGCCCCATTTAAGCCTTACTTCCGAGTGTATAAATAGGATTACGGTGTAACGAGGCCTTCCACAAATGTATCTGAAACACTGCTTTAAGTGGGAACTGCAGTGATATCTCACTTACCCCATATCACTTATCCAAAACGTGAGGATATTTTGATGATAAAGCCTTCACTGAAGCAATGAGAAGAACAAAGCCTACATGCAAATGTGAGCTTTATCTAGAGAAAGGACTTATAATTACTCTTAATTGTATCTTTAGAAGGCTGCTGGTGGTTTCACAGGCCTTTTCTGTGGATCCTGTTTGCACGTGTTGAAACTTGACACTTTTGCATACTGAATAAAAGAGCCCACGGGAACACAAGTGATACAGTGAATTATGGTAGAGCTGGAGACATCATAGCTGGCAATTTGTCAGTGTTGCTGTTTTCACCAAATGCATATTGTCTTTAACAACATTCAGAGTCCCTTTGAATTAATGTCGAATCATGCTGTGGGTCTCATATTTTCATTTGACACTGAACACTTGATCACAGATGTGCACAGAGCAGAAAACCCTTGGCATCCTTTCCAGGAACCTGGGGTTTTTCCATTGGTTTGGAATGTGAGCCACTAGGCTCTTTGATTTCACTTTGTGGGAGGTTATAAGCAGTGGCTGCAGAGGCTGCATAACACACACTGCAAGAATCCTGGGAACTGTTGTTTACCCTTCACAGAGCTACAACTCCCAGCACCCTTAATAAACAACAGTTCCCAGATTATTTGTGGATGTGTGCTTTCAATGTACAGTATGGGGTGTTTGAAGCCAGAGTCTAGTCGATCAAAGGCTTTTATATACAAATTCCTTACTCTGAGATCTGAAACCTATGCAGTATTACTACTACTACTACTACTACTACTACTACTACTACTAGACAGTGGATTACATTAAGGCAGAGGATGTGCAAGTCTAATGAAAAACCAGTGAACTCATGGGTTGCTACCAGAAGCAAACATGGTGTGTGCAACAAGAAAAGAGTGATGGGGGTATAGCACATGCTTTGTCTGTGTCGTACCTCGTGCCATGTTCAGCCTCCAGTATCACCAGTTAGAGGAACTCAGATTACAGGATTGGGAAGCTCCTCTATCTAGGAAGCATCTGTCAGAGAAGACAGGACTGGGCTATACAGCAGGGCTGGAGAATGGGTTGCCCTCCAGATGTTGTTGGACTACAACTCCCATCATCCCTGACCATTGGCTTTGGTAGCTGGGACTGGTGGGAGTTGAGTTCCACAATGTCTGGATAGGCACAGATTTTTCATCCCTATACCGTAGGCTGACTTCAGTCTTGTATGCAGCCTGCTTTCCCCCCTTTTTCTTTTGGTACTTGAATACCCAATCCACCGAGGCGTTTTCAATTTACATAGCAAGGGTGCAGATACAGGATCTTTAAACAACTACGGCATAATTGAACTGTGTTCAGCAACCCTGAGTATGCATTTGTGCTAAATGACTTCTAGAGGGATAATTACATTAGTGTGCTATACAGAAATAACGGTTGTGGCATATTAAAGAGACAGGGACTTTTTAGTGATTTCTCTTAATCTTTGGAACTCCCTTCCTAGGGGACAGAAGTTAACAGACATTTTTTATTACAGTCTGTTTTGGTTAATTATCATATGCTGTGCCATCTCAATATGGCTATTGGACGAACGGAAAAATTCACACAGGATTACAACTTGTTTTTACCTGCTTAAGGAGATTATCAGAAGAGGTCACAAAGAAAAAGGAAAAATATATGAAAATAACAAGATGAGATGTGGGAAACAGCAAGATAGGACTGGATAGAATTATGTACATTATTTGGACAGATTTGTGGACATTAATGCAGCAGCAAGAAGATGATTGGATCCCCTTCGGAACTTGAAATATGAGTACCCCCAACAAAAATTTAAAATTTGGCTTTGTAATTTGGAATTTATGTGATGCGATTTGATTTGATTTGATTTGAATTGAATTGGTCGGTTAATAAAAATTATTTATAAAAAAAAAATTATCATATGCTATATGCTGTGCTTTGAAACGTCATTGCTGCTGCTTATAAATTAGTGGAGTGTTTTTTTTCCTACTGCATTTGTGTGTTTTGAATTGTGATGGCAGTGTAAGTCATTTATTTACTTAAGCAATTTTTGTATGGCATAAGGCCAATAGAGGCCACTGTATCAGATGCATGAATGGTTATCCTCAGTTGGCAGGCTTATCTATCTGTAAGCGGGGGGGGGGGGTGGTGGTCAGGGAAAGCAAAAAGTATTACTTGAATAAGTTCAATAAAAGCTTAAATAATAAAAAAGTATTTTTTCTATATCCAATCAAAATTCTTTCCAAGACTCCAACTTATCAACAGACACTGTGCAATCCATCAGAAATTGATCAATGATCCACTAGTGGATTGCGGTCTATCTGTTGACCACCCTAGAGACAGGCTGTTGTTCTACCTCCTCTATCAGAAATAGTAGGTCTATGAATACCAGTTGCTTCGCATGGGTATCTGGTTGACCATAAGAGTGCTGGAATGGATGGTCCTTTTGGCCTGATCAAGCAGCTTCTTATTGTGTTCTGGTATCTCCTTATACTGTATGTTGCCTTGTGGCAAATTCACACTTAAAGGTAAAGGGACCCCTGACCATTAGATCCAGTTGTGGCCAACTCTGGGGTTGCGGGTTATCTTGCTTTATTGGCCGAGTGAGCCGGCGTACAGCTTCCGGGTCATGTGGCCAGCATGACTAAGCCGCTTCTGGTGAACCAGAGCAGCGCACGGAAATGCCGTTTACCTTCTCGCTGGAGCGGTACCTATTTTATCTACTTGCACTTTGACGTGCTTTCAAACTGCTAGGTTGGCAGGAGCTGGGACCAAACAACGGGAGCTCACCCCCGTCGTGGGGATTCGAACCGCTGACCTTCTGATCGGCAAGTCCTAGGCCTGCCTAAACTCTGCTACTTTGCACGACTGCTTGTAGCTGGATGATTTGAATTTTCCAAATCTCCTCCTGACTAGAGGCATCTGTCTAGCAAGTGTTGGGCTGTCCCATTTGGCTCTTCCCGGCAAGAGGAATGCGGTGAATGCCTCTGCAAGATGGTACATGACAGAACTCTTGCCCAGCTGTTATGAGGCTGCTGTTCCTCTTCTTCTTCTTTTTCCTTTTCTGCTGCAGAAACCAGCACGCTACCAGGGCTTCGATTCCTTCCTGTTCTGCCACAGCACTGTTCCTTCCTCTTGCACTCATTTGCAATGCACGTTTCTTTCCTGCTGTAGTAGTAAACGGAGGCTGCTGTTGCATGGATATCCCGCGCGCTGTGCAAGATGCAAATAAAAACTGAAAATGCGGCGGCGGCGGCGGTGGAGATGCAGATGACTTAGTGGGAGGCGCCAGAGGAAGACGGCCACACAGTTGCGGAACTCACAACTCTCCAAGGGAGGGCTTATCAATAGCCTTCTTTCACATACATAAAGGAGCTGGAGCTGTTGCACAAGAACAAGCGATGAGTCACAGCAAAGCAACTCAGAGGCCTCTCGATACTCGAATCCAACGATGTGTTTTACTCTGGACTGCTCACCCTTCCTGCTTCCCACATTTTTGGTGACAATTCCCACCCCCACCTTCCCGTCTGCATTTTGTTTTTGGTTTGCATTTGTGCAAACGGCAGGAAATGTCGTGGCACTTCCTAGAGTAGCTGGTGCAAATAGGGGCGCGCGTGCAAAACGTGAGTGCCTCGTTGTGCAAGTCCTGACAGCCCAATCCTATACGCCTTTTTAATCTGGATCGGGCGCAAGCCATTTTCGTGGGATTTTATTCCCATGCAATAACGTCGGGGGGGGGGGGGAATCCTGCGCAGATTTACTTGGGCTTAACCCCCCTCCCCGTGAACGAAGTGGCACGTGCTTGCCTAGGATCGGCCTGCACCCCTTCAGGATGCAGCCGGGAAATTTGCGCTTCTAATCATATTGGTGGCCCTCCTAGACCATTTTCGCCCCCCGCGCCCCGTTCCATTTCCTGCGCCCAAATGTGAGTTTCCAGCGCTTTAATTGGGGCTTTTGTTTTGATGTGTCTCTCCCCCCCCATGCAAAAATCACGCACAAGCCTGATTTACGGGCTTAGCCTATAAAAGCAAGGAGAGAGCAAAAGTAAACGTCCCTCCAAACGGGAAAAAGTCAGCACTATTCCTGGCAAAACAGCGTTTCCAGTAACGTGATCAGCCTCTTTCCCCCTGACCTTGTAGCTGCATCTAGATGCTAGCAATGCGTGCCAGAGCAACTGGATCTTCCTGGCAACCGAACCTTTTGGACGGACGGGCCCACTCTCTCCATTTCATAGCCACAGACGGGCACGCACGCACGCACGAAAGTGTTGAGTTACATGGGGTGGTTATTATATTATACATTAAAAAAAACAACTTTATTTGCCTTATATGGCCACAGGAAATGGGCGTGGCTTAGGCCTGCTGCCGGGTGGGGGAGCCTGAGCAGGAGGCAGTTGTGCTGATGAAGTGGAAGAGCTGGTTTTACTTCTGTTGCAGCAGGGCATATGTGTTTTGCAGGAGGTGGCTGCTCCTAATTTCCTTTCCTGAGAGTTGTGCAATCTCTTGGTTCTCAGAAGGAGGCGGGGAGACGGGTGGGTGGGAAGCCAGCGCTCTCTGCTGTGGCTGCTGCTGCTGCTGCTGCAGTTGCTGCCTCCTTCGTAGCTAAGGAGCTTCTCTTCCCTCCTCCTCCTCCTCCGCCCCCCTCCCCACCGCTCTGCTCCCCAAGCTGTGATCTCAAATCCTGTGACTCAGAGACTTGCAATCCTGACACTGCAACGTGCGGTTGGCGGCGGAGAGGGCAGCAACAGCAAACCGGGGCTCTCCACATCCCGGGCGGCCGCGAGCAAATACTGCAGGACTTTGTGCGCAGAGAGCGAGCAAACCGAGCAGGCTGACAACTTGTGCACGGGATCTTTGCAAGGAAACTTCCTGCATTCTTTCCAAGAGAGCCTTGCCGGGGGGGGGGGTAGCGGGAAGGTCTGTTCCTCCTCAGTCGCTTGTTGCTTTTTGGATTTGGCACTTAAACCGTCAGCAGAGAAGCACTGGAGCGAAGAAGAGCGATGGGGACTCGCCTGGCTTTTATTTGGCGCTTGAGAACCAGGAGGTAAGTTTGAAAGCGAGAGGGGGGACGTCTGCACGGTCCGGAGCAGGGCCTCTGCTTTTCTTCCGCTTGTTCTTTGCAGCGCGGAGCTGGTGCTGGAAACCAAAAGAAGCCGCAGCGTGTGGGGAAGAAAGGGTGCTTGTGTGCTTGCAGCCGTGGAATATATATTTAGATTCGTTGCAATATAAATATTGCAAGGAGTGGATGGAAGAGTTAGAGTGGGGAGGGCGAATCGAGGGCTTTGGGGGGAACTTTTTTGGCTTGCCTTTCCTCTTTTCTTTAAAGCCTGCCTGTCTGCCTCCTGCGAGCCCTGCGTTTTGCCTCACTCTTGTTTGTGCAGCTACGCAGTTCGGCGCTGCTCAGGGGCGGCCGCGGAAAGGAGGTTTCCTCCCTTCAGAACCGGGAAATGAGACGCAGGCGGAGTGCTCTCTCTCTCTCCCTCTCTCTCTCTCCCTCTCGTGTGTGTGTGTTTTGCAAAACGTTCCCTTTGTCAGATGGGAGCAGCTTCTAAACGGGAGTAAGAAGTGGAAAGAGGTGATTTGGGTGGCCTTTGCTCGCTCTCTCTCCTGGTCATGAGATGGACATTTTTCTGACCAAAGACGTCGCGCTTTCAAAACGACGCTGCCTCCATGCCCCCACCCTCCCGGTCGCCGCCGCATATAATTCACCCTAATCCTTTGCTCCTGATTAATGGGTAAATCCCGAAGTGGAATTTAAGCTATGCTTTGTGTCTGAGGGTGGAAGTCGTGCAAGATTGCCTTATCTTTCCCCCCCCTCCACTCCGATTTCCCCTCTCCTACCCCTGGTTACCACAGTTATTTTAACGAGGAATTGCAATGCCAACTTCCCTCCCTCCCCCAAACACACACAAGCCAAAATCTTGGAACTCTCTCGTGCAGATTTTCCATTTTGTTAAGAGCAACGTGCACCGCCCCGCGCGTGCAGAGATGGGCCGCAAGTCTTTATTTACTCGTTTGGGGAAGGGGGGGGCGGGCTGCGAGTTTCAGAGCAGCCGTTCATTCCCGTCCGGAAGCATAAAAGTTGTGCTTGTGTAAGGTGGTTCCTGTATCTCATGCTTTTTGCAAGCATTGGGGTTGCAGAATGAGATACTCTTTTTAAATACACGGTGGTTTAGTTCCTAAATTCCCCACTTGTTTCAGCCCATGTGGCTAGCAAACCTGTAGAATGTGCTCCTACCGGCAGCTAAGTCCCAGTGTGCTCATAAATTTTTAGAGAATGAGATAAGGGATGTGAAGGGAGTCAAGGTGGTGGTTTAAAGTCCAGGTGACTCCTGGGTCCCAGAACTGTGATCTCATCCTGCAATCCACCAGCCGCTCTAGCAAAAGTGGCAGCAATGTTGAAAGAGATGTGTAATCACAGTCGTGGTGACTTGCCAGGGCGTATGGCCATAGTTCTGGCAGGTGACATCATCGAAGCTGTTCTAGTTCCTGTAGAAATCAATGAGAGAGCTTTGCTATTAGCTAGAGGAGCATAAGAGGTCCTTGTACTTGACAAGTGCTGCATCCTACATAAGAGGAGCTTGCTGGATCAGGCCAATTGCCTATTTAGTGCAGCATTCTGTTCTCATAGTGGCCAGCCAGGTGCCTTTGGGAAACCCCCAAGCAACTCTGCGCATCTTCAGTTCCCAGCAACTGGTATTCAGAGGCATACTGCCTCTGACAGCGGAGGTGGAACATAACTATCCTGGCTAGTAGTTCTTGATATGCACTGTGTGAACAAGCACTTCAAAATAATAAAATCTGTCCTGCATCTTCCAACATGCAGTTTAATCGGAAGCCTATAAGTTCTAGTAGTTGTGTTTTAGCTCTGAGATGGGCAGCTTTCAGCAAAAGTATGTTTCTTGGGGACATTTGTGTAAAGGCTCATTTAGATGGTCTTATCTCAAGAGAATCTGCCTGTTTATACAGGAGATGTATTGTCTTCTGATACACAGAATTAAATGCACCCCCTTTTTTAAAAAAGCTTTGGGTTTCATGCCTTGCCCGGTGGTTGTATTGCCTGTTACTGTGCAATGTCTCTCATGTGTGCAGGTGTGTCGATAAAGTTTGCTTTTGCCTAGGGCTGACTTCAGAATCACAGATAAGTTCATTGATTGCTTCCAGGCTGCTGTAAATAGCAGAGTTTAGGCTGAAGCAATACAGGAATGACACATGGTTTGACTTCCTCTGTGATGGGTTAGCCCAAGTGATTTGTCCACACTCCATGCCAAAATTGCAGAGGATCCTTTGTACACATGTTGCAGTGGAAATGTAAGGGTTTCTTGAAGGTATAAATTTGGAAAAACACTACATTAAAGAAATAAGTCAACACCCCTTATTTTCCAGAAATAGGAACACTAGGAAGCCAAGGATATGCCTGAAGAATGGCCTTCAAGTACATTAACTCTTGTCTAGGCTTAGGATATGTGCACACTGTTCTTAATAACTTTTATCACCTTGTTGGGACTGCCAGGGCAATGTAATCAAATGCAGAAATCTGTTTAAAAGACTACTAGTGGCTTTGATAAAATCTTAAACGTGTCTCCAAGCTTAGTATAAGTTAATTCAACCTTTGCCAACATAGTGCTTCCAGATAGTTTAGACTACAATTCCCATTGGCCAGTTCCCATTGGCTCCAGCCAGCACAGAGTTGTAGCACCTGGAGGGGTGTTCAGTACAGTAGTCCTGGGCAGACTGAGGTGAACCATTTACTTCTTGCACGCTTAGTAACTTGCTGAACCGTTTATATTGAACTTGTTGGGATTGAGAAAGAGATACTTTATCCCTCCATGGGTGTGATTGCAATGACTTTTTAGTCTGTTCCTTTGTCTTCAGAAATTATGCAAACTACGCTGGCTTGAGGCTTTGGGTTACTAAAGAATGAACTTGATGACAGGATGCCTTATTATGTGGATGATGGGAAGGGGCCTGAATGGCAGAAGGCATGCAACTATGTACTGGTAGAGTGCTTTGGCACTAATTGTGGGAACCTTTCTATGGCCAGAAGTCTCCAGATGCTGAGACATTAGGGTAACTTTTGATGAAGGAGGATAGTGGGCTGTTAACACAAGTCTTGCATCTCTATAAATTTGGAGTCGGTGGAATTGATTTGGGTGCAACAGCACTCTGTCTCTTCTCCCTGTACACTTCCAGGATCTGTCTGAATGTGCTGTCCTGGGTTCTTTTTTTGGTGACTGTTGCTCTCTACATGTCTGCATGACTTTTAGGTCTAGCCCTGCAGTATTCTCTAACCTTGTTCTTGCATTTCGTTGTGGATTTAAATCAAAGTGTGTGGTTTTTCTAATTTGTGCATTTCCTGCCCAAGAATGCATACTAATTGGTTTACTGTAACAATGAAAGCATATTGGTTTGCAACTTGGTAAAGAGTTTTATACTTCCAGTTTATACGAGCATCATCCGAAATGTCTGGTCATGCAACCCACATGTCTTTTGTGCTGCACAATTTTTTCTGTTTAGAGATAAGGAGGGGGAGGGATCACTGTGAAATTATTAGATTTTTGTTCAAGTGTCTGTACAGTTGCAAGGATGCAAGACTGAAGAGAAGTCACAAGCCAGTGCAAAGTTACATGTGCAGAATTGTGGGTAATGTTGCAAGGAAAGGCCGGTAATGATTGGACAAAACAGTGTTTCTCCATGAGATGGAAAGTAAATGTTTGCACTGCTTGGTGTCCTAAATACTAATAATTTGCTGTAATAATTGATATACAGTAGTACCTCTGGTTACGTAAACTTCAGGATGCGAAACCCGGAAGTATTTGACTGGGTTTTGCCATGTGCGGTTCTCAGGTTGTGGAAACCTCGGGATCCAACCGGATCTCCGGAACGGATCCCGTCCGCAACCGGAGGTACTACTGTAATGCATGAATTGTTTCATTACATTTACAATTCCTGGCTTGAAAATCAGTTATTTTTCACCATTATTTTTAATTTTTTCCATAGAAAAGCAAACTGCAAATCTGTTTGATTAAAGGAGCATAAGCTGAATGATAAGATTTTAATTTAACATTTGTGTTGGCTTTGTTTAAAATGGAACCATAAAAAAATACTTATTATAACTGAAATGTAAAAACACATTAAAGTATTATTTAACAAGTGACTTTTAAAAATTAAATAAATTATTTCTTAACCTTGATCATATTTGGATTCCCTGCAATAGATCTCATGAAGACAGCTCTTAGTATATAATCTCAAAATGGTCAGGAATGTGGTGTGAATGTTCCTAGTTTCTCATGAGGGGAAAATCCATTCCGGGATAAGAATAATTTCTGTAGGCCACAATTGTTGGGCCTTGGTGGAACTGTGAATCAGGTACAGAGGTGGGAGTGCTCACCTGTAGCACTGTGCCCTGGCTTGCTGTGCAAGTCATCTCATAGTTGATGCAGTTATACACAGGAAGACTGTTGGCCTTGAGTACATAGGAGCTGTAATTGATGCCAATAGTTAAAAATAACAAAGACTAGAAATTAACAACAACAACAAAACTGCATTCGATGAAGGCTCTGAACAAGAATGCACTCATCGAGCTTTCAATGTGGAAACTTAATTTTCAGATTTTTATGATGCTGGCAACTTTCAAAACCATTTACCCTATTCCGGGCCTAGTGGCCATGCAGATAAACATTGTAAAATTTGGTCACTTGCATGGGGCCAAGTAGAACGTTGAAGGACAGATCTATAAAGTACAAATTACAAACCCTTTGTATTGTTCTGTCATTGCACGGCCTGTTAGAACAGGTAGTTAATGCCTAAAGTAAAAGGGGGAAATTTATATAGGTAACTAGAAAGTAGGTGTTTACCCTCTCTTTGACCTTTATCAGTTAGGATTCATATGAGTGCTATTCTTAGATTATATAACATATCCCTGCCACTACATCATTATATAACCATGGGTTTATCCTTCCAATGCACTGTATTCCTCTTATTTTATGAAGATGGGGATAATTTTGTTTTGTCTTAAACACTTTTGGGTTGCAAAAGTGAAGTACTTAACATTTGGATGTAGTGCTTTTGCAGCTGACTCCTAATGCAACGTTTTTCAGAGGGGTAGCTGTGTAAGTTTATTGCCTCAATAATAACAAGAAAGTCTTGGGCACCTTAAAGACGAAGACATTTATTATGACAGTGCTGGGGAAGCTCTGGTGTGTGGGCCTAATAAGGTACATTAGAATATTTGACACTTGAGGTTGTCTCAGCCATGCCATGCCCACCTGTCGTACACCTGATGCCATTATGTTGGTCAGGGGCTGCACTGAAGGGGGGTTTACAATTGTTACTGATCAGTGGTGCTTTTGGTAGAGTGTTCAGCAAGACCCCACACTGACACTTTGCAGAGGAGAACTAATACAGAGTGTGGCAGGTACATTATAGCTTAAGCATATGTAAAATAATGTTCTGCTACCATTCACAAAAGGAACGCGGGTGGCGCTGTGGTCTAAACCACTGAGCCTCTTGAGCTTGCTGATCAGAAGGTCGGCGGTTCGAATCCCCGCGACAGGGTGAGCTCCCGTTGCTCAGTCCCAGCTCCTGCCAACCTAGCAGTTGGAAAGCATGCCAAAAAGTGCAAGTAGATAAATAGGTACTGCTCTGGCAGGAAGGTAAACGGCGTTTCCCTGCGCTGCTCTGGTTTTGGTGTTCTGTTGCGCCAGAAGTGGCTTAGTCATGGAAAACTGTCTGCGGACAAACACCAGCTCCCTTGGCCTGTAAAGCGAGATGAGCGCTGCAACCCCAGAGTCATCTGCAACTGGACTTAACTGTCAGGGGTCCTTTACCTTTTACCATTCACAAAACCTTATACAGTGGTGCCTCGCAAGACGAAATTAATTCGTTCCGCAAGTTTTTTCTTCTTGCGAGTTTTTCGTCTTGCGAAGCACGGTTTCCCATAGGAATGCATTGAAAATCAATTAATGCGTTCCTATGGAGACCGCTTGCCAGGCTGGCGGTGCGGAGAAGGGCTTTTCTCCCCACCGCAAGCCTTCAGGACAGGTACGGGAACAGAGGGGAAGGCGCGCAGCGCTTCTCCTCTGTTCCCGGGGCTTGCTGTGGGAGGAGGGTTTTTCCTCCCCATGCCAACATTCAGAACAGCATTCTGAAAGTTGGCGGTGGGAAGGAAAACCCTCCTCCCACCGCAAGTCTTCAGGACAGCCATCCAAAGGCTGGCGCGGGGAGAAGGTCTCTCCGCCCCACCGCCAGCCTTCGGAGCAGCCTTCCGAAGGCTGGCGGCGGGGTGGAGAGACCTCCTCCCGCCGCCAGGCTTCGGAGCATCCTTCCAAAGCCTGGCGGCGGGAGGAGGTCTCTCTGCCCCACCGCCAGCCTTCGGAGCAGCCATCCCAAGGCTGGCGCGGGGAGGAGGTCTCTTCGCCCCACCGCCAGCCTTCGGAGCAGCCATCCCAAGGCTGGCGCGGGGAGAAGGTCTCTCCGCCCCACCGCCAGCCTTCTCAGCAGCCTTCCGAAGGCTGGCGGCGGGAGGAGGTCTCTCCGCCCCACCGCCAGCCTTCGGAGGAGGTCCGAGGACAGTGGGGAAGACGCGCTGCGCTTCCCCGCTGTCCCGGAGATTTCCCTATGGGCTTTCGTCTTGCGAAGGAAGCCCATAGGGAAATTCGTTTTGCGAAGCACCTCCAAAACAGAAAACCCTTTCGTCTAGCGGGTTTTCCGTCTTGCGAGGCGTTCGTCTTGCGGGGCACCACTGTACTGTATTAAAATTTTGGCATTTCATTTCCCTCTGACCTTACTCTTCACATTTTTTCACTCCTAATATACATGCCAATTTAGAGCGATACTAAATGCTTCTGATGAAGTGGATTCCAGTCCATGGAAGTTGAACACTATAAATTTATTATTCTTTAAGGTGCATCAAGATTTCATTTTTAATAAAGCATATTATAGTTACAATCCAGCCGAACCACTTTTAGGTCCTGCTTTTTTCTCTGAGATCTGTGTATGTCCTTTTTCATTGAAAATGGTGGAAGTCAAAACTGCTTAGTTTGGGTGGACGATACCTTCTGTATTAATTTACCTCTCTTGATTTGTATGAGGTGGCCAGTTCTTAGGAACTGCTCTCTGCTAAATCTGTGGCTATTAAATGCTTGGATGAAAGTGAACTGACTTGGAGTTGAATCCAAAGAAGCTGCGGTAATAGGAGAAGCAGTTGGAAGATGTTAAAAGCCAAGCTTTCGGCTCCTTCATTTGTTGGAGATGTGTGACTTTGGGCTACTGTTGATTGCCTTGTGACAGCTGTGGCCAGAAGCATTTCCCCCCACCTTGATATGGCAGATAACAGTATCTTTGTGAAACTTGCTCCATTTACAGTGTCATTTTGACTCCTGACTACTAGAGTGAAATCCATATAGGGCTTTCCTATCCTTGGAAAAGTTTCCAAAATGCCAGTGTGTGCAGAATGTGACTAGTTGGGCTCTGGATTACCAAGGAAATACTGTATTTATTAGATGTAATACATTGTATCTGGTATAAATACTTTATGTCCGGATTTTTACCAAGGTATACAAGGTGTTTTAGGGTTTGAAATATATCCACTTGTGATACTTTCTCTTCTGTGCATCTTGATGAGAGTTTAAGTTATTGGTAATAATAGTCTCCCAGTAGGCAATCACTCCTGGCGTCAAGTGAGATGCTGTAGTTTTGTTTTGATTTGGTCAAGAGCGAGGCTGAAAACTTACTTCTCTGGATAAAACAACAACAACAACAACAACAACGACAACCCAGAAAAATGGCACGGGAACCTTGGCTGTAGTTGCAGCTGTCACTTCCTGAAGTGTTGAAACACCCCCTTCCTCATCTTCTGCCTACCTCCAGCTTGCAACACAGAACTTGTGGATCAGAGTTGTAGCCCTGGAAATGCGTAAGCTTTTGTCATCATGTTGAGTTATAAGGGGCAGAAGCTGAGCTTGCAGAACCTCTGCGTTTGAGAATATAGCTTGACAATGAGATGTAGGATGGCAGTGAGCCATTCGAAGAATTTAGCCATTTCTTTGCCTTTCTTTGGTGCAAGTAATGGTGTGAACTGTGTCTTCTCTGAGGAAGTCAAATCTCTGCAATAAGTTCCAAGCTTCTCATTACCAAGCCTCCTTTCAGTTTCAGGTCCCCTGTGAATTTAAATCAGTAGCCATGTATTTAAAAAACAAACAAACAGTTTTGGATTTCATGGCTGATGTATCCAGAGAGGCATATATGTCTATAAGAGGGTTTGGCTGAATAAACCCTAAACTGCTTCTTTAATTAAAGTGACCAGATACATTTATCCTATATCATTTTTCTTATTCAGAATATTAATAACATGAAACATATTGGCAGGGTTAAGATTCAGATGATGGCAGTCCTGACTTGTGTCTTTCTGATTTTATTCACCACAACTCCTGGTTTCAGTGGAGGAGACAGAAACATAAGAATTTGTCTGATACCGAACTAGAACAGTGGTCCGTCTGGCCCAGCATTGTCTGTGTGGACAGGCAATAACTAGAGTTTCCTTCTGTTTTTTGTCCTATCTGCAAGTGCCATGGATTGAACCTGGGACCTTATGCATGCAAAGCATGTGCAAATGAGCAAAGCTGCTGATCAACCCTACCCCAAACCCCAGATCCGGATCTCTGACCCCCTTTTCACCTCCTGTTACAGCTTTGTTACCCCTTTGAGGGGCCCCGTGTCAGTAGCTATTCTGCATAGCCTTCACATTCTGATCTACCATACAGTGTAAAAGCTTTAAAGCTGCCTTGCTTCTCACTCTTGGCCTAGATACTGATTTGTTCTGAAGTGGAAAGTCCAAGAGGGAGCAAAGATTACCTTTGCCGTGCAAATACTCTCCTGCATTCCTGCAAAGGCTGCATTCCCCTGCCTCTCCCTCCCCACCACCGCCATGCAGAAACAAAGCAAATTTAAGCTTGGGAATTGTCCCTAGTTTCTATGCCAGTTTATTTTGTTCTTGGTGCAAGCAGCAAGAGCATTGTCTTGGCTCTGGGAATACAAGAACGAGGAGAACTTCTGGCCAACTCCATGTTTAGTTGTTCCAACTCCAGGGCCGGCTGCGGTTCCTGCATGGCTGACGTAAACACTGCTTTCTGTTGGTAGCAACTACCTTCTTGGCAGTTCCAAAGAGAAGAGCCAGAAATAGCCTAGTTAACAGCTCCGTTAATCGTTAGCAACTAACTTGTTTCCAAAAGGAACGAATGTGTACTTTTGTGTCATGATTGTATAGATTACCTTCTCTAGGTCCTGCTGGACCATGCACCAGCCAGCTCAAATTACTAGTATTTCTCACATCAGTAAGCAATACTTAAGCTAAAGTGAGCCCTATCTCATTTGTCAGAGCGATTTCTAAACCATCAAGTAGTTAGACAAAACAAATGCAACAAATTGAGTTCTGCTGAAATAAAATCTGCGGTGCTGCTTCCCCTTTCTGTAGGAGGCCTCATCTCCAGCCTACCTGCCCTATTCCAGGTGTGTGCAGTTTCCCTTTTCCATTGTATTCTGCATGCCGCTTTCTTTGCTACACACCCTAACAAACTCTCTTTGCAGCTGCCGGTTTGAGAAGTTTCACCACCTTCCTGTTCATGCAACATAAACAGAGTTTGATTTGGTTATTAAGTAGGGATTAATGGTGAGATTTATCAGGATTAATTTTTTTTATCATGGCCATTCCCAAAATATCTTTCCAAACTCCAAAACAGCACCTAGACATTGTAATAAGTACTCCCTCCCCCTCTCTGCAATGATACCTTAAAAACACACACACTCCAGTGTTGTTTTTCTTGCAGGGATTACTGCCAAGTGCAGGGTCTTCTATTGTCTATTGTTGAAGAACACTGTCCATTAGCAGTTCTTCCAGTAGAAACAAATAAGAGCTGCAGGCCAAGTTTGCAATAAACAACCAACAGTTGCACCAAGGTTTGCAAGCAGTTATTACAAGGAAATGGGGAAGCAGGAGACCAAAGTTTGCACTGACATGTCACTTTAAAAGCACAGGGCCCTTCTGTGTAAAGTACTTGGCTGAAAGCCACCCTCTGAGTCACATATGTTGCTCCTTTGACCCTCTGATACCACTGTAATATGTCTCTTAACATGCCAGTTGCTGGAGGATATTAAAGCAGTTGAAAGGAATGGCAGCAGTGCTGTTGAAGTGAAGAATAAATAAAGGCGAAGCCCATACGTTTTGTGTTAAGAGACCAGAAGAGTAGATGATACTGCGGGTGGAGCGGTTACACTCTTCTTTCTAAAGCCTGTGACATTTGCTGAAACAACTAAAGAGCATTCTGGTTTTGTAACACTGGGGTAAACAAGTCTTGTGGCAGCATAGTTTGATCCAAGTTTGTCATACTTGTAAAAGTCGGTGTGGTGTAGTAACAATACTGTTTGGGGGCTTTCGATACGGGGAAATCCCACTCAAGGGTGACCGAGACAAGGAAAACGAGTGGCTCACGAGTTCATTCTGTCCTCGCTGAAAGGGAAATAGGAGAGAGAATGTGTGAAACTAAGGCCTACCTAGGCCTAGAAGCCAGAGCACAAGTAGATTAGTTCAGCTAGCAGTGATTGCCTGAAGGTTTAGGTGGTGCATCAGTTCTGTAATGAGGCTTGCCAGCCTTCACAAATTCTAAATCCAAATATTTAGCAATTTTTTTCTAAAAGCAAGCATTAATTGATGTGCAAAGCCACTGAATATTTGACCTTAGCTTCTCTGTCCACAAACTGGGCAGCCTATGCACGCTTCCACAAGTGGCACAAGCCATCAGGGTTTGTGTCACTTCTGAATAAGGACAGGAGTGCCTGTAGGTCTAGCTGTTGTGCAACATAGCCTTCGCCAGCCTGGGGCCCTCCAGATGTTTTGGATTACTGTTACGGCAAAAATCCAGGTGCGGAGTTACCCTTGCCACCCGGCTCGTCGGACGGAGTCCGCGGGTCCTAGCGGAGAAATGAGCTCAGCCGGAGACAGGAGCAATAAACGGAGATCCAAAGTTTATTGCGCAACAGGTTCAAAATGGCATTGAACCCCGATAATGGGGCGACATAAACTTTTAAAAGTTCCCTCCAAGTCCCAGAATACAGTGCAGAAGACGTCACGAATACATCACAGAAAGGTGGGGTTACACAGATCAGCACTTCAGTAATGTGGGTGGAGGTTTACACAGATCAGCATTTCAGTAATGTAGGGGTAGCATGGATCAGCAGTACCGTAACGTAGAGGTAGCATGGATCAGCAGTTCCGTAACGTAGGGGTAGCACGGATCAGCAGTTCCGTAATGTAGGGGTAGCAGAAAGAAAGAAATATGCATAAACGTTCCCTGAGTACAGGTGATGGCAAGACAATGGTGGAGATATGCATCGCCCATCACCTGGCATTGCCCGGAGGAAGGGCTTGACGGAATGATTGGATCAGATTAAGGTCTTCCTGAGTACGTGACCTGCCGCTCAGGGGATTATGGCAGTGAGGCGGCAACATGGAGTCCAGAGGGGAGAGGGTAGAATGATGTTAAAACGGAGAAAATCGGAGCTTTGGCTGATTTTATATCATTTTCCGAAGGTTTCGGCCGCCTCGCCGGCCAAGTGTATATTGTATATTGGAAACGGAAACAAATGGATACATTGTAACCTGTCTTTGACAGTTTTACGAGGTCGCTGGTTTCGGTTCCATTGTTCTCGCAGCGGGGAGCCGTCATCAGCTTGTCAGGGGGTTAAATGAGGCGTGCAAGAGCTCCCTGGGCTAGCTACTGCAGGGGAATGCACGCTCCTGATTGGCTGAGGCGCAGCCATTATAGTCAATGGAGGATGCAGTTCGAAACGGTCAACCCATAATAAAATAAGGCAAAGGAAAGGCATAGAAAAGAAGGGCTTATTCCGCCCGTATATGAAAGGAAGAATATCGTTTTATGGGGTCAAAGGGGTATAGTGTGGTGCTTGTGCAACAGTGTGGGGTTTCAGGAACTGGGCACCGTTAAGGTCATCGCCTCGGGCCCGCTTCGGAAAAGGGGGAGAACCAGAGAAAAGGTACCCCCCCCTCCTCTCCTTCCGTATCAGTCCCCCATTCGGAGATAGATTTGCATTGAAGTTCTGTAGAACTTGCAAATCCTTTCTCCGCACCCTATACCCCTGTGATTTCGTACTCCCCTTCCCCCAGGTGTCTCATTTGCACATATTCAGGGAAGACGGGGGCGCTGTGGGAACGGGAATAGGCTCGGAGGGAAAGGGGGGCGGATGGAGCAGGACAGCGGAGAAGAGAGCAGCAAGGAGAGACACAGTGTATAGCACAGCAGAACACAAGGATGCAAAGGACTATAATAAGGGCAGTAAGCAATATCACCTTAAGCAGCTGTCGGAGCCATCCGAGCTTGGGTAGCCATCCCCATAAGTCCATGTCGGACAGTCCTTCATGTCGTATCTCATCCAGCTTCCCTGCCAGTTCGTGAATATTGTTTAAATGTCCGGTGATATTCAAAGTCTGATCAGTCACGTATGTACAACACTCAGTGCCTATAAGGGCACATGTCCCTCCTTGACTGGACAGGAGAAAGTCCGTCGCAATCCTGGTCTGTAAACTAAGTTGTCTCACCTCTGACAGCTCCGACATCAAGGAATCTGTGATTTGGGTTGCCTCTTGCATGAACTTTAGAAGGATGTCGGTAAGCCGGAGAATGTCCACATGATTAGAGCCGGCCCCATAGGCAGGGAAGAGTGCTCGACCGACAGTTTCCCCATTAGCAGCGACATCGGACAGATCTGACAGCCCCTTCTGTTCTCTCTTATTCCTCTGTCTCCCAGGGGGTAGATGTGGGACTACCCTTATACCGGGGACAATGTACCCCACAAAGCAGGAACCAGACATATGTGGGCTCACCCAGGTGTATGCGCGATGGCCACATATCCAGAATAGGCCGCTGAGGTATGATTCCATCCGTCCGGACGCAAAGGCAAGCAACAGCATGGAGTCAGCGGGCTGAGGCTGCCAGGTTGGAGGGTGTCCGATAACGGTAGTCCAAGCAAGGGTGAGATTCGGGAATGTGTGGGATCCGGTCATATCAGTAACGGTGACATGGCCGGTGGGTAAGAGTTCTATGTTGGAGGTGCAAGTGCTGGACCCAATGAAAGTCCCTTCTCCGGTGAAAATGCGACACAGGGGTCCCTTTGTAGGGCCAGTAAGGTAGAGGTATTGGTGGGTCAGGTTCAGGGCAGTCAGGTTCCAAGAAGCGACGTCCCCAGACCGGAACTGTTCAGTGGTCACAGGTACCGGAACAAGGGGAAGACTTTGTTGGAGGTGGCTGGGTGCGTGTGCACATATCCAGCACTCCGGATAGGGTGCCTCTTTAGCCACCTGGCCAAGGAGTTTGATGTAAGAGTTCTGTTCCCAAGAGGAAAGGAGATCCTCCCCCGGAAGGGCAGGATCTATGCCGAGCTGGCGAGGTGCCGTGCCGAATGGATGAAGTGGGTCGGTGGTATTGAGGAGTCGCCTGTCCTTGGCTATGCCCCCGCACCTCAGGGGACCAACGTTATCCCAAGTGGGAGAGCGTGAGGGATGCGCCGGATGATACCACCCTTCTAAATACTCTGCCCCTCTCCAGTCGTGGGTGACCCCAAGGTTCCAGAGACAGCAAAATCCTCTCAGGCAAAGTCCTTGTAGTTGGGGTTTTCGGGGTTTTGGGGTCATGAGGAGGCATTGGAATCCGAAAATCAGGTTATCAGAGGGGTTTGTCGAATCGGTGTAAGATGAAGCGGCCCCTCCGTTTTCGACTGCGGTCCAATTTGGGTTCCTCAGGAGTTCGCCGTTGCCATAGAGGAAATGAGTTCCGTTCCTACAGGTGAGGCGGTAGTAGGAATGGTCAAGGGTGACTGCTGCTGACCCAATTCGATGTACGTATCTGTCCCGGATGAAAAGTTCCCAGTAATCGTTGTCAGTTAACCGGGGTACCAAGGAATGGCGCAGCAATGTCCGGGACTCTGGGAGGCAAAAGTCAAAGTCCCCCATTCGTGCGGGATTTGACTTTCCACCGGTTTCGACTCTATGATAGTCCATATAATGGTAGTCCGTGGTTAGTCCAGTGCAATGATCCATGGGTGTAGCTGGAGATCGGGCCAAAGTTCCATAGACGAGGGAGATGAAAGAGAGGTTCACAATCAAAGTGCGGGAATGGTGAGGCATTGTCAAGGGGAGGAGTTATCGAAAGGGAGTCGTCAAGAGGACTGTCGAAGGCGGACTTTCAGAGGAGCAAAGGGGCTGTCGAAGGCGCGCTGTCGAAGGAGCTGTCAAAGGCGCGCTGTCAAAGGAGCTGTCAAAGGCGCGCTGTCAAAGGAGCTGTCAAAGGCGCGCTGTCAAAGGAGCTGTCAAAGGCGCGCTGTCAAAGGAGCTGTCAAAGGCGCGCTGTCAAAGGAGCTGTCAAAGGCGCGCTGTCAAAGGAGCGGTCAAAGGCGCGCTGTCAAAGGAGCTGTCAAAGGCGCGCTGTCAAAGGAGCGGTCGAAGGCGCGCTGTCAAAGGAGCGGTCGAAGGCGCGCTGTCAAAGGAGCTGTCAAAGGCGCGCTGTCAAAGGAGCTGTCAAAGGCGCGCTGTCAAAGGAGCTGTCAAAGGCGCGCTGTCAAAGGAGCTGTCAAAGGCGCGCTGTCAAAGGAGCTGTCAAAGGCGCGCTGTCAAAGGAGCTGTCAAAGGCGCGCTGTCAAAGGAGCTGTCAAAGGCGCGCTGTCAAAGGAGCTGTCAAAGGCGCGCTGTCAAAGGAGCTGTCAAAGGCGCGCTGTCAAAGGAGCTGTCAAAGGCGCTTCAAGCGTAGTTTGATAGAGTTGGGATCTGGGACGATCTCGGATGTCCAATTGGGTGGAGTTGCGTCTGGTCCGGTCTGTTGGGCCCGATTCTGGCCCCGATCCGGTCCGGTCTGTTGGGCCCGATTCTGGCCCCGATCTGGTCCGGTCTGTTGGGCCCGATTCTGGCCCCGATCTGGTCCGGTCTGTTGGGCCCGATTCTGGCCCCGATCCGGTCCGGTCTGTTGGTCGTCGTCGTCGTCAATGTATGAGGTTGGTGGAGTGGGGGGGGTCGAAAAGGTGAAGTCGTCGCCGACGTCTTCCTCCGTCTCCGTGGGGGGTGGCGATGACTTACATCTGGTGTGGTGTAACCATGAGTGTTTCTCACCTACTTTCACGGCGGTTGGCGATGTCAGGAGGATTTGGTAGGGGCCTTCCCACGCTGGTTGAAGGGGTGCCCTTTGGTAGACCTTGACTAGGATCCAATCGCCTGGTTCGAAGGAGTGGGCTTGGGCGTCGATGGGCAGGTTTTGTCCTTCGATAGCCGCGTAGTGGTGGAGACGTTGTAGCTGTGTCTGGAGCTGAATAACATAGTTAGTGAGCTCTGCTTCTCCTAGTTCAAGTTCTGAGAGTGGAAATAAAGTGTTATAAATGGGAGGGGGTCTCCCAAATAAAAGTTCATATGGAGATAGTTTCAGTGGTCCAGTTGGGGCACTCCGTATATTGTGGAGAACTAGTGGAAGTGCGTTTACCCATTTCAGCCCAGTGAGTTTGCATAGCTTTCCTAATTGTGTTTTAACTTCCTGGTTCATGCGCTCTACTTGGCCTGAAGACTGTGGGTGATAAGGTGTATGAAGGTCCCATTTTATTTGTAGGGCTTTGGCCACCAGTTGTACTATTTGAGCTGTGAAATGGGTTCCTCGGTCGCTGTCTAGTCGACGGGGTACCCCAAATCGAGGGATAATGTCCTGTAGGAGGGCCCTGGCCACCACAGAGGCGGTGGGTTTCTTGCAGGGAAATCCCTCTACCCAGGAGGAGAGTTTATCGACTATGATCAAGGCGTGTTTGAAACCCTGACAGTGTGGTAAGTCGATAAAATCTAATTGCAGACTTTCGAAAGGGACGAATGCCCATAGCCTGGCTCCTGGCGGTGCTCTGGGTTGTCGTTTGGGGTTAAAGGAGCTGCAGGTAACACAGTTCTTTGACGCGGTCGTGGCCGCGACTGCAAGTCCGGGAGCGTACCAGGACCTTTTAACATGTTCTATCAGTCTCCCTTTTCCCCAGTGTGTACGTTGATGGAGGACCCTCACTAATTTTGGAACCCAGGCCTTTGGAAGGACAGTTCTGCCATCAGGGAGAACCCAAACGTCATTTTGTTCGATTGCGCCCACAGAGCGCCAGAGAGTCTTTTCTTCTTCGGGGGCTTCTTTGTAAATTTGTGTGGGATCTATGTTGAGTG
This sequence comes from Podarcis erhardii, assembly GCF_964252035.2. NCBI lineage: Eukaryota > Metazoa > Chordata > Lepidosauria > Squamata > Lacertidae > Podarcis > Podarcis erhardii. The sequence continues at coordinate 46,079,105 of NC_138497.1, forward strand.
GGATTTGTAAGGCTTGGAATTCTGATTCGTTGTTAGGGGGGCGGAGTGCGGCTGATTGGGCTGCTCTATCAGCTCGCCTGTTACCCCTCGAGATAGGGTCTTTACCACGGGTGTGAGCCTTACAATGGACCACTGCGATTGCGGTAGGTAGGTGGATAGCAGTCAGTAGTCTCTCTACCAAGGCGGAATGTGAAATTTTAGAACCCGCAGCGGTTAGGAAGCCTCTTTGTAACCATATCTGCCCCGTTGTATGGACTAGTCCGAAACAGTATTTACTGTCGGTGTAGATTGTAGTTCGCTTGCCTTCACTGATCTCACAGGCACGTATGAGTGCTATTAACTCTGCAGCTTGGGCACTGTATTGCGGGTTTATCGGATTAGATTCTACTACTTCAAAGTCCGTGACTACAGCGTATCCTGTTTTCCTTTCTCCTTCCACAACTTTTGAACTACCGTCTGTATAGAGTATTAAGTCTGGGTTTTCTAAGGGTAGGTGATCTAGGTCCTCTCTGGGTTTCTCGGCTTGGCGGACTATGGTCGCGCAGTCATGGTGTGGGGTTCCATCCTCGGGAAGAGGAAGAAGGGTGGCTGGGTTGAGGGAGTTAACTCTCTTTATAGTGACGTTTGATGGTGTTAGTAGAAGAGCTTCATATTTATTTAGTCGAGAGTTTGAAAAATGATGACAGCCTCTCAGAGTTAATAGGGTGGAGACGGAGTGGGGCACATGGACGGTGATTTCATGTCCCAGGACCGTTTCCTGAGCCTTTTCAAGGAGGATCGCGGCGGCGGCTATGGCTCTTAGGCAGCTTACTGCCCCTTTTGCGGTGGTGTCTAATTGAAGACTATAGTATGCTACGGGTCTTTCTTGGTCTCGGAATGGCTGAGTCAATACCCCTGAGGCTACCCCCATTTGTTCATGGATAAACAAGTTAAATGGGATCCTGTAGTCGGGTAAGCCTAGGGCAGGGGCGGACCTCAATTCTCGCTTTAATCGTTCAAAAGATTTGTATGCCTCTTCTTCCCAGACTAGGGTGTCTGGATGATCTTGGCGGGTCATTGCGGATAGGGGTTTTGTTATTTCGCTATAACCCGCGATCCAGGCTCTGCAGAAGCCAGCCATTCCTAAAAATCCTCGAAGTTGTCGTTTAGTTTTTGGAAGGGGAATTTTAGTGACTGCTTCGATCCTATCGGTTGCTAAGCTTCGGGTGCCTACTCCTAGGATATGCCCGAGGTACTTAACTTCTTGTTTGCAGTATTGCAACTTTTTTGGTGATACTTTGTGTCCCTTTCTGGCTAATTCCGAAAGGAGATGCTTGGTGTCTTTCTTACATGCTTCCTCACTGGTGGAACAAAGGAGGAGGTCATCTACGTAAAGCAAGAGGGCGGAGCTTGCTGGGAGATGGATATCTTGTAAATCTTGGTGTAAGATGGCCGAAAATATTGCAGGTGATTCCACATATCCTTGGGGTAGTCTCGTCCAAGTTAATTGACTGGGTCCCCAGGTAAAAGCGAAAAGGAATTGGCTAGCTGGGTCCAGGGGAATACTAAAGAAAGCGGAACACAGGTCTGCAGCAGTGTACCATTTGGTTTCTGCTGGAATGGCGTTCAAGAGGGAGTTTGGGTTGCCCACTACTGGATGGCGGGGAATCACGAATTGATTCACCAGCCTCAAGTCCTGTACAAAACGGTACCGTACTGGGGCGCCCTCTGTCGATGGTTTCTTTACTGGGAGTACCGGAGTATTACATGGGGATGCACAGGGAATCAAGATGCCTTTCTCTAGGAAGTCCTCTATCATAGGAGTTAGTCCCTCGATGGCTTCCTTGGGCAACGGATATTGTTTGGTACATGGAAAGGGCAAGTCGGTTCTGTAGGTGATCTTTACTGGGGCTGCCGACAATAGGAGGCCTACTGAGGTTGACTCCGTGCCCCATAGAGAGGAGGGCAAGTCACTTTCCAGTTCGGGAGGGAGTTCCGGAAATTGCCTGTCAGTTTTGGTTTCTTCAATTATCCCTTGGAAGGCGGGAATGGATTCCTCTGGCATGTATAAGTAGATGCCTTCTTCGGAACATTTAATGGTTGCGTTTAATTTACAAAGTAGGTCCCTTCCTAAGAGGTTTACTGGGCTGCTCGTTAAAAGGAAGGTATGTTCAGCCAGTAGGGGTCCAAGGGTGACTTTAGTCGGACGTGATAATGGACAAGTACGGGGTATCCCATCCAGACCCATGACCTTTCTTGTCTCCAAACTTGGTTCTAAGTGGCTATCAGTTAAGGTGGAGAAGGTAGCTCCGGTGTCTAATAGACATTGATATGGATGGCCGTCTATTTCAATAGTACAAAACGGTTCGTCGGAGGACAACGTTAGAACTGGGCAGATTGTTTGGGTTTGATTGGGATCCCCTTCTAATTGTCAATAATTCTCTTGGTCATCTGGAGGGGGTTGGTTAGGGGGGTGTAAGGGAGGTGCTGTGGCGTTCGTCCACGGGTGTGTGGATGGAGTGACTGCGGGCATTTGGGTCCTTGGTCCTGGTAGGGGTCTTTGGTTTTGAGTAGGCGCGTTTGGAGGCGGTGGTGGTTTGTAAGGGGCGGGAGCCGTCTGAGGATTATAGGCGACGGGCGGTGGGTTTCCATATCCATGGGTTGTTTTAGGATGCGGTGTAGCGTAAACTGTGTTATTGAGGTAGGGGCAAAACCTTCTAATGTGTCCCTCTTCTTGACAATAAAAGCATCCGCTGGTGGTAGGTCCCCAGGGTCTATGGGGATTGGAAGGCCCTCCTCCCCGTATTCCTTTTCCTCGGGCGAAACCCCTGCCCCTGTTGGGGTTTAACTCCATGCTGAGGGCAAGGACTCGTTCAACTTCAGACTTAGGATCTTTTTTCTTCCTCTCGTCCCGTGAATTATATACTGATTTAGCGATGGAGAGGATTTCGCTGATGCTCTTTCCATCGTACCCTATTTGCAAATTTAGGGCTTTCCTAATATCAGGGCAGGCTTGATCTTTAAAGAAGCCTTTCACTATTACTTCGTGCTGGGAGTTCTCTGGGTCTATCCCTCCCCAGGTCTTTATGGCGGACACCAATCTTGTATAATAATCAGACGGGTGTTCATTCGCCCCTTGTAGCACGGTTTGGACTTTCGTCCAATTGACGGTGCGTTGTCCAGCGGCCTTAATGCCGTCCAAAATGGCCTTTTTAAACAAATTTAGGCACCATATCCCATTTGTAGTGTTATAGTCCCATGTTGGTTCGGTGCGGAGGCATTGGGCCGTGAGTGCTTCTAACCCTGCTGGACGACCTGTCTGGTAATCTGGGAGTTCAATCGCTTCGCCAGCTTTGGCTAAAATATCCGCTTTCTCGGCCTCGTTGAAAAGCGCGTTCAAAAGAACGTGTACATCTGGCCAGGTCGGTTTATGGGTTGAAAATATCGCGCTAACCTGGCGGTGACATTTATCCGGGTCGTCTCTTAATGATGGCATTTGATTCGACCAAGTTACTAAATCTGCCGTATAGAATGGTTGGTGGGTATATACCATTCGGGGGGGTCCGTCTGGCTGTAACGGCGGGATCGGCAAAGCCCTTAAGGGCATCTGGACGGCTGTAGAGTCCGGTTGCCTTGACGTTGTTGGGGCCCCTTCAGGTCTGTCTAAGGGGTTTGAGCCTTCTAGAGTAGCATTTTGTATTTCTCTGGTTAAGGAATTGATGTTTTCTGAGATAGTGTTCTGTATTTCTCTTACTCGTGCTAAAGGGCTAGTGTTTTCTGCGGTAGCACCTTGTGCCTCCCTGGTTCTTGCCTGGGAGCTAAGATTTTCTGAGGTGGCACTCTGCATCCCTCTGGTCCGTTGTCTGGTCATTATTTGGTTCGCCCCCCCCCGTGCTCCTTGTTCCCCTGTCTCTTCGCTGCTATCGTTACCACCCTGGTCATTGTCCTGACCGTCGCTTGGGGCGGGTGGGGCGTTTTGCCTGTAGTAGAAGGGGATGAGTGCTTGTTCCACAGAATCGTCTATAGGGTGCCCTTCGTAAGGGGGGGGCAGAGACGGCCTTCCATGATTTAAGATAGGCAGTTGGTAGGTCGTAGCTCCCTTTGTAACTTGGAGCAATCCTCTGACTGTTTCAAAGGCGGCTAGGTATTCTAGTTGACGAGGTCTTTCTTCTATCAAATAGTTTCTTAGGTATTTCAGGCGACCTTCATTAAAAGAGCCTCCTGTTGGCCAGCGCAACTCAGGTTTCGCGTTGGCAGTCCCGGCAGGCCAGGTTTCTTTACATAGATCTTCTAATTTCTGCCTCGATAACAAGTTGTGCCCGGGAATAGACTTCCAATAAGAGATGACAAATTCAAGAGGGGAGTCGGGGTCTCTCTGGGATTCGGATGGCTTCCTTGAAGCCTTCCTCCCGGAGTGAGTCCGCTCATGCTTGGAAGCTTGGGTACCCATTTTGTTCACGCGTGTCTGGGTAAGAGAGGGAGAAGGGAGGTCGTTAGGGTTTACTTAGGGGTAAGAGGGTTTTCAATAAGGGGTTTGAGAGCTCTTTTCTACTTATTCCTTATTTCCTTCCTTTCTTAATTTCAATTCCTGGGGTTCCTTTTCCACTCTGCCAAGTCCCGCCCAATCCACCCTGGGCTATGCCTCCTGGCAACCTCCTACCTATCGTCAATCTCAGGAAGAGGGGCCCTACTGAACGCCCGCGCAGTGCGGTGCCAGATCGGGTGATCCCTTGATAGAGTTTCGAACGGAAAATCCCCCTTGCTTTCGGAAGCGGGCTCACGCACGATTCACGTGTTACGTGGCTCGACCGGTGCGGCTGGGATTGGTACAGACAGCAAGACCCCTTCCTGCCCCCTCCGTAAGGGCGCTCGGGAAGTTCGGAAAAGAATTCCAGCCCCTTGCTCTCAACTAGGATGTCCGTTGCGGGGAGTCGGCTATCTTTTCAAGCCGGGTCTCTCCGTCTTATTTTCGGACCCTAATTGGTGCGGCTGACTGGAGAGTTTGGGAGAAGAAGGAGATAGAGCTCAGAACCCCCCTTTGGGTCGAGCGGTGGTCCACGTTACCTCTCGCCGAACGGACCAAGAGAAGTAGGGTGAGAGAGATCGATAGAGAAGAGGGCAGAGAATTCAGTTGCCAGGAGATTCCAACCCCCTTATCCACCAGTGCACTGGGTTTCTCTACTATACTCACGAGTCTTCAACGTTGATCCCGGGATCGATGAATATGCCGGCCGGATTCCTTTTGCTCCCCGGCTGAACCCCTGGGGCGTTCGATTACCGCCCGGGAGATGGCCGGGGGTCCTAAGGATCTTCCCAGGCAAATGGCCTGGTGCCGGCTGAAGACTTCGGGGCCCCCGGTCAGCAACACGGGAGAACCGCCTGGCCCCACGTTGGGCGCCAAATGTTACGGCAAAAATCCAGGTGCGGAGTTACCCTTGCCACCCGGCTCGTCGGACGGAGTCCGCGGGTCCTAGCGGAGAAATGAGCTCAGCCGGAGACAGGAGCAATAAACGGAGATCCAAAGTTTATTGCGCAACAGGTTCAAAATGGCATTGAACCCCGATAATGGGGCGACATAAACTTTTAAAAGTTCCCTCCAAGTCCCAGAATACAGTGCAGAAGACGTCACGAATACATCACAGAAAGGTGGGGTTACACAGATCAGCACTTCAGTAATGTGGGTGGAGGTTTACACAGATCAGCATTTCAGTAATGTAGGGGTAGCATGGATCAGCAGTACCGTAACGTAGAGGTAGCATGGATCAGCAGTTCCGTAACGTAGGGGTAGCACGGATCAGCAGTTCCGTAATGTAGGGGTAGCAGAAAGAAAGAAATATGCATAAACGTTCCCTGAGTACAGGTGATGGCAAGACAATGGTGGAGATATGCATCGCCCATCACCTGGCATTGCCCGGAGGAAGGGCTTGACGGAATGATTGGATCAGATTAAGGTCTTCCTGAGTACGTGACCTGCCGCTCAGGGGATTATGGCAGTGAGGCGGCAACATGGAGTCCAGAGGGGAGAGGGTAGAATGATGTTAAAACGGAGAAAATCGGAGCTTTGGCTGATTTTATATCATTTTCCGAAGGTTTCGGCCGCCTCGCCGGCCAAGTGTATATTGTATATTGGAAACGGAAACAAATGGATACATTGTAACCTGTCTTTGACAGTTTTACGAGGTCGCTGGTTTCGGTTCCATTGTTCTCGCAGCGGGGAGCCGTCATCAGCTTGTCAGGGGGTTAAATGAGGCGTGCAAGAGCTCCCTGGGCTAGCTACTGCAGGGGAATGCACGCTCCTGATTGGCTGAGGCGCAGCCATTATAGTCAATGGAGGATGCAGTTCGAAACGGTCAACCCATAATAAAATAAGGCAAAGGAAAGGCATAGAAAAGAAGGGCTTATTCCGCCCGTATATGAAAGGAAGAATATCGTTTTATGGGGTCAAAGGGGTATAGTGTGGTGCTTGTGCAACAGTGTGGGGTTTCAGGAACTGGGCACCGTTAAGGTCATCGCCTCGGGCCCGCTTCGGAAAAGGGGGAGAACCAGAGAAAAGGTACCCCCCCCTCCTCTCCTTCCGTATCAATTACCATCTCCCAAACATCTGGAAGGCCCCAGGTGGGCGAAGGCTCGTGTAGCCTGTACTGATGCCTATCTCCACAGCCCTGTGCTTCTTTCCCTGACACAGTGCATGGCAGGAAAAACCAGATCAGGGCTTGGAGGGGCTGCAGATTGCTCTAGTCCCTTACAATGGGGGTGGCTTCTGACCCACTTTCCTACGTGCTCAGTGGGTGCATTTCCTTCCTCAGTTCCCTTTGCATCTTAAGACTTTCTAAATGCTTTACTGCTTATGGGAAGATAGAGGGACACTGCTGGTATGGTGGAACTGCTTAACACACTCTCTTTAGAAACCATTTTCTTTCCTCCTTCGTGATTAAATATTATTTCTTCTTTCCCCTCTCTCCTCTTCCTGTTTGGTTCCCCTACCCCTTTTCTGCAGAAATGCTGGATTTTTTCTTTGGGGGACTCTTGCCACACAGAAGGCAGTTTTTATTCCTCACTCAAACCACCAGTGTGTAGGAGGGCTGTTCTGCTGTCATTTCCCACTTCAGGGAGCAGTGGGTGGTGAGTGGGAGGAAAAAGGCTGGTTTGCAAGGCAGCCTGCAGGAATGTTAATTGTGCCTGCTATTCACAAAGCTTGATTTGGGTGATTTTCATTAATTGGGTTGATGTGACCATGTGGCTGGAGGCTGGCTTTAGAGACGAGAGGGGTATGCACTGATTTTGGCCAAGTTATAATTAATCCATACATGCGTGAGCCCTGCTTACCTTAACTGGCTTGCCTGGCTCTCAGCAGTATCTGTCGCTATCGATGGCAGCTTCATGGTGTTCATGAACCTCAACAAGACAAGGATGGCAACCTCCTTGCGTCTGACCTTTCCTAAGGCCATTTTGTTAACGCCACGTACCAAATCTAGATCACACCGATAGGTTTTATGCTGCAAAATTAGTTATGTTTGAGACAAGAAGGAAAAATATGCAGCATATTCAGACATAGGTGAACTTGACTTTTTTTATTTCCCCTACAATTTGGCTTAGAAGTTCAGGTAGATGCCCTTTACATGGTGCCACCTGTAGAAATGCTTTCATAGTTAAATGGGAGTTTGTGGGGTACTCCATAAGAATCTTTTATTGGTTTCTGTCTCAGTTCTTCAGATTTTTAGATCAGGCCACAATATTTTTCTTAAACTGTATTTTTCTTGTGGTACCTTGAATGAGTAGTTCAGATTAGGGTGCTGCATTTCCTCTTTAGCACCTATGGATTTTGGTTGATCAGGCAGATAATAGAATGATCTAGGCAAAAAATAAATAGCCAAGACAAGGGATCCATTTTTCTTCTTTATTTTTCAAGGCTCGGGTGGTACCTTAGGGCAGATAGAAAAACTGACTCCACATAGCATGCTCCCACATTGTGCATTAAATAAGGGTACTTTAAGAAAGATAAACAGTATGGTAGGGTTGCCATATTTCAAAAAGTGAAAATCCAGACACAAAAGTTACTGAGCTTTTTTTTGCAAAATCTCAAAAAACAATTGTAAAGCTATTTTTAAGGAAATTCAGCAAAATCTGAACAGTGTTTCCTGGCTGTGTCCAGGAAATTCCAGACCTATGGCAACCCTACAGTATGGGAAATGTTAGTGCATATAAATATGAGATAATTATCTATAAAGAGGTGTACAAAACTGTGTGTGTTTGTTATTTGTTCCGTTTATTTCATTTTCTTATATTTTATAGCCCACCTTTCTGACATCATGGAACCCAAGGCTGTACACATGTGCTTTTCAAGGAGTCACCCATCCAGACACTAATCAGGCCCTGAACTGCTTAGCTTCAGGAAGGTGGTAGCCTCATGTGCCTTCAGATTATATGCAGATCCCAGACTCAGGAAAGTGCTTTTTTTTTTGTACTGCCTCTCACATAATTCTGGAACCCAGGGCCATCCAATAAAGCTAAATGGTGGAAGGTTCAGGACTGAGAAAAAGAAATACTAGTTTATCACAATGCATAGTTAAAACAATGGAATGCCACATAATGTAGTGATGACCATCAACTTAGATGGCTTTAAAAGAAAATTACCTTTCTCTCCCCGCCACCAAATAAATGTGTCTATCCATGGCTTCTGGGCACGATGGCTTTGTTATACCTCCAGGATCAGAGGTGCCATACCTTTGAATACCACTTTCTGTGGAATAATAATGGAGGCAGGTTGTTGATCTGTTGTCTTGCCTGCAGATCTTCCATAGGCTTCTGGTTAGTCCAGGGTGCTGGGCTAGATTGGTTTTTGGTCTGATCCAGCAGGACTGCACCTAAATTCTTAACTATTAGTAACTGTGGGGTTTTTTACTTCCAACTTTTGAACCTGCTAGTACATGAATCTGCCTTGTCCTTGATCAGGCCATTATTGAACCATCTGTATACTGTTTGGCAGCAGTTCTTCAGAGTCCCTGAGGCAGAGATCTTGCTTATTCCTGATTTCTGAAATCGTTTGAACTAGACATGCCAGGGTTATCATAGAATTGTAGAGTTGTAGAGTTTGAAAGGACCACAAGGGTCATCTAGTCCAACCACCTGCAATGCAGGAATGTTTTGCCCAATGTGGCGCTTGAAACCATGACCCTGAAATTAAGAGTTTCATGCTATACTGACTGAGAACCAAGGTATGACTGTACTTGCCTGACAAACTATGGCCCCTATCCAGCAATATACCCGGTACTGGTCAGATACAACAAGAAGCCAGGTTTTTGGTCTTAATGTGCTTTACTATGAATGCTCTGCCCCATCACTCTTGCTTTGCTCCTCCCCTGGTACAACTGGGATAAACCAACCATTTTGTCCAAACTGGGGTTTGTAGTTTGTTGCTCTGTAGCAAGCCATAATCTGCAAGCCAACGATGAGCCATGGCTCAAGACTGACAAGTGATTGTAACTTGCACATGTAACAGGAAGTCCAGCTTAATTGCAGCTTTCTGGTTTGTTTATCCAGCTCTTCCCGGGGAAGCAACAAAGCAAGAGTCATTGGGGAGCATGCTTCTCATTCACAATAAGTCTGGCTTACTGTTGATGTGTGAACGTGGCACTGTGTGCTGCTGGCATTGCTGTGAGAACCTTGAATTTAAAACAACATACTGAAGCTAAAGCGGATCTTAGAATAGTTTTTAAGGCCCAGAAAAGTTGGTGGAAGTGATCTGGAAATAGCCAGCTGCCTAAGCAGGTGTAGGAAAAGGGATTGGATGTAAAGGCACTAGCTTCTTGAAGAGGAAACAGATAAAAGAGAGTGGTCTCTAAAACTGGAAGTCAAAAGAGTGGAATCTCTTGGGAGAAGACAACCTCCTGGAAGAATCCATTCATTGGAATGGTTGACAGAGCACATTGCTCCGGTTAAAGCGGTACAGGTATTTTAACCAAATCCTGATGTAGATTATCTAACAAACAAAGACAAAATGGAACTTGAAGGCAAAACTAATAGCTGCATGTGAATTTTATTACAGTCTTGTAAATAAGTCACAAAGGTTATTATCCCAGGGATTACTTTTTATTATCCTCCCTAACCGTGCATACTGTTTAGGGCACATCGTTGCTCTGAAAATCAAAAGCAGACTCTTCTCTAGCTCATGAATGCTGCCTGGCAGTGGTTCTTACTAGGCCACAAGTAAGTGAGTGACCCTTTACCTGCTCGACTGATTTCAGATGCTATTTCAGATGCTACCACAGTCTTTTGGGGACGGGGAGAGCTGAAAACAGAGACAGTCTCCTGTGATCTTGCCTAGATAGTTTTATTCAGTGTCAAAGTGTTGAGATAGATGGAGCAGCAATGCATGATACTTGCAGCACGTTCCTGTCTGCGTCTACCCAGAATTAAGCCACGTTGAGTGTAAAGGGTCTTGCTCCAGATAAGTGGATACAGGATTGCAGCCTTAATCTAGCACACTGCTTTTGATAAAGTGTTCTTAAAGGAAGAGGCCCTGTTCCTTAGCAAAAAACCCGGTTTAAGGGCTGCAGTGCAGTTCAGTTTCCTGTGAGTTAGCTCAGTTGAACACTGTGGAAATATGCCTAGAATTGCACTACAAAGGTCTGCATAACTATGTGCCTGCTTGTGATTCCAGATATAAGTGAGATAGCAGATGCCGTTGAGTAGAAGGCAGAACTCGTGCACGAGGCTCTCAACAGATGGGTAGGCAAATGGGAGTTTAATGTTACTAGATGTGAGGTCATGAACTTGGCATTTGAAGTAGAACAGATATGCCGGCTAAATAGAAAGTGATATTTGAAAGGAAGAGGAATAGTTAATTTTTCAGAACAATCTTTTAAAGATCTTTAAAGAAGTATTGTACAAGGCAATTAATGTGAAGGGAATGCTTTTGAAATTGTCAACTTCTCACACAGATTCTGATGAAAATTAGGAAATCAGGCAGGCTAAGTTTCAGATGCCAGCTTAAAGTGGCTTTATTTCAGGAGGCCTATACATCGTAAATGTTTTGTTCTTGTATATTTTAATAAATGTTTGAGGTTTTGTATATTGAATTCTTGCTTGTTTGTGAACCGCTTTTAGACCCAGGTGTGGGGGAAAGTGGGGTGTGCTTTAAAATAATAATAATAATAATAATAATAGCAGCAAGCCACAAGTAAATAAGCTACTCAGGCAGAGGTCTAAGCTGAAGACTGGAAATGAAGGTGTCTGGTGGGCTTATTGCAGAGACTATTTCACAACATAGGGGCCACTTCTGAAAAGACTCCACTTTGTGTTTTGGTAGGTAGGGCATGTAGCAGTGCCTGCCCAGGTGACCTGAGGGAACAAATAAACTTGTGTGAGAGAAGCTCCTTCAGGTCACAGCAGTTGTGTCAGGTGAGGAGCACTTTGTTCTTGCCATGTGGTTCATGATCACAGTTGCAAAAACTGGCTAGCTTGTGTACAGGACTACAGTTTTTCTTGTGACTAAGCCCATTGAACTCTGTAGGAAAGCAATTCATCTGCATTTATCTCAATAAATCCTTAACAGCAACCCATTGAGGCAGGTCAGGATTTTCCCGATATGACAGATTAAGGTTGGGTGGCAGTGGCTTGCCTAATTCCACCCAGTACATATCTGATGAGAGGTGAACCAGGAACTTCCTGATTTGCAGCTCATTCTTTTATTTAATATGTTGTAATCCTACCCTTCTTCCAAGGAGCTAAGGATGGTGTATTTATTTTTATCTGTGTAAAATATTTCTAGGCTGTCTTTCTGGGCAATGCCTGTCTGAGGCAGTTTGCAAAAATAAAAAAACGTCAACAATGCAACAACCATCAAACCATCAAATTCCTTCCCTCCACTCTGAGAACAGTCCATAAAATATTCAGCCAGCCAATTAAAGCACTATCCACAGCATGAGATACCACAGTCCAGGCCATAAAACAACAGTCAGGAATAAGGCAATCAGAAGAGTGTACAGCAAATTTAATAGGTACCGGTATGTTAGGAAGGTGGTTGTATAGGGTGACCCGGTGAGCTTCGTGAATTATTTGAAGCCAGATCTATCCTGTCTGATCCAGCATTTGCATCCACTTGGCTGTCTGTGGCTATGTTACAGTAGCTCATTGAACTTCTAAAGATGTTTAGAGATGGTGGTCACATTATTTTTTTTACGTTCCTGTTTAAATTTTACTGTATTTTCTAAAAAGATGTTGCATCAGGAACCCTTTGGTTTGTGCTTTTGAAGCTCTTATACTAGGTTTTTGGTTGGGGGGGGGTTGTCACCCAGGGAACTACCTTGGAGAGATGCCACAATTTCCTTGCCCTAAAATGAGGCAGATATCATTTTCTACCAATTTTTTTAAAAATAATGTGGGCAAGAAGTAATTTGTTCTTTGTAGATTAGTTATAAAAGTTTGTTTCCAAAGAGCTGATTTTGATTTACTTCTGAAGGACCTGCGCAACCCTAGGGGGATTTTTTGCTTTGAACATCTGTTGCTCCGGTGCCATAGTGCAAAGTGTTCTTTAAAAAAACCCTCCATTTTTGAAAAGGCTGAAAACATGGCAGCACAAATTAAAATTATTATTTTTTATATGAACCAGAATGAAGGCATCAAGTTGGACTGGAAATTTGGGACACACTTACAAAAGTATTATTTTTAATGTGCAAATATGAGGACACAGTTGATGAGATTATCAGAGTTCTGTAGATTGGTGGAACCTATTTTACAACTGGGGAAACAATAGTTTCTTTAAAGCCATCACAGTTTGCAAAGATATGAATGAGTCACAGTGAGCCCTGGTCTCCCACGCTCCCCACTTTCTTTCTCCTCTTTTGCAAGGGGGTGATCAAAAGCTTACAGTTGTGTTTAACCACAGTTTGTTGTGTTGCCTGGACTATGATTGGCTTCAAACAAGCCAACTTCAGACTAAAGTTACTGAAGCTGGCTTGTTTAAACTAACCATAGGAAAGATTAACCACAGTTCCATGTCTGGAAGGAATAGCAATATGTGCTTCTTCAAAAGTGTTATCTTCTGAATTATTCCTTGACAATGTGGGAGGAGGAGTAAGCGAGTAGGAAGGAGTGGGTGAGTCCAAGGCTTATTGCCGCTCATTCAGGTCATACTAAACTGGTTTAGTGCGACATGCAAGTGCGGTCATTGAGCACAGAGCATGAATTGAACTTTGATCCAAAGTAAAACATTCCTGACCCACATGAACTCTTATTAGTCCTTTATGTCCAAAGGAAGCAATCACATTAACATGAGTTGCTACCTCTTGAGATTAGTAAATTGTCCTCCATCCATAAGGCTCAACCTATTTATTTGAGGAACAAAATGAATGCTATCATTCTGGCTACTTGGAGGAAAGAAAGGATTCCACCCCTCCCAGAATATATTTTCCCAACCAATTTCCTTAACGTTTTCTTATATGACCCAAACTGTTGTTCTGGCTTGCATATGAGTGTAATTGTGTGTACACAAACGAACCTTCACCCCTGGTACCCCCACTCCACTCACAAATCTTGCAATTTTTTTTTATATGAAACTTAAAGTACCTCAGGGAGAGAGTGAGCATTTCAGTAATGTATGATATCATTGGCTGACCTAAGATTGCTTACTCTTTTGACAGCAAGATGACTTGTGTTAAATACTTAAAAAAATAATAACTTGGTCTAATGATGGCAGTGATGTCATCAGGAGTTGCCCAGACTTCAAAGAGGATAACTGAGTCCTTAGTAGAGGCTAAATGAAAATGGAAGACTGATTTCTAGGAGACTTGGCTAAACTTTAAGGCTGGATGATTGACCACAAAGTTTCTGGTTTGGCCAAAGCTGTAATTCTAAGAAACTGAATTCTGTCATCATAAAAAACAAAGCTGTCTCCTGAGGACAGGAGAGGAGAACATGAAGCACCAAAACATATTCCATTGCTTGCCCTAGGGGGTGGGGGTGGGGAGTAATTCCAGGTCAGTGCAAGGAGGATGGATTTTGTATTGAAATGTTCAAGTGAGGGAATTAATGGAGTGCAGAGTCTGAGGTCAATATGCTTGGTGGAGGAAACAGAAGATGAGTTTGCAGATGACTAATGATTATGCCTAATTTTTCTATGATACTGCGGGGTTGGCTTGCCACTCTTCTGAGAAATCAAACCCCTGCTTTGTTTTGCAATCAGTTATTGCCAGCATGTTGCTTTCTGCTCCAGCGTCACATGCAGCCTTGTTTACTGCTTTTAGCAACGCCACAAAAAGCAAGAAGTGAAAGGGGCATGTACGGAAGGATAGAACCTTTCGCAGGCCTCTTACATGAGTCCCAGTGGCATTTGTTTTAAGTCCTGTAAAAGAAGAATTGTTCTCTTGTGGTTCTTTCTCCTGGTAGGGTTTCATAAACATATGTAGGTTGTGTATCAGTTGCATTTTTAAAAGCAGATTTTTTTCCATCTCTCGGGGTCCCGTTTCTCTCCCGGAGATATTTTTGTGCTGTCTGGAGGGGAGTGGAAAAATGAGCTGAGAGCATTTTATACTTGTTGAAGGAACGCCCTGGCTCTGTAATGCTGGATTGCAGCAGGATTCCACTGCTGGCAGCCGGTGTGGAGAGGGAGGGAGAGAGAACAGTAAGCGTGAATGGATGAGGAAATGAGTCAGTAAAATGCAGGCCCATGATCCACATGCAAGGAAGTAGAGTCGGCCTAGAAGGTAAAAGTTGCAGAACAGCCCACCCCCACCCCCACCCCCGCCAGTGCTTGCCACATCCTCCCCCCCCCCTCTTTTTAACAACCCTATTTGCATGCTACTTTCCCTTCTTCACATCTCTACCTTTTAAGCTGTCTTACGTCTTTGACAAGGCTCTGCCAACAGGAGTTTAAGACAGAAATGCACATTATTTTTCAAATACGTAAAAGTAAATTAATTGTGCAGAGAGGCGCTGGTGGGGTTGAATGCAGGCCTGTGAATACACACTAAGCAAATACACACTTTTGAGGAGCAAGACTCTCCCCACCAGCCAGTTAACCAGGCAGGGAAGTTGGGGTGAAGGGCTAATGGTTCTTACTCTCCACTGATGCACACAAATGGCTACGTGTGTGTGGCTAGGTGAACGTTTTCCGTTTTTGGAGGCGCTTCGCTAAACGAATTTCTCTATGGGGTTGCTTCGCAAGACGAAAAAACCGCTAGACGAAGAGAATCGCGGAACGGATTAATTTCGTCTTGCGAGGCACCACTGTATTTTATTTGCCTTCAGATAGGAATACTTTTTATATGTTACTTCACTTGTACTGCAGAAAAGGGAAGGGTGATATTTCCGTTTCCTCATGTGGCCCTGCAGGTGTTGGAAATAATGTTAAAATCCAGGTTGTTAATTGGTGACAAGTCATGGGTGACTAGGGTTGGCTTTAATCTTAATTAATCTTAATGTGCGTGCAAGATGTTTGGCTAAGTGTCAGTTATTGCTATGAGAGTGGAGACAATTCATAAGGCGGGAAATAGCTGATTGACTAATACCTCTGCTTTATTATCAGTCTTTGGAAGTCAAACCCACCTGGCACAAGAATGCATTGCTATCCCACAGAAAATAATTTTTCTATCCCTATCTTCTCTGTTCTTTATGAAGCAAGCTGCTTGTTTATGTTATCTAGCAATGGTATTTAGTATTCTTGTGTCTTAGCTGGTAAGCTTCCTGGTATGATTCATCACGCTCTTTTTAATTGCCTTGACTTTGTAACATCACAATCCATCAGAGAGCTTTTTTTTAACTTTTAAAATTGTGAATATTGTTTCATTATATCTTTGCCCAATTTTACAACAGTTTTTGTACGCTGCAGTTGGCACTTGAGTTTTTCGGTGGTTTGAGGGTACGGCACACTGTGTCTGTGACAAAACTCTGTTTGGCATTTCTGGTTGTGATATTTTGGGGAGCAAATAAAGGGACTGATCCTTTTTTCTGTCTGCACTTAGGTACTTTCCTTTACCTTCCTCCTATTTACTGTATATTGCTCGATGCTGAAAGGTTACTTAAGAAAATATAGGATGCTTTTAAGCAGCTTCCCGTGGAATGGGAAGCAGTTAAACTGGGAAATTCCTGAGCAGAAATGACAGCATCGAATTTCTATGAAAGCCCCTTTGAAAAAAGTGAGCAGATGTGGCCTTGCTTTCTAGAGAGCTCTGTTCCCAAGTGCAGTTTGACCATCCCTGCAGAAGCTTCTGGCTACATCATCTTCTGCTCTCAGAGATATAGTTCATAGCAGTGGATCATTCACTGGATATCTGTCCGCTGGATATCTTATCAGCCCTTGTGTGTAAAGCATGCTGGGTTGGATTCAGAATCCCTGCGAGTTGAGCCCCCCTTGTTATCATAGAATCATAGAGTTGGAAGAGACCACAAGGGCCATCGAGTCCAACCCCCTGCCAAGTAGGAAACACCATCAGAGCACTCCTGACATATGGTTGTCAAGCCTGTGCTTAAAGACCTCCAAAGAAGGAGACTCCACCACACTCCTTGGCAGCAAATTCCACTGTCAAACAGCTCTTACTGTCAGGAAGTTCTTCCTAATGTTTAGGTGGAATCTTTTTTCTTGTAGTTTGGAACCATTGCTCCGTGTCCGCTTCTCTGGAGCAGCAGAAAACAACCTTTCTCCCTCCTGTATGTGACATCCTTTCTCCCTCCTGTATGTGACATCCTTTTATATATTTGAACATGGCTATCATATCACCCCTTAACCTCCTCTTCTCCAGGCTAAACATGCCCAGCTCCCTTAGCCGTTCCTCATAAGGCATCATTTCCAGGCCTTTGACCATTTTGGTTGCCCTCCTCTGGACACGTTCCAGTTTGTCAGTGTCCTTCTTGAACTGTTGTGCCCAGAACTGGACACAGTACTCCAGGTGAGGTCTGACCAGAGCAGAATACAGTGACACTATTACTTCCCTTGATCTAGATGCTATACTCCTATTGATGCAGCCCAGAATTGCATTGGCTTTTTTAGCTGCCGCGTCACACTGTTGGCTCATGTCAAGTTTGTGGTCAACCAAGACTCCTAGATCCTTTTCACATGTACTGCTCTCAAGCCAGGTGTCACCCATCTTGTATTTGTGCCTCTCCTTTTTTTTGCCCAAGTGCAATACTTTACATTTCTCCCTGTTAAAATTCATCTTGTTTGTTTTGGCCCAGTTCTCTAATCTGTCAAGGTCGTTTTGAAGTGTGATCCTGTCCTCTGGCGTGTTAGCCACCCCTCCCAGTTTGGTGTCATCTGCAAATTTGATCAGGATGCCCTTGAGTCCATCATCCAAGTCGTTGATAAATATGTTGAATAAGACCGGGCCCAAGACAGAACCCTGTGGCACGCCACTAGTCACTCTTCTCCAGGATGAAGGGGAACCATTGATGAGCACCCTTTGGGTTCGGTCAGTCAGCCAGTTACAAATCCACTGAGTGGTAGCATAGTCAAGTCCGCATTTTACCAGCTTCTTTACAAGAATATCATGGGGCACCTTGTCAAATGCCTTGCTGAAATCATGGTAGGCTACATCCACTGCGTTCCCTTCATCTACCAGGCTTGTAATTCTGTCAAAAAACGAGATCAGGTTAGTCTGACATGACTTATTTTTCAGAAATCCATGCTGACTATTGGTGATCACAGCATTCCTTTCTAGGTGCTCACAGGCTGTTTGCTTAATGATATGCTCCAGAATCTTCCCTGGTATTGATGTCAGACTGACTGGGCAGTAATTATTTGGGTCCTCTCTTTTCCCCTTTTTGAAAACAGGGACAACATTTGCCCTCCTCCAGTCTGCCGGGACTTCGCCTGTTCTCCAGGAATTCTCAAAGATGACTGCCAGTGGTTCTGAGATCACATCTGCCAGTTCTTTTAATACTCTTGGATGCAGTTCATCTGTCCCTGGAGACTTGAATACATCTAAACTAGCCAAGTATTCTTGTACTATCTCCTTAGTTATTCTGGGCTGTGTTTCCTCTGCTGAATCATTTGCTCCAAATTCTTCAGGTCGGGCATTGTTTTCTTTATCGGAGAAGACTGAGGCAAAGAAGGCATTGAGGAGTTCAGCCATTTCTGTGCCCCCTGTTTGCATTTCACCATCTTCTCCTCTGAGTGACCCCACTGTTTCTTTGTTCTTCCTTTTGCTACGAACATACCCATAAAAGCCTTTTTTGTTGCTTTTAACCTCTCTAGCAAGCCTGAGTTCATTCTGTGCTTTAGCTTTTCTGACTTTGTGTCTACACGTGCTGGCTATTTGTTTGAATTCCTCTTTGGTGGTTTCCCCCCTTTTCCATTTTTTTGTACACATCCTTTTTTAATCTTAACTCAGTTAAAAGTTCTTTAGATAGCCATCCTGGCTTCTTTAGGCACCTTCCATGTTTCCGTCTCATTGGTATTGCCTGAAGTTGTGCTTTTACTATCTCCCTCTTAACAAACTCCCAGCCATCATGAACTCCCTTTCCTTTTAGTATTACTGTCCATGGGATCTCACCCAGCACTTCCCTAAGTTTTATGAAGTCGGCTTTCTTAAAGTCAAGAAATTGAGTCCTAGTATGCTTGGCTGCTCCTTTCCGCTGTATAGTAAACTTCAGAAGAGCATGATCACTCGCGCCTAATGATCCTTCCACTTCTACCCCACTAACCAGGTCATCAACATTGGTTAGGACCAAATCTAAAATGGCTGTTCCTCTTGTTGCTTCTCCCATTTTCTGGACAATGAAGTTGTCTGCAAGGCCAGTGAGGAATCTGTTTGACCTTGTTGGGAGGCGTCTGCTGGAAGGAAAGGGAAGAGGTGATCTTTGCAGATTCCTGGAGCTCTTCCCCCCACTCCCACCCTGTGCCATATGAAAAGTTGCTGCAGCTGCTTGGGTGACCCTCCAGAGCAGTTGGTGGGGCAATGGGCATGCAGGAAGAAGGAGAATATGGTGGAAATTACCTCCTTCCCCATCCTCTTTTCGATCTCAGTCCCTTCTACAGATTGAAGCAGTCCTTCCATTTGCTGAAGGGACGCTCTGGAACCAACCTGTTAGTGCCTTCCTTTATGTTCAGGGGACTCTGCTGCTGCTTTAGCATTGCAGATTGTAAGACTAGAGCAACCTTCCTTGCAAACTCATTTGCCTGACAATGCTCAAGGCGGTCTGTTTTGGAACAGAAGAACTGCCAGTGGGTGCACAGTAGCGTTTGTTGCAGGAGGGAGGAGCAGAACACTCCATCACATCCTGAAGTAGGATCTTAATTGGGAGCTAGGAGATTTTGGTGCAAAAAAACCCCCACATCTGTGCAGGCTCTGAAAAAGGCTCCTTGGTAACCTCCTGATATTGATCGTACTGTGCGTTTATATAGTGTTTCTGTGTGGTGAGTTATTTATACTTAACCTTAGTCTCTACCCAAGATATTATTTAGATCAATTATTACATTTTCTTTTTAAAAGCATGTTAAGCTCGCCTCTGGTTCTCTGGTCATTCCAGACCTAGACATGCCTTGGCAAACTGAACCATGCTATTTAAGTACGGGTCAAGAAAGGTTCATTGCTAGTAGTAGCCAGCAAATGAAGTTGGGCTATCTGTGTAATGCGGCAATGCACTCTACTGAGTCACTGGAGAAGAGAACATTCTGCTTGCAGAAGAGGCACGGAATGCGTCTAGTGCTTCTTTCTACAAAGCAAACATTTGTCTCTAGTTTCAAACAGGGTGATTTCATTTGGGCAGGGTTGATGGTGCCTGGCTTACAGTATATGGGAACAGGCTTAAGATACGCTGTGGAACACTTATTTGGTACGTTGATTTGTCAGATTTCTAAACATTTTTTTTAAAAAATGATGCTCCTCCACCTTAGGCGAGTGGAAGGATTGCAGAGTGTTCATATCGTGAACTGTAGACTCCTTATCCATCAGCTCAAATCAGCTGGTCTACAAAAGAACTGCAGAACAGCCAGATATATCTGCACTTAGTTTTGCACACTATTTTTATTTTTTCCAACAATGGGGATTGAGGCCAGGGTTAGATTATCAAAGAGGCAAGCAAGGGCCCAGCCCAGCCCAGGGACCGCAGTTTTAATAATACAGCACAATTTGCTTTTATTATGGCCATTTATAATCTGCCCTTCACCCAAATGTCCTGGGGAAAACACATATACATTTAAAACCAAGAATTAATAATCTAAAACTAAACAAACTACAACATACACAAATTAATTTGCAATTAAAACTAAAGGCAGGAGCAGCAAAACCAGGCACTCTGGTCTCACTGGAGCTTCTGCAATGGAGTGCTCCAAGTCTGAGGTTGGCAATTCCACATCCTTGGGCCAGAGGGGCATTGCCTTGTCTTGTGGAAGCACTTCTAGATCTGATCCTGCCTTCTTGTCCGCTTTGGATTTGGAGTCCCCTTGAAGAAGGGGAATGTGGCTCCAAGTCCCTGATGGGGATAGATCGACTGGCTGAGTTTTTGAAAGCTTCATGCAACAGTGTTGAGATAACTGGCTATCCTGACCTGAGTTGCAGGTGTTTAATTTTCTGCTTATTTCTTTTCTTTTCCAGGCGCTGAAGCTAAGCGGGCCGCCGAATAGAAAGAGGGCTGAAACTTGCCTCTTACATCTCTGCACGGACTAGACTTGAAGAGAGGAGAATTTCTTTTTTGCTGTCTTTATACTTACCCTCTCCTTTGTGCACAAGCACTAGCAATGGGTTGGCTGTTAATCTGAGATATCTTGTCTCTTCCTTATCCTTGGGAGGATAGACTGAACCATGAGTCTGCAGGCCCATCCAAAGTCTTCAAGCAAGAGGACTGGGAAGCGGATTGCCTTTTTCAATGAGGAAGAAGTGCAGCAGCAGCAGCAGCAGCAGCAGCAACAACAACAACAACAGCAGCAGCAGCAGCAGCAGCTGTTGCTTAAAGAAGGGCAGTACTTCAACCATGGGGGGAATGTGCCTTCTTCCCAGGGCATGGAGCTTTCCAAGCCAGGTGTATACGGGGGCATCCACGGCAATGCTGCTTTGCTGAACTCTCTTTATCAGGATAGAGGCGATGCGAGGATGATCCCCCAGCAGCTGGCTGCTGCCAAGTGGCAGAACTCTCTGGTGGGGAACCGGCTACCAGAGCGCAGCGATGCCAGCTGGCAGCCTCAACCTGGAGGCTGGAATCACGGGATGGTGTATGGGGGTGCCCAGAAAGGGGGGCACCCCAATGCCAACATCCCAGGTTTCTTCAGCCACCAAGATCCCCTGAAGAGGAACCGGGAGAAAGGGGTGGTGGTGTCTCACCTGGACTTGTATGGAGATGCTGTGCAACAGATGATGTCTCATAAAGCCCAGTTAGAACAGCAAGCCCTGGTCAGGCAGCAAGCCCAGATTAATTCTTTTCAGCAAATGCAGAAGCAGCAGCAACAGCAGCAGCAGCAGCAGCAGCAGCAGCAGCAGAATCAGACCCTCCCGTTGCAACCTTTCCAGCTTGCCTTTGGCCACCAGGGCCAGAAGCAGGGTCTCCCTGAACTGTTGCATGTCTTTCAGCAAGCTCCTCCTACTTCCAGCCCAGCCTTTACCGCCCAGCAGAAGCAACAAGCTCTTCCACAGTTGCAGCTGTTTGAAAACTTTTATCCGCAGCAGCAGCAGCACCATCAGCAGCAGCAGCAGCAGGCGGCTGTGCAAGGCTTTGGCATGCAGCAACCTGCATCTGTCACGCAGCCTCATGGGGCAGGGCCACCCCAGCCTCCTCAGCATCATATGGTTTCCCATCAGTTCCACCCGGTTACCGAGCGGAACCAGGAGCTGCTGAAGGCGCTGACGGAGCCAAATCCACAGACTGTCCTTCCCCAGGCCCAGATCCCTCTCCCAAGGAGATCACGGAGGCTTTCCAAGGAAGGTGTCCTGCCAGCGTCTTCGGCAGAGGAAGCTTTGGCATCCAAGCCAGCTGAGGAGTATTCTGGCGGTGTGTTGCCCCATCACTGGCAACCGCAGCAGCACCCAGAAGTCCAGTTTCGACACCAGCCTGAAGCGTTCAGTCACAACAAGGAGATCTATTTGCAACCTGGCAGAGCGGAGCTGGAGCATGGGGAGATGCCAGCTGGCGCCCAGCCCGAAGCGGAGAAAGCGGGCGTGTATGAGAACGCCAGCCAGGCAGAAAAGCCGGTGGGTGCCACGGAGGGCCTCGGCCAGAGAGCCAACGACTTTGGTGGGGTCAGAGGCGGCGTCATCCAGAGCACGCGGAGGAGACGGCGTGTTTCTCAGGAAGCCAATTTGCTAACCCTGGCTCAGAAGGCTGTGGAGCTGGCTTCTCTTCAGAATCTCAAAGTAAGTGGCATTTCCTGACTCGCACCATGACTATTGCCTCACTTCACGGGATACAACACCTTAAAAATGTTAGCAGACATTTGTCCACTTAGAAAGCATAATCCCGGCTTGTAAATAATAATAGTAGTAGTAGTAGTAGTCAGCAAATTCCTTCTTCTTCTTTTTTTGAAGAGCATAGGACTTACAAGTGTAGTTTCTGGGGAACAGGTAATTCTTACCCTGTGCGTTGCATTTTGCTCTGAAGATGTTGGGTGGTACTCAACAAAGTTTTACCTGGAGTAAATCCATTGAAATCAGTGAACATGACTTAAGTTAGGACAATTAATTTCAGTACATTTGCTCTGAGAGAAATGTAGCTGAATACTGCCTGTTAACGTCTCTAATGTCTTGGAACCAAGTTTACCAATTGTTAACATCACAGCCAGGTACAGGGCTTTCTGCACTTAACTGCACCATTTGGAAAACATACACAAAGCACCTTCTCTCTCTCTCTCTCTCTCTCTCTCTCTCTCTCTCTCTCTCTCTCTCTGTGTGTGTGTGTGTGTGTGCATGTGCTATGCTTTTCGCCTTATTTTTGGTTCCCTCTTCCTCTCTAGCAAACATCTCCAACAACTGAATAAAGAGAGAGCAAATGCTAGCTCCGTCTCCCAGTAGTCAGGCTAGCTTTGCCGCTCCCTTCCGTGGAATGGGATAAGGCTGTAAAATGAAGAGAAGGAATTGCTGTGTGACAGAACACTTATCTCTCTCTTTCCCCTCCTCCTGCCATAGTACTTAAGGAAGTCTCCAACAGAAACTTTTGTACAGTGGTGCCCCGCAAGACGAACGCCTCGCAAGACGGAAAACCCGCTAGACGAAAGGGTTTTCCATTTTGGAGGCGCTTCGCAAAACGAATTTCCCTATGGGCTTGCTTCGCAAGACGAAAATGTCTTGCGAGTTCTTGCGGGTTTTTTTCCCTTTCCCTCCCTTTTTCTAAGCAGCTAAGCCGCTTATCATCTGATCCGCTAAGCTGATAAGCCGCTAATCCGCTAATAGCGCTAATCCGCTAAGCTGTCAATGGGCTTGCTTCGCAAGACGAAAAAACCGCTATACGAAGAGACTCGCGGAACGGATTAATTTTGTCTTGCGAGGCACCACTGTAATGTCTGAACTTACATTTTTTTAAAGATGGGAATACATCAAGTGTATAGCCTGCTGAAACTGGAAACCTGTGGGGAATTTCAGCTAATAACTTCAGTAACTGAGAGGGTTTGAATGTGACGTTTAGCTGTCATATGACAATCAGTTAACTTTGAAGTGTGGATTCAAAGTAGTCCTGCACCCTCCCCATGCTAATAGTCATTGTGAATCAGTCCCATAGATTAGTAAAGAATTGGGAGGAAGCAATAGGATGCTTGGCCTGGATGGTGTAATTACTAGTGTGTTAGAATTGGACATGGGAGTTCGAGACTTGGTAGTACTCAGGAATCTGAAACAGTAATACAGCCAAGCTTGCCTTCTACCCTCTTGCCACAGAATATTCGCTATCCGGATGGACCACCTATAGAATGCATAGTGATGTAGTTATGTTTGTGTGTGGCTAGAGCAAATACAGGGATGCGGGTGGCGCTGTGGGTTAGACCACAGAGCCTAGAGCTTGCCAATCAGAAGGTCGGTGGTTCGAATCCCCATGACGGGGTGAGCTCCCGTTGCTCGGTCCCTGCTCCTGCCAACCTAGTAGTTCGAAAGCACACAGTGCAAGTAGATAAATAGGTACCGCTCTGGTGGGAAGGTAAATGTCGTTTCCATGCATTGCTCTGGTTTGCCAGAAGCGGCTTAGTCATGCCACATGATCCGGAAGCTCCCTCGGCCAATAAAGCAGGATGAGCGCCACAACCCCATAGTCGTCCACGACTGGACCTAATGGTCAGGGGTCCCTTCACCTTTAGAGCAAATACAGTCAAGCAGTCATGTCCTCTGATAGGCCCCATTTCACCAAGAAGATTGTATCAGGAGAGATATTTCACCCTAGTAAAAGGGCATGAATCCAAAGAAGTCAGCAGGAAATCAGATCTGATTATTGGTAATGGGCGCAGTATCCAGTGCTGCCCATGCACAAGCAAAACAGACTTCCGCTTATGCAAGAGGACTTGACCTCCCTGCAGGCCCTTGCACACTCTCAAAATCTGCTCTGGAGGGTGGGTGGGTAGGTGACTTGGGAGCAAATTTTGGCTGCACAGGGAAACACAGGAAGATGGAATCCCATTTTGTGACCAGAAGTCTGCTCACACAACATTTGGATTACGCTCAGTAGCCTTATAAAAACATCTGTTTGAGTATGCAAAACAATCAACCTAAAGTTTTAGGAGGATAAATGCATTGGACTCCTGGAGAGAGACAGCTGACTCCTTTTTCTTCTTCATTGCATGCCTTGGTGTCCTCTGTAGAAGATACTGCCATTATTTACTGCTTTCTCTTGCTGTAGTCCAGACTCATAAACTTTCATGCAGCATCTCTCCCAAGTCCAAAAAATGCCATACTTGTCTGTACCACTTTTAACCTGGAAGCAGTTGGATGCGTGTGTGGTAAATCACATTTTAATTCCAAAGGGTTTAGCAGTGTATAGCAAGTTTGTTTGTTTTCAAAATTTATCCTCCACCAAAGGAGTTGCTCGAAATGGCTTACATATAAAAAGGCAAACAAACAAAAACAGCAATAAACCAATTTTTTTAAAAAAATAGCAATAGAATTAATAATAATAATAATAATAATAATAATATCCCAGCCAGAGCTGGGCTCAGGGCGGCTAACACCAGTAAAATTACAATTAAAAAAAAAAAAAAATTAAAATATAATTTAAAATGCAGCCTCATTTTAATAGTAGCGTATAAATCAAAACCATAAGGGGAAGGAAACATAAGGGTCAAACTGAGTCCTAACCAAAGGCCAGGCGGAACAGTGCTGTCTTGCAGGCCCTGCGGAAAGATGTCAAGTCCCACAGGGGCCAGTACTGAAAAGGCCCTGGCCCTCGTTGCGACCAATCTAACCACCTTGCGACTTGGTATCTCTAAGGTGTTGTCATTTGTGGACCTTAAGGTCCTCCGCAGGGCAAACCAGGAGAGGCGGTCCTTTAGGTACATGGGTAGAATCGAAATCTCTTATGTAACCTAACCTCTTGAGGCAGGGAGTTCCACATACGGGGCAGCACCACAGAGAAATCTATTGACCATAGCTCATTGTTAGCTTATTCAGATACCTTAATACTCACATGACCTTTTTGTTCTAAGGAGCCAGAAACTTCAGAAGAAAGGAACAGGAGTGAGGCAGCTGTCACTGCACCCAGGAGTGTCGTAGAGTTTGCCGGTTCTTCGCCAGCCCCGAAGAGAGCCCGGGAAGACAGCAGCCTCGTGCCTCTCATCATGCCCGTGTCTGTGCCTGTGAGGAGGCTGGACTCTCATGATATCGGTAGTGAGAAGGGAGAGGAAGGGAAGCTACAGCGGTTTGTGGCAAACGACCGAAGCTTCGCTGAAAGCAAACCTTCCGTAATTGTCACCCGGAGGAGGTCGAATCGCAATTTGAACATGGACGTGCCAACTCAGGTAGGTTTGTGTTTGGGATCCTGATTGTGGTCATGGGGCAGTAAAGTGAATCTTACTGGGTCTTTTCTTGTTGGTTATTTGTGGCACCTTTCCCACAGAACAGGCTGCAGCTTACTGGTTCAGGTCATCCCTCTTGTTCTCTGCCACCGGCCTGGTTCTCATTGGGCTGGCCCAAGACTTTTTGGCACCTGAGGTGAACCACAAAATGGCACCCTCCACAGTGCCAGGGAAAAGGGGCTATTTTCTCCTTGTAGAAAATAGGTGAAGCAGACTTGTTAAGAAAAAAAAAATCAATTCTGGCTGTATCTGGTATTAAAATTGTGAAACCTCTCTGGCTGCTTTGACCATAGAAAGGAGAAGCAAAGGATATGAAAGCCAAGTCATTTTTGGTGGTAGGAATTTGATAGGTTGAATGAATAGCTTTCATTTGAGTGAGAGTGATTTCAAGGAGGTTTTATCATGTCAAGTATGTGGACTATTTTTGAATTGTATAGAAATTAATCTTTTTTGAGAGACTGTGAACACTTATGTGTCGGAAGAGACCATAGAAAACAAATGTAAATAATTGCACATGAGGACTTTACATCTTTTTTTCTACGTTTCTTCCTATGCAGGTGATTTTCCTAAATGTAAGTCGGGCACGGTGATCTTGCATAAAACTTTCACTGTGCCTATAAGCATTGTGTGGTCACTAAGTAGTCACAGCTGGCATTTCCCCATCTTATTTACTTGGGTTTTGATGGGGAAAATTATGGTTTTGTTGGCCTCATAAATGACTGGCAGAATACAATCTTCCACGAAGAAAAGGTTTTCTGAGAGAGGCTTATCTGTGCTACATCGTCCAAGTCTAATGTCTTTACAAGGCCACATTGTGATGCTCACAGCTCCAACAAATTTTATTACTACATTTATCTCCCCACCCCCCAGGAACTCAAGGTGACATGCATGTTTCCTTCCAGTTTGTTGAGAGGATAAAATAAGAGCAGGGATGAGCCATGTATGCCACTTTGGGCTCTTGTGAGGAAAAGGGGGATATAACTACAATTTACAGTTGTACCTTGGTTCCCAAACGCCTTGGTACTCTTACGCCACAAACCCGGAAGTAAGTGTTCCGGTTTGCAAACATTTTTCGGAAGCTGAATGTCCAGCACAGCTTCCACTTGAGTGCAGGAAGCTCCTGCAGCCAATTGGAAGTCGTGCCTTGGTTTTCGAACAGTTTCGGGAGTTGAATGGACTCCCGGAACGGATTAAGTTCGAGAACCAAGGTACCATTGTATTTGTTTAAGGTAGGTTAGGCTAAGAAAAAGTAACTGGCTCAGGTCAGCCAGTTGTGGCTGAGTGGGAATTTGAACATTGGATTTGCCAGTCCCACTTCAATTTCACTCTGGATTGGCAAAAGCCGAGAAGTACAACTGGTTGTTAATTGATGGTGTGTCATTCTTGGGTTGAATGCAATACTTTTGTGGTAGTCCTAATTAGAGCTTACATTTTTCAGGACAGAGAGCTTCCTTTTCCTGCTTTAAAGCACCATGAGTTGATGGTGCTATATACATAACAACAATACCCATATAAGTTAAAACAAGCACATATCAGTTAATGGAATGAGCTGGTGGAGCAGCCATGTTATTTCCATTTGGTTGATATTGATGTTTGTCGGGGTGTGTGTGTTAGATTGAAGTACTTTGAACTGTGTGAACCAAAACTTGTTTCCTTTTCATAGCATGAAGGCCCTGCTCCAAAAGAAGAAGTGGAAGGCTTTGCACGGAAACCGAAGCAGCGGCCCAGGCCAGAGCCTCTCTTCATACCACCAAAAGCTGGCACCTTCATTGCTCCTCCTGTCTATTCCAATATCACACCCTACCAGAGCCATTTGCGCTCACCTGTGCGCTTGGCAGATCACCCTTCCGACAGGAACTTTGAGCTACCTCCTTACACTCCCCCGCCAATACTTAGCCCAGTGCGAGAGGGTTCCGGACTTTATTTCAACGCCATCCTCTCTGCTAGTGGTAACTCAGTTCCACCTCCTATGACTCCTAAAAGTGCACACAGGACACTGCTCAGATCCAGTAAGTTCCCATGTATTGTCCTTTTGAGGGTAGAATGGGAGGAGGATCACAGCTGGAGGAAATAAATTATGACTCGGCAATTGTAGATAGATGGCCTCTCACAAGTTGGAGTTTTTGTTTGCTTGTGGAAGATTGGACTGCATGCACCGTGATGACTTCTTAAGTTAGAAAATGGTATCGGGACAGGATATCGTTGCTGCATTTGAAAGAATGCTAGATAACAAAAAGATTGCATGGTAAAGATTAAGACCCACCCTTCTTATAGCCATATGTAACTTTGTCAAACAAAAAAATTTAGTTGACCTTATAAATAAGCCCATGAAGTTTACTAGCCTGCTAATAAGCTACTTTTCCATGCTGACTGTGAAGTAGGGAGAAGCCCTTTTTTCTGTTGCCAGCACAGGTTACTTGCCTCCTAGCAGACTACCTTAAAAAAGCAATGGGGTGTTGCTAAGTGGTCTGATGGGGTAGAGCAATCAGCCCTCCATGCCCTTCAGCCAGCTGAGTTTCTGTGCTTTCCTTCCACACAGCAAGTGTGGAAACCCAGGAGACCAGCCAAGGAGAAATGGAGTGATCCACCCCTCCTCTACTAGCTCACCCACTCACCTGTATGTGGTTCTGAGTTACTGATGGCTACCTCACCAGTTGTTAAATGCAAGGCTGATAGCAGAGCATCCTTAAGTAGAAGCAGGGCCATGAATTAATTGTGTCATCTTGACTTGCAGATAGCGCAGAAGTCACCCCTCCTGTCCTTTCAGTAATGGGAGAGTGTACTCCTGTCAGCATTGAACCGTAAGTACTCAGTTGGGTGGGGGGGGGGGGAAGCACAGTGCATCCACTGAGGTCCAGTGCTATTTTCCAAAAAAGAAGTTCTCTTAGAATGGCAATGGCGCCCACCTGAGATGTGCCAGAACTGAGTTCCAGCGAGTTCTGGCTGAAACAGAGCCCTGCCTATAACCAGTCCTGATCAACAGCTGGTAGCCTTTGATAGCCTCCATGAATTTATCCAGTATTTTCTCCATTGAAACATAAAAAGCTCTTTCCGCATATTTCCTTTGACATTATTCTAATGACTCCCTTGCTGTTAATATATAGCATTCTGCAAAAGTGTGCAGCCATATATATATTGCATTCATCCTCCAAGCAGCTAGATCCCAGATGCAGTTGCATGCAGCAACGCATTTCAAGAAGGTAGCTGCTGACGCACATCTCCATCCATACTGCAACATGAATTGAAATACTTGGCTTGGAAGGTGGGAGGACTTCAGTCTTGTTCTTACTACAGCCCTGTGGTTCCTCAGTTGTTCAGTTCTCACTCTGCTCTCTGTGGCAGCAGCTACTGGACTCAAGACAATTCAAGCCAAAAAAAGAACAACCCCCCAAACACTGTGTCTTTATAGAAGCAATTTGCTTCCACCATCTGGTCTCAGAAACTTGTAATGAGTTGACAATTTGATGTGTGTGTTTTAATGGAAAAACACAACATTCCAATTACAGGAATATAGGGATTTGCTTTATTTGGAGCTTAAGCACTTTAACCAACCTCTGTGTGCAGAGGTTCTGTAGCTCTGAATAGCAGACGTTGGTATACTAATAAATTATTATTATTATTATTATTAATACCCTATCCATTAGGCTGGGTTTCTCCAGCCACTGTGGGCGGCTTCCAACAAAATATTAAAATACAATAGTCTGTCAAACATTAAAAGCTTCCCTAAACAGGGAACTGGTTAATGATGATGTTTGAGAGCTTCCAGACAGGATACAAACTCCTGCTACCTGATTTTTTTTTATAACAGCAATTGTTTCCTGGAGGTCACAGAGTATTACCTACATATTATTGCAGCATAGTCCTAAACAAGACTATGCAGAAGTATATCCCACTGAGTTTAATGGGGGCTTACTACCTGGTACATGTTCTTAGGATTGCAGCCTGATTCTGTGCAAATTCACTCAAAAAACAAACAAATACCCATTCAGTTCCATGGGTTTTACTCTTCTTTCATGTGCAGAGGACTGTTGCCTTAAGTTCTCTTTCCTTTGCCCTCTTGGAAGAGCTTGAAGCATAGGAAGAGACTGGCTATAAAAACACTGTGCTCAGAAGTTCTCCTCCTCCAAGAGATGATCAGAGCTTAGTGCTTGTGCCCGAGGAACATGCAGGCAGAGAGTGCAGAAACAAGGCTCTCCCTTTCATTGCACTGACACGATCTCCCTTGGCCTATAGAATGTGCTGCGTTCCAGCTGGTGGTAGTTTCAGTGAGAAGCACAGTTCTTAGATTGGCAGGACATCACATGTGCTAAACAGGCAGAGAGCTGACTGACAGCTCTCAATCCCAGTTGTTTCCAGGAAAAGGGTTCACACCTCTGCCGCCCAGTGCAGCTGGGATTCCCCCAGAAGTTAAGGGCAAAGCATGCTTATATTGCAGTGCACTGCAGTGCAGATGTGGACCTGTAAGCTGCAAGTGCAGCTCCTAAACCTGCAAGGATATCTGTGAATGGAAGTTGCTTCTGTGAGCTCTCTTCCACATGCCTGCGGTGGTGGGTGACTTTTTCAAGACGTGGCACCGAAACTATAGGGAGGTAGCACTGGAATTTGATTCGGTGTCTTTGAGTCCAGGAGTCTCCCTTGGATCATTTCAGGGCCTTCCTGTGCTTGATTAGAAGGGGGGAAAATAGTTTCAAGGCTTAAATAAGCAACATGCAAGAGAACAATTTGTGTTTAATTCTTCAGCAACAGCAGTTGAAATCTGAACTTTAGCCAGTCTCCAAGTTAACAGATTTATTCGCCCCACTTTCAAAATAAAACAAACTGGCATCTCACAGCATTCCTTATAAAGCATTTTTTTTCCAGCATAACATGTGAGTAAATGTCATTCAGCCATACTGTCATGCTTCAGGCCTGCTGCGCGCATATATATATATATATCAATACCAAAACAATAAAGCCGGTTTCCCCCGTTACCATATTTCTGTTTGTTTAAAAGTTTCTGTCTGTTTATATAATCTGTATCCTGATGCTTGTTCAAGGAGCTTTGAGTGCCATCTTGCGCTCCCACCAATCTTGTGAAGTAGCTTATATTGACATTAGCTGAAGACTCCAAAGAAAGCTTTGCAGGTTAGCAGGATTTTGAACCTCAAGTTCCCACATTCCAGGCTTGGGGATGGCTAAACCAGGGGTTGCCTTCAGATGGTGTGGAGTGCAGTTGCTATTGTCCTCAGCCAGTGTGGTCAGTAGTCAGGGTTGATGTGGGTTGCAGTCCAACATCTGGAGGTTGCCACATTGGCAACTTCTAGTCTGACCTGTGGCCTTCCAGATCTTGGACAAAAACTCCCACCATCCCTGACCATTGGTCATATTGGATAGAGGGGAGCTGGAGTTGAACAAACATCTGGATGGTCATCCATTAGCCATCCATGCTGTAGTGATTCTCCCACCCTTGCCATGAAGTCTGTTTGACTTTCAAAATGTTCAGAAACCAAGGTGCAGCTTCCAATTGGCTGCAGGAAGCTCCTGCAGCCAATTGGAAGCCACACCGGACGTTCAGGTTCCAAAGAACATTTGCAAACCTGAATACTCACTTCCGGGTTTGTGGCGTTCGGGAGCCAAAACGTTTGGCTCGCAAGTCGTTTGTCAACCAAGGTATGACTGTATTTGTAGATTTGGACTGGACCTTTGAGTCTTCCATGGCTATCATTTAGCAGGATGCATGCATGGAATGTGTGAAGTGTAGGCGAAGAAATTTGCCATATTTGGCTCTCACATGCTGTTACATGTAAGTAAAGGAACTTACAGTTGTGCTGCTTGTGGGCGGCTTCCCAATCTTGCTTTTCCGTTTTTAGCATCCATGCTCCTAGATATCCTATACAGTAGTGGGGGAGGGGCCCAAAAGACAAAGACAAAAAACTTGTATTTTGAAACTGAAACCTAGTGTTGGTTTAAACTGGAAGAAGCAGCAGCCATGGAATTGCGTACTGCCTGTTGCTCCAGTTGGAGTTCAGCTTGTTTTGCGGAGGCAAGCTTTTAACTTGAGCAAATTATCCTATTAGAACTTGCAGGATGAGCAGTTTTTAAATGTGCATTTATTTTGATAGACGGATCAATGTGGGCTCCCGGTTTCAAGCAGAAATCCCACCTCTTAGAGATCGATCTCTGGCAGCCTCGGACAAGGCCAAGGCAGAACTGGTGTGGCAGCCATGGGAGGAGCTTGAAACGGATGTGTCTACTCAAGAGAATGGTAAGGAGCTTGGAAACTGAACTACTGTCTGTGATGGTTTAAGTCTTTAAAATTGTTGTGTGGTCAGCCACTAATTTCTGTTGACCATGGAACCTCTGTAAAGGTCGAGGCTTGCCAAATATGAAGGGAAATCTAGGTAGGAAATTGTTGTGAAGGGATGTATAAGATGACCTTTTGCTTTTCTCTCTCCCCGACCTGCACCTACCGCTTGTCTTGTTTTGTGCTGTGACAGTGGAGAACCTGCTAACTGCTGCTTGCTCAAGTATATTTCCTGGAGGTGGCACCAACCAAGAGCTGGCATTTCACTGCTTACATGAAACGAAAGGAAATGTTCTGGTAAGTCTCCAGCAATCGTCAGTGCGTCTAATTGGATTTGGCAGGAAGGCTGTTTGTATTGGTCTCAGCGAGGGAAGTACTAGCCAAGTACTTGCCAAACTTATGCACTCTGCACACTTTCACCTTCTACAAGGAGCGTCTATGTTAGAATCCTGCGTTTTGAAGAATGTGCCTTTTGGCAGTCTCCTTCCTTTCTTCACTCATGCCTCCCGGTTTCACTGCTAATGGTGCATCTTCCTCTTAGCCAAGCCAAGTGGTAGAGCATCTGTTTTGCATGCATAAGGGGGTGGGATCAACATCGGGCATCTCTGGGTCTATCTGAGAAGGCCTCCTGCTTGAGACCTTGGGAAACACTGCCAGTCAGAGCAGATGTTTCTGAGCTTGAGAGCAATGGCCGTACTCAGTATATAAAACATAGGAAGCTGCCTGAAACTGGTTGATCTAGCTCACTTCTGTGTACTCCAGGCACCCCCCCAAATTTGGCCCTCCAGATGTTTTTTGGGACTACAACTCCCATCATCCTTGACCACTGGTCCTGTTAGCTAGGGATAATGGGAGTTGTAGTCCCAAAACATCTGGAGGGCCGAGTTTGGGGGTGCCTGGTCTACACTGTCTGGCAGCAGCTCTCTGGGGTTTCAGGCATTTCCCAGACTTACCCAAAGATGGTTCCTCAGGTTACATACGCTTCAGGTTACAGACTCTGCTAACCCAGAAATAGTACCTCAGGTTAAGAACTTTGCTTCAGGATGAGAACAGAAATCGTGCAGCGGCGGCGCAGTGGCAGCAGGAGGCCCCATTAGCTAAAGTGGTATTTCAGGTTAAGAACAGTTTCAGGTTAAGTATGGACCTCTGGAACAAATTAAGTACTTCACCTGAGGCACCACTGTATAAGACAGCTTCATGTGAACTGCAAATGTCTGGTTCAGTTGGAAAACCTTTTTTAGCTGTTTGAGAAGAAGGGTCCAAAAATAAAAGTGCACGTGCACAGCTAGAAGTACCAGATTAGTTCTGCCAGTGGGCCTGCACCACTATGTCCTCACTGCCATCCTCACTCCCGTTCCATCCCAGGAAATGTGTTTATGTGTGTTGGAAACTTCATGGGTAGGAAATAACAACAACAACAACAACAACAACAACAACAACAACAACAACAACAACAACAGAATTTATTTTATTATTGTTATTATTAAAGTAAAATTTCACTTTTTCACTTCAGTTGGAAGCTGTATCTAATAGGAAAGTTTCCCCTGTATAGCATTGGATCAGATTCCTATTTATTAATTGGCTCTGTTGAGTGTTACCAATGGAAAGGTGAATATAAATTTAAGAATTAAATAAGTACAATAGCATCTCCTGCCACCTTAGGGAGACTTAATTTTAAAGTCCACCTATTGCTGCGTAATGAAACTGCTTCAGTAATACCAGCACAAGTCCTTACAGGTTTCTTGGTAAATCTCTTCAGAGTACAGATACAACTTGAATAGTATCTCTTCCCTACATTTTGCCTGAGCTCCAGTCATAGCAGCTGATTTCTTGGAGGGCTGAGAATGGTTTTGGACTCCAGTTATCTCCTTTCTTTGGAGTATTGTTTACTTGATTAAACACGGGCGTTAATGGGCTCTCAGATGACTCGTTCCCTGGGTGGGAATTCCTCTGTAATTGGACACGTGCTGACAGGTACCATTATCAGTTGAGGTAACACTGCTGTGTAGGCGAAGAAATGTAATTAATTATGCCTCAAATACCTTCGTGTAGGCATGAAGTGCTAAAACCATGCGGAAGAGGGATCTTTTTAAAATAAGACAAAATGTAATCCTTTGATTGTGATTGGATTATTTGAAATTCTGTTTTAAAGAGAGACAGGCTAACTATTCTGGCTGTCCTTTTTAGAATACGCTGCTCTTCAGCCCAAATCAGTCTTCCCCTCCAGGGGTTTGGGACTACAATTCCCATCAGCCTCAACTGGCAAAGTCATGCTGGCTGGGACTGATGGGAGTTGTAGTCCAAAACATCTGGAGGTCACCAGGTTGAGGAAAACAACTCCAAACAACAATGAAAAGGGATGTAGGTGCCAAAACAAGCTTTGGCTCACAAAACATTATGTTACTGTGTACAGTGGTACCTCGGGTTAAGAACTTAATTCGTTCCGGAGGTCTGTTCTTAACCTGAAACTGTTCTTAACCTGAAGCACCACTTTAGCTAATGGGGCCTCCCGCTGCCGCTATGCCGCCGGAGCACGATTTCTGTTCTCATCCTGAAGCAAAGTTCTTAACCCGAGGTAATATTTCTGGGTTAGCGGAGTCTGTAACCTGAAGCATATGTAACCTGAAACTTATGTAACCCAAGGTACCACTGTATTTGTTAGCCGCCTTAAGGTGCCCCCAATCCTTGTTATTGCTAAAAAGACTTAACAGCTCCCATGCCACCTACTTCAAAAGGTTAATTACAGTGCTGCCTCGCAAGACGAAAAACTCGCTAGACGAAAGAGTTTTCCGTTTTTGAGGTGCTTCGCAAGACGAATTTCCCTATGGGCTTGCTTCGCAAGACGAAAACGTCTTGCGAGTTCTTGCGAGTTTTTTCCCTCCCCCCCCTTTTCCTAAGCCGCTAATAGCCGCTAAGCCGCTAATAGCGCTAAGCCGCTAATAGCCGTGCTTCGCAAGACGAAAAAACCGCAAGACAAAGAGACTCGCGGAACGAATTAATTTCATCTTGCGAGGCACCACTGTACAAGGATGAATAAGGAGACATGGGTCACATTTAACCTCAGGTGGGCTCTAAATACATTGCTGCAGTAAACAATAAAGGTTGTGACTTCTTGATGTAAATGCACTTGTCTGGATTTTACTGTCCTTGATAAGGCTTTTTGTGTGTGTGCTCCCCCACACCTCAGGCTGCGCTGACCAAATTGCTGCTGAGGAGGTCTTTGTGGCCTGCAAACCACACGTTGGCTGACTATCACTACACAGGTATGCTTGGGAGCAAGGCAGTGGGGACAGCTGCTTCTCTACTCTCCATTTTCTTACTCTGATAATTACTGTTAATGCATTGGGGGGGGATGGAATATAATTTAATTTAATTAATACTGGGAGAGCCTTAAATATCTATTTGGGAATTAGCAACATTGGGTGGTGATATAACTGTCCTGCTTTTGCCTCAGTGCATAGTGAGATCGGTGCAAAGCTCACCTTCACGTATCCCAAACTGCACAGTAAACAAACCCGTATAACCATGGAGGCGTGATATTTTAGGATTGTTTATTCAGAGTTGTTGCTTGCCTTGGGATTACTTACCTGGGTAATTAGCAGGAACCACTGAATCCCTATTACAGGTTTGAGGAGAAAACGTTTTATTTCCTTAACGGCACCAAAATGGCATTTGAGAATAAAACTGGTTTTGCAGCTGGAATCACCAAATGCGATATTTATGGAAGAGTGAAATGGATAGAATAAAATTGTACACAGGCTGCCCAAACCCTGGGCTAACAGCTTACAATTAACTATACAATACTTATCTTTGCTATGGCGGATACACTTATCATTGCTGCGATAGTGGCGCTGAGGATCCAGTGGGCTGCACTGAAATTTCGATATATAAGGGGGATAGTAGAATATAAATGACACAAATATGACCCACTCAAGGGCAGACAAGACAACAAGAGTTAGGACAGAAATGGAATGAATGAATCCCTTACAATTATCTCTTCTAAGTAATTGTTACCTGTGTCTGACATCAACCTTTGGAGAGGCAAATAGCTATTGATCAGGTTATCAGTTGGACAGGGCCAGTTGGAAGGAAGGTTTTGTTCTCACCAAGACTAATCAAGGTCAAATAGAGGCTTATGTGTGCAATGCAATAGATCGCGTGCGTAATTTGAAATGCCATAAATACAATGGTATTGTATTACAGTCTCATGAGAACATGTAATTGCCTTTCAGTGAGGGCAGCCAGTCTATATGTTAGGGTGTGTACACCGGCAAAGAGTCTGTACTCGTTGCACAGTCATTAGTAGAGCAAAGCTAAAGGAAGAAGCAGTTCAAGGACAGGAGCAGCATGCAAGCTGTGTGCAAGTGTGTGTGTGAGAGAGAATGGTAAACATTTTGAACACCCACCCTGCTAGATATTTGGACAGCAGGGAGACACGGAGCAAAATTGAATTATGTTATTTGTCAAGTTATTTTTCTGCATTTTGCTGTGAAGATACAAATGGTGCAGAACATCCACAAGCACCATTCCGGATCATCAGTTGCTTCTTTGTACTTGTTGTTTTTCCCGTGGAACCAAAATGCTTTCATCTGGATCCTGGAGTATCTATGACAACGCGTGGCTGATTTCAATATAGGCTGCTTTTTAGAAAAGATGCTAAAAATACCCTTTTGTATCTAATGTGGTGCGTGTGAACTTGTGAAAATGATGACTAAAGACATGGAATAAAGGAAATGGACAACTAAAATCTTAAGAGTCCTAGGTACAATTTAAATGAATCATTGTATGGGTATTGTCTGCCTCATTAGTGTCAAAATTATCTATCACTCATAGACAGAAATCAACTCCTACTGCAAGCTATACTTCTCCTGCGTTAGAAAATGGAAGTTATTTCTAAGGTCATCATCAATACGTTCATTTCTAAACCTTGGGCGACATCTAACTAAGCCATACTTAGACTAAATCCACTGAAATCCGTAGGCTTAAGTTCATTGATTTCAGTGCATTTACTCTGACTAATATTGAATATCTCCCCTTTCATGAAAGGAGAAAGTGTTTTGGGGTTCACATTCACACTTGCTCTGTAATACTGTGAAGGAGAAAGTAACACTAAACACTTTTCTAGTAATCAAAGTGTTTTGGACTATGGGTTTGATCCAGTGTGGTGTAGTGGTTAAGAGCGATAGACTCGTAATCTGGTGAACCGGGTTCGCGTCTCCGCTCCTCCACATGCAGCTGCTGGGTGACCTTGGGCCAGTCACACTTCTTTGAAGTCTCTCAGCCTCACTCACCTCACAGAGTGTTTGTTGTGGGGGAGGAAGGGAAAGGAGAATGTTAGCCGCTTTGAGACTCCTTAAAGGGAGTGAAAGGCAGGATATCAAATCCAAACTACTACTACTATTCTTCTTCTTCTTCTTCTTCTTCTTCTTCTTCTTCTTCTTCTTCTTCTATACTGGTAGGAACAACCTGTGAGAAGAGGTTTCATTCATGGGGGTGCTTCTGCCAGCAGAAGGAGAGGGAGGTGATTTTCACCAGTCTCTACTTTCCCCCAGCAATGCCTTTGCTCTTTGAAAATTTATGGCAGACGATTGGGGAACAGCATGGGAGGCAGTGCAGGAGGCTGCATGGGGGAGATTGGTGCAGAATTTCACCCCAACCCTTACTCCATTGGGACCCTACACTGGATCCCAGTTCCCTTAGTGAATGGAAGGAGCCCTTCTGTTTGTTTGGGTTAGATGGCATTCAAGTCTCTGTGTATATGGTTCAGCTTTGTCTGTTGCGGGAGTATGCTATCATTTGAGACACGCCAGTAGTGAGACTCACTAAAGCTAAAAAGGGGGGTTCTGTATAAATGCACAATAATTTCACGGTGAGCAGGCTAGTTAATAGAGGTAGACTACTTAATACTAAAGAGATGGCTAAAAAGAACACAAGATTAGGAATCCCCCCCCCCCCGATGTATAGCTTCAAATATGCTTGGCATAACATTTTCCTACAAAAAGTTTTTAGAAAAACAGGTGTTCACATAAGAGCAATAACATCAATACAATCCAGACAGGGTAGCAGAGATATGCAAGAGATACACACCTTAACAATAAAATGTTTAAATGTCTGGAAATAATCTTGAAAATGTAATGAAGTTGTGTTCCACTCTTTCTTTTCAGGATCAGATAAGTGGAGCACACTAGAGAAAAAGCTCTTCAATAAGGGGATTGCCATCTACAAGAAAGACTTCTTCCTGGTTCAGAAACTTGTGAGTTGTTTGTTGCTTCCTGAGTGCATTGCAAAAGAATTGACCTGCCGTTGCAGGACATATGCAAGTGTCACCGGATCATTAACCTTGGGGATTGCTTCATCCCTCTAGCTGGGAACTTGTGTTCCGTAGTGTTTATTCAATGGAGTATCTCACTGCCACTTTGGAAGTGAGATTTTTCTGTATACAGATAATCTCTCCTCAGTAGAAGCCTTTATGCTCTCACATCCATAGTGCAGTGTGATAAATTTTTATTTTGCTCCGATCTCAGTAACAACAAAATATAGTCACAACATACTTCAAAACGTAGTTTTCTGAAGATGATACCTGTGGAGGGAAAAAACTACAAATGAAACAGAAGAAGCATCAGTTGTGAACAAAAAAACAAAAAAACAAAAACAAAAACAGTGTGAGACCTGCAAAACACATCTTAAAATATTAATAAGCGAAATTGAAAGAGGAAGGGAGCTGAAGATGTAGTTTGGTCAGTATCTACATTGCCTGATATCATTCATCTAATTCTCAGGGTGTTTTACACCATTATGTGAAAGATGGACTGGACCAGTGATAGGAAGGTAGTTGTGGGAATTCATGTTCAGAGGACTTGAAGTTTTGGTTATTTTTCCCCCTTAACGCATTTTTTTCTTCCAAAATTATGAAACATTGGAAGAATTGTTGTCATGGAATTATAGAATTGTAGAGTTGGGGGGGATCTCAGGGTCATCTAGTCCAACCCCCTGCAATGCAGGAATCTCAACTAGATTATACCTGGCAGGTGGCCATCCAGCCTCTACTTAAAAACCTCCAAGGAAGGGGAGTCCACCACCTCCCAGGGGAGTCCATTTCACTGTCAAGAGCTCTTACTGTCTAAACCTACCCAACTCCCTCAACCATTCCTCATAAGGCTTGATCTCCAGATCATCTTGGTTGCCCTCCTCTTCACAGTGGTGAGAGCCAGTGTGGTATAGTGGTTAAGAGCGATAGACTCGTAATCTGGTGAACCGGGTTCACGTCTCCGCTCCTCCACATGCAGCTGCTGGGTGACCTTGGACTAGTCACACTTCTCTGAAGTCTCTCAGTCTCACTCACCTCACGGAGTGTTTGTTGTGAGGGAGGAAGGGAAAGGAGATTGTTAGTTGCTTTGAGACTCCTTCGGGTAGTGATAAAGCGGGATATCAAATCCAAACTACTACTACTACTATTCTTCTTCGTCTTCTTCTTCTTCTTCTTCTTCACACGTTCCAACTTTAGATCCCCCCCTTCATATTGTAAGCTTTCTGAGTCTTTGGAATGGGCTAGAATTAAAGTCTATATCAGTAGATACAGGGTGGTAGTCAGCTAAGTTGAAGACCAACCATAATTTTTTACTTTCATACCTACTTCTGAAATCTTCACGTCATCTGGGAGTAAGCCTTGTTTTATTTGGCAGGGCTTTCCTCTCAGTAGACATGGTTAGAATTGCACTGTAAGTCTGTGATTGATGTTGATCAAGCAAAGCACCAGACAGTTGACTGCAAGCCAGGACACACTATTATTGCATGTGCCCAGTAGAATTTATGATTCTCTTCCTTCACTTGCAGCAACCTATCCCCATTCCAGCTCCCATGTTGCAAGCAAGCAAGCTAGCTCTGTAAGCCAGGAAACAAAAGGAAAAGTCAGATCATGCCAGCCTTCAGAAAGGATAGACATGAATGAGGTCTTAGCATTGTGGCCTGTGGCTTTGAAGCACATAGGTGTGGGGGTGTATGAGTGTGAGTGACAGACATGTTTATTTATGATTATGATTATTATTTTCATTTTCCTCCCATTTCTTCCCTTGTCTCTTCCCCTCCTCCTCTCAATAAATTCTACAGATTAAAACAAAGACTGTGGCTCAGTGTGTGGAGTTCTATTATACATACAAAAAGCAAGTAAAAATAGGCCGGAACGGGGCGTTGATCTTTGGGGATGTTGATGGAGCCAGTGAAAAAGCGGTTAAAGATGAAGTGGAAGTAGATATCAAGGTAATGTTCGGAATGCCAGCTTCACCCCACAAAATTACGCTGCCTACAGCTATAACATTTTGTGTAAAATTGCATGAGACAACTATGCAGCCTGAGCACACAAGTAGTCTGTTGGGTTCTTTTGTTCATAATTTTTATTATTTTCATTAAACTTCGCAAACAACAAATATAACCACAAAAATCATGTCAGTCACAAGCTTCTGCTTAGCAAAGCACAGTAGAGAAGCAAGGAAGGTTTCCAACAATGTAATTTATGAGCACTCCTGACTTGTACATTCATTTTATCTTCAGGTAGGTGGCCATGTTGGTCTGATGCAGTCAAAATAAATAATTTTTAAAATTGTCCAGTAGCACCTTAGAGACTAAGTAAGTTTGTTTTGGGTATAAGCTTTCGTGCACATGCACACTTCTTCAGATATGCACACAAAATATCTGAAGAAGTGTGCATATCTGAAGAAGTGTGCATGTGCACGAAAGCTTATACCCAAAACAAGCTTAGATAGTCTCTAAGGTGCTACTGGACAATTTTTAATTTTTTTTATTCATTTTATCACAATGATCCTTTGCCTCATGTATTGCCCCACTTTCAAATGCGCACTGCATGTAAGAATACAATGTAGTACAAGTAAAATATACAGCATCAACAAATTGAATGTATTTTCATACAAATCAAGTGTAAGGAGGAGCCTTTTCCAGTTTCCCAACACATTCATTAAAACTTGAGGAGGTTCTGTTGGAATGGTGCTGACTGGACTCCATTGGACTTCTTAAGGTCCCCTTCCTGGATTCTGCCTTTGCATTGATTTTTCTTTTAAAAAACTGACTTGCTTCCCTTCTCCGCTTTTTTTTTTTACTCTTATGAAGAGCTCCCATAGGCTTACGCGAACTCTTCCTCCCAGAACGTATAACGAAGACTATGAAAACACTGACGAAGAGGACGAGGAAGTGGAGGATCGGTTGGTTATAAAAGAGGAAGTAGTAGACACATATGAGTTTCATGACAAGAACAGCAACACTGCATACCCCAAACCCACACAGACGCTACACACTGAGGACCAGGTAAGTGTAGAATGACTTGTGCCATGATATCTAGAGGGATCCTGTGTTACAATATGTTTTCCTGTATTATTTGAAACTTTCTATTTTGTAATTTGTTTTTTAAAACCCCAAACTGTTAATATGTTTAATTTATATATTTACATATTTAATCCCCTTGCTTTAGTCACTGGATTCATCCCACCGTCATATAGAATTGATTGGTAAAATCCTCATATCTGGCCATTGTCCAACATCCACTCCCATAGGTTCCTAGTTGTTCCATCTTGCAATAGTTTTTCCTTCCTCCAAAGGTCGGTAGTCTCCTCGTCGAAAAACAGCAGGAACCTTGTGCTCCAAGAGCGGCAGAAGCCAGAGGCAGAACTTCAAGGAGGACAAAGGAGACGCCCATTAAATATCGGAAGACTTCTCCACCTGCCCAAAAGAGAAAAAGAAAACCAAAGCCCAAACAGGACACTGTCAACAAAACCCAGAACCAAGAGGAGGAATTTCCATGTAAAAAATGTGGAAGGTAAGAGTGGGAAAACTCAGAAACGAAAACAAGGGTTCCATTGTATCTTTTGTACAGGAGGAAGTAAAAAAAATGTAGAACTAAAGAAGTGGTAGCCTATTTTGCTGGGTGGAGGTGGTGTTAATCAGTGTTTTAATAGCTCCGATAATTATGTTATTGTAGTTTTTCATTCAGTCTTGTTAACTTTTGAAATAAAATAACTTTTCTTTAAAAAAAGAAAGGTGCTTCCTCCAGTTGTAGAGATTCCTTAGTGTACATGTGCATCTTGTCAGAAAAATGCCATGGTCCATTTCAGAAGTTATGTACATTTTGCCAATATGAATGGTATGATTCCTGCAGAGATGAGATGCTTCAGGGAGTGTTTTAGAGGAGTCTTTTAGTAGACGTCATATTTTCCTGTAACAACAGATACTAGTTCAGGATTGAACATGTAGGCTTCTACTGGAGGTAGACTAAGAAAGAGAATGTTTGTTGCCTGCAGGGTCCATTGGGCTAGAAAGTGTTGTTCTCTGCCAGGTTTGCATAAACCCAGTGAACTGTGAGCCTTACCTAGTACTTAAAATGATGAAATGAAGAGAGTGAAATCACTATCCTCCTTTGGCGATCACTGTCCATTGTATTCACAATTGTGTTGGCTGGTGGTCAACACTGTTTTCCAGTCACTTCCCCAGATGCAAAAGAGATGAAGGCTCACTAGCATTCCTAGTTCTGTCTTCTTGCACTTGTTTCTGAAAGTGCCGTAGACCTAATATTGAGGGTCAGTTGCGTCTCTTTTAAGGATGATACCCTTCAGATGTTGTTGGACTGCAGTTCTCATTATCCCTGGTTAGGGACTGTGCTGGCTGGGACTCTGCAACAGCTGGAGGTTCCCCAACCCTGATGTGGATAGAAGATAGTCATGATACTTGGATTTTCAAAAAGTGTTAGCCAAATCTCTTGTTGAAGCTTGCTAAGAAAATGAGCATCAAGTAAGATCAGAAATGGAAGGATGCAAACCAACTGTGAAGAGAGAAATCAGTGATTTTAAGATCAAATTACAATTGCTGGAGATAGGGAACAAGGTGCAGATGATTTCTACCTACATTGGAGTAATGGTTTTACTTTCACTTTTTTCTTTGCTTGTAAACTTCCAGGCACATTTGCATATGAGTAAAACATCTAGCTGAAGCCTATTCAGTGCGTTAATCTGCTAGCAAGAGATTTTCTTTTTTTTTAAAAAAAGCTGCTCATATCAAGTTAAGGACCAGTTGGATGTTTCAAAAAAACATTTGACCTGTGGGGAAGACCTATACAAAGGTGCCTGACCCTTTCTGTGTCCCAGCTAGGTTCCCTTTGCTGTTTTCGTCATGGAGTTTATTTCTAGAAAGCAGGCAGCCACACAATCTAGACAATGTTTGGTGTAAAACCAGAGTGAAAATCGTAACAGTTCAACAGAACTCTTACTAAGTGCCATGCTTTATGAGAGGGAGCTGGCATGTCTCACCTTGCTTATAAGATTAAATTTTGATTAGTCAGTCACCTTCATGACTCTTTATATTTCTGTAATGATGTTTCATACTGTACGCCACCTTGCTATTTGATATGGTGGCATAGAAAATGCTTTCATAGACAAATAAGATCATAGTCTGTTTTGTGGGCCTGTTAAACCTAGGCCAGTCATGGATGATGATGTACACTGGTCCCAGGTGACAGGAGGGTTAGGCTGACTAGACTGTTAAAGAGCTACTATAGGTAGAGTCAGTGTCTTAAACATGCACCGTGGAATTATTCAAGATGCCTATGCCATTGCATAAATTGCTTTTGAAACTTCATTTGGTGTTCGAACAGGCTTGTCATGCAGCACTGTGGGCAGGAGGAAGTTACTGTGCAAAAGATTATTATTTTTTTTACATGCAAGTCCAAAGTTTCCTTGGGCATATGGAGCTAATTATGTGGTTGTTTGGATCCAGACCAGAACTCACATGCATATGCCCCCCCAACACACTTAGCCTCTTTCCTGGGAAGCCCTGGACAAGAGACAG
Source organism: Podarcis erhardii (assembly GCF_964252035.2). NCBI lineage: Eukaryota > Metazoa > Chordata > Lepidosauria > Squamata > Lacertidae > Podarcis > Podarcis erhardii. The sequence goes on from NC_138497.1 coordinate 46,123,120, forward strand.
GCCCTGTTCAGCAGACAGGATTAAACAAGGAGAGTGCAACAGACATATATATTTATTTTGCTTGGTCTTGGAATGGAGTTCGGGCTTTGCAGAATGACAGGAGGCATGTCAGTCAAGCCAGGATAATCACAGAAGCAACTGGGTGTACTATTATTGGATATGATATACCTTGAGTGATTTCTCCCCTTATTGTATTTCGGTAACTGTGCATCTTATTCAGGGTTTGTTTTAGGTCTTAAGTTGTGCCTTTTTCTCTTTAAAGACAGCTTACTGTAACAAAGATACATCAATAGTGGCTATTAGCATAAAGCTAAGATTGGAATCGTTGATCAGCAGGTGCCAGGGACAAATGGGAAAGCTCTCTCCACCAGGCCCTGTTTTTTGTTATCCTTTTAGGGGCATCTGACCAGCCCCTGCTGGAGACAGAATGCTGGACTAGACTTACCATTAATCTGTGTCCACAGCTGCCTGTACCTCAGATTAAGTTAGTATGTTGGCTAAGTACAAACACATAGCTAAAGGAAATCACAAGGGTTGAGTCCACAATCACTTCACAGAATCTGCGCTACAAGCACAATATGGTTTGCTACAGATATTGCAGCACATAATCACGGAAGACTCAAGTTTTTATCTAGGCCTCCCAGTTCACTTATCTTTCCCAATGGCCAACACTGAGCATACATTAAGAAGAACAGGGGAGCAGTTTTGTTTACTGCAGTGCAGTTTTCACTGGTGACCTTGCCTGGGCAAGTTAGCATCTTTTGAGGAGGATGGTGAATCTCTCCAATTCACAAGAGAAACCAAAGTGAGCTAGAGTAAGTAACGGCGCTGTTATGTGTTTTCCTCCAGAATCTTCTACAAGGTGAAAAGCCGCAGCGCTCACATGAAAAGTCACGCTGAGCAGGAAAAAAAGGCCGCGGCTCAGAAGCAGCGAGAGAAGGAAGAAGCAGAGGCGGCAGAGGCGGCGGCTCGCAGCCAAGCTCAGCAGGCGGAAAGCAGCGACAGCGGGAGCAGCAGTGGCAGTAGTAGTAGCGGCAGCAGCAGCTCAGATGACGACGGAGAGGTGTAGCAGAGGGTCACGGGAGGAGGCTGCTGGAGCTGGGCTGGCCCTTTGAACCTGGGAAGATCTTTTCCACTTGCTGCACCTGTGTAGCTCCACATCTGAACAGACACCCAGCCCTCTTGCTTCCACTTCCTTCCTCGCCTCACTAACACGGACTGGTGGATTTTGAAAAGAAAAGAAAAGAAAACCATCACCTTGGAAGTTTCTACTTTTTAAAGAAAACCAAAATTTTATGAATCACTTTATTTATAAATTAACTGTTTCGGTACTGATTTGAACAAATGATCATGGCATGGAATTCAGCTTTCCTTCAGTTCAAATTACCCTTCCATGGGATCTCTGGGAGTCATGAGAGCAGTGCCGGGGTGAGGGTGGGGCGTCAGGGTGAGAAATCTGCTGGGGCATCAGTTCTTGTTCCCATACTGTTTCGTCCTTTTCCAACCTCCAAGTTTTACCTGCAGTTCCACACTCATTAACTTTTTTCGGCTGCCTGGTTAGGGCTCCAGCCAATACATGTTTTACCTCCTCCATCTTTTGTTACGAGAATTTATTTTCCAAAGGAAAAAGATGTCCAGAAAAATCTGGTAGAGAGCAGCCTCTGTGTGATGACCTTTGAAGAGTAAAAGACTTGTCTTTTCAAGCACAGGAAGCCACATATGTTGCTAGCATTAATTCAGCCTCGCCCTTGGCTGTTGAATTTAGAAATGCCATGCAGGATTGACCATATATCTTGCACACACTTCTGGCCACTGGAGGCAGGGGCTGTTGCTGACACCTAAACTATTGGAATGGTCAATAGCTTTGAGTGCAGAACACAGGCTTTTCTTACAGCTTCTGTCCCTGGGATTATGGATAAAAGGAGCTCAGGTTAATAGGATTGGGGATAGAGAACCTTAGAGAACCACTGACAATCTGAATAGATGAGATTGAGTTAGATGAACCAATGGTCTGATTTGGTGTAAGGCAGGTAAATATTCATACATTGCAGCTACTGTGGTATTTTTGCCAAAAAGTGGCAGAGAGGAAGCCTTTGGATTTCACCCTGAAGCTGCCTAATTAGATTGGGGATCATGTTGTTTATTTACCTGTTCAGTCCTTTTTCAATACCTCCACAAAAGAAAAGCTACTAAAAGAGAAAGAAAAAAAATAAGCATTGTATGTTTTCCTTCCTTCCTTCCTTCCTTCCTTCCTTCCTTCCTTCCTTCCTTCCTTCCTTCCAAAAAAGGCTTTGAAAATACCCTTATGAGAACACTTGGCTGATATATTCATTCATTCCTAAGCATTTTGCAACCTACACTGCTGTGCTTATCATTTGCCAACCAAAGAAGAACCTTCATTCAGAACTTGCACAACTAGCACTCCATGGACCCAATACATTTTTTTTTTAAAAATGCAAGATATCCAGCATATTGGGAGGGGGGAAACTAGACTTGCAGTGATAGTGTCCCAGGATCTCTCTCTTTGGAAGAAAACATTAGTAAAAGTGGTACCTCTAGTTGTGAACGTAATTTGTTCCAGAGGTCCATTCTTAACCTGAAACTGTTCTTAACTAGAGGTGTACTTTTGCTAATGGGGCCTCTTGCTGCTGCCGCTGCACCGCCGGCACACAATTTCCATTCTCATCCTGGGGCAAAGTTCTCAACTTGAGGTAACTCTTCCAGGTTAGCGTAGTTTGTAACCTGAGGTGTTTGCAACTCGAAGTACCACTGTACTTTAATTGGCACCTGTGCTATCATTGACTGCAGCGTTTGCAGTTGTCGTCTTACACTGTGTAGAGAGCTATCACCACATATCAAGAGGTGAAAGTCTACTAGTTTTCAGTCTTGCAGTGGAGGGAGAAGCAAAGCAGAAGGCATTTCTGTCCACCAAAAAGTTGCCCTGTCAAGAATTGGTATAGATACATAGAGCACTTTAACTGAAAGTGTTTAAGAACACTTAAACTGAAATGTTGCTGTCAGTAGTAGGGCTGGTTTATTTATTATTATGCTGAGGGACAGCTATGATGTGTGGCCACTGGGTAGCCCGAGGATTATGACTTTTTAGTGACTATATCTGTAAATTATATTCGGGAAGGTCTAGGACTCAGCACTAAAATTCCTGACTTCACAGATCTATAACCTTCTAGTTATGCAAATATGAATTAATTTATTTGCCATTTTCAATTTTCAAACTTGGTGTTTTATTTGATCCTAAAATAATGTTGATCTAAAATAAAGGGCTGTTAACTGTGGAGGAGGAGGAAGTAAATCTTCATTAGCTGTTAGCAGATGCAAGCCACACAAGTAGTTTTTTTTTTCCCCTCTAAAACCGTGAGGAAAGTGAAAGCTAAGATGTTGAGAATTTTGTAAACTGCATTATTAACATTGTGCATTGGAAGTTTTGAGTGTGTCACAATGGGATTGTGTCTTTGTGGTTTTCTGGATCTCCTGAAAACTGCTGAAATCACAACTCTCTAGAAGTGTACATAGAAGTGATAGAAAAAGTTGCTATAAACTTCACCTTTAAATCCTTATTTCCCATTGCCAGTGGCAATCTGATTGACAAGTGATTATTGAAATACTTCCTCCCTTTGAAGAAATTGGTTAATTTGAGTAAAGCATAATAAGGTTCAATCTAACTCAGCTAGATTGCTGTTGACATTCTGAGAGCTGAGCTGCATGACCAGAGGAATCGTATATATTGTAGTTTTTACTGGATTAAAAGTGTAGCCTCATGATTGCATATTTTAATGCTGTCACCCATATTTTTTTAAAAAATGCACAGATAGAGCAAATACCCTTTACTTCCAACTTGGAAAATGGTGGCCTTGGTAACGGTGCACATGGTTTTGCAAGCAGGAGCTTCCAGCTTTAACCCCTGGTATCTCCATTTAAGAGTTTACGATGGCAGACCTAAGAAATGCATCTGCCTAAGGATTTTGGAGAACTGCTGCTAGTCAAAGGATACAGTAGTGTGCTAGATGGACCAATAGGCTTCATTCTGTATAAGGCAACTTAAAATGTGTTTAGTACTTCATAATGGAAAAACTCGCATGCACATAAAAAATTACTGTCTGAACATTTTCCAACTAGTATAATGCAAATTCCACTAGATTTCTTACAGGAGTCCTTCCAGCACATCATAAAAACAGTCTTCAATCAGATGGGCCAAGTTTTGTGTTTTTTCTTATTACTCTTTTTTTTTTTTTTTTTTTTGCAGTTTCCGAAATTTGTCAATGCAATCAGACTTATTTTCTTCACTCCTTTCCTTTGTTTTGATTTGAACCTTTAGCATTCAGATTATAAAAAAATCGCACAATCATTTGTGATACATCATAGTGAAGAAGTATATCTCCCCCCCCCCCTTTTAAACCTGGTTCATTCTGGGGTGTGTAGCTTTTAATAGCATCTTCTAGAAATGTCTTGTCTCAACTCTTCTTTTCTTTTCTTTCTGCACTTAACCTAAGACTTATTCCTGCCCCGAGGTGCAAAAAGTTTTGTTAAGATATTCACTAGAAAACTGGACAGAAATCTGCCCCCTGGCCATGCATTAATGCTCTGAAAAAGAGGTCTAGATAAGAAACTGATATTTTTAATTTTTTTTAAAAAAAGGTCTGCTTTAAATGTGGGAATGAAATTAAAACAATGTTTTATGCTGAGAGAGACTATATTTTATAGAAGTGAACAAAGTAGCCAGTGGGCATTTTCTTGAAAGAAAAAGGTTGTGTGTGTGAATCTAAGTAGCAAATCTCTCTTCTTTGGGGTGGGGAAATGTACATGTAATTGATCTGCTTCCTTCCCAAATACAATTTGCACAATCTAGCACAGAGCAGTTCGGACTTCCTTGTGTCCTGTCTTGTAGCTATGAAAGAAGAGGCTCAACAGATATGACTTCAAAATCTTATTTATAGTATATGAATAAGAAAGATCACAAGTCAGTCTGGAAAAAATGTTAATTATCCCCATCTGTTAAACTTTGCAAGAGATAAATTTTTAATGGTCTATTTTTTATTGTAACAAAATGGAAAACACGTCTATATGGGAGTGGATTCTGCGTCATGTCTGTTTCAAAGGCATGGGACATAATCCAGTAGATTAGCCATGACTAAATCCAATTGAAATAAATGGGAATTCATAGCAAGCTCTGATTTTTATTTCCCATTCCATTGTTTTTGGATGGCCTTAGGCCAGGGGTAGGCAACCTAAGGCCCGGGGGCCGGATGCGGCTAAATTGCTTTCTAAATCCGGCCCACGGACAGTCCGGGAATCAGTATGTTTTTACATGAGTAGAATGTGTGCTTTTATTTAAAATGCATCTCTGGGTTATTTTTGGGGCATAGGAATTCGTTCATTTCCCCCCTCAAAATATAGTCCAGCCCACCACATGGTCTGAGGGACGGTGGACCGGCCCACGGCTGAGAAAGGTTGCTGAAAAAATGTATGTATGCAAGAGAAGTATGTGCAGAGGCATCTTTGGTGTGATCAGAGATCCACACATGCAAATTGTGGGAGGAGTTAGCAAATACTGTCCCCTCCTTTATGAAACAGAGGTGAGAACAAAGTTCTTGTGTTCTAGAACACTGGATTTCAAGTATTGAGTCGCAGTCTAGCCTAAGGTGGATCTAAACAGCACCACTTCCATAAATCAAAATACACACTAAAAATTAAGTAGTTGATCCCCAAATATGGCTCTCCCAAAATTAACTAGTGTGTCCCAAATCCCAAAAGGTTGCTAACTGCTGTCTGAAAATGAATTTGCTTCAACACTTTGTGGGAAATCGGTATAAATGCTGGGTTTAGCGTGCTTGGTTCCAAAATGCTCAACGCCATCTTTAAATCATTGCAACCGTTACTCGCCTTGGATACCTACTTCCATTATCTTGATTTTTTCCATATTACAGTGCATCTATAATTGACATTATTTTATGGCCAGTGGTCTTCATTTGGAGTTTGAGATTATTTTAGAAACTAGCAATAGCTCTGCTTTATGTCTTAGCCTGGTCAATGGAAGTATTTTATAGTCAGGTCCTAAGAAATGAGAAAATCCTTACAAGTAAGTTCACAAAATGTAGTAGCCCACAATTTTTGACCAGTCCACTTACCCAGCCATCTTTGTTAATAATTTGTGGTTCCTTTTAATGACCTGAAGGGGTATGGGAAATCTTCCTGTTTCCAAATACTTCCATGGCTGGGTAACACCTTGCAGCTGTTTCCCTTCACCACAGACAATCAAGTGCATGGCTATCTTCAAACCTGGATGTGTGGCTCTTGATGATAACCACTCCTGCTATTGAGCTGCCAATGGTATGTGGAGAATCTGGCAGACTCCCCACTTGGTGCCTTTCTGTTGAGTAATAGTCAACATCCTGTGAGAGAGGATGTTTATGAAGACGCTCTCTTGAGGATTAGCTGAAGCTCTACAGTATGATGCAGTTTCACATTCAGCACAGCACTTTAAAAAGTTATTTTCAAGGCGGTTAGCGAATTTGGGAAACTGGCTCGGTCCTGCAGCAGACATGAATTTCTGATTGCTGTGCATCCTTTTTTAATTGAAAAGGAACTGGACAGGCAAATAGTTTCCTGGCTGAACTGCATTCCTGTAATACCACTTTAGTCAAAATATGCATGTCTACTCAGTAGCCAGCCTTACTGAAGAGCAGATAAGTGTGCTTAAGGCTTCAAGTCTAAGCCCGGTTACTAGGGAGTCAGACCCACTGGGTTTTGTGGCATTTTCAGAAAACATGCTGCATATCCCAATTAACATAAGATGGTTGAAGCTTCAAATTAATGCCCTCTCAGTCGCTGGGAAAACACCAGCTTGCCAGTCCATGCCCATGTTTTGTGGTAGCATAGCCAAGCAAATCACTGGTGTAGAGAACCATAATTTCAGTTGCATTTAAGACAGTGAAGAGGTGGTGGGGTGTTTATATGTATTCACCTGGCTTTGCTTCCATTTTTCCACCTGCTAGCAAGGGATCTTAAAAGTGTATCTCAAAGGGTATATTTTTAAGGCTTTTTCTGTTTGTCAGTCAATACTTGTATCCCAAGACTTGCCCATGCACTTACTTCCTCTACTGCAAGTTCACACAAATGGTCTTCTAGTGAGCACTTTCGTAGGAGTTAATTCAGTATTTTTGGAGGATAGGGAAACAGCACAAATGCTTCTGCTTCCTTGGCTATGTCTCTTCCCCCCCCCCCCAAGAACCCCAGATCTTAAACCCATCCACTGGGTTCAGCTGTTCCTTTAATCCCTTTTATATGCTGCTATGCTGCAGCTGAAATCCCCCCAGAACAGTGACTGTGCAACTTCATTCATTTCAGAGGGGCTGCTCAGAATTCCTGCCCCAAGCTGCGTTGAAATGAGTGAAGGTTGCGCGACTGGCTGTAGTGCATGATAGGCTATAGCTCTAATCTCCAGCTGCTTACATTTTCTTTCTCTTCTGCCCCGACCCACCCCCTTTCTGGAATATGGGATTTATATCAACAGCTGAACCTATAAAGATGCCCAGCTGCTTATCATGAGAAAGAGGTGAATATATATTTTTGTAAAATATAATTGTGGCTTTTGTTTTTAATACCACCTCTTTTTTTTGCATCTTCCAAGTTTTATGGTTGTTCTGAAGCTCAGATTTGGTACAAATTGGCTTTCCTGAGTCTATGTTTTAATTCGTAACGCTAGAGTTTTTGTGGTGTACAGAAATGGTCTGTCTTTGTGTAATTATTGTATAAATGCTTTTTATCAAAAAATATAGAGCTTTTATTTTAACAAACATGCAGAAACTGCCTTTTGTGTATTTACTGCACCTTTTAAAAGACTGTTACATATTAAAATATTGTACATACAAAAATATTATATACCTCTTATGTACAGATGTGATAGACAATTTATTTTTGTGCTTTTGTTTTTTTACAAAACATTAATACACTAAGAAGTCTTGCTGATGTGATTTAATGTACTCATGTAACTTATTTACTTCTGAATGTTCCATTGTATCTTTTCAAACCTTTTATTAAATAAGGTTTAAAAGCAACTTTTGTAACCCAAGTTTTTTCTATTATTATTAAATGATCTGAGAGAGGGTGGTAAGCTTTCCCTCTCCATCTACTAAGGTGCTTTTGGTTTGTTTTGACATAATTAAATATGATCCGTGTGCGCCAAGGAGTAGGTGTTGCTTTCCTGCTGGCAGTTTTGATTTTTGTGTATGATTATTGGCTCAGTCTGTCCTCATGTCAATAATAATAATAATAATAATAATAATAATAATAATAATAATAATAATTTTCATTTCTTACATTCTGCCCTTCTTCTCATGAGAGCTCAGGGCAGCTATCAGTAAGAGTACAGCATTAAACAAAAGTAGAACCAAAGTGCTAAATAGAACACACTTTCTGGAATAGGGCTGAAGCTGTTGCCTGAATTAACAGCATGGGGGCAATCTGACCTCTACAGGGAGAGTGCAGGAGTTGAAATGTCCTGTCTCTTGTGGTTAAGCCCCTGGGCCATAATGATCAAAGGAAGCACAAGAACAATCCCTGTAGATCAGTCTGCTGCTACTGGGAAAGGCAATCTTTCTCAATGCTTGGGTCCTGACTTGTTTAGGGCTATGATAGTAACATATGATAGTTTAACATATAGATAGATTAACATATGATAGTAAAAGACGCCTGCTCCTTGGGAGAAAAGCAATGACAAACCTAGACAGCATCTTAAAAAGCAGAGACATCACCTTGCCGACAAAGGTCCGTATAGTTAAAGCCATGGTTTTCCCAGTAGTGATGTATGGAAGTGAGAGCTGGACCATAAAGAAGGCTGATCACTGAAGAGTTGATGCTTTTGAATTCTGGTGCTGGAGGAGACTCTTGAGAGTCCTATGGACTGCAAGAAGATCAAACTTATCCATTCTTAAGGAAATCAGCCCCAAGTGCTCACTGGAAGGACAGATCGTGAAGCTGAGGCTCCAATACTTTGGCCACCTCATGAGAAGACTCCCTGGAAAAGACCCTGATGTTGGGAAAGATGGAGGGCACAAGGAGAAGGAGACGACAGAGGACGAGATGGTTGCACAGTGTTCTCGAAGCTACCAGCATGGGTTTGAGCAAACTGGGAGGCAGTGGAAGACAGGAGTGCCTGGTGTGCTCTGGTCCATGGGGTCACGAAGAGTCGGACATGACTAAACGACTAAACAACAACAACAAATGATAGTAACAACACCTTCAGTTGGGCCCAGTCGCTCACAGTTAGCCAGTGCAGTCCTTTGAGGATTGGTGGTGTTTGATCCCCTTCCTGCTTATATGTTGGAAAAGGGTCTAGGGCAAGGTTGAAAACTCCACATAAGCTACCTTTATGGCAGTTTGCAGTGATCATGCTGGATCTTTTAGACCTGTACACCTGTCAGATGACAGTCAACTTTGCCAGCATTAATCAAGTTTCCTGTGCAATGGATAATGCAGTCAAATATTGCCTCACTACATGCTTTGAGCATACATGTGCAGTCTGTGGGTTATGTGAACCTTTGTTCAGGTGCTTTTTCTTTATTCTGCTCTATAGGTGAATCTTATTTCAGGTTTCACAGACACAGTCTTTAATGTTGCAAGGTTTCTCCCCTGGGTATAGGCACAACAATATTTATTCTGAGTAATTTCTTGCAGGGCACTGAAGTCATACTGTTTTTTGTTTTTAATCAATTTTTATTAACTTTCATTTCTATCATTGCAAATATCTCATATCAATATCATATATATTACACTTCTTCACCCCTTCCCTCCCGGGCTTCCCTCAGCTTCCATTCCCTTATTACACACTGCTGTTTCTTACAATCCACTATATCATTTCTTCATTATTTTAAAATGTCCTCTATCAATAAAGATGTGAGTGTTTATTTAAATCCTGCCATCAAGTCGATGTTCTTTCTTTGTTTCTGCAAATAATAATAATATTTTTTTATTTATACCCCGCCCATCTGGCTGGGTTTCCCACTCTGGGCAGCTTCTAACCGAATATTAAAAACGATACAGCGTCAGACATTAAAAACTTCCCTAAAAAGGGCCGCCTTCAGTTGTCTTTTAAAAGTAAAATAGTTGTTTATTGCCTTGACATCTGCTGGGAGGACATTCCACAGGGCAGGCACCACTACCGAGAAGGCCATCTGCCTGGTTCCCTGTAACCTCACTTCTCATAGGGAGGGAACCGCCAGAAGGCCCTCGGCACTGGACCTCAGTGTCCAGGCTGAACGATGGGGGTGGAGATGCTCCTTCAGATATACTGGACCGAGGCCCTTTAGGGCTTTAAAGGTCAGCATCACCACTTTGAATTGTGCTCGGAAACGTACTAGGAGCCAATGAAGATCTTTCAGGACCGGTGTTATATGGTCTCGGCATCCACTCCCAGTCACCAGTCTAGCTGCCGCATTCTGGATTAATTGCAGTTTCCAACTACCTTCAAAGGTAGCCCCACATAGAGCTCATTGCAGTAGTCCAAGCGGGAGCATCAAAGTCACTGTTGTCCTTTTCTCGTAGTCTACCCGTCAGTTTTGCCAGTTCTGCATAATTCATCAGTTTCTCTTGCTATTGTTCTTTTGTTAGAATTTCTCCAGTCTTCAAGTTTCTTGCTATCAGAATTCTCGCCGCTGTAGAAGCATGTAGAACCAACTGTAGAACCAACTGTAGAACCGTTGTAGAACCAACCGTCTGGAGGCGGTTGGAGGATGGATGGCGGCTAACAGACTGAGGTTGAATCCTGACAAGACAGAAGTACTGTTTTTGGGGGACAGGAGGCGGGCGGGTGTGGAGGATTCCCTGGTCCTGAATGGGGTGACTGTGCCCCTGAAGGACCAGGTGCGCAGCCTGGGAGTCATTTTGGACTCACAGCTGTTCATGGAGGCACAGGTCAAATCTGTGTCCAGGGCAGCTGTTTACCAGCTCCATCTGGTACGTAGGCTGAGACCCTATCTGCCTGCGGACTGTCTCGCCAGAGTGGTGCATGCTCTGGTTATCTCCCGCTTGGACTACAGCAATGCACTCTACGTGGGGCTACCTTTGAAGGTGACTCGGAAACTACAACTAATCCAGAATGCGGCAGCTAGACTGCTGACTGGGGGCGGCCGCCGAGACCATATAACACCGGTCTTGAAAGACCTACATTGGCTCCCAGTACGTTTCCGAGCACAATTCAAAGTGTTGGTGCTGACCTTTAAAGCCCTAAACGGCCTCGGTCCAGTATACCTGAAGGAGCGTCTCCACCCCCATCGTTCTGCCCGGACGCTGAGGTCCAGCGCCGAGGGCCTTCTGGCGGTTCCCTCATTGCGAGAAGCAAAGCTACAGGGAACCAGGCAGAGGGCCTTCTCGGTAGTGGCGCCCGCCCTGTGGAACGCCCTTCCAGCAGATGTCTAAGCGATTAACAACTACCTGACATTCAGAAGACATCTTAAGGCAGCCCTGTTCAGGGAAGTTTTTAACGTGTGATATTTTACTGTATTTTTTGTTTCTATGGAAGCCGCCCAGAGTGGCTGGGGAGGCCCAGCCAGATGGGCGGGGTATAAATAATAAATTATTATTATTATTGTAAGCATACATAAATAATGTCCTCTTCTCTTTCGGCAGATCTTGACCTAAAATACCTAACAGGAAGGCTTCAGGTTGTTTAACAAATGTTATTTTCAACATTTTCTTCAATTCATTGTATTTCATTTCCCAATATATTTTTACGTTTTTACAGTCCTACCACATATGATAAAACGTACCTTCAGTCTCACACCTCCAATACTCCTTTTAATTTTTATACATTTTTGCTAATTTGACCAGTGATATATACCATCTATACATCATCTTCAAATAGTTCTCTCTCAGCAATATACAATCCATAAATTTCAAATTTATTTTCCAGTTTTGTCCAGTCTTCAAATTGTATATTGTGGCCTATATCTTGTGCCCATTTTATCATCACCGATCTTACTTCTTTACCGGTCTTTAGTTTCCCATTCCAAAAGGATATTATATGCCTTTTTAAATAATTTTTTAATAATTTAGACTTTTCTTCTATCACTTCCTTTTGGAATTTGGAAACCGAATATGAAAAACCTCTCTTATTGTCCTCTTTAAAAATATCCTTTAGCTGTCTATGGTGCAACCAGCTTTGACGTTGTTCTTTTATTTCTTCATATTCTTTCAGTTTTAGTTTTCCTTTCAGTTCTACCAATAATTCTCTATATGTTGGCCATTCTCCCTTTCCCCCCAATGTTTTAAGTGACAATGCCTCAATAGGTGATAGCCACCAAGGTGTCTTAGATTCTAATAAACCTTTTTCCCACACTTTGAACAGTGATCTCCTTATTATATGATTATGTATTTTTATGTATTTTTATTTTTATGTATTTATGTATTTTCACCTTTCCATACCATAGATAAGCATGCCATCCAAACCTGTTGTCATGTCCTTCCAGTTCTATTATTTCCTCCTTATCTAACTTGATCCAATCCCGGATCCATATTAGGCATGCAGCTTCATAGTACAATTTTAAATCAGGATGTGGGAACCTGCCTCTTTCTTTCACATCTGTAAGTATCTTATTTTGTATCCTTGGCCTTTTCCCATTACAGATAAATCTTGAGATCTCTCTTTGCCATTCTTTGAAGCATGCATTCCCTGTTATTACTGGAATGAAGTCATATTGTTGATGTGGAACAGGGGTCAGCAACCTAAGGTCCATGGGCCACAAGCAGCCAGCCCATGGGGGTTGTTTAACCGGCCCATGGAACCCTGCTGCCCGCTCAGGGACCCCCACCGCCCACTCAGTCGGCTCCCGTGCGCCACGCTAAACCGGTGCGGAGCAGAGCGGGGACAGCCTTCCGCAATGCTGGCCGGCTTCCCATTGGCTGCAGCTCCTGCTGCCAATGGGAAGTTGGCTGCAGCTCCTGCAGCCAATGGGAAGTTGCGCACGCCCCCCCTGCGCCGAAAGGAGCACCAGAAATAGCATTTGCACATGCATGCGTGTGCACACACTCCAGCCCACTGCGGCCTCTGCGGGACCTTGAACCGGCCCAAGCCACAAAAACTTTGCCTGATGTGGAAGATATTTTTATAATCATTTCTACAAGAGGAGATGAAGCTAAAATGTATGTTTTCCCTTTTCAGTTCTCAATAACTCAGTTTTAGGGATATTCTGGAATGCACCTCTCTTTATACTGGCTCCCTGACTGTAGAGTTATTACTGAACTGTTTCACTAATACAAATGAGAGCCAAGATCGTCCTTTGTATAAAACATTTATTTCTATTTTAAACAAGTTTCACAAACAGTTAAAACCAGATCTAAATAACTTGACAAAAAAGTTTGATAATATGATCATGCTATATAATTATACTGTATAAAAACCAATTATCATCATGGTAGGTGCTTAGAAATTGCTCTCCATAGAGTTTACTTTAGAAGCAGAGTCTTCTAATGGAGCCATAATGGTCAACAAGTGAGAGCTGCCAACTTCAAATGCCCTTTGACATGTTTGCATAAATGATTGTACACAGTAGCTAGACAGACTGGGAAGCAAATGAACCCCTTTCCAGTTGATGCCAATATGTTTTATATTTGTATAAACCCCCATTAAATAAGATTAATGTAAGCCACCCCCATTTCCAATGAAGTCGGGGATTCAACATAGCTTACAGGTTTTCACATGGGTGCTCCTTTCATCCATGTTCAATAACATAGGCTAAATAATCACAGGAAAGGCAAGATAATTCAAGCAATGAAGGAAGGAAGCACTTTTAATTCTTTGCTGTAGCACAGAGCCCTTTTCTCTGAGCAACCACATACCTGCTAACCATTTGCTTTGCTTTTCACCAAAATCCAGTGCATAAATTTAAAGTGCAATTTTTTTTCAGAAATACCCATTTCTATTTTGGCAATTTGACTTTTGATTTGTTCCACAATAATAAAGTAATCCATTCACCAAGACAAGAAATGGCAGCTATTTCTCACCAACATGTGACCTGTTTCAACCAGTAAAGATTCTTATATTAAATTAATTCCTTTGGAATAATTTGACAGCAATGTCAAATCAACCTGATGCTTGGACTTATGTAGAAAGGATCTTAAGACTACTTTCCTAACTCTGCCTATTAGATGATAATACCACCACCATCCTCTGTCGGACGATGTAGCTTTAATGGGTCTATGACCTTCATGAGATTGCAGACCACTATTGACACTAATTGTAAGGGCTGTTCCAGTCATTCAACAAGATAGGAATCCCGTCCTGCATTTCCACACCATGTTGGCCATGTTGTTTGTAAAGTTTAAGTAGTAGATGAGTGCATGCAATTGGGAAATGAGGCTCCAGGCCACATTCTCTGGATGCTTGCATGCATATGTCTCCCATTCAAGTGCTGTAGGAAAAAAGGCACAAGTGACACACTGTGGAAACATGAGGGTCTATCTGTCTTGTTCTGCAATGTGGAACAGCCCTAAGGAAGCCAGGAAGCATGGGAAAGCTTTTTCTGCAAAACTGCTGATATTGAATGGCATGGCTACAATAGTGTTTCTCTGCCAGTTCTATCCTTATGCCTAATGGCTTTCCTTATGAAGGATATTAAACGCTTGGAAAATTTCAGAAAAGTACAGCACCCAAGTAACTTAAGAGTGACCTTTCATTGACCTTCTAGCCTTTAAATGAAAACCAGAAAACCCAAAATTCCTTCTGTTAAAATTCTCTATCCCCTCCTCCTGAAGGAAGCTGAACTGGTGTGTTCGACATTGATTAAATTTAAATCACATTTGCACACAAGAAATTTCAACATCAAGATGAAGGACAGGCAACTACTGTTTGCTGGCAACCTTGGGAACAGATTTCCCTAGGGACAGATACTACTGATAACTGCTTACATTAAAAGAGCTGCTGCCATCTACACCACATGCTGTATTCTCAAACAGTTTCATGCACTACTTCCCACACATCCACTCAGAAAAAGTTTGGACCTCTTTAGAAACCTTGCTTGACCTGAAGAAAAACCTCTTATCTGCCCCTCATCTTGCACTGTCAGTCTTTTCTGTCTTATTGCATGCTGAACTTGTGCCATCATCAAGTGTCTTGCCAACTCCTGACAATTTTTAAGTAGCAGCTAATTGTGACACCATCTTTTGGGTTCTCCAATATCCCACCTTTTCCAACACATTGCACCAAATTGATGATGTTTATATATGCATGAGCACAGCAGTGCAAATTCAGGATGAAGAATAATGTGCATAGAAATGCATCAAAATTTTCTGCTTGAACAAAACTAAAATCAAGTAAAATGGGATGTCCTAGCATCATTATTGTTTAATTTTTCAGAATTATTAAAGATGTTTCACAAATATCATCCATGATTTTTAACCTGAGTTACAAAACTGATCAGTGGGAGTGAAAAAACCTTTTCTGCTCATTATTTCATCCATGACCAAATGAGTAAAAAAAAAGGCATGTTTTTCTTAAAAGTTATATAAAAATAATGTAAACAGTTTTGGATTTCTATTTTTCCTCTCTTAAACCCCCTTGGCTTTTTTTCTAAATCCTTTATGTAAAAGTACTCTGCAACAGTATTAAATTAACAGACCAGATGCAGACAGCTGGGTACTATGGACATCTTTTCTATAAACAACTGTAGCTTGAGCTTGAGCAATAATAATATGTGGACTGAGAACTAATTCGTCCAGCTAATCTCTAGTGAGAAACAACACCAGCTGCTAGTAGGAGTTTAAGAATGTGTTACTTTGGGAAAGCTTAGCACCAAGACTTAAGAAACTCATTTTGCTAATTAAAGAGCAGATCTATTTGTTGGTCATCTGTTCCGCTCCTAGACCAAAACCTTACATCACACCACAAGATGTGCGTAAAGGTTTATCCAAAAGACTATTCCTTTGTAACTATTTTGTTTCTAATAACATTTGCAGAGGAACTTAAAGCAAAACACTGGCTTCAGAAAAATCATATCTAAGGACAGCACAGCTATAAACCCTATTGGCTTTAGCAAGAGCATATGATCTAAATACTACCCATTATTCAAAATGTATTGCGTCTCATTCCTGAGTATATTTATGCATATTTAACAGTGCATATAAGCAACAACTGTGAAACTTCAGGATGGCAGAAAATGTAGAATTCTGTAGCCGAGAGGATTGCTTACTAAAATATTTTATTTTAGAAAAAGGGTATTTTGGCTGCTAAGGGTACCGTGTTCCCTGCATATCTAACACCACACCAGACAAAGTTTAAGCATCCTGCAGTTTCCTAGCCTTGAAAATAGATCCATAAAGTTACTAGTCCACAAATCTTACTAACTACCCTGTTCACGTGGTCATCTAGGGCACACTGGTGATTTCAAGGGGGGAGGGGGAGAACAGCCTCCTTTCCAATATACAAAAACTAGCCTGCCTGATCACCTGGAGGAAATTCTTACTTTGCCACAGGCTACCTGACAAGTGGCTTCTAACAGGCCTGCAGGATTTATTGCCAGCCCTGAATCCTGAGAGTGCACCCATGACATTGTGCAGAAATAGCATCTCCCACTCCAGTTCTGCAACACCCATTAGCCTCCTTACCAGCAGAACCTGTTTGTGGGCTTCTCACAGGCATCTGGTTGGCCACTGTGAGTACAGACTGTTGGTCTACTACATGAGTTTAATCCAGCAGGGCTCTCCTTAGAACCAATCCTGGATTGCTACAGCGGTAAGGACAGCAAGTAGGCAAATGAGC
This sequence comes from Podarcis erhardii, assembly GCF_964252035.2. NCBI lineage: Eukaryota > Metazoa > Chordata > Lepidosauria > Squamata > Lacertidae > Podarcis > Podarcis erhardii. Next base: position 46,139,885 of record NC_138497.1, read on the forward strand.
TATTCAAGCACAAGGGCTTAGAATGCTATCCCCACATAGTGCTTCACTGCTCTACGCTGTTAAAGAAACATGCACTAGACTGGGAGCTATCAACTTCATCCATCCATTCACAGAAGACTAACCGGTTTGTCCACCACTGGCCTGGGTTACTAAGCTGATGTACAGTCAAAAGTTTAGAACGAGGTCCCTAGTGGGAAAAATGATGCCAATTAAGTCTGACTGGTGAATATGCATATTTTAAAAAATAATTTATTTGCTTACAAAGATTTATAGAAATAATTAGCATGAAATATAAATATACACTATGGAAATAAAAATGCTATGCTTCTTAGAATAGAAAAAAGTGTTTCTGGGGGAAAGGTTTTATTTATTGGCATAGTATATTGCAACTTTATTTTTATTTATTTTTAATCCCACAAATTATTATTCCAAATATCCTTACGGGGAACTAACTAATATAACAATAGTAAAAAAGTAATGATTCCATCACAACACTAATCTAATTCTAGACTGGTGAGGCTAACTATTCTAGTAGTATTATTTTAACTGAGAGCTGCATCCACTCTTCGCCAACACTTCAGGAGCCACAAGTCAGCAGCAGGTGTGGCCAAACCTTTGTCATACACACAAATAGTACACAGTCTACACACACGGCCCCCATGCAGATCAACTTAGGAGGAGGTGTTATTGTCCCCTCTCCACTCATCAAATTATCAATCTGATGATAAGGGGAGGAAACTTTTTTAATCTTCACCAGGGCACTAGGTTCCATTGAATGCGCACGCATTTGCCATCAACATTGGAGGGGGTGGGGAGGAGACAAATTTTGGTTTAGGGTGGATCAGCCCCCCCCCCCCGCCAATTGAGCGTTAGCCCCCTCTGTTCTACATTAAGAATCTAAATGGGATTACTTTTACAAGCCCAAAACTGGAGGAACATTCTCTCACTTAAAAGGATGGTTAAAATCAGACATCTTGTCTAATAAATCAGAGGACACTATAATAATTGGTTGATGCCTAATAAAAAACAGACAGATTTGGGACAGTTCGTAGAGTACCATATGATTAACCAGGTGTACACAACTGCCATGTTCTAAAGTTTGTTATGATCCAAAGGCTAAAGTGGCCGTTAAAATATATAACTGTTCTAGCTAATCCAACAAACAAGTTAGTTCTGGGGCAAATTTGCAGCCCATAGTAATATCTGGAATTTACCATTCATACAAATCTAACATGGCACCGTATCTCTTTTCTATATACAGACTGAATGGACCTGTACTTATGAATGTATAAATGTGGCTTCTCCTTAACATCAGCTGGTGGTTTATGGACTACAAATATTACCAGACCTTTTACTTGCTTACTTCTTTTTAAAATAACCTGCATGTACGGCTTTGCTTGAAATCACTGGTTGATTTCAAAGAGCACCCTTTGAGGCTGAACCACAATCAGGCATTTGATATATTTTCTTATATACATGCATCATACATCTTATCAGGTTCATCAGTGTTATTTATTGTATACTGATATGACAGCTTAGCATATATTAGTTTATTAAATTATTATTTTTTAAATCCTTTCTCCCTTAACTTCTTTGTTCATCTAGTTTGGTTAATGGTTAAGACTAAATTAGATTGGTTAATGGTTATGACTAGACTAGATTATTTTTTATTTTGCATATCCAAAGGCTAAATTATAGATATTATTGGGCTGGGGATTAGAGTATGTGGGAAATGATGATGTAATATGGACCACATTTTATGCTCCTATATCACATGTTGACAATGAAATTGATTGTCACAGTCAAAATCATTTAGTAAGAAGAACTGGAGCAAGGGAAGAACAGACTGCAACATGTCATTACAGGTTAATCTCTGCATTCAGGTTAACTACTGTACTGCCTACAACAAACTGCAACACCCAGTTGCTCTCCTTTAAATCTTTCAGGACTGACTTTAGAAGTCCAATGGTATAAACAAAATATCTATTGGTGAAGGAAGAAAGGAGTTTAGGGCTTTCTTGTTTCATGTAAAAATACAGCGCATTTGAGCACATAGACTACATACAGCCTCATTCCCTTTCCCTTCTTTCCTTCCTACAATTTCTTCAGCTGTCATTCATCATTGACTGAACCCTGAAACTGAAGCTTATTTTCAAATAAGCTGCAAGATTTGGGCCTCTTTAAACAGCTGCTGCCCCTCCTTACATTACTAAAATTCCAGACTGATGAATGATTCTGCCATTCAGTAACACACCAGCAGCCCAAGTCTTTAAACAAAGGATGCAAAATTCAGCCCATGAATCAAATCAAACTGATGGTCAGGAAATTAGTGGTTCATCTACAACCACATATATTGCCTTCACTCTTCCAACTAATACGGTACATAAAAACAGTAAGTGGCTTCCAGAAACATTGACAATTAAGGTACCAACACAGCTCAATATGTTAAGTACTGGGCTCCTAGCAGCAACAAATTTTGCTTTTTTTATCTACACCATGAGTTTCATTTTGTAAGAGTCTCACCAGTGTCCATATGACCATAATTAGTATAGCAAATAGGAAGAAAAAGATGAGACACTTTGACAAACATGTAGAGCATACCAAGTTTCAGGTGCTTGCTTTTTTAAAAAGCAGATGGTATAAATAGTCTAATAAAAAATGCTGCTTTTCCCCCCACCCCCAGTTTTAAAATGATTAAAAACTCTGCTGAACAAACACATTAAACAAATGTGCCCACTACTAGGAAGACTGAATTGTGGTCCACCCCTCCCCCCCCCAAAAAAAATGTACTTGCGAGAATTACATTTAAATTAAACAAAACACTAAACGCTCATAGTAAAAATAATCAAAAAAAGACAAATGCTTCACACAATTGGCATCCCCAGTTTTGGTAAATAAGTCTTTGGGTGAGAAAGGAGAACACAGAGATAAGCCAATTTAAAATGTTGCCCAAGATTTTCTTCAAAGACATATTTATACAAAAGTTTCACATACTGTATAGAGCTGGAGCTACAGCAATAATTTAATAGGGAACAAGAAAAAAGTCACGCTGGGTTTTCCCCTTCTTCCCCTTCTTCTTGCTTAATAACTGGAATACCTAAAAATGAGAGTGGAGAACCGTTAAACATGTTTTTAACTAAAACTTGAGAGAAAAACAGTGCAAACAATAAAACTAACTAAAACTGCTGCCCAGGCCTGACTTAATAACATGCCAGCAATTAAGCACTTAGGAAAATGGACTGATCAATGCACCTGTGAAATATCATAGTATTCTAGGAGCACAGATATTAAAGGACTGAAGTGAAAGAATACAAGCGAGAAACAGTTTCCAATGAGAAAGCTTCAATTCCACCATCACCATCTAATGGAAGAAAAACACAGTGATTCTAGCATGCTTAATAACTGCCTCCTTTCCCTGGGCTGACTACAAATTGTTCCAGAAGCCCAGAAAAGCCTTTTCCAAGGCATTTTCTATTGTCTGAGCAATACACCATAGTCCACCTACAATTTGTTGCCTGAACCCAATATTTGTATCTGATTGGAAAATGGAAATATGTGAACAATATAATTTTTCAAGGTGATGTCTTAACTGCCAATCTCTAGGGAATACTGGATAATTTGGGCTACATAGCAAAATAGATATTTTAAAGCACTAACTGACAGAAAATATATATATGGGTCTGTTTTCTTAAAAAATTAAGATACCATTACATTAACCACCCAATATACAGAAATTCTGGACAGAAAAGAATTCAAATCTTTACCAAAATATATTTAATGGGGAAATGATGAGTTAATACTTTGCTTGTTTAACTGATGAAGCTATTCTTGCTGAAGAGCAAGCACGATTTAGACAAAGCAGATCCGCTATAGACCATTGCTTTGTACTAGCCCATTTTATAGATAAGTATGTTAAGAAACCAAGTGGTGTGCTATATGCAGCTTTCATTGATTTAAAAGCTGCATTTGATTCAATCTCTCAAGTAAGATGAACTCTTCAAGTATAGATGAAAGATTATTGTTCTTGATTAAATGTCTATATAAAAACACTGTGCTGAAATTGCATTGCCCTTCAAATGGGTAGCTCACAGGATGCATACCAGCCACAAAGGGAGTTAAGCAGGGTTGTATCCTAGCTCCCACACTATTTAATTTCTATATAAATGATATTGTCCAGAGGTTAACATTCCCAGAGTATCATGCCCCTAAACTGGCCACAAAAGCCATCTCTATATTATTATATGCAGATGATGCAATACTTCTATCTCACATAAAAGTGGACCTAAAAAGATTGATGAGAGCATTCTCAGGATACTGCCAAAGAGAACATCTGGCTGTGAATTACAAGAAAACTAAAGTCATGGTGTTTTCAAGAAACTATAGGCCCGTAGATGGTGTATGGGTAATCAGTTGATTGAACAAGTTAAAAGTC